>NC_139681.1:84268147-84868147 GCF_964106915.1 Podarcis gaigeae | reverse complement strand
GCGACCACAGCTAAGAGCCACCGACAGTCGCACCCCCCCGGGATCTAAGGGTGCATTCAAATGTGGGGATTATTGCATTAGAAGCACTAGCATTAAAATCAGGGAAACTATTGCAGATTTCAATGTTCCTTTTACACGCCATTTAATGTTGCCTTTGTCTGAAACACCACCACACTGTGCTAAAGCTTCTAATGCTAAAGTTTAAATGCGGGGGGGGACTGTACTATTGGAATGCCACCTAAAATTACGTAGCAGAACTCTTGCAATTTTCTGGGTTAACGGTGTTGCAAACTGTTTATTGCTGGCAGCAAATAACATGGAAATGAGAGCCAAACTTCTGCTAGTTTTACAGAAGTGGCTTTTACATCACATAAAACGTGGGAATCATCAGGTAAGTAAACACTGGAAAAATGGAATAAATGCAGCCTTAAGATGATCCATGTCTTAGAGCCTAATTCCATACATTCCATAAATTAATTATGTGATGTACAAATAATAAGCATGCTGTCCATCCTAAACCTACTGAATAAAATTTAATTGGATGGCTCTACTTTCCATATATTATCATGAAAGAGGGAGAGGAAAAACAAAAGCTTTACCCATTTTCTTTATCCTGTGCAACATCTTGTCAGTTGTTGTGCCATACTTTTGTCTGGTGAAATAATCAAAGAAAACACAGTAGCCCCGACATATGGTAGCTAGAAATGTTTGCACTGAATAACTGGACAGTGCAAGTTTGCTCTATGATAGATGACCAGACGTGTGCCAATAAGACAGCTATGTCAGAGAAAATATTTTCTTCTGCTGATAAGTGGGAACTGAGTGTTACATATGTAGACATTTTCCTGTTGGTATTTCGATAACGGCAGTTTAAAGGGAGCGCAAAGTGAGACAACAGTGATGCATTAGCATCTGACCAGGGTTTTGCAAATTAATCCTAAGGGAGCGTGCAGACTAGCAGGGCATCAGCTAATAAGGAAAACCTGCAGGCGTGACTCAGTTCAACAGTTGCCAGTGAGCAATGTTCAAGGCCTTGCAGACATTTGCTTATTGTCATCATGATCATGTACAAAAGTTTGCAAAATGCAGGTGATGACAAGCATCCATCAGGAGTGTGAGTGGATCAGTCGCAGAAAAAGAGGGAAGCAGTCGTTTGCTGCTCACCCGTCACTAAGGTCAGGGGTGGATAGGAGGGGAAATTGCAAAGGAGGCAACAAGCTATGTTCACACAACATCACCTCTGACTTCTACTAGCCTCAGCCACCAGAAAAGCAGACGATAGATGCTCACAGATTAAACTGTTTTCATTCTTAGTCACTGCCTGCTTTCAGTGACACAGTCGCATCCTGCTATAAACAGTCACAGGTGTGCTTTTGTTTTTGTTTTACAGCCATGGGGGCTGCAAGAGATTGTTGCAAGGCTGAACATTTCACCTTTCACTATCAGAATTTCCTCTGAAACGCAACGTGTGGGTCACCTGTGCGGAAACGACACCATTGCTATAATGGTGGCATTATTTTTTTTTAAGTTCCTGGGTTCCTTTGTGAAGGGAGGTCAGCATATAAATGAAACTGTTGATGGCATCCATCTGTCTCAAGAAACCGCCTTCTTGACTGCTGGACACACTATTGGTTTCATCTGCTCAATCTGCCAGTCTGTCATCACATGAAGGAATAGTCCCCAACTCATTCTTCATTCCAGGAAACAAGGTTGACTCAGGAGGTCAGGCCTAGTGAATTCAGCAACAAATCCTGGTAGATCTTGCCCCTACGAGGCAGTTGTAGGGACTGAGGGCCCCACAGTTGCCTCTTCCACCACCAGGTCCTTCCCAAGCAATCTGAGACTGTGTCTGCCTTTGCTCCTCCCTCTTACCACCTCTACTTGGCTTCTTCACCAGTCTGACACATTTCTGTCCTTGGCCTCTCTCCTCTTCTGCCTCTGCTTCTAGACTGCTCTCTGCCACAGCCTCTTCCTGCTCACTAAGCCCTGTTCCCTCTTTGGCTTCCGACAGCTCCTCCCAGTCTGCTCCCCCTTCTCCCTCCAGCCACTCATCGCCATCCCACCACCAATCCCCTGAATTTTCTTCCCTTTGGGGAAGAACCCTTTGGGGTTCCCCAGCTGGCACTTACTACCATTCCTCTGCATTCACCCAGTACATGACAGAAGGTGGGAGGGCTTGTTTTTTAAGCTGCTGCTCTGGTCTATGAAACACAGCATTAAGAAGGTGAATGCCAGAAGATAATGTTAATTCTATCATTCAGTATGCTGTGCTCTCTTTATGTACCCCCCCCCATTCTCAGCCTGAGCAGAAGAATGGGAAGGAGCTCAGCAATTTGCTGAACAGAAACTCTGCCAAAGCTAAAACAAAACAAATTTCCTTCCAGTAGCACCTTAAAGACCAACTAAGTTATTTCTTGGTATGAGCTTTCGTGTGCATGCACACTTCTTCAGATACACTGAAACAGAAGTTTCCAGACCCTTCTATATAGTGAGAAGGTGGGGAGGGGTATTACTCAGAAGGGTGGTGGGAATGGGTGATTGGCAGATAGCTGTGGTGAGCCTGTTGACGACTCTTAACGACTGCAATAGGTCTTACAGGAAAAAGCAAGGGGTGAGAAGGTGAAAAATGGCTTTGTCATGTATAATGAAATAAGAATCCAATGTCTTTGTTCAGACCAGGTGTCTCCATGGTTTTAAGTTTGGTGATAAGTTGCAATTCAGCAGCTTCTCTTTCCAGTCTATTTCTGAAATTCCTTTGTAGTAAAACAGCTACTTTGAGATCTTGTATAGAATGTCCTGGGAGATTGAAGTGTTCTCCTACTGGTTTCTCTGTCTTGTGATTCCTGATGTCCGATTTATGTCCGTTTATTCTTTGGCGTAAGGTCTGGCCTGTTTGTCCAATATAGAGAGCTGAAGGACACTGTTGGCATTTGATGGCATACACAATGTTAGACGATGAGCAATTAAATAGTCCCGAGATGGTATGTGTGATGTTGTTGGGGCCAGTAATGGTGTTATCCAGGTGTATGTGGCAGCAAAGTTGGCATCTGGGTTTATTGCAGGCTCTGGTGCCAGTGTCCGTGTTAGGTCTGGTTGTAGTATTATTGTGGGTTAGGAGTTGTTTAAGATTGGGTGGCTGTCTGTAGGCAATGAAAGGTCTTCCTCCCAGAGCTTGAGAAAGAGAACTGTCATTGTCTAGGAGAGGTTGTAGATCTCTGATGATGCGTTGTACTGTTTTAACTTGGGAGCTGTATGTGATGATTAGAGGTGTTCTGTTATTTTCTTTTTTGGGTCTGTCTTGCAGCAAGTTATCTCTGGGTATCAGTCTGGCTCTGTTGATCTGTTGTCTAACTTCATCTGCTGGGTATTTTAATTCTAAAAAGGTTTGCTGTAGATCTCTTAGGTGAGAGTCTCTGTCTGTAGAATTGGAACAGATGCAGCTGTAACGTAGTGCCTGGCTATATACAATGGACTGTTTGGTATGTTTGGGATGGTAGCTAGAGGCATGTAGATATGTTTGTCGGTCAGTTGGTTTACGGTATAAGGTGGTGTCTATGCGCCCATCCTGTATTTTTATAGTAGTGTCCAAAAAATGTATTTCTTGCATAGATTGATTCATTGTTAGGTTGATTGTGGGGTGAAAATCATTGAATTTCTGGTGGAAGGTGTCCAGGGTCTGTTGACCATGTGTCCAGATGATAAAAATATTGTCAATGTATCGCAGGTACAAGAGAGGTTTGAGTGGGTAGGAGTTTAGGAAGTGTTGTTCTAAATCTGCCATGAAGATGTTGGCATATTGTGGGGCCATGCGGGTGCCCATTGCTGTGCCGCTGATCTGAAGGAACAGGTCATCACCGAATTTGAAGTTGTTGTGGGTAAGGACAAATTGGCAGAGTTTGGTGGCAAAGTCCGCTGTGGTTTTATCTGAAATGGTGTTCCTTATAGCTTGTAAACCATCGTTGTGTGGGATGTTGGTATACAGAGATTCCACATCCATAGTAGCTAGTATAGTATTGTTGGGAAGATTATTTAAAGATTGTATTTTCCTCAGAAAATCTGTGGTGTCACGTACATAGCTGGGAGCACTGATGGCATATGGTTTCAGAACAGAGTCCATATAACCGGAGACACCCACTGTAATAGTGCCAATACCTGAAATGATGGGGCGTCCTGGATTTCCTGGTTTGTGTATTTTAGGTAGAAGATAGAAAGTTCCTGGTCAAGGTTCTGTTGGTGTGTTAGTGAGGATCTGTTCTTGGATGTGTGGGGTTAGCTCCTTAACAATCTTGTTCAGTTCTTTTTTGTATTCTTGTGTGGGGTCTGAGTCCAATTTTATGTAAAAGGCGGTATTGGAAAGTTGTCTGTGAGCCTCCTGAATGTAGTCAGTTTTGTTCATGATGACGACAGCTCCATCTTTGTCCGCTTCTGCCAAAGCTAATTGTTAACATTTTGCCCAAACATAAAAAGGAGCATTGTAGTTCCTTTAAAGCAAACCAGTTTATTTTAGCTAAGGATGCTTGAAGAATTTGATCTTTGTGAATTCCGACATGAGCTGACCTGGATCCACAAATCCCAGACTAATGCAAGGAATGAAACACTGCTCTCAGATTTTGCACTTCTCCAAGTGTTTGGAATGCAGCTCAGAGCTCAAACAATACATCAAAATCTCTTTTAAAAAGCACTTTCTGACACAGAATAGAAAAGCATATTTTAAGAGAAAACATGTTCAAAACGGCATCCTTAAATACTATTTAAACGCAGGTTTTGCACAGGTTTTTTATATTAGGGGATTAATGTGAAAATGAGACAGAATGGATTTATGAGAAAACACATTTGAAAGTGTCACAGACCGAAATAGACTGATCCACCCAGCACCAACTGTGTAGCATAAGCATTTGATAGCTTATAAAGCTGTTTGGTTCTCGGGGTGTCACAAGATGCTTTTTGTGTGCCTGTGTGTGTTTGCTGCGACAGACTAACAATGACAACACACAAAAATTATTGCAGAATTGGAACTTTATTGGATTAACACAAATGCACACACATCCAAGAATGATGATAAACCAGCCACTTAACTTTATATTTGCCTGCTGAAAATCAGATAACAAACGACACACAAAGGAAAATGGTGTTAAAATGTCAATTAATTTGCACTTCCGTTAACTTGTCTCGCTCTCTCTCTCTCTCTCTCTCTCTCTCTCGCCTCTATGGATTCTCAGTATGTACATACTCTTACTTCAGGGCTCGTAAACTCTTCACATCTCACAAACTAAGCAAAACTCTAAAGAGACCAGATACTTCCAAATGGCAGAGTTCCATGAGCACTCATCCATTTTCCCATTTGAAGAATGGTGTAGCAGCAACTTTGAAACAAGAAACTTTATCCTCTGTGCGTCAAACACCCAAATCCTAAAACCTGAGGGGATAATTCCTGAAAAGCTCATAATGAAAACAGAAATAGTGCAAATCACACAAGCCCTTCACATTTTAGTTAAATGACATGGTTAGTAATGCGTCATTATTGCTAGTTATTTTTTTAAGCACTTAAGATCTGTTTTTGCAACCATTTCCAGAGGACTGGTTGGGTTTGACTGTCACAGCAAACACACACAGGTACTGTGGCACCTTAAAAACCCTAACATCATCCTATGGCCTAAGCTTCATGAAGCAGAGCCAACTTTATCAGATGCAAGGAATGCAATCCTCACCTGTTTTAGGTATATATGTATGTATATATATACATACATGGGTTGAAAGGGGAGGGGGGAATGTTAAGGTTGGAGGTAAACAGCAACAGATTGTGAAAAGATACAATGCATGGCAATTCAGTTTGAGCTCAAAGGTTTGCACAGTGCCCTTTCACTCGTGATAACACAATCATCTTAGCATTGCTGATTAAATCAACACCTGTATTATACCAGGAAACCATTTTCACTATTCAGATAGAAATATAATTTTTATAAGTTGCAAACCAGCAGTTTCATGCTGCAATTCACCTTTGATGTTCCTTTGGGTTGCCTCCAACCTTAGTTACTGCACTATTGAGCATGATGAAACCACAATTCCTTGTTTGTCAAAGTTCTGGTAACTATTTTACTATACAATAGTCCTTTGAGTATAATCCAAAGTAGTGGTCACTCAAAGTGGGTGGGATCTCTGCCGTTTGCCCTTCGGATGTTGGAATCTGGGGCATTAGCCCCAGCCAGCCAGCCAAGATCTTAGTCAGAGATGCTGGGCACTGTTCTCTAGCAACATCTGGAGAGCCACTGGTTCCCTACTTGGTTAACAATAACATGACATATTTGAACATGTCAGGAGAACACAAGGCAGATAATCTATTCCACATTTCAGAAACTGCATCTGATAAGGTCATACCCCCCCCCCCCCAGCACCATTATTCAGCTCTAAGAGTCATAGCTTCCTTTCCCCCAAATAATTCTGGGAACTGTAGTTGGTTAAGGGTCTCCTAACAACTCTCTTTTTTTTAATAAAATTTTTATTAGGGGTTTTTACAAAATAAAGTACAAAGACAATAAACAACCTTTCTTTTATCTCAACAGAGTTTCATAACTTCTTTGGACTTCCTCACATCTCCCGCTGCCATTTTCATCATCATAGATTTTTTCCATGCAATTTATCATCTAATTTGCAAATTTTATAACCACTTATTTAAATATAGTCCTCTGTAAATTAATTTCTCTTAATCTCACTTTACATCCCATTCCGATCCGATTTTGTGGTGGCCAATTATTTATGATCAAACATCCTACTTAACTTTCCACCAAATCACAATATTTTTGTAAATAAGTCTTAAATTTCCTCCAATCTTCTTCAACCCTCTCTTCTCCCAGGTCTCGAATTCTGCCAGTCATCTCAGCCAGTTGCATATAGTCCATCAGCTGCATCTGCCATTCTTCCAGAGTGGGTAGATCTTGAGTTTTCCACTTCTTGGCGATAAGTATCCTTGCTGCTGCTGTTGCGTACAAAAAGAATGTTCGGTCCTTCTTTGGCACCATCTGGCCGACAATGCCCAGGAGGAAGGCCTCTGGTTTCTTAAGGAAGGTATACTTAAATACCTTTTTCAGCTCATTATATATCATTTCCCAGAAGACCTTCACCCTGGGACAAGTCCACCAGAGGTGAAAGAATGTTCCTTCATTTTCCTTACATTTCCAACATTTATTGTCTGGCACATGGCATATTTTGGCAAGTTTAACTGGGGTCATGTACCACCTATATATCATTTTCATTACATTTTCCTTCAGAGCATTACATGCCGTGAAGTTCATCCCCGTGGTCCACAACCTTTCCCAATCCTCAAACATAATATTATGCCCAATATCCTGTGCCCACTTTATCATGGCCGACTTAACCATTTCATCTTGTGTATTCCATTTCAACAGCAAGTTATACATTCTTGAGAGTACTTTAGTCTTAGGTTCTAACAATTCTGTTTCCAACTTCGATTTCTCCACCTGGAATCCTAACTTTTTATCCTTTTTAAAAATTTCTTGAATCTGAGCGTAATGTAACCAGTCTCGCACTTTGTCTTTCATTTTTTCCAAACTCTGCAATTTCCAATTATTGCCCTCTTTCTCTATTATTTCCCAATATTTCGGCCATTTGGCCTCCATATTGGGTCTTTTTCGGGCCTTAGCCTCCAGAGGTGATAACCATCTTGGAGTTTTATTTTCCAATAGGTCTTTGTATTTTGTCCAGACATTAAACACTGCTTTCCTGACAATATGGTTCTTAAAGGCCTTATTGATCTTAACTTTGTCATACCATAAGTATGCATGCCAACCAAATGCATTGTTAAAACCTTCTAAATCTAACACATCAGTGTCCTCTAGAAGTAGCCAGTCTTTTAGCCAGCAGAAAGCTGCGGCTTCATAGTACAACCTTAAGTCTGGCAGGGCAAAGCCCCCTCTTTCTTTCGCATCAGTTAATATCTTAAACTTAATTCTGGGCTTTTTGCCCTGCCAGACAAATTTAGAAATATCTCTCTGCCACTTCCTGAAGCACTCCGTCTTATCCACAATTTGCAATGTTTGAAACAAAAACAACATCTTAGGCAATACATTCATCTTAATAGCAGCAATTCGGCCTAACAAAGAAAGCTTCAATTTTGACCAACTGTCCAAGTCTCTCTTAATTTCAGACCAACATTTTTCATAATTGTCCTTAAATAGACTCAGATTTTTTGCTGTTATGTTTACCCCTAGGTACTTTACTTTTTTAACCACCGTTAGTTCTGTTTCTCTCTGAAACCGTTCTGACTCTGCATCTGTCAAGTTTTTTCCCAACACCTTAGTTTTCTGTTTGTTTAGTTTAAAGCCCGCTACCCGACCAAAGTCCTGAATCAATTGTAACACTCTTTTTGTGCTAGATTCTGGCTCTTGCAATGTCAAAACAAGGTCATCTGCAAAAGCTTTAAGTTTATATTGTTTCGCTCCGATCTGAATCCCTTGCACCAACCGGTCCCCTCTAATCAAGTTCAAGAGCACCTCCAGGACAGAAATAAACAGCAAGGGGGAAATCGGGCAGCCTTGTCGTGTCCCTTTTTCAATCTTAAACTCTTCTGTAACCACATTGTTGACTATCAGTTTTGCCTTTTGTTCTGAGTAAATCGCGTCAATCCCATTTTCAAAACCCCGCCCCACTCCCATTTCTTTTAAATTCCCCTTCATAAATTTCCAAGAAATGTTATCGAAGGCCTTCTCCGCGTCTATAAAAATTAGAACTGCTTTAGTGTTAATATTTGTTTGCAAAAGTTCCAAAATGTCAATAATGTTCCTTGTATTAGCAAACAAATGTCTTCCTGGGAGAAAGCCTGCCTGGTCTTTATGGATTGTCTCATTTAAAACTCTTTTGAGTCTTCCTGCCAAAACGTCAGCAAATATTTTGTAATCCACATTTAAAAGGGAAATGGGACGGTAGTTCTTAAGTTGTGTCTTTTCAGTTTCTGATTTTGGTATCAATGTGATGAAAGCTTCCTTCCACGATTCAGGCGCCTTCTTTCCCTCCATAATTTCATTGCTGACCTCCATCAGTGGTTGAATCAAATAGTCACTTAATATCTTATAGTACTTGGAGGTCAAGCCATCTGGCCCTGGAGACTTGCCCAACTTCATATTCTGAATGGCATGTTCTATCTCTAATCGTGTTATTTTACTATTCAGGAGTGATCTATTTTCTTGTGATAGTTTTTTAAGTCCATTTTTCTCCAAAAATTTTGCAATCTCTTCCTCATTTTGTGGCCCTTGAGTGTATAATTTCTTAAAATATTTCTGGAAACATTTTCTAATTTCCACCGGGTTCTGAATATATCTTCCTTCTATTTCCAAATTTGTTACTATGTTCAGCTTTTGTCTCTTCTTCAACTGCCAAGCCAGCAGTTTCCCACATTTATTAGCCGATTCAAATGTTTTTTGTTTCATTGATTTAATCTTCCATTCTATTTCCTGATTTATCAGTTTGGAATATTGTGCCTGATGAAGTTTAATTTCTCTCAAGATCGGCTGTGACTTCGGGTTTACTCTTAGTTTCTTCTCTAACTCTTTAATTTTCCCCAAAATCTTATCCTTTTTCTCATTTTGTAGTCTTTTCTTTATGGCGTTCTGTTGTATCAAGAACCCTCTCATCACAGCTTTGCTTGCGTCCCAGATTGTTCTTTTTTCCACAGCAGTGTTCAAATTTATCTCAAAATAGTCCTTTATTGTTTTTTTGGCCTTCTTAATAATCTCCTGATCTCTAAACAAGTTGTCATTCATCTTCCATCTAAAGGAGCCGGTTGGTAATAATGTCATGTCCATTTTCAACGCGTTATGATCGGAGCAGGTCTTTGGGCAGATTTCCACTTTCTTCACCTTAGGAGCCAGACCTCTAGAAATCCATATTTGGTCAATTCTTGTCCAAGTCAGTTGGGCTTCGGAGAAAAATGTTCCTTCTTTCCCCAAGGGGTTCTTTGTCCTCCATATATCAATCCAGTCCATGTTGTCTGTCATTTCAAAAAAGGTCTTTGGTAGTCTGCCATCTTTAGTAACCTTTTGGCTTTGTGACCTATCCATGTTCGTTGAAACGATCCCATTCATATCTCCCATCATGATGATGTTATCATAGTCCAGATAATCCAGCATAATCTCATGCAACTTCTTGTAGAATTCTGATTTCCCTTCATTTGGAGCGTAAATTCCTAATATCAAAATTTTCTCTCCTTGGTGCTGTATTTCAATTGCCAAAATTCTTCCATGTTCATCTTTAAATAGAAATTTTGGTGAGAGGCTCTCCTTTGCATATATCACCACTCCTCTCTTCTTAACTGAGTCCGAAGATATAAATTCTTGGCCTAACCTTTTATTTACCAATATTTTTCTGTGGAGCCTAGTCACATGTGTTTCTTGTAAACAAGTAATGTCTAGTTGCTCCTTTTTTAATATGTGAAAGATTTTCTTCCTTTTTTCCGGGCTGTTGCAGCCATTTATATTCCAGCTTAGAAGTTGCAGAGACATCCTGGATGGATCTGTTTAGTTTCCTTGGGATGGTATTTTGTTCTGTGAGTCTTCAGGGTTCTGAGGTACAGGTACCTGTGGTGGTTCAGGCCCTGAGGGTAGTTCAAGTCCTTTATGAAGGTCCTCTCCGTAGGCAGTCAAAAACTTATCCCTATCTTCCAAAGATCTAATTTTAATCTTCTTCCCTCTAAAGGTAAAAGATAATCCTTGGGGAAAGTCCCACCTAAAGATGATTGAGTTGCTTCTCAGCAGTTTTACTAAGTCCAAATATTCAGATCTAAGGTCCAACAGCTGTTTAGGAATGTCCTTAAAAATCTCAATTCTTTTGTCCGAAATGTTCAGGGAACTTCCGTAGTGCAGGCCCAAAATCTTGTCCCTTTCCTCCTTTGATCTCAACGTAATCAAACAGTCTCTGGGCTTTTCTCTCTTTGTGAGTCTTCCAAGTCTGAAGGCTGACACAATTTTAAAGTCTTCCTCCTCTAGACCCCAGAACTTGGAGAATTCTTTGGTCAAAAACTCAGCTAGATTACCTTCTTCCACTTCTGGTATCGATCTTATCCTTAAATTAGTCTCCCTGTTCCGAAGTTCCAACATGGAGAGGTAGGTCTGATGTTCCCCAACCTGCTTACTGAGCGGCCTTACTTCTTTTTCCAACTCTCCCACTCTTTGGCTGGTCTCTTCGGCCAGTTTCTGATTTTCACCTGCAGCCTCCTTCAGTTGTCCGATTGCTTGTGCATTCTGTGCAACTTGCCCAGATAATTTGTTTAAAGTTTCTGTATTAAGGTCAATTTTCGCAGTTTGTTGGTCAACTTTCCTGTCCAAAGACTCCAATTTCTCAAGAATTTTCTCTAATACAGAACCAGATCCTCCTGAGGCCATCTCTTCTAGTTGTAAATCCTCAGTTTCTTCCTCCCCTGCCTGTGACAGGGAGGTAGCTTTTTCCTCCGAGGGCAAAGTAGGCACAGATGATCTGCGTGCTTGTGAGGCTGCAGTTAAGGTTGTCAGAGTTGTTTGTCTGGTTCTTAATCCCTTTCTTTTTGCGCCACTCATTCCAAAGTTATCTAGCAGTCAAGGTCAAGCTGAGTTGTTCCCATGGGAAAGCTACGGCCCAGATGGTAGCAATCAAACAGAGGGCCGGGAAATAGAAAGTAAAACAATGTTTTTGTTATAAATCCTCAATCCTCTAGGGGGAGCATAAAATGTCCTAGGAAGAAGAGTCCATTCCACATACGAAATCTGAACCAATACTTAGGGATCTTCACAAAAGTAGTTTTAGCAGAGTTGGTTTTAGGTTTGCCACAATATTTCAAGTTGTGCTTACTGGAGTTCCATAATGCAAGAACGTAACCATTCTGAACTCCCTCAGACTGTCTCAAAGTTTAAATAGAATGTATCCAAATTTGCAGTCTGACAGTTCTACTGCTCAGGCAGTTCTGACACCTGGGCTTCTTAAATAAAATTGTAATCCACAAAGAAGAGAGTATATAAGTCCTGATAGAAGTCCAAAAATCAATTGCTTACAGTCTTTAAAGGGATTAAAAGTAATTTCTGCGGGTGCTCAATCTGAGCTGTCAAAAGTTCTCTCTATGCCTCCACTCCTCCTGCTCTTTGCTTTAAAAGTCAATGGCTGCGGAAGACGGACTTCCTTTTCCTCGTCTCTCCGCTTTCAGCTTATTTTCAATATTTTTAGTCCCGAAATTTAATAAAGTCCTCAATTACTCACGGGTTGTTGCGTTTTAGAATCTTGTGTTGCAGGAAGAAAGGTCGGCGCTCACCGGCAACGGCAGCGCGGCTTCGCTCCGCTGAATGCGCATAGACCCACAGCGCTGCTGCCCCCTCTGCGATCCGGAGCCCCTTACGGGGTTCCCTCAACGTTTCGGGGATAGCTCCTGGCGCCCGCCGGGTCCCGAGACCGCAGGCTTCCGCTGCCTGCGGTTTTCCAGAATGGGTCTCCGCTTCGCCGTAGCGGACGACCCTTTTCCAGCGGAGCTTCCCTCTCCCGGTTAGGAAAGGGCAGCCATTACCGTTCGCGCCGCCTCCGGAAGTCCCGGGTCTCCTAACAACTCTCAGCTCCCTTAATAAACTGCAGCTCCCAGGATTCTTTGTCGGGAAGCCATGACTCTCAAAGGGGAACAAGAGGGCTTTAAATATATGGTATGGATACAACCCAAGTGTGGGCAGACATGTGATATCTAGGGGGAAATATGTGGTGTGCATGGTGTTAATGAGATTGAAAATAGCTCTCCCCAGCTCTGCAGTCACCCTCTCCTAAATTTTTAGGCTAAGGTGGGATTAGAAAATAGCAGATGGCCTTATACCCAAGCAAGGAGCAATAGGGCTAAGTTAAAAAGGGGGAGGGGTGAATAATCATGTGATGAACAAACCTTCAAATCCACCCTCCTTTACATTTGTTGCCAACAATCAATATATTTAAGTGTGAAAATGGAAAATGCTGCAGAGTGTGATCAACCCAAAACTGGTAGGTGGAGCCTCAGCATCTCATTCTCATTATCAGCCCTCATTACATTTCGGCTAGTTTAAGGTGGCAAGCCATTCACCATGGCAGTCAATCATTCCCCTGGCAGCCTCTTGACATTATCATATCTCCTGACAAGCAGATAAATGGGGGGGGGGGGAACGATGACGACTGGAAGGATTCATGACTGATGAACTCCTGCAACTAAGAAACCAGTGAATTGACTCACCTGGATTTTGTCTTGGGAATGGATGGGGGGAAAGCGGGAGGAGAGTTGTTGCCATTGTGAGCAATAGCCTACCAAACACTCCTACCATGCGAGCCCCATTTAAATGGAAATAAGACCAAGAGGAATGCTGGGGTACATCACTCCCTGATTTTGGGATGGGGGAGATCCATGTGCTTTAGATGTATCAAGTGGATGAGATCCAAGCCAGATGTAGCTAATGTAATACAATCCATATATTGCTCCCATCATCCCTGATTACTGTCCTTGTTAGCGGGAAATGACAGGCACTGTAGTCCAACAATATCTGGAGGGAACCATGTTGATTACACCTGAACTGAACTCTCCCACATTGTACTGCTTTACCCTCCCACATGCTTAAACAGTTTCCCCTCTGTTCCAGCAATCCTGGTCATCTAAGCATCTTTTTTCAACCATTGACCGACAAACCACCACCATTCCACACACCCTTCCCCCTTGGCTGCAAAATTCCTTAGAGAAAACTGCAAATCCCACACTGTGCAACTGCTCCGTTCCACTTTTCTACCTTCTTTGCATTATTTGACACCCTGGGCTGTCAATTTAAAAGGGGGAGGCAGATATGAATGAATGAATCTTTTATTTGTGTCAGCCATTGGCTATAGCAATAAAATAACAATACAATATACAAAGAATAGAAATAAAAAGTCAATTATAGAAAAACATTTTAGGATTTGGAACCAATAGTCAAATAGTGGATCTTATTCTGATTGTCCCAGCTAAAAACCTTGCAACCTTTGCTGTCATCTGCTCATCTTGATCTGTCAAGTGAAAGGACACTGTGGCAGTGGTTGGGCGACCCGGAATGGACAATAAAAGAGGGGCGAGAATCTCATTCCTCAAGTCTTTATAAAGAGTGCAAGACAGAAGGGCATGCACCACCAATTCAGTACTGTCATCTCCACATATTTTAGAATTGCTAGGTTATGCAGATAGGGTGCCAGAGAGTCGAACTGGGAAGGTAAATAGTCATAGCAGGGGTAGAATTTTCTTATTGTGGCCAAGTTGTTCTGACGCTCGATATCATTTAGGGGCTGACAACTTAGACTGTTTGCTTTACTAAAACCCAAAGTGAGTAGATGTTGTGATGATAAACCACAAAAGTGAAGTTTTTGATAGACAATTTGAGTCGAGGCACTCTTGTGACAATCTTGCAGCACTTGGGATATTAGACGGGGGATTTGAGTTTAGGCAAAGCCAATAGTTAAGGCAGGTATTGAGGCATGCGACACTAGCCTTTGCCCCAATAAGATCAATAAATTTGTGTGGCGTGCGCTGGGATGCCATGGGGAGGGTCATCCGAATTGAACAGGAACGTTTTATAGTGTTTAAAGGGTTCCAAAACTTAGTATCATATAAAACTCTTAGTGCTCACACATCTCATACTTACATTTGGCCTCTCAGTAATGTGGGAAATACGTCTTTGAAGAATCCCCCACATATGTATGTTAGCAATGTAAAGGTGTGGAATAGACACACAAGCACAAACACTTTTCCTCTGCATTAATTAACAACTACAACAAAATCGCACCTTTTCACTCTGCATTAATTGATAAATAAAATAAGACGGTTCTGTATTTGAAATTAGACTGGGGCAGGCTGTTTTGCTCCTATTGTAAAGGACCAAATACTCCCCTGACAGCATTGGCCCCCAGAATCCCTATGCGGCTGTCCATCCATTTTATGGTAGGACTGCACTGAATAAAGTTTTGAGGGTCCTTCATCACCAGAATACACGGAATTATTTTAACCTCAGCTTTTATATCAATAGGATTTCCCCCTCCTGACCCTCCCCCTCCCCAAATGTGAAGGATGCAAAGCAAAATGTCGGCAATCTAACTGATGGATATTGCCTCTCCCATCTCTGTCAGCTTTTCTAAGCTCCGCAAGGCTACAAAATTACTGTGTGAGAAAACAGATTCAGGTCAGCAACCCTGAATATAAAGTGCTTGCAATATTGGCAACAGCAAGAAAGCAATTGCCTGTGAATTCCTGGTGAACCTAAAGCAATTAGATTTACAAAAAGGGAAACTGTTAGAAATAAGTTCTCTATAAAAGGCGAACACCAATACCATCCCCATTATTCCAGTACATCAAGACCGAAAAACACTATCAAAATGTTTCAGAACTGTGGAAAGAAAAGAGCAGCCACTTTTCTCCAAGGTGGCTGTGGAGCAGGAGAGGGCAGAATTTGGCATCTTCAACTCTGCTTAGTTATCATGGTGCATTTTAGGGGAGCTAAAGATTGTGAGGGACACTATGCACTTTAGGAAGCTATTGTATTTGCCGTGGCTGCACTGGGATAATTCCAAGGCTTCCATTTGTACTGTGGATTTCTCAGTAAAACACGGTGCAAATGGCAGATACAAGTCCTTAGATCACCGACCTGTGGCCCTCCAGGCATTGTAGGACTCCAAATCCCACCAGCCCTAACCTGCATGGCCAAGGGTTAGGGATTATTAGAACTACAGTACAACACCGTTTGGAGGTCCAATCCTGCACTCAGTACATTGAGATATATCCCAGGAAGTCCTTGTAAGCTGCAATAACCTGTTGTGTGTCCACTATACATCTGCTTTGCAGACTTTCAATTTCCTGCAGCATCTGAACTATAGATTTAAAGCAGCATCATACCAAGTTAAACACTCAACACATCCTCCAAACAATCCAGGGAACTGTAATCTTGTTAAGGGTGTTAGTAGTAGTTTATGACCACTGCTCCATAGCAATTGTGCTATACAATTCCATTCATAAGGATAACCATATAGACGGGTTTATGAAGCATTTCTGTATCCTTCTGCTGTGCTGAAGAAGAATTTCACGAAACAGTGGGTATATCCGGAATCACTGTTCACTACGTCTGTTTGCGGACCATTTCGGCAGCATTTAACGTCGTAAAACAAAGATTTATGGCTTGTTTTCACCAGATAAGAATCTGACCCATTGCTTCTTTCAGAGACTTGCATAGTCGATGAAGACTTTCAGAGACTTATAAGACTTATGTTTATTTGGTTCTATGTTTTCAAGAGAATCCATCAAGAGTACATATTTTGTGATTTTCAGAGATTTGTAAGATTTATGTTTATTTGGTTTTGCAGAGAGTGCATATTTCATATATTTCATACTGTTCAATGTTCTGTATAGATTATATAAAGAGTTTATATTGACATCATATTGTTGTACTTGATCATCGTGTAGCCTTGGATATTACTGATAATTGTTTGCAACACAGGGGCTTAACTGTTGGGTTACTTGTTAAGGGTGTTGACAGCTGCTAGGAGACCCCTATTCCCCTCAAGGAACTACAGTTTCCAGAGTGGTTTAACAATGAATTCCTCTTCCAAGGGAGCTTATATTACTTTAACATATAGTGCAGATGCGAGACTCAATGGCGCAATGTTAGTGAATCTGCAGGAAGCACCACCAGTGTTTCCCAATCATTTAAAAACCTTATTTGGCATGGTTATTGCTTCTTTTCTTCAAGGCCTATGGGCCTACATGGGTAACCAACATGGTGCACTCCAAATTTTGTTGACTACAACCTCCCGGGAGCTCCAGCCAGCACAGGCAGCGGCCAGGAATTGTGGAGGATGTAGTCTAAAACATTTTGAGGACTCCATGTTGGCCATGACCAACCTAAAAGGTTTAGCACCTCTGTCATGATTGGGCTGGAAGTCATTGTAACAGCAATAGTAGCAGCAGCAGAAACAAAAGTCTAATATGTGCCACATCTCCTAGGAAATTTTTGCTACTGTTAATACTTGTTCAGTGAGCCATCTCCCCAAATGACAAGGTTGGAGTTTTTCTAAGGGGAAAAAAGGATCTCTAATGCAAGCTGCTTTGGAGGCTACCAACATTATCCATTCTCCAGCAGCTGTTGCTGAAACCACAGGGTTGCTGGCTCCTAATTAGATCCAGCTGCCCCTACTGCGAGCTCACTCATTGATGGGAGCAGGAAGACCGAGTGCCTGACAGTGGGTCTCTTTCCTGGCTTTTCGACAGACAGCGTAATTAACTTTCCTGCCCCTCTTAGAGGAACTATAAGGCAGAGCCGCAAAGGTGTTTGAGTGACTTAGAAAACATTACTTATGCATAGGAATCACAATGATTAATCACAAAGCCTCGGGAAACTGATTGGTAAGTTTGTAGTGGGGGGGAGGAGGAGGAGAAAGGGTGCAGATTCTGGTTAATTCCTCCTGCCTTGTGCACACAAGTGATAAACCCAGTTATAAGAATGGCTGTTGCTACTGAGCACTTGGTTCTGCATACAGGTGGAATGACTAGGGATGGGACTTCTGTGCAAATTTCTGTTTTAGGGAAGCGTACATACAGGCATACCCCTTTGCTGCAGGTTTGGATGGGGATCCTTTGGCCCCTTAGAAGTTGATGGACTACAGAGACTATCATCCCTGACCATGGCCATGGTGGCTTCCAATAAGGGAGCCAAATATCACATTGCTACTGAAGTTCCACTTCAGTCTTCGCTACTATCTTCCACTCAAGAGCAAGTGTTCCCATACCCTCCATGACTGTAGGTGGAAGCACAAACATCTCCCCATGTTTCTCTGTAACATCCACAGATGCTCCAAAACTAGAGCTTCTCAGACAAACAGAACAAGGGAAAGGACGAACACAAGCATTATTAGCTTGTTAGATAAACAAGAGGAGAGATTCGTGGAAGGAGGAGGTGAAATGGAGGGGAGAAATGAATGAGTCTATGGATACCCTCCACGGTGTCCAACCTAGCCATGGTGAGATGGGCGCAGTGCAGGCTGTAGGACACTGGTAGGGAACCGTAACCCCTAGCCAGGATATTCAGTGGTTAGGGAAGAAGAAGAAGAAGAAGAAGAAGAAGAAGAAGAAGAAGAGGAGGAGGAGGAGGAGGAGGAGGAGGAGGAGTAGGAGTTTGGATTTGATATCCCGCCTTTCACTCCCTTTAATGAGTCTCAAAGCGGCTAACATTCTCCTTTCCCTTCCTCCCCCACAACAAACACTCTGTGAGGTGAGTGGGGCTGAGAGACTTCAGAGAAGTGTGACTGGCCCAAGGTCACCCAGCAGCTGCATGTGGAGGAGCGGAGACGCGAACCCGGTTCCCCAGATTATGAGACTACTGCTCTTAACCACTACACCACACTGGCTCTAGGGATGATAGGCATTGAAGTATATCAACACTAGGAGGGCCACAGGTTACTTTGTATACCTCTGGCAATGTTATTTCAATGTGATCTTACATCATCAATATGCCTTTGCTGATTCTGATATTGATACCTGACCATTGGCCATGTGGCCAGGGGGTGATGGCAGCTGGAAGCCCACAACAATTAGTTTCCCATCTCTGTAATAGAGTTACTGCAGAAGACATGCACAGGTCTTCCTCTACACCCAACCCCCCAATCCCAATGCTGGCCACAACAGACCTATTGTAACAACAAAATTCATCTTATTTTTCTGCTCTTCTTCATTTACCAACTCACTGTGAGCACCAGCAGCTGAGGAAGAACACATTTATTCCTGCTTAGCCCCCACTTCTCTCCCAGTCAGAAAAGTAAACAGCCTCTTTCACTGCAGGTATTAAGGATGCATTTGTTCTCAAGCTGGTTATTCTTGAGTGCATTTGCTGTTGTCACATCCATTCGGCGCTTTGCTGTTTTCATGCCTATCTATCTGTCGCTCACTGCTAATAGCTCTAAAGTTCAGGTACTCAAGGGCAGTTTGTCAAGATGTGTGGATTAATATCTTGTCACATCTGGGCTGGAACGAGGCAATGATTTTTCAATCTGCACTTTACAGTTCTCATTGGAAAATGTCGAGAGTTTTCTTTCTTTCTCCGTCTCTTATAGCGGATGCAAGGGAGCACTTAAAATCCACAGAGGGTATATACTGCATGTGTGGAAGAGGACAGCTCCTTTAACTGTCCTTCTGCTGCAAATTTTACATCAGGCCATAAGAACATACATATTATGCCCATAATTCCTAAACGCACACATACACAAGGCATTCATAGCAACCCTGAACAATTTCATTCGTGTGCATTTAATAAAGCTGGAGTCAAAATGTTCAGCTAATGCAGCTGCTACTAACAGCAACTCATACATCCTATTGTTTCATCATATATTTGCAGGCCAGGGTTGCAAAATCAGACCCTCAAGTTGTGAAATGGGCAGTAGGTAGACTTGAACCTGAATACAAATCCTTTTCAGCCAGGATAATTACAGGGGATGGGGAAGTGGTATTTTTAAGGATAACATAAAGCCCCTAGTTCCTACCAAGGTCAAATAGAATAACAGCAAGAGTAGGATAGGGGAGGAAGAGAGAGAGAGATATTAAAGCTGCAGTCCCTCCCTGGGGGAGGGCCATAGCTCACTGCCTGAACATCTGTTTTGCATGTGGTATGCCCTAGGTTCCAGCTCCAGTATCCCAAGGTAGGGATGTGATGGATCTCTATCTAAAACCCTGAAGAGCTGGTGCTGCTCAATGTATAGAATATTGATCTAGATGGCCTCATGCAGCTCCTTATATTTCTAAAATGCAGTGGGACTTGTAACCAAGTGAACTAAAATACAATCAGATGAAACATGGTACTTTTTCAGAGAACCCGCCCGCTTTTAAAACAGCAAAGAAGCAACACTAGAATATGTAGCAACGACATCTCCAAATAGCCACATTCACTCTTCTAACCCAATTGCTGTGGAGCAAAGAAGGAGGAATCGCAGAGGCTTCAAAATATACACCTGGCAGGCCTACAGCTAGCAATACTCTAGAGCAAAATATCGCGCACAGGAATCTTAACATCCTAAGCCAGGAAAAAACAAAAAGGCTTGAGAGCCACTTGAGGGAACATTTCCTGCCTTAACAACCTGCACAACTGTTATTAGATCAATTGGCAGTGCCCTACTTTCCCTACCACCGCTCAAGAGGTAAAGTAGGTTTTTAAGCAAGAGAAATGGTGTGGGGTTTTTTAGCACTCCAATAGTGGGATGCCCTTGCTAGAGAGGTTTGCCTGGTGCCAACACTGCTGTCATTTGGCACCAGGCAAGAACATTTTCATTTGACCCAGCATTTAAAATAAGGGTGAACTAACATTCAGGCCAGCCTTCTCCCCCCCCCCCCTGCAATGGGAAACACACTACAGACATTGTCATGGCACCTTTGCTGGAGGACCAAGGTCCAGCAATGTTGAAGTCCCACACAGCTCTTTAAATCTTTCAGTAATACCTGTAAGCTTATGTTATTGTTTCATCTTGCTGTTTTAACTTTTGTAACCCCACTCAGAAATTTTCAGATGTTAACAAGCAAGCCCACTTCTGAAACTGATCTGATAAATCTGCTGCTTTAAAGGTAGGACTGGCAATCACTACACTTCTTGGAAGAGAGAGTCTTAAGTGCCATTTATTTAGCTGCGACTTGGTTTCCATCACATTGCTGTTCTACAAAGTAGGAAAATAAGTGGTAGCAGAATAGCTGGTGATTTTTGTTCAGAACAGCAAGACTTTTGTGGGGTTTTGGTACTGTTTCCATCTGCTGCATTTTCTGCTGAACCAAGTGCCGGTAACTGGAGAGGTTTGCATCATCATCATCATCATTTTTTATTTGTATGCCACCATTCCATAGTTAAAAAACAATGCTCAAGGCAGCTTATAGCATAACAGGATTTACATAATTACAAAAGTCATAAACAATAAATAAACCACATCAAAAAAATACACAACCAAGTGGAAAACAATTTCCACATAAATCAAAATCTAAGAATACGGCTTTAATATTACAGTTTAAAATGACATAGGTAAAAAATAACAGCAATTTAAACAAAAAACAAAAACAAAATGAAGCCCTTTCTGCCCAGCAGCAGCAGTGGCAGCAGTCCTTTATAGAGCCCACTCTGCATTAACAGAATTAGGCCTACATTATGAATCTTGCAGATCTTCAAATGCAGTATCTTTTTCCTAGAACAGCCTTCCCCAACCTGGTGCCCTCCAGGTGGAAGTTGTGGTCCAAAATATCCAGAGGGCATGCGGTTAATGAAGGTTGCTTTAGACCAAGAGAACTCAGTGTGTGCATGTGGGTTATTGTGTAAGAAGACAGTACATAGGTAATCTGCTGTGCTAGAGTACAAACATGGACTCACCATTTGCTTTGGATTCCTTCCCAGTCTCATCAGCTTGCCTGCCTTGTTGTACATGTCTATCCCAATATTTCTTGATCCAATCCCTCTTGCAGTTTCCCTGCCTCTAATTCTGCCTAGTCTTCCCGTCCTGACCTTGACAGCTGGAAACTCACAGCTGCAGTTGTTTGCTTCCAAACCTTTACCTTAAAACAGAATTTCCACCAACACTAGAAGCTCTGGGTCTTTAACAGACACAGAAATCCAGTCAACGCAGCTATTCGCATTCTTGCATCTACATGCTGTGAAACATGGCACCTTCGAATTTCTGCTTGTCATGGGGCTGCTAAAAGCATCAGTGCCTCATTGAGGAAGAACACAGTAATCTCTCAAGAGAAAATGATCTGCCATTAACTAAACCATTTTCTGTTGGAGTGCTCTGCACAAAACGGAGAAATGCAACAGGTACAACTTCTTACAGCAATGGAGGTGCAGGAATTGGCACCACATGTTAATTGGATTTCTGCTGGTCAATACATTTGGTAAGGCCAGGAGGGAAAGTAAGTTGAGGGGCCTGACAAACAAAGGGCTTAATCCTTGGTGGTAGAGCTCAAATGCAAAAAGCAAGGGAGGGAGACAACTCATTTAATTCCAATAATGATCTCTCAGTAGTCTAGGCTGAATGCTGGAAGGGGGGGATGGTTTCACCAACTTTTGGGGGCCAGTAGGCATATTTATATGCCTGTTGTCTTTGTCCATGGAGTTTTCTTGGCAGGGATACCTGAGTGGCTTGCCGGTTCCTGCTCCAGGTGCATCACGTTTGGTCAAAACTCTCCACTATGACCTGTCCATCTTGGGTGGCCCTGCACGGCATAGCTCATAGCTTCTCTGAGTTATTCAAGCCCCTTCGCCACGGCAAGGCAGTGATCCATGAAGAGAGCTGGACCATAAAGAAGGCTGATCGCCGAAGAATTGATGCTTTTGAATTATGGTGCTGGAGGAGACTCTTGAGAGTCCCATGGACTGCAAGAAGATCAAACCGTTCCATTCTGAAGGAAATCAGACTTGAGTGCTCACTGGAAGGACAGATCGTGAAGCTGAGGCTCCAGTACTTTGGCCACCTCATGAGAAGAGAAGACTCCCTGGAAAAGACCCTGATGTTGGGAAAGATTGAGGGCACAAGAAGAAGGGGACGACAGAGGACGAGATGGTTGGACAGTGTTCTCAAAGCTACAAACATGAGTCTGACCAAACTCTGGGAGGCAGTGGAAGACAGGAGTGCCTGGCATGCTCTGGTCCATGGGGTCACGAAGAGTCGGACACGACTAAACGACTAAACAACAACAACAACAGGCATATTTGGAATTTTGAGAAAGTGTCATGGTGTCATGAACTGGCAGGATGACAGTGAGGAGGAAGAGGAAGAGGATCATGGCAAGGGATTGTAGCTGGGAGTGGGACACATTGGGGCAAGCTGGGGATGTGGAAGGAGAGTTTGGTGTAGGAAGTACTCATGGAGCAATGGTGAGGGGATGGGGGTCAAATGCACAGGGACCAGAGCAGCAGGACCAACTTCAGCAATGTTTACCTTCTTGCCCTGTTCCTGCCACCACTCTAACCCTTCTTGAACATGAGATATAGTTGTTTTGCTTCCCAGTAATCACCAGCTTCGTAAGAGGCCTCTTTTGAACAGAAAAGAGGTCAACCCCTTGTGTGATAAGTGAAACCTATATTGAGGTTACTAGGAGGAAAAGAGGGGACATGAAGACGGTATGATCTTTGTTGTGCAAATGAACAGCAACCGCTTTTACTAGGGTTACATGAAAATATGGCTCCTACTCCGTTTGTCCATTTAAAAAAATGTACAGACACCCATTGCAAGAGAATTTAGATGAGCTGAAATTTTACCAAAAAGGAAAGACAGTGAGGGATATTCAAGCCTCCTGCTGTGGATTTTGATTATGAGCCAATTATTGCTGCAGTTGCCACGAATGCTTATTAGCTGAATTTCAGGAACAGGCCATTTAAGAACTCAGACCTTGAGCAGTAGCTTTTGTGCTTTGATAGAAAACTGAAGCCTCCTATGCATAATGTCATTCGGAAGTAGGCAGAATAATACTAGTGGGGCCCAGACTTGCTCATATGAGCAGAGTCACCATCATATCCAAAGTGCCAGCAGCCCCTGCTAATCAGGGAAGAACTCTAGGGTGGAGGGGTGGGTTCACTCCTGCTTGGTACCGCAAGCGGGCATTCCCCTCTTCAGCAAACAGGCCAACACATCCTTGATCAATCCCACTCTGCCCCATTTTTGGACCTGACCCCTGATACTGCAAGCAGAAGCCATGGGGCAAGGAGAAGAGTTTACTGCAATAATAGGCTTAAGCACCTACGCCAGTGATTTTCAACCAGTGTGCCATGGCACCCTGGGGTGCCTTGAATGATGGTCAGGGGTGCCGCAGGCAACACCGGCCTCTGTCCAGTGTTCTTTCCCTTCCTCCTCTGATGCCCTCTCATGTTTCTGCCACCCAAAGGCTTGTGTGGCTGTTTGTTGCAGCAGCCCTGGCTACAAGCGCCACAGGTGGGGCTGGCCAGGGGGTACTAGTTGCCAGGAGCGGAGGTGGCCTTGAAGTAAGCAAACAGGCGAAGGAGCCCAGCCAGCCAACCAGTCTGTCAGCCCTTACTGTTGGGAATGGACAGACAACTCTCAGGCCCTTGTGGGGCAGTGTGAGGAGGCACCTCTCTTTGGGGCATGGGGAGGCAGCTCAGAGACCAGGGGCGGCAGCTGCAGAGGACTCCCAAAGAGAGGGGAGAGAAGATGAGGCTGAGGGCACACTCCACAAGGGAGGGTGTTCGAAAAAGGGCAAGAGGCTGCCAGCTTTGCAGGGAAGCGGTGACCTAACTGGGCTCCTGAGCCCCACAGAGGTGCTGCAGAAAGAACGTAGTTAGTCAAGGGAGCCGTGTACTCAAAAAGGTTGAAAACCTCTGACCTAAGCAAATAAGCAGTGAGTCTTAACATTTTTAAGTCTCCAGATGCATACAGAATTCTTCACAAAGGCTTGCATTTTCTAGAAGAGGAGCTATGAAAGTCTACTGCAATAAGGAGGATTTTGTTGCACCTTAAATGCTTATGTAGCTTATGCTTTCTCAAAAAAGAGCTTGCTGGCATCAGATACATGAAGACGACAATGAAATTGGCTCTGGACTACAAGAGCTTACCGCACAATAAATAAGTTGGCCTTCAAGAGATGCCATAAGACACTAATTAACTTTTATGGTCATCTTACCTGCAGTTCTGTACTATCACTTGGTATCATGGTTATTTTGAGGTAAGTGTATTCTCTGGAACATTTATCCTCTCATTCCTAAAGTGGATGTCCACTGTGCCTACCGGGGGGGGGGGGGGGAGGTGCACCATAAGACACCCTTCGCTAACCTGACAACTTCCAGATGTTTAGGATGACAATGTTCATCAGCCATTCCTGATGCTAGCTGGGGCTTATGGGCGTTGTAGTCCAAAACAGCTGGAGGGCACCCGGTTGGCAAAGGGTGCTACTGGATTATAGAAACTTGCAACCCATGATGCTTCACCCTTTCCAGGCTGTGAATGCACGTTGTGGCCACTAGAGAACATCCCTGTAAGAATATAAAGAGTGCCTTGCCACATCAGACCAAAGGCCTACCTCGTAAAGCATTCGGTTTCCATAGCGACCAGCCAGAGGCTTTTGGGAAGCCCAGAAACAGGGCACCAGCACAACAGCCACAATAACACTTGTGATCTGTAACAGCTGGTATTTAGAAGCATACTGTCCATGGCTTGAGGTGACATAAAGCCATCAAGACTAGTAGCCATCTTCAGTAGCTGAGGGCAGTATTAATCCTGGGCTCAGTACTGACCCTTGTAGGTGTGAGCTGGTGGGACAAAAAAAATGTATTGGGCCAGTGAGATGTAGTGGCTATGGAATAGGGCCTAGGAGGCCAAGGTTCAAATTTCTTCTCAGCCAGGAAGTACAGGCAACCCATTTACGTGGCAGTCACGTTCCAAGATACCGAGTGTTTAAGTGAAATTCGCATATATTTGAAACACCATTGAAAAAGCCTGCAAACACTCCTCACCTCCCCACCCCATTCTGCCCCTTTCTGTGACTTTTTGGGTTACTTCCTGGTTTGGTACAGTGTGTATGCGCAGCCGCACAAATATTGAATGTGCGTTAAGGAGGGAAGGTTGCCTATACATCAAGTACCATTTGGCCAATCACAGTCTCTCAGTCTAACCTGCCTCAAATGATTTGCTTTGAGGATAAAAAGCGAGGAGGGTGGAGACCATGTACACCACCTTGAACTCCTTGGAGGGAAGATGGGTTATAAACGTAATAGTAAATAAATAAAACATTGGATGAGGGGAAGCAAGCTTTACTTAATCCTCCTTCCCTCGACTTTACCACCTCAGCCAAAATGGATAAACAGTAATTTCAAATCCCAGCCTTGACACAAGACGTCTCAAGAGAAGAGTTCTGACCCTCAAAGAACACAGCTTGCTCAGTGCTGCCTGATTAAAAACATGAATAATCTTTATGAGAATGTCTTCCTTACATGTTTGAGCTGGGTGGCTATTTAAAAATAAATAAATAAGACCAATGCACATAAAAGTCTGTTTCAAGACAACTGACAAATACTGGGGGGGGGGGGGGCGACGACCCTTTTTTTTTAATGTGAACTTTACACAGCTCAATCTAGTATTTTTATATTTTTTATATTTTGTTTTGAAATATCTTATTCTATGCAGAAAAACTGATGGAATACATAGATGCAGAGAAATTGCATTTCTTCTTACTGTTCTGCGAACCTTCGCCTCAAAATCAAGATAACCTCGTATTGCAGACTTACAAAATAAGCTGTAACATCTCTAAGGGAGTCAGTAGACTACCTTGCAAATTGCAAGGGAATCGCTCCCTATTACAGATTGTTATGATATCCCTGGGCTGTCCTCGGTCATGTCAGTGAACTGTTAAAAGCTTTCTATGCCCCTGTTCGATGTAATGCATTAATAATGGCTTCACTTAAAAAACCAAAAACAAAACTACTCACCACCTTTTCCCCTCATTAGCCGGCTTGAATGCCCAGCAATCAAGGGGGAACTCAGATTATAGGAAATTTTAGAACTATACATTCCAACATACTTTGGAGTAAAGAACCAGGTTTAACCAATTCCTTCTTTCTATGTGTCCTCAAAAGTAAGACAATGTCAGAGACGAAAAGTTCCAATAGCTACAGATGTGTAATCTTCAGTGGAGGACAAGAGGGGCCTTGCACCCACTGTGGATATTCCAGGATCCCATCCCTGAAATTTTCTGATATAAAAAAGCAAAGGCAGTTGCCTCATAAGCACAATTCCAAAATCTACATGATCAGGCCAATCAAAATGTGACTTTTTAAAAAATTTAAAAAGATATGTGTTCTTTGCCATGGTCTGCAACCTTAGTAGCAACCTCTGAGCCGTGTACTTCCAGCAGAAGTCTTCGCCTTCATTTCCAGGACTCATGAATTGCTTTTACAAATATTTCAAAGTGAATTTTGCCTATAGTGTCATTTACAGATCCAGAACTGGCAGCCTCTCAATAGCTCATAGCCCATGCTAGAAGTGATGACTGCCAGAATTCCAATCAGACCCTCAGGAATCAGTTGAATGTGCACAGACCACCGAGATAAAACTTCAAGCTGTAAAGAACCAGAAATGGCAGACTAAGCAGCACTGTTTTTAATGGTTTCGTGTCAGCACTCTAGTCAACTCCCCGGGAAATAACCACTGCAAAAATCCTCGTTTTGATTCCAGAATCCAACCTTATCGCTGCAGCTCCACAGTTTCTCCCACCTTAGAATGCCATATGCCTTGCGTGCTCAAGGGAATGCCTTTATGTTTTAGACATTAAGGTAATCGCTGCATTAACAACTAGAGATTCGAAACATCGGCTCAGATTCTTCCAACATTCCCCCCCATCAGAGCTAAAGGGAGTTCTGGAGCTTCTGCTGAAATGGACACTGTGCAGATGTCAACGGAAACACAATTCCATTGGTGGGCCCACAACACAATGATCTGCATTCTCCATTGCGCAAAGCATTGCATCTATAAAGACTCTGGTTGCAGTGGTAGAGTTATTCCTTGTTATACCTGATATGGTTTAGCTTCTGGGTCACATGAAAGTCATACCAATGCCGAAAGTGCATCAATGTCATTAAGCTGCACTAGTGGAAAAGTTACTTGGAATGAGCACTCATGTTTTGTGTGCCCACAGCAACATACACATGACCTCAACCCACTCTCATCACAGCTCCTGTATTCAAGTTTTGATTCCTGTTCAAGACTTCAGACGAGTTCAGACAGCCAATGACCTCCCCACCAGAGTTTGTTGGGCTCCAAACCCCATTAGCTCAAGCCAGCATGGCCAATGGGTAAGGATGATGAGAGTTGGGGTCCAGCATCTGGAGGACACGAGATTCCCAGCCCCCTGTACTAGACACATCCCTTCCCTTCTTTCTCCCAATATTCGTAATCTATAATCCAACAAGACAGAGCCAAGTGTGGTACACAAAACACACAAAACGGCTTTTGCAGAATCAAATGATCACACCCCAGCAGAGATTGCCTGGGATTACCAACCGGGTGGTTTGGAAATGAAGTAAAAATGTTATAAACATAAGGAACCACAGAAGGAGAGGGAAGGGAGTCAATATATGATATATGAAATAACTTGATTTTTAAGAGTTTTTTGCTTTTCATACAATGAAAACTATAAATAATTTGTTTTTAAAAGGAATACCAACTGCGTGAATTGTTACCTTCAAGAGGCAGCTATGCACACAACCACTAATCTGAATGCTTGAATCCACCTGTTAAAGATACAGAGACCTTCGCCAATATCAGGCAACTTACAGGTTGCTTATCATAAGCAATCTCAGCTTGCAGTCAGGAATGCAATGTGAAAGCGATTTCCATTCTGGCCTGCCTTCAGCTCAGTTTTCATGAAATGCTACATTTCTCTCTTTGTCCACTATTTAACATAAACTAAGTGCTTATTTGCCTAAGTTACAAATTTACCTTCACTAGCAATGCAGTTATCTGCGCACCATCTACTTCCATGGAAAGGAAATATCAAAACATTGAAAAATGATTTACCGGTAAATAATAATAATAATAATTACGTATCAGTTGTGGGCTATGTGGTGAGCAAATCTGGTTGTATTTGCTGGGTCGTTCCAGACGTGAGACAAAAAACACAATCTGCTTCCGTTTCTGGCAGAATTCTCTGACTTTCCAACTTGCAGCTTAATGCCATAAGACGCTACTCAAAATGTACTAAGGCCATAGGGTCGTATCCTTCCGCAGTGGGCTTTAATTGCCATGCCACATTAAGGAAACCGAATGTAACAAAGCTTTGGTCAGCACATGGCTAGAACTTCCCCAGAAAAATATGGAACTTCTGACTCACCATACTGGCAGCGGGATCCCTGAAATCCTGCTGGACACTGGCACATCCCACCAGAGCATTTCCCTCCATTGAAGCAAGTGCCCACAGAGCACAATGCTGGAGGAAAAGGGGAGAGACAAGGCAGCAACAGTTATATGCAGAATCCATGAACTTCTCATACAGCGAATACTACAAATGTTGCTTGAAAGCGAATGTGCCCAAGTCCTCCCTCCAGGAAGGGAAGGGAAGCATTATTAATAAAATAACCCTGAGGGCTTTTGCGCACATAACAAGGCAACAAACTATAAATGCATGTTCAGACAACAGGGTGATGAAACATTTCAAAAAGAATGGGAAAAAATTATGTCATACATAGGAAGGATAAGGTGAAATAGTGAAACCAGTAGAACTGAAATAAACCTCATAATGTGAAATACAGAGAAAATTTCTGGATAAAGAAAATAACAAAAAGTAAAATGTACAATGTGATTAATGTAACCAATGGTAGTTGTAAATGAATATAGACAGACAATAAGAATTGTATATACAAGAGAATTTATTTGACTATAGACACTATGGACAAATATGAAAGAAGATGATGGATGATGGATGAAGACAATGCAAAAAAGTTAGATGTGATATAAAAGGCCAGAAGAGGGAAGGAGGGAAGTCGGCTCTGGGGAGCAGGTGTAAATGTGAAATGTAATACAATATGTGTATGTGGAGTGTGCAAATGAAAACCAATAAACCAATATTATGGGGGGGGGATATAAATGCATGTTCAGCAACTGGCAGCTACGTTTTCTTAACATGTGCGTGCACCATACACCTGCATCCAAACACAGTTGCAGATTTCATGCTTGGGACTGTCCTACACTGTTGTTGTTTTAATTAAATGCAAAGGCTCAGTACTTTATGCTTTGCATAAAGGTGCCAATCTTCAGGGCTGCGAATGTCCCCTCTAAAACCCTGGAGTCCTGCTGCTAAGCAGTAAAGACATTACCAAGCTGCATGGAGCAAACGAGATGGATCAATGGTCAGACTCAGTATTTATTCAGTTATTTTGTTTATTAAATTTCTACGCCCCCCTTCATCCTAGAATCACAGGGCAGTTTACAGTATAAAAACACAAAAACAAAGAACAAAAACCCCACACATACAAAGTTTAAAAGGCCATAAACTGGCTAATTATCCAAAGGCCTGAAAGAAGAGGCATGTTTTTGCCTGGTGCCAAAAGATATGCAAACAGAGGTGCCAGGTGAGTCTCTCTGGGGAGAGCATTCCGTAAGCAAGGAGCCACCGCAGAAATGAATCGTCTCTGGACCTCTCATGGAAGAGGCACACAGAGAAGGACCTCAGACTATGACTGCAGGGTTCAGGTCAATTCATATGGGGAGAGGTGGTCCTTGAGGTATGGAGGTCCTGAGCCATTTAAGGCTTTATAGGTCAAAACCAACACTTTGAATTGGGCCCGGAAACTAACTGACAGCCAGTGCAGAGACAGGCCAGAATTGGTGTTATATGCTCCAACTGTCTTGGGCCCCAGTGAGCAGCCTGGCCACCAAATTTTGCACTCGCTGAAGTTTCCAAACCTTCTTCAGAGGCAGCCCCACGTATAACGTGTTGCAGAACCTAGAGGTTACCAGAGCATGGGCAACAGATGTTAGGTTATCCCTGTTCAGATAGGGGCATAACTGGGCCATCAGCTGAAGCTGATGGAAGGCCACTTGAGTCTCAAGCAAGAGCCAAGGATCCAGTAGTACCCCCAAGCTGCATAGCCACTTCTTCAGAGGAAGTGTAACCCCATCAAGTATAAAGGAGCTTCTTGTGTTCCTGGTTTTTAAAAAAATAAATAAATTAAATAAATCAAGAAGCATCTTTAAAGAATAATGAGTTAAGCAGCTCAAGGTATTCTACAATCACAACTTACAGTGAAGGCACCCAGCTTCATCATCTTTCTTCTGGCTCCAACCAGGGCAGCACTTAAAGACAGTGTGATGTTCCATGCTGTACACTTGCTTATAAATGGTATAATAGCTTGTCCTTTAAAAAATAATCATAGTAAAAGCACAGTGTAAGATAGCGTTAAGACAAAACATTGCCCTACTTTGTTCAGGCAACAGCTAAGGTCTACATCCAGCACGCAAGGAAGAAAATAGCATCTCTATTTTGAGACACATTATCAGTTATTGCATAGCAGTGGTTTTCAAACTTCCTTTCTTGGGGGAATGCTGTTGACATTGAACTCACCTGATTTATCCTCCACGCATCTGCCATGGGACCCACATATTGCAGAAACAGAAAGGGGCAAAAAAATATTTAGTGAGTATATTAGAGGTTACCACCCACACACTTCTGCTGCGCTTTTCTGCTTGTGTGGTGGCACCTCGGTAAAACCACTTCTTACTGTTTGGAGCAGACTTTTCCCCGGAGGCAGAGGACAAGAACAGAAGTCATCCTCAAATTCACAATCAAGAGCTTCTTTATAGCTTGACTGGTTGCACAAGCATTTCTGTTACTATTATATACAAGCTATTTACATTCCTTCTCTCTCTCCAGCATGGCATAATCTCAACCCAGTAATTAATCCTGACACAGCAAAACTCACAATATCAGCAGCACACATTGTCTTACTTCCAAACTTGTTATCAGCGTGCGTGCTGTGTGTGTGAGTGTGAGTGTGTGTGTGTGTGTGTGTGTGTGTGTGTGTATGCTTTCCTCATGTGGAAATTGCAGCCTGCAACAACCTCCCTTTATTTGCACCTCCAATTGACACCAATCAAGCCTAGAGTGCCACTCTTACACACTGACGAAAAATTCTGGAACCCTCTTTAAAGCTTCCAGGAACTTTTTTCTGTTTCTTAAAGAATGTTTTCCTAATACAGTAAAGCAAAGGTGTGCAGTCAGCATCTCTTAACACTTAACTAATGTGTGATAGGTGATCCTGGGTATGCCTGCTTGCTTACGATGTGAAAATTGCTTCACTGATCAAACCATGCTTTAAAAACACAGGACCATGTGTTACCTTCTCTCATAGGCCATGCACCATCTCTGTCCTGCACAGTCCTGCTTCCACATCTTCACCAAACGGGTAAAGGCTTGAACACATGGCTGGCGATGCCCCACCATGGCCAACTCTTGCTCGGAACAGACATTTGGCCTGCAATTTTGGGAAAAGAAAATAAATCAAGAGCATGCACTGTGGACACACAACACCAGATAACTCTGTCAAACGCTCCCAATTCTTATTTTGATTACCCAGATATGAGTCACCAACACCTTCCTATCTACTTTATGTTGTAAACAGCACGTAATTTTAGACCAAGCCTCTTCACCGGCTGATTCACACAGAACTTGATCTTCAACTGCTTAATTGCTCAGCTATGAATAATTAGCAGATGGTTGTACAGACCTGAGATGGAAAACCTATAGTCCCCCAAATACTGTTGGACCTCAATTCTCAGCATCCCCAAGCAGCACTGACAATGCTCAAGGATTATGGGAGCCATTGCCCAGCAACATCTTTTAAATGTGTTGTGGGAGGGGAATTATTGGTTTGTTTTTGTTCTTATTTTTATTATGTATTTTGTGTTTTTTTAATTGTAATTTTATCTTGTGACACCCCCCCCCCCGAGGTCTATGGATAAAGGGTAATATAAAAGTAATAAAATAATAATAATCTGGAGAGCCACAGGTTCCCATCCCTTGTCTATTGAGTTCATTTTCCCCAACACACTGCAGAGTGGCTCCTGCTCAAACGTATCTCTCGGAAGTCCCTTATCACTAGAAGTCCTCTGTTCAAATGTCACCACACTGATGATCTCATTAGGTGGCCTTAGGCAACCCACCCTTTATCAGCCTTAAGTTTCTCCATCTGCAGTATGGGGAATAATAATGTTCTTATTTTACAGGGATGTAGACCAGGCATATGAACCACTCTGAACACTTACCACAGAGATTTTCAAGCTGTTTCAAAATACTTTTAAATAAAATAACACACACACAAAAGGCTAAGTACCAGGAACTGAACCTGGGATTCTCTGCATGCAAAGTATGTGCTCTGTTCTTGTGCTATGCCCCTTCCACAGTGGTAGTAGGGAGGAAAGCTGAACGGTCTCGCTGGAGAGAAGGCACTCCCCCCCCCCACGCACACATCATCAACACTTTGGAGTTCTCTGTTATTCTTGCAGCTTCAACTGCAAATTGAATCCAAGGGGAGTTGGAAGTTCAAACGCCTCAGCTCTTCCACATATTTCTATAGTGTCCAGAATAGAGCTTCTGCATCTCCCCACTCTGGAGATGCCAAAGGTCCCAATGGGCTCCATTAACGTTTGTGTCAACAAAATGAGGAACAGAACCCATTGCACTGCAAAAACTGTATGTGAGAGGTATGTTCTCATGGGCTCCCAAACACAGTCAATAAGAACTTAAGGGCTCCCACTGGGACAACTGTTGCCCCTTCCAATGGGGCCTGCTTCAAACTTAGATCAGGGGTGGGGAATCAGATGTTGGATTAATGTTTCCATCATTCCTGCCATTGCTCATGCTGACTGGGGTTAATGAGAGATTCCAGCATCATCTTGGGGACTCCTGGTTCCCCATCCCTGCTTTAGACTATATACTGCAGAGCAGTAATTTCCAAGCTGTATTCTGAAGAAACCTGGTATGTATTTAAGCAAAGTTTGGATGACCACCTGTCTTGAATGCATCTGGATTGCATGGGGACTAGATTGCCCTTGGTGTCCCTTCCAAATGTACGGTTCTATGATTCCTTGAAAGCCTGACAAGCAAAAGGAGAAAAATCATTTCTTCCTTCATTGATTTTTAATTTCAAGTAATGTAACATGTCCATACAAGGAAAACATAGCTTAGTAGTTGTACAGAAAAGAAAAATAGCATCTGACAGTTGTAGTTTTAGACGTTCCAGGAAAGGCAATCTCTCCAAAAGCGTCTCTCCATAAGGTTCCATGAGTCAATGGAGGGTGAAAACCATGTTCGATTGTCTTACCAAAGTCAATAAAAGGACATCATGTCCTATAGAAGGTGTGAGTCTCCCCCCACTCCAATCAATATTCCTTTTGTAATGATTAATTTGTCCATAAGCACGATGTCGCATACTTGTGAAATCCAGGCTTCAAAAAGATTTGTGTTTAAAGTTTTCCCATGTTTTGCAATAATTAACCTAGCTGCAGTTAATGGAGGTTGGGCTCTTTATTGGTGATGTTCTTAAGTAAAATGAGGCAATAGGGCTAATTTTGGGCCTGGTTGGAGCAATAGTGCCATCCTTTGAATAATTGTTTGCAAAACCTTTTCCCAAAAGGGAGTAAGTTTTGGGCAAAACCACCACACATAGAGAGCCAAGTAAAATGAGTTCCCACCAACAAATTATGATTAATTCTATATATCCTGGCTGGGCACATGTACCTGCGTTGTGCTATCTTTAAAACATTTTCTTGAGTTTCTTGGAGGGATCCAAATGATAGCTGATTCCAAATTTGTTCCCACAGTTGTTCCTCTAGTCTCCAAAACCTTTCCCCCTTTTCAGTCTTAATTTTATCTAATTGTGTGAGGATTTTATCTAGTTGGGGGATGTTTCCCTTTCCCAGTGGGTTGGTTGAGTAGTTGCTCAAAACTAATTCAGCTGCATAATGCTGGAGTCCTTATATTTGGTTGGTTTAGAAAACGCATAATCTGGTGTATCTCTAGCCAACCACATGGTTTATCTCCCAACTTAAAATTTATTTCTGGAGCTGTAAGGGGTTTTTGATCAGCGTAGAAGCTTCTGAGTTTATATAATCCCACTGTTTCCCACCTGGCAAATGAGCCTGATTTGGCTGCTGTGCAGAAGGAAGTGTGCTGTGTTATTGAGAGAGAGAAATTATTTCTAAGATACAGTTTTGCCCAATGGTTTCCTGCAAAGTGCAAACACAGAGTATGGTTTGATGTATTCTGGGCTCCAATGCAGGCAACAATGAACCCAATCCTCTGCAATGCCAGCCATGAAAGGGCTTCTCAGAAGAAGGGTCTATTTGCTAAGTACTAGGCACTTACCGTATTTTTCGCTCTATAACACGCACTCGACCATAACACGCACGTAGTTTTTAGAGGAGGAAAATCTGTAGGCATGCCACCCGTAGGCATTTCCTCCATAACACGCACAGACATTTCCCCTTACGTTTTAGGAGGAAAAAAGTGAGTGTTATGGTGCAAAAAATACGCTATATATAGTGCTTTAGGAAGTTTGCACTTCCCATAAAAGCAGCACTGTAGCCCTTCCTAACCAAAATTACAAACTTGATTATCCTTGTATTACAGGTGGCAGGTGGGGACAGGACAGGGCTGATGTGGTGGGGCTTGTCTAAGTTCTCCTAATAAGGATGGCAAAGAAGCAGTCAACCAGAAACTCAGTCCTTTAACCACTAGACTAGGACAGCTATCCAGAAACATGTTCCCTAAAAAGGAAGGGAGTCTGGAAACTGGAGGCTAATCATCAATATGCCATCTAGTCACCATTTCCCCCAACCAGAATCCAGAAACATGAATCGAGTGGATTTAAAAAGCAGGAAGATGAATGCCCTCGGGTGACATGCCTGCTCAAATATAACCAGTATAGGATGAGAAGTTTAGGTTGTGCTATGAATTTGCATTAACTGAAAAATGATCAAACTGTTTAGTGGGCAGCTGCTCAGTAGGTGCTAAACACACTATAGTAAGCGTCTAAATTCAGCAGAAGAGTCTTTTCACGCCCCCACTAAATGGAAGGTGTCCCAGCTTGTATCAGGTCAACTGAAGCGTCTGCTGTCTGAACACTATTGATCCCTGTGAAGTCAAGATACACTTGATTTGCCACATTACAGCAACCCCACCACCCGCAAGCAGTGAGACGTTCCAGGGGCAACGCTATAGGGTTTTATTTTCTTGGATGAGGAAGCACAGGTCTGAATATTTAAGATGTCTTTGTAATATATCTGTTACAAAATAAGCAAGCACTGTGTGAGTGGAAGTAAGCTCATTCTTCAAAGCTGGCAGAAAACGCATCATTATTGTACAAAGTTCACAGAGTCTCCGCAACCCAAAATATATATTTATTTTTTTACAGCCAGCTAATAGCTCTCTCGGGGACGCAGGTGGCGCTGTGGGTTAAAAGCCTCAGCGCCTAGGACTTGCCGATCGAAAGGTCGGCGGTTCGAATCCCTGCGGCGGGGTGCGCTCCCGCTGCTCGGTCCCAGCGCCTGCCAACCTAGCAGTTCGAAAGCACCTCCGGGTGCAAGTAGATAAATAGGGACCGCGTACCAGCGGGAAGGTAAACGGCGTTTCCGTGTGCGGCTCTGGCTCGCCAGATGCAGCTTTGTCACGCTGGCCACGTGACCCGGAAGTGTCTCCGGACAGCGCTGGCCCCTGGCCTCTTAAGTGAGATGGGCGCACAACCCCAGAGTCTGTCAAGACTGGCCCGTACGGGCAGGGGTACCTTTACCTTTACCTTTAATAGCTCTCTCTCTCCCCCTCTCTCCTTCAGTTCTTACAATGAACTGGTTCCTCTGCTTCTCCCCCCAGCTCTAACATGACATCCCTGCCCCCGCCAAAAGCAGGGGAATAGAGATTCCCAGCCGTTAAGGACAGAGAAGGGGAGGAAATGGTAGGGCAGGATCTAATGGTAGATCTCAGGGTGATTTGCAGTAGATCAGAAAGGGTTTCTGACTCCCAATTGTTTAACTATTAGGCTCCTTTGAGAGGAAGGGCAGGATATAAATGTAATATAAAACAACAACAGCGCCAGGAGCTTAGAAGGATGTGTCAATTTCAGTTCTCTCATTGCCTCATTTTTAAAGCTTAAATTCAGTTCTCCACATTTCTGCAGCAAGCTGCAAACAGGAACACTGCAAAATCCTCACAAAAATTCACCAGCATTTTAGAGTGAATTTCTCCTAACAAACACATTTTTTTTTGTATACGGTTTTGATGTACATTTTTGCAAAAGATTTCCCCAATACAGTTTGGTATGTTGTACTCACTAATATAATCATACTTATGCACACTTGTCCCTAATATATGCATTGGTTGGAGAACTGCATCAAAATAAATAAATCAGTGTGGATTTCGAGGCATGGCTGTCTTTTGGTTCTCAATTTGTGACGACTTCCATGTGTGAAACAGCCAAAGGTCACTGGCAGAACACTTTCCCAATGCTTCGGTTGTTACTGTACGTTGTTTGAGGATCATACTGGCAGATAACCAGCCTATAACATGGGGCATCTTTTGGTGTGCCATTGGTACATTTAGCTCTATGCTGACTGGCAGCAGCTGTCCAGTATTTCAGACAGGACACACTCCTGGCTTACATGGAGGAGCTGAGGATTGAACCGGGGACCTTCTGAATGCAAAGCCTCTGCTCTACCCCTGATCTACGACCTTTCCCCAACAGGGTTAAGTAACCTCCATTTCAGTGGATGACATTCACACATTCACTGACAAGCCATCATGTGACATAAGCACATGTGCAAATGGATCTAAAATTTGGGAGCACAATTTCACAAATCAAGGTTAATACAGTGGTACCTCGGGTTAAGTACTTAATTCGTTCCGGAGGTCCGTTCTTAACCTGAAACTGTTCTTAACCTGAAGCACCACTTTAGCTAATGGGGCCTCCTGCTGATGCCGCACCGCCAGCCCACGATTTTTGTTAGCGGAGTCTGTAACCTAAAGCGTATGTAACCCGAGGTACCACTGTAATCTGCAATTCCTACAAGCTAGATTTCTGACGTTTTGCAATAATTCAGGGCACTCTGAATTCAGTGTTGCGTTCTTCCAGTCGTTCCATTTGTACAAGGATTTCAGCTTCCTGGATGAAATGACCCCATCTCTCTTCCCCTTGCGTGCTATTCTATGGGGTTCTCCTGACACAAACACCCCAAGCCAGTATCAGGGGCCAGAGTGGGGAGGAGACTGCAGAAAGCTCCTTGTGCAAGTGGAAGCGAAGTCTGATGCAACCGAATTTTAGATGTTGACCGCCACTGTGCATCAACATGTGCTAATATGCTCTGTACTGTACATCATGTTGTCATCTATCTTTTCCTCTTTCTTGGATGGGTACATATGATCATTTTACAACAGGCCAACGCTAAAGGTGCAGTAAAATCATCCTTGGTGCTTGGTAGAAGGACACAGTGAGTTAACCTAGGCTGGGGTGCATCCTGGGAAAGCATATTCATCTGTGCCCAAAGGTTCTCTTCCCCGATCGAAGCATCATTTTCACCAGCTTCTTAAATCTCAAACTGTCCCTAGGAATCAGAAAGCTTCTGGAATCTCAATTGTTCTTTCAGGCCGATCTGTTCTCATCTGTACAATTTTCCCGCAATTGATTGCGGAGACTTATCTCTGGCAAGAGCAAACAAAACACAAAAACCCCTAACAATGACTATGTATATATATTAACACATGCTATAATCTCCAGTAAAAGAAATAAATGAAGATGTAGCAGGCTTTAAGTTTGTCTATACATACCAAGGAGATTAATTTCGACCTCGCTGGTGAAAATGTTTTAGAAGCATGCATTTAAAAGCTTGCTGCATAATTGCCACTTCTATAAAACCACAATTGTCAGTCTCCATATATATGGCAAACCAAATGTTACCATACTCGCCTATAGATGCTCAGAAATGTGGAGAAGCAGAAGACAGATGTGGATTTACTGCAGGGGAAACCCTGTGACTCTCAATAGCTCAGTCGGCACAGCATGAGACTCTTAATCTCAGGGTTGTGGTTTGAGCCCCATGTTGGGAAAAGATTCCTGCATTGCAGAGGCTTGGACTATATGACCATTGTGATCCCTCCCAATTCTACGATTATTGAATTCCAACTCTCATCAATGCTGGCCATCAGCTGGTCCTCCATCTGGGAGGACCAAAGATTTCCCCTTTCTGGTTTACTGACTGCTGTACTTCCTTACACATGGTAACAAAGGCCTAGAAACAGGCCTGACATAAGACAGATGGCTGCTAGGCATAATAATAAAATTTTATTTATATACTGCCCTCCCCAGCCAAAGCAGGGCTCAGAGCATCTAACAACAATAAAAGTAACACAGTTTACATAAAATCAATTAATTGAAATGCATTCTAAAATCAATTCAAAATCAAATTAATGGCAACCATTGGGCTAGAGTTCTGTGAGGATTACCGAAGGAGGGGGTCAGACTGTGCCTTGGCCAAAGGCCTGGTGGAACAGATGTCAAGTGTTGCAGGGCCCCAGTCTCTTGTGACAGTGTTCCACCAGATCGGGGCCACAGCTGAAAAAGCCCTGTCTCTGGTTGAGGCCAGCCTAACCTCCCTGTGGCCCGGGATCTCCAAGATGTTTTTATTTGAAGAGAGTAAGGTCCTCCATGGGACATACCAGGAGAGGCGGTCCCGTAGGTCCTAGGCCATATAGGGTTTTAAAGGTTAAAACCAGCACCTTGAACCTGACCCTGTACTCCACCAGGAGCCAGCGCAGCTGGTATAGCATGGGGTGAATGTGATCCCGCAGCAAGGACCCCGTAAGGAGTCTTGCTGCAGCATTCTGCACCCGCTGGAGTTTCTGGGTCAGTCTCAAGGGCAGCCCCACGTAGAGTGAGCATAATGGCAATCTAGTACCTCCAGCATTGGAGGCACCATACCTCTCTACCAATCACTGAGGAACAGCAGCAAAGGGTTACTGTTGAACTGAATTTTTTAATTAAGTTGAATTTATATACTGCCAAAGGAGCCAAGGACTATAGGACTCATGCCCTGCCTGTAGGCTGCCAATAGGCATTTGGTTGGTCACTGCGGGTAACACGATGCAGGACTACATAGGCTTTTGTCTGACTCGGGACAGCTCTTAGGTATTCACAGCTATCCGATTCCACTCAAAATATTCTTTGGCCATGAAACTATACTATGTAAACTACATCAATAGCGTTCGAAATTCAGAGATATAATCTAGGTGCCAAATGGCTCCTCAAACCAGAGTTACAGTTATGAAAGCGGAATATCTAGTTGCCATTTTGGGGCCAGGTGGCTCAAAAGTCATATTTTTATACAACTTTTTGGTTCCTGAAAATTCATTCTGATTGTGCAGACAAAATATAATGGATAGAAATCCATAGGATGTGGTGCTATTCTGTGAAAACAGTCGCGATCCAAGGATCCCCAGTCATGCACCTCGAAATGGTGAAGAAATTGGCGTCATCCTGGCGCCCAGGCATCTTCACTTGAACACTGATCAATCAATGTATTTAACCAGCACATAGTTCAATGTTATATATGCCACCACCTACCTTCAATGGCTCTATGCATTAATGCAAGATAAATTTGGCTGTGTGCATATAAACAATGAACAGGGGATGCAATTAGATTTCAGAACAGTGAAGTCTACCAGAAAAATAAATAAATCACTCTAAGGTTACCATACTTAAGCAAAGCCTATATAGGAAGCAGAGAGAAGATTAGACTACTGAACAGAGCTGATGCACTCTTTTTATTTGAAAATACGAAAACCAGTATCTTACATGCAGCATTTGTGAGAGCCTTGGACTAACTCAAATGAATGCACTCGCTGACGTCAGTTGACGGGATCATCTATCTAATGTGTTCCAGGAAACCCTGGAGTTCCTCCAAAGTTCATCAGGGATTCTTCAATCCCTTTTCCTTGGTAGAAATATTTTCTTCGTCTGGAGCGCTCTCTCTCTCTCTCTCTCTATATATATATATACATAGTCGTACCTTGGAAGTCAAATGGAATTCGTTCCAGAAGCTTCTGCAGCCAATCGGAAGCCACGTTGGACATTCGAGTTCCAAAAAACATTCGCAAACCAGAACACTCACTGCCGGGTTTGCTATGTTTGGGAGCCAAAATGTTTGACTTGCAAGGTGTTCGGGACAACCGTATACAGATAATTTTTTTAACACATTGTTGCCCCCTCCATGTGTCTTAGAAGTTAGGCTGTTGCCTATTACTGTTTGCATGGCAATAAATTAATCCTGACATTAATTGTGTGAATGCAATCAACATGCACTTTTTCTAAACTTAATGTAGCAATGGGAAGTGGGGAGCATTTAAGCCAGGTGTGGCTATCCTGCAGCCTTCCAGTTGGTGAACTGAAGCTCCCATTTGCACCTTCTTACTGAGACTTTGGCTGTGTGCATATAAAACAACAGGATGCGGGTGGCACTGTGGTCTAAACCACAGAACCTAGGGCTTGCCGATCAGAAGGCTGGCAGTTCGAATCCCCACGACAGGGTGAGCTCCCGTTGCTTGGTCCCTGCTTCTGCCAACCTAGCAGTTCGAAAGCATGCCAGAAAGTGCAAGTAGATAAATAGGTACCACTCTGGAGGGAAGGTAAACAGAGTTTCCGTGCGCTGCTCTGGTTCTCCAGAAGCGGCTTGGTCATGCTGGCCACATGACCCAGAAGCTGTACGCCAGCTCCCTCGGCCTATAAAGCGAGATGAGCGCCGCAACCCCAGAGTCGTCCGCGACTGGATCCAACGGTCAGGGGTCCCTTTACCCTTTTTCTTTTACTGAGACTTACAAAGCACCCTAGCCCTAGCCCTTCATAATAGCAACCCTGATAAATGTGTGACCGTCTTAATATTCCAGGCCACTTTTGCTCCAAAGCACGCCACCTCTTTAGATAGTTGCAATAAGGTTAATGTAGCAAGTAACGCGGGAAGCAACTCCCACTATTTACCTCAGATTGTGTCATAAAATCTTTAAAATCGTTAAAATACAAAGCCGTCACCTCTCAGCATCTTTATCGTAGAAAAACATCGCATCCAGGTTTGCCTCCCAGAGGACATGACTAGGAGAGGGGTGGGAAACCATTTTACAGCCTGAGGGCCTCTCACCCTTTTGGGCAAACATCCAGGGGCCGCATTCCAGTGGTAGGTGGGTCCAGAGGCAAAAGTGGGAAGAGCAACAAATGGAGATTTTGACCTTCAAACAAAAGGCTGGTGTCTCCTCAGGCCAAATACAACCTCTCTGCCCTTCCCCAGGCAAAAAATGAGACCCTATCTGAGTTCAAGGACCCACTGCAGCCAGGCAAAACCACTCAGTGCTGGTACAAAGCAGGCACGCTGAGGGGCTGTGGCTGTGGAGAGTCCCATGGGCAACACAGAGAGAGGCTTGAGGGCTGCATTTGCCCCCAGGCCAGAGGTTTCCCTGCCCTCACACTAGGAAGTGATAGCCCCGGCCTTTAATATTAGGAGAAAGGTGAAAACTAAAAGATATGTTACCACACTAATTTCATATGTTCTCACTCAGGAGTGGTACTCTCCAAAAAGATTTTAGTTATCTCAGAAGAAAACAACCCTGAAGTTCAGTGTGCAAGTGCATGCTAACGGCAATTATCACTCAATAATCAGAATACGAAACTGGTAGCAACAGTAACCACATGGGCCATCAATCTTTCTAAAGCGCCTCACATAAATACCCTAAAACAGGCTTCCTCAACCTCGGTCCTCCAGATGTTTTGAGACTACAATTCCCAGAATCCCTGACCACTGGTGCTGCTAGCTAGGGATCATGGGAGTTGTAGGACAAAAACATCTGGAGGGCCGAGGTTGAGGAAGCCTGCCCAAAAACAATCTCCCCTGGCTTTTTCGCCTCTGTGACCCATCTTTGACCCCAGCACCATGCACAGGAACCACTTTAAGTTGTTTATTGTTTACTATGCCCATTTTTCTCCTCTCCCCCTTGGTTCTCAAACTTAATCCGTTCCGGAAGTCTGTTCCAAAACCAAAGCGTTCCAAAACCAAGGCACACTTCCCCATAGAAAGTAATGCAAAATAAATTAATCCGTTGCAGACTTTTAAAAACAACCCCTAAAACAGCAATTTAACATGAATTTTACTATCAAACAAGACCACTGATCCATAAAATGAAAGCAATAAACAATGTACTGCAGTCACACAATCAAATCAATCAGTAGCCGAACTGGGTTCCACACAGTCACAAAAACAAAACAAAAAAGCCGCAAAAATGAAAACACAAACTAAATAGCAAAAGCAGACCTCAGCGTAACACTCAAAATGAAAGTGTGGTGCTCAGAACAGAAGCATGGCACTCAAAATGGAGCACATTCGGCTTCTGAAAAAAGTTCGCAAACCAGAACACTTACTTCCAGGTTTGCAGTGTTTGCGTTCCAAGTTGTTTGAGTACAAAGGCGTTTGAGAACCAAGGTACCACTGTACACTTTCCCTCCCTTTGCGCTCCATGTGTCTCTGCTGTTGTCCCTCCTTTCCCTACTCTTAAGAAAATGAAAGTTACCAGAAAAAAAAACATTAAAAATGGGACATAGCCCTGGTGAGAGCCATGTTAGGTTTGTCTGTGACCTAATTATGAGTCCTGACTTATTAATAGAAGACCTGTACCCAAATTTACTTTCAAAGATGGATAAGGTTCACAGGTGAGGACTATGCTATCTCATGTAAATAATAATAATAATAATAATAATAATAATAATAATAATACAAAAAGCCAATATACATTTCCCAATGGAAAGCTGTAGACATTGGTCACAGGGGGAAAAGGAAATTAAAAAATGACCCAGTCCCAAAATAGGAGCACCATCGTGGGGTGCTAAAGATGCAGTGGCAATCTATGACTCCTAATATCAACAAAAGCAGTTTGAAACTGTGAACCTGCCCTTTCTACTCCCCAGAATAATTCTGCCTAAAGATGGTTGCAAGAGGTACAGACAGCAGCCTGCTCCCTCTTCCCTTCTCCCCCCCCCCCCGCCGCCCTCACCACAAAGTTACACATCTCCCTAATCGTTTCTCTGTTCAATAACCTCCGGAGACCTGAAGTCTGCAGCTATTGCACAAAGCAGCTGTCAAGAAAAGAAATCCAATTAAACTTTTTGCCATGGGGCTGACCCCGATTGTAGGCTGCAGTATAGACCAGACAGTGTCACTCAAGCATTAGGTAACACACAAGAACAGGCAAGGCACTTCACACAGCAGGCACAATGCCACACTCTTTGACTCCAGTTAATTAATGCAGCATAATTACAGCCCTCCTGATTCTAACCTCTTGTCACAACGGCCAATTCAAATCACCACTGCATATATGAAGCATATACTGAAATTATCATTAAGAGCAATTCGATCATTTTATTACAGAAGATGAAATGTGTCCTGTCTCCAAAGCCAGAAGATCAGGGACATGCTATGGGTTTGTGCACACTGATGATGAGTTACCTCTTCCCTTTCTATGGTTTTCTTCAAGCAGTTTTGTTGGTATCGGCACTGACCATGGTTTGAAGAGGGTTTGCCTCAAAACAATGATTAATGTCACTGGGAAGCTGCAATTAAAGTAAGGTATGGGGAGGAAGAAATTCGTGCAGAAACGGGGAGGAGTGAAGGGATGCAAACCCCTGCAACCCTAAACCGTGGTTTGGCGATCTGGACAGCCGTGTCAGCACAGAACCTTAGACTCTGTGACTATAAGGATAGCAATAAAGGCATACTGTTGGATAACTAAGCCATGATGGCATGCCATGTATGTGTCCTGCCCAAAGGATGTAGCATTTAGAATACTCTTGGTCTGTCTGGAATAAAATTAAAGTCGCTACATATCACTTGAAAGCAAAAACAAGCAAAAGCAGATTGCATAAATGTTGCAACTGTAAACACATTTGATAGAAGCTTCCTCCCCTAGCTTCCTTCCTACATACACCATCACTCAAGAAACCCAATGCAGGAATCTGCCTTTTAGAAAGAGGGAGTATTGGTCCATGTAGCTTAGTAGAGCAGTGGCTCTCCAAGGTTTCAGGTAGGAGGAATTTCCAGCTTTACCTGGAGATTCCAAGGACTGAACCTGGGACTTCTGCATGAAAAGCAGATGCTCTACCACTGAGCTATGGCTGTTTCCAAAAGGTCTAACGAAAGAATTCGCTTTGTTTTTGGTGCGTGCTCACAGCAAACACCAAAAACAAATCACATGGAAGGAGTGCACAATGTGAATCTCTGTTACACATGCAAAGAGCTAGAAGCCACAACTCATCAGGGTTTTCCACCACACCTCCACACGGAAATGCTTATACAGTATGCTTTTCTCAGCCACGACCAAAGGATAAGTGGCCACACTCTTGTCAGCACAGACACAAAATGCATGTAGACATTTTGTCAATGCACAAAGCAGCTGTGAATTCCACAGAAGCCAACAAGAGTCCACGAAGTGAGGGCATTTAGAACTGAAGTGAGATACCGCCTTAAGTACTTTGGGAGGAATTCAGTGTCATGCTAAGGCGACTGCTCCATCGGTGCAAGCATTCCTGCTTGCCGGACAATCTGCTGTCTCCCCTCTACACAAACCTGCTATTCCAGGGTTTCTACTGACTCTCCCAAGCAGATCTGGAGATAATGGAGAGCAGGGGGAGGCAGTGGAATCATGCAGGGGGAGGAAAGGGGCTCAAGTCCCATTGCACTAGTTTCTGCTAGCACAACAACTTACTTGAATCTGGTCCTTTGTCTGAAAAATGCTTACTGACTAAAGGGAGTAAAACTTCCCTTGCTCCCAAAGAGCAAGGATGCCTTAATTTACTAAAGCAGAATGCCGCAGATAAACTTGCACATGGTTAGTCTACTAAATCCTGAAAAATCACCTCCCCTCAATGCTTACCTTCCTGTCTTGCATTCAGGAAGACCCTGGTTCAATTCCCGACATCTGCCACACCATAAACTTAAAGCGCATCCAACACACATTTGAAGTACATGACTTCTCCCAAAGAATCCTGGGAACTGTAGCTTCCCCTGGAAAAACTGCAGTTCCCAGCACCATTAACAAACTACAGTTTGTAATGCATGTGCTTTAAATGTGTAGCTGGATGGGCTTTGAATGTATGGGGTGGCTCTGCTCAAGAACTCTGCCTGTGATGTTGGACAGCCATTGCCCATCAGACGTGACAATATCAGGAATAGAATGGATGGACAAACTTGGCAGGAAGCAGATTCCTATAGGGACGGTTTCACTTTAGCAACAGCACCCTTTTATTAGCCTTCCTCATTCACAGGAACCTCCTGCCTTGTACTGAGACAGACCTCCATCTAGCTCAATATGGTCTACACGGGTGAACAGCAGCTCTCACGGGTTTCAGGCAGCCCTACCTGGAGACACTGGGGATTGAACCTGAAAACTTCTGCATGCACAACAGATGCTCTCCCAATAAAACTGCTAATACATTTGCAAGGCTAAGCAGGGACTGGTGTGCTTTTGAATTGGATGGGGGGGGGAGGGTCCTATGTTGAGATTCCGGCAATGCAGGGGGTTGGACTAGATGACCCTTGCGGTCCCTTGCAACTCTACAATTCTGTGATTAAATAAAGAGGCTGCAATCCTAGCAATGCCTAAATTTAGGACTAAGCGCAGCTGAATTAAGATGAGCATACGGCCAGGTAAATGGGGTTAGGATAGCAGCTTTAGAGAGGGGGGGGGGGAACAAAACGGGAATTCCAAGACATTCCACCCTTTGTGCGGGGATCAAAGCGACCCGCCCCCGCTCCGTTTCCCTCCCCGCACAGAACAAGATGCAAAAGGACTCTGAGCAACCAGCTCCCCCTTCTAAGGAAAAAAAAAAGACCCGTCCGCTCCACTCACATGCCCTGCTGAAGTTGCAGCGGCGCGCTGGGCGAGACCACCAGGCTGCCAAGGATGCACACGAGCCACGCTGCGCTCGGGGTCATCTCGGCGGGGCTCCGAGGTCGAAAGCCGCCGGCTGTAGGTCTTCAGCTGCCCGTCCCGGGCTGGCGCTGCTGCAGAAGAGCAGCGAGCTGCGGGAAAGTTGGCATCGGGGAACTTCAGAGGGGACGGTCGCTGCGCGTTCGGATTAAGAGGGATTAAGGAGGCTTAACAAAAAATAATTAAAAAAAAAAAAATCGGGAAGCGCTGCTGCACCGGCGGCGTACGGGGGAAGCAACCGATGAGGGCAATTTCCCTCCAGCTTTCTGCGTCTCTCCTCGCCGCGCTGCTCGCCAGCCCCGCGCAAGCAACAGGCTCCGCTGAAGCTCCACCTCCCAGGCGCAGCTTGCAGCCCTCCAAATCATTTAAAGCCTCCGCCGAGCCAATCACGCCTTTGCAAGTTCCTAGCCCCGCCCACAATTTGGGTCGGGGGTGGGAGGCGCGCTCTGCTGGGATTCCTAGGGGGAAAAAAGAAAAACCCGTCAACGGGGATGGACTATCTGAATTTACAGCCCCACGTGGGGGAGTCAGGCTCATTTGCTTCCTCTTCGCAGTCGATCAAGTCGTGTCTAACTTTGCACTGGCTGCGTAGAATCAATACGGCGCTTCGGTCGCTTCACCGCCAATAAATTCCTTCCGAATTCTGCGTCCAGAAATGCTAGATTCTGCAACTGGAATTGTGTAACTGTAGTACTGTACACATATTTACTGTTTCTGGCTGTGAAATGGGGAGGGGGGGGAATAACTTCAACCTGCCTAGATGATGATGATGATGATGATGATGATGATGATGATAATTTATTATTTATACCCCGCCCATCTGGCTGGGTTTCCCCAGCCACTCTGGGCAGCTTCCAACAAAACACTAAAATACAATAACCTATTAAACATTAAAAGCTTCCCTAAACAGGGCTGCCTTCAGATGTCTTCTAATAGTTTGGTAGTTATTTTTCTCTTTGACATCTCGTGGGAGGGCGTTCCACAGGGCGGGTGCCACTACCGAGAAGGCCCTCTGCATGGTTCCCGTAACTTGGCTTCTCGCAGTGAGGCAACCACCAGAAGGCCCTCAGCGCTGGTCCTCAGTGTCCGGGCAGAATGATGGAGGTGGAGACGCTCCTTCAGGTATACTGGACCGAGGCCGTTTAGGGCTTTAAAGATCAGCACCAACACTTTGAATTGTGTTTGGAAATGTACAGGGAGCCAGTGTAGGTCTTTCAAGACAGGTGTTATGTGGTCTCGGCGGCCGCTCCCAGTCACCAGTCTAGCTGCCCCCTTCTGGATTAGTTGTAGTTTCTGGGTCACCTTCAAAGGTAGCCCCACATAGAGCGCATTGCAGTAGTCCAAGTGGGAGATAACTAGAGCATGCACCACAGGCAAGACAGTCCACAGGCAGGTAGGGTCTCAGCCTGCGTACCAGATGGAGCTGATAAACAGCTGCCCTGGACACAGAATTGACCTGCACCTCCATGGACAGCTGTGAGTCCAGAATGACTCTCAATAAATAAACAGATAAACAGACTTGGAAGAGGAATTTATAAAGGTTATGTCATCAGTCTCAGGAAAACTGCACATTCTCTATTGTTTTGGGGTGCAACTTCAGCCAGCCAGCCAGACCCTGTTCTCTAGCAGTAGCAGTCCATGCATGAAGACCAATCAAGCTGTTTTCCAGCTTGGCAAGGCCATACCCTGCTCAAACAGAGATTCTGCTAGTATGGGCACAGGTGGGGAAATAACCCCACTGAGCTCTGTAACCCTAAGGCTTCAGCAGGTGGGATCAGCATACTTCCTCAACCCATGAATCAGCCCCAGGGATTCTGTCTCCTTGGAAGTGATCCATTCTTTCAAATGAAACTTGTGTGTCATGGAAGACATACCAGTAAGGAAGCTAGACAAGGTCGATTGTTTCTCTTAGACACGAAGGAAACAAAAACTGCTGACTCTAGCCAGATATAACCAAGCCTAGTGCCATCTAGTGACCAAGTAGCAAAATTACACTATCCACCAGGACTGGTCCAGCCATAAGGCAAGGAGAGGCAACCATCTTTGATGGCATGATTTACAGGGGCAGCAGATTCCAATGTTGATCTTCCTCCCCACTTTTTCTCCCTGATGTAGGACTTCCCTCAACCCTTCTTCCATGGTAGGCACAATTTTAGGGTCTGACTCAGGTGCAAAAATATATTAGCCTAGCCCTTCTATGCACACAATGTGCTTTGGATTGCTGCCTGAACGGCACACCCAGACAAAATAAGATTTGTAATACAGTGGTACCTCTGGTTACGTACTTAATTTATTCCAGAGGTCTGTTCTTAACCTGAAGCACCACTTTAGCTAATGGGGCCTCCTGCTGCCGCTGTGCCACCAGAGCACAATTTCTGTTCTTATCCTGAAGCAAAGTTCTTAACCTGAAGCACTATTTCTGGGTTAGCAGAGTCTGTAACCTGAAGCGTCTGTAACCTGAGGTACCACTGTAGTTTGTTCACTCTTCTGCAATCAACTAATCTCATTACCTTTTGGAAAGCAGAGGGGTTTTTTAGTCACCTTTTATTTCTTTAACTCTGGTTAGGGGTGGCCAAGGAAAACACCAGAAGTGCCTGCAGGATGAGGCCAATGACCCATTTAGTCCAGTATCCTGTTGTCATAGTGGACAACAAGGTGCTTATGTGAGAACAACAGCAGGAGGATTTTGGATAAAGCCATAAACCTCTATTTTCAAGGCTGGATGTTAATTACAGCTGATATATCATCTGAACCTGGAACTAACTTGAAGCTTCCTGTGAGAGAAAGAAAAAGGAACAGCCAAAAATACACCAGTGATCATTTTCCCTTAGCAGTTTACTGGCAAAGATTGATTAGCCTCCCAGCAAGGTGACTTTCAAAAATAGAGTTGAAAACATTTATAAAATAATTGCTCAATGGTTGTTTGTTTGTTTTTTAATTGATATTTTAATTTTCCCCCCTATTTGTTGTTGTTGTTTAGTCATTTAGTCGTGTCCGACTCTTCGTGACCCCCTGGACCAGAGCACACCAGGCACTCCTGTCTTCCACTGCCTCCCACAGTTTGGTCAAACTCATGCTGGTAGCTTCGAGAACACATTTTGCAAATGTTCATGTGCAACTAGATTCTATGCATATTTATATGGAAGGAAGCCCCATTGTGTATAATGTGTGCATAGGATTGCAGTAAAAAACAAAAACACTAGCAAGCAACAGATTCTCCAGAAGAATGAAAATACCTGATGGGGCTACCTGTGGGCCCCTCCAGATTGGTTGTTTTGTGTGTGGAAGTATTCTGTGACATGTCATTGATGCAATACTAGTGAATTAGTGGTAGATTTCTACTGGAGCATCCACATCTCATTTCACTTTATTAGTTGTTCTGCGATGCTCCCCCAATGTTACTGCATTATTGCCATCTGGAGGGGGACTCTTGCATGATAGCAGGGACAAAAAACAGCTCAGGACATTTGTGGTATAAAAGGTTACAAGATTTCAACAGAAAGTTATAGGGCATGCGCTAACTGGAAATCAAGCAGTATGTCTGCCCTTTTTCAGAGACAAAGAGTATTGAAAGAGGGATCATGTATAAATGCCCTGCTACTATCATGAGTGGGACACCGGTGGCGCTGTGGGTTAAACCACAGAGCCTAGGCTTGCCGATCAGAAGGTTGGTGGTTTGAATCCTTGCGACAGGGTGAGCTCCCGTTTCTCGGTCCCTGCTCCTGCCAACCCAGCAGTTCGAAAGCACGTCAAAGTGCAAGCAGATAAATAGGTACCACTCTGGTGGGAAGGTAAACAGCATTTCCGTGCGCTGCTCTGGTTCGCCAGAAGTGGCTTAGTTATGCTGGCCAAATGACCCGGAAGCTGTACACTGGCTCCCTCGGCCAATAAAGTGAGATGAACGCCGCAACCCCAGAGTCGTCCTCGACTGGAGCTAATGGTCAGGGGTCCCTTTTGTGGAAGCAGAGGGCTTCAATTGTCTGATGGAGCACTTAAGCTGTGCTTCCATCTATGCTCAGCACATATATTTGAAAATGAACACAAATATTACAAAATGCTATTATATCTCCAAAGGAAACCAAACCTGGGTAAGTGCTGAAACCTGGAACTTTTCACCACTGCCAGAAGCAAAATGTAATAATCTCTCTCTCTCTCTCTCTCTCTCTCTCTCTCTCTCTCTCTCTCCCTCTCTCTCTCTCTCTCTCTGTGTGTGTGTGTTTATGGGAAGTGAGTCTTGGTATGTTATATGCACTCCTCTATTTCCAAGCATAAAATGTCTAGAATATTATGCAAAGAGCCTTTGAATAGCTATATCAGAAATAGGACCCAAGCTCTCCATAGTCCACTAGCATACTTCCCAGCATACTTATGAGCAACAACTACTAAAAGTGTAAGATAAATATTTTTTGCTGTTTGATAACCAAGCTCATTTCTCTTTATCCCCCGAAAAGCCGTATCTCTGAACACCTTCTCCAATCCACTTTTCACAGAGGATGTTTCCATATATAACACAGAGCAGAGTTGGAACTTTCTCATCTCCAGGGAACAGAGGCAATGAAGATGGATGAATAAGCCTTAATTTTACGCTCTCAAGGGTGGCGGATATTTGCATCTGCGGTAGTTGCCAGGAAATGCAAATAAAATAATTGGAAATGGGGTGAGTTGGATGACCATGCTCCACAAAATGAGCACACTGTTGCAGTAGGAAATGACAACCATTTTACACAAGCTCTTGACATTTTTTTATCTACGGCTTTATAAGACCCAAGCCCAGCTATGTCCAATTTCAACAAATGGATGTTAGACTTACACTCCCGGCTAAGAGTGCTGTGTTTTTTTAGTAGTTGGTGGCAATATGCAATCACTGCTGCAATCTTATGAAAAGGCGCAGACAACAATAACAGGCCTGCCCTATGTAAGTTTACCCGTGGATTTGAGACACAGGCTATATGCAGGTGCCTTTACAGTAGGGATGAATGTATCTGCCAACAGCAGTTTCTCCAATCTTTTCCCCCAATCTTAAATTGAGTTTTGTGCCAGGTTTTTTTGTGTTTTATTTATTTATTTTTAAATTTCCCTTTGAAAATTCACCTGCATTTTAATGCAATTTTCTTTTAATATTCCCATTTTTGTATGCCGTTTTGCTTCTCTCACCCATTTTTGGTCATATATGCATTCATATGTACACTTTAGCCTGATATTTATGCATTTTTTTACACATTACTTAGCTGGAGAACTGTACTGCAGAATACAGAGAATTGGGAAATCTGAAGAATGGCTGTATTTAAGTTGTGCATCCTTCTGGAAAGTATGGATTTTGTTGTTGTTGTTGTTAAATTAAATTTTTATATTGCCCTTAGTCATGCTGGCCACATGACCCGGAAGCTGTATGCCGGCTCCCTCAGCCAATAAAGCGAGATGAGTGCCGCAACCCCAGAGTCGGCCACGACTGGACCTAATGGTCAGGGGTCCCTTTACCTTTAGGATAATGACATGCCTATTGATATTCCTAGGGAATCTATTCTCATCATAAGCCTTGGATTCATGTTTTGAATTTAATAACATGTTATCTCGCAGCCTGTATAATTTGGTGACATACTTATACCTTGTGCATACAGTGGTACCTCGGGTTAAGTACTTAATTCGTTCCGGAGGTCCGTACTTAACCTGAAACTGTTCTTAACCTGAAGCACCACTTTAGCTAATGGGGCCTCCTGCTGCTGCCGCGCTGCCGCAGCATGATTTCTGTTCTCAACCTGAAGCAAAGTTCTTAACCTGAAGCACTATTTCTGGGTTAGCGGAGTATGTAACCTGAAGCATATGTAACCTGAAGTACCACTGTACCTCCTAATGCTAAAAAAGACGTCAAGAACACATTCAAACCAGGAAAGAGCATGCTAGCAGCGTGGAGCCTGGGGAATGGTGTGTAGCCTGGGAAGAGCCCCAAGGGTAGGGTTGCCATATGTCCAGGTTTTCCTGGACATGTCCTCTTTTTGGGATCCAGAAGGTTATTTGTATGGTTAGGCAGTCTGCTGGTGCTGTGCCCATGCACGCACAAGCACACATGCGCTCCCCCCTCCCCTGGGCAAATGTGTCTTCTTTTTTGCTCTTCGGAATATGGCAACCCTACCCCAGGGCCAAAGAGAGGGCTGGGGGCCACATTTGGCCCCAGGCCTGCTGTTCCCCACCTCTGGCTTAGCCAGAAGCAGCAAAAATAATAAATGTTTCTGGTCCTGCTGCCGCCCAGAGTGAGGCTATGGTTTGGTATGGCATTACATACAGACTGGGCCAGTACAGGTCAGCTTCATAGGAGCAGCCGAGGAGACTTTTAATGCAAAGACACACAGACAAAAAAATTCCTCTCTGTTTCAGAAAGCTTAATACCCCATTATTTCCTTGCCCTCCTTCCCACTCTTCCCAGTGTGAAATGTAGCTTCGCTGAGATGACACAGTTAATGGATAACCTCTGGGCAGGCCTATTGTATGTTTTCCCTCTGTGTGCGCTGGAGTTACAAACCAAATTGCTTTATGGATGCAGCAGCGGGCTGTACGCTGCCTTTTCGTGCTGACAGGCTTCTTTGTTGATGATTCTCTTTTTAGCATAGTTTTCTCCATACATCACCAATTGTCTTTTGTTTTTCCACAGTTGGGAAGACTGAGCTAATCCATATATTACCACAAAACTTCAGTCCCTCGCTGTGTGATAGATCCCAAGCATGCTATTCTGATCTATCGCCTCCCTGCCACATCTCAAGCTCATTTGTTCACTACTTACTTTGGTTGCTGCTTACTTAATATTGTTCGCTTGCCCTGAATTGTAAATGCTGCATCATAATGTCATAAAGGGATGCGTAGCATAGGAGCTGAGAGTATAAGCCATGGGCAGAAAAACCACTGATATGCATCTCAGAGTGCTTCCAGATGCTCTGTTTAATGAGCATTCATTCTGATTTGTTTGCAGAGAGGTTAGATGATGTTGCGCCAGAGCCATTGTTATCCCACACTTTCCAGTACATTTTCCTACCACTTACTGCAAAACATCTGATCAGTTGGGGGAAGTGGGTTGGTTGAGCAAGATCTCCCAATTGACACTAATTGTGCAAACTAAATTTGCTGGTATGAAATTGAATCCCACCCCAAAAGAGCAAGAATCTGGAAGTGCCCTTAGTTATTAATGTGCTAAATGGTTTCCTCGGTGGCTGCATCTGTAATATGTTGGTGGTGGTGATGCTATAAGAAACAACAACAACAACAGCAAAGCTTATTACCACTTGGATCTTTCCTTCAGGCCACCCAGAGAATTGGGAAACAGTTGAGTAGTGGGAGAAGTACCAGACCCTTTCCCCATGGGTGGTCCTGTGTCCTGCTCTACAGAGGATGGTCCTCCATTGAAGAATAATGAAGACTAAGTCTGGTGTATGATTAATAACACAAATAAAAAGAAGACCAGGGACTTTGAAGTTACCGATCAATGTTGTTGGTATCTGTCTGTCTCGGGTGCCTTTGGGGGTGAAGTCAAACGGTTGGAGTTTTACAGTGCCTGCTGTGGCGGTAGAAACAAATATGGGAGAAACATGTTTTGTTGCAAATGGGGCAGATAGAGGCACCCAGTTTTGCTGTTGCAGGTGTACAATGGCGTTTCTTCTTTCTGTGCTCCTCCCCATGGTCATTTTTCCTGTGAGAGGAATGCTGGTCTCTAGGAACTGCAGTCATCTGAAACTCCACATGGTGGAGTTAATCATAGAATTGTAGAGTTGCAAAGGACCACAAGCGTCATCTAGTCCAATCCCTTGCAATGCGGGAATCTCAACCCATGGTTCCCCATCCAATTTGAAATCATACTGGACCCTGCTTAGCTTTGCAAATGTGCTAACAGTTTTGCCAGCCTTCATGACACATTTGCAGACATTTTTGCAACACAGAGTCGATCTGCCAATGGGCCTGGTGCCTGAAGCCAGCTCTGCAAATAGCACATTATTGGTGATCCTGCCATTTTCCATTCTGTGGACATGCTTTAATATCTTTTTTGCTTTTAAAAAAATTAATTAAATCTTCACTCTGATTTTTAAAATCTGTTTCTTTATAAACACAAAAAAATAGCTGATGTTCTATCTGAATTGCATGTTTATGGTATGTTTGCATTTAAAGTGCATTGTTTCCATTCTGTGAGCCACCCAGTGGTCTTTTAGCTGCAGGACAGCCTTAAACTTGATAACAGCAAACAAACATCAAAGCTTAAAATCTCTGCTACCGTTGGAGTACTCTTGCCTTCATTGCAATCTTGGTGCAACTGAAGAGTCAGGCAGTTTAGGAGTTTACAATAGATTGCTTACGACTTTCTTACTCTTTCTAATTTGTTGACCAGGGTTCAGTTTAATAAGTGGGCCTCAAGGGCAACCATTACTCTATTAATATTTGATTAGGAACACAGAGCTCCATAAATCAAAGGCCATGGTGTCAACTGTCCGCGGAGATAAAAAGTTGGATCATTCGTTTATTTCTCATGAACTTGTTTTGCAGAAGCAAATATTGCAGCACCTGAGGAGGAAATCAAGGCTGCAGATTAAAACTGAGGTACACGCTATGGCCATACATTATGTTCACTGCCCAGGGGAACCCATGACAGAGACTTAGGCTCAGCCACAATGCAGGAAACAGAGAGGGCCTCCTCCATTGCAAACTGCCCCTACAGTTTCAGAAAAGTGAGCTGGTCATCTTCAAATTCCTTCATGTTTGGAGGGGCCTGTGACCAACACCTGATGTGGAGGTTGTGACAAATTTTAGGGCTAGAGCAGGAAAAGAACTAGGGGATTCTGGTACTGGGGATTAATGAGTTCAAAGGGGAGTTGTCAACCCAGCAAAGTCCCAGGGGAGACTGAGAGACATGTAGTAAATTCTAGGAATGGGCAAATCTATCAGTTTCTGTTTTTCTCTTGTTTCTTATTTTTCCAGTCTTAAACTCAGGTCTCCATGTATTCATAACAGGCTGCATTTTTTAAAAACACACACATGGAAATTCACCAGCATTTTATGGTCAATTTCTCCTAATACACACACTTTTATGCAATTTTGAGTAACAAACGCCTTTTTTTTACAATGCAATTTTTCCTAATGTAATGCATTGTTGTGTGTTATTTTCAGTCGTATTTTCATTTTTATGGACACCTTAGTCTAGTAAATGCATTTTTGTAGACATGACATGGCTGGAGAGCTGCACTGCAAAATTTGGAGAAGCGCAAATTTCACAGGATGGCTCTTCTTATTGTTTTGGGAGGCGCAAATCAGGTTGATTCAAATTGAATCAAAATCCACCCCATCCCTAGTCACTTCAAGTTTGCCCTCTACGTGATCCTGGTGGGATTGTTGATGGGTTCTTGGGGTTCTTAGGTGGGTGAATCCACACAAGGCATCCCTGGATGAAGCTCCTCAGGCTACCTTTAGACTACTGCAGGCTTGTCCAAGGATTCAGTAGGAGAAGCACTCTGCATGGGGGACCCAAGCATCTTTTCCCAAAGAGTTCCCCCAGGATCTGGGAGGACAGAAGACCAAGGTGGCATTCATAAGGAGCATGGGCTTCTTTAATCCTTCTCCAGAGCTTCAGAACAGCATTTAAAGGCTGTGCATTTAGTTTCAGGTTTTAGGCAGCCTTGGGTCCTTCATCCTCTACTGATGGGTCTTGGTGGCAGCGGTGGGTGACAGTAATAGCATCAACTCTCCAGTCAGTGCTAAATGGCTGGGTCTAGCTTCCTTTGACATTTCCCACAACACTACATAGTACAGTGGTACCTCGGGTTAAGAACTTAATTCGTTCTGGAGTTCCGTTCTTAACCCGAAACTGTTCTTAACCTGAGGTACCACTTTAGCTAATGGGGCCTCCCACTGCCGCCGTGCAATTTCTGTTCGAATCTGAAGCAAAGTTCTTAACCCGAGGTACTATTTCTGGGTTAGCGGAGTCTGTAACCTGAAGCGTCTGTAACCCAAGGTACCACTGTATCATTACTATGTTGAGGGCCCTGTGGGACCCAAACAGCCATTCAAGAATTACACGTGCTAATGCAGAACCTGCCACTCCATCCCTTCTGATCTTACAGCTTAAAGACCTTTCTGCTTGGGTTGGCAGTTTTTTATACATATATTTGCATTACTACTTTTTGTTTCTGTTGGTTTTAGAGATGAGCAAGCTCACCTTCGATTAGCTCAAATGTAGTCCATGTTCTTCAGAACAAAGAAACAAAACCAGGCAGATAAATTTTCTGAGCCAATCCAGGCCTTTGAAAACGACTAGCCACCCTTGCCCTACCATCTCCCTGCTGCCAGCGCCTCCCTCAAAAAGAAACCCCTTCCCTTACCTGGCAAAGTAGCAGCCATGAGTGCACATGGAGAGGAGAGATATTTGTCCAATTCATCCATCCGTCATTGTCTCAAAAGCATGCTGATTAGGCACTGTTCCATGGCCCTAAACCCAGAGGTCTTTTTTTTTTGTTAGGGTTTGTAATTCTCCCAAAATCTACTGTGACACTCACTTCTTTTCTTTTATAGATATTGTTATGAGTTTGTGGGTGCCAGACTCTACTGTGTTATGGGTTTGTGGGTGTAAGAGACTTAATCCATGGACCCACAAGGTTAAAATTCATAAGGCTTTCAAGAACCATATTGTCAGGAAAGCAGTGTTCAATGTCTGGATAAAATATAAAGACTTATTGGAGAATAAGACCCCAAGGTGGTTGTCACCAATGGAGGCTAAGGCCCGGAAAAGACTCAATATGGAGGCCAAATGGCCGAAATATTGGGAAATAATAGAAAAAGATGGAGATAATTGGAGGTTGCAGAGTTTGGAGAAACTAAAAGATAAAGTGCGAGATTGGTTACATTATGCTCAGATCAAAGAGGTTTTTAAGTTGGATAAAAAGATAGGATTCCAGGTGGAAAAATCAAAGTTGGAAACGGAATTGTTAGAACCTAAGACTAAGGTACTTTCAAGAATGTATAATTTGCTGCTAAAATGGAATACACAAGATGAAACGGTTAAATCGGCTATGATAAAATGGGCATAGGACATTGGGTACAATATCATGTTTGCTGACTGGGAAAGGTTATGGACCACCGGGTTGAAATTCACGGCATGTAATGCCTTGAAAGAAAATATTATGAAAATGATATATAGGTGGTACATGACCCCAGTCAAGCTTGCAAAAATATACCATTTGTCTGATAATAAATGTTGGAAATGTAAAGAAACTGAAGGAACGTTCTTTCACCTCTGGTGGACCTGCCCTAGAGTTAAGGTTTTCTGGGAAATGATATATAATGAGTTGAAAAAAGTATTTAAGTATACCTTCCCTAAGAAACCAGAGGCCTTCCTTTTGGGCATTGTCGGCCAGAGGGTGTTAAAGAAGGATCGGACAGTTTTTATGTATGCAACAACAGCAGCAAGGATACTTATAGCCAAGCACTGGAAAACCCAAGATTTGCCCACACTGGAAGAATGGCAGATGCAACTGATAGACTATATGGAATTAGCAGAAATGACTGGCAGAATCCGAGACCTGGGAGAAGAGGCTGTGGAGGAGGACTGGAAGAAATTTAAGGACTATTTACAAAAATACTGTAAATTGTATGAGTGTTAAGAAAGATGTAAGTTTATTAATAATATGGCACCATTAAGATAGTTAAAAGGAGTATGAAGATAAATGAAAATATAAGAAAAGACAAATTTTGGATAAATATTATGCTAAAATTAAGCTTTTAAGGTTTGGGTAAAACTATCTAAAATTAGGGACACAATATTGGAAATTATAATATAAGAATTGAAACAAGGTGATAAATTGCTGGGTAAAGTTCGAAAAACTTAGAACGCAGGAACGAGAGATGTGAGGAAGTCCAAAGAAGTGAAGAAAATGTGGATATTGAAAAAATTATATGTTATTTTGTTTGCTTTTTTTGTTGTATTGAGAAAACCTTTAATAATTTTGTTTTTAAAAAAGTAATAATAATCCGTGGACCCAGCCAATGTTTAAAGCTCAATAAGGCAGGCTAGTTAATTGCCTGGGAGATGAGCCATTAAGAAAGGAAAGGAAAGGCGATGAGCCATTAAGAAAGCGAGAGATGGGGCTCTGGGCCCATAGGCGCCGACTCCATGGGGCCTGAGGGGGCCCGAGCCCCCTCAAAAATTCGTTTGGGGGGGGGCTCTGCCCCCCCAATAATTTAAGAAAATTATTAGCGTAAATTTTGCTTTATAACACGCAGATTTTTTCTCCTAAAAAGTAAGGGGAAATGTCTGTGCGTGTTATTGAGCGAATGTGTGGTCCCTGGAGCTGACTCGCCGGAGCGCAGGGGCAAAAATAGGCAAAAATCAGGCAAAAATCAGATCGGGTGGTCGGGCGGAGGGAAGGCGGAAGCTGCTGCTTTCCTGCATTCTGCCTCAGGGTCTTACTGCCCACCCGCTTCTGTTGCTGCGTTTGCTCAAACTCAACAAAGAGCAGGGAATCCCCTGCCCTCCTGGCAAGCAGAGGGTTAAGGAAAGGATCGAGTCCTTCCTTCTAATTCTTTCCTAGTCACACTGCGTGCAGGCTCCAGCCCACCACCTCCTCCTCTCCGTGCTCTAGGGACTCGCAGGCAGCCGAAAAACAGGTGGGAGAGAGAGAGAGGGCTGGCTTGGGGGGGGGTACTTTTGCCTTCCTTTCCTTCCCCCCACCCCGTTAAACTCCTCCCCTGCATTCTTAGCCAGCTGCTTCTCCGCACACCCCTCTTGTGCTTCTTGTCCCTTCTGTGTTTTTCCTTCCCTCCCCATTTAAAACGTGGTGACAAAGCACGGATCCACATGGATCCTCAGGATTTTTGCATTGGGTCACCCCAAATTCACCATCAGATCACATTACATGTCCATGGCTACAGTCTGTACCAAAAATATCATGCACCCACTGTTGCCTGGGGCTGCAATGGTGCAAAAACGTGGTTACAAAGCATGGATCCACAGGATCTTTGCACTGGGTCACCCCAAATTCACCATCAGATAACATAGCATGTCCATGGCTACAGCCTGCACCAAAAAAATCATGCACCCACTGTGGCCTGGGGCCACAATGGTGCAAAAACGTGGTTACAAAGCACGGATCCACATGGATCCTCAGGATTTTTGCATTGGGTCACCCCAAATTCACCATCAGATCACATAGCATGTTCATGGCTACATCTTGCACCAAAAAAATCACACACCCACTGTTGCCTAGGGTCACAGTGGTGCAAAAACGTGGTTACAAAGCACGGATCCACATGAATCCTCAGGATTTTTGCATTGGGTCACCCCAAATTCACCATCAGATCACATAGCATGTCCATGGCTACATCTTGCGCCAAAAAAATCACGCACCCACTGTTGCCTAGGGTCACAGTGGTGCAAAAACGTGGTTACAAAGCACGGATCCACATGGATCCTCAGGATTTTTGCATTGGGCTACTCCAAACTCACTGTCAGATATTAAAAATCTTTATAAAATAGATAATTAAATACATACAGAATGTTAATTTTTCAGTTTCGAAATATTAGTACTAGTTTAGTACTGTATTTCTATATTACTATAGTACTGTATTAGTTATTTTCAAATACTTAAATATTTTTAGGGTGTAAGATCCAATTAAAGCCCGTTATTTACATACAGTATTACAGTATTTACATACAGTATTAGGCATACTGTATTAACTTTATTAACTGTATTAAAGCATTAACTTTGAGATATTATTTTTACTTAATGAACCCTCAGCCTTATTCAAAGTAAGCTTAAATTAGCTATTTCACTTATTAATCAAAGTGCTATTACTGTGCGACAGCAATATTTTATGTTTTATTCTTTTAATGATAGTTTAGGATTTATTTAAATATCATTTCAGTCTTTTCAGAGCTATATATTCACTGCTCTGTAATAGTCTATAAGCATAATTGTTACTGTAAATTAAATTAGCTTTTTACGAAAATACCGTGCGTGTTTATGTTTTGTTTCTTTTTTCAAAGCCAAAAAGTGTTTCAGGCTTGTCGAGTTTCCCGGAGTGTGGAGTTATAGAGAGTCGAGTTTTCGGGGTCCTAATGTTGATCATATGACTCTAAAATACTTTTAAAAAACTTTAAAACTCACTAATTTTAATCTAAAATTTAGAAAACTTCCCAGGGCAGGACCCCGGTATGGCCCCCCCCCCAATATTTTTTATAAGTCGGCGCCCCTGTCTGGGCCCCTCCCTCAACTCAGTTAGTTAGAAGACAATGCCAGAGGTGAGAGTTGGCTGTGATGAGACCTGGGTTGGGGTGGGGGAGGTTGCAGGCTGGAAAAGGCAGGGAGAGAGCATGATGTCTGATTTCTGCTTGAATCCAAGGCTACACTATGGGAGAAACAGGACCCTTTTGGGGTGATAATGATGTGAACCCGTCCATTGTAGGTTCAGGTTGTATTTACTTGTAAATGAACCATATATCATAAATACGCCATGCTTGCCTCATATCACAGAACCTGGGTAAGCACCCGGAACACCTGGAATCTCGCACCGCTCAGGGATTGGGGTGGTGTGTAACAGTATGCAGTATGAAAGCTTGGGGCATTCTTCACCCAGTTTGTAGAACACCCAAAGCACTTCAGAGCAAACAAGCTGAGAAATCTTATATCTGGACAGTGTGCTCTGGGGCTTCCTCATCACTCTGGGAGTTTGATCTTTTGACAAATCTTAAAAGCCTTCCCTCTCCACTCTGTCCCTGAAAACCTCAGATATACTTTTCATTATAATGGCATTTTCTCCAGAGACCATGGGCTTCCTAGTTGTTGTTTTTCACTCTAACACACAGCATGAAGCCTGTATTGCTAGCAAAACAACAACCATGTAGGTAACTTCATTATTTGCATTTGTGGCTTGTAAGGCCTCTGCTTGGGTGGAACCTTTGGTGAATTGTTAGTTCTGCCTCTACTAGTTATAGTGGACCTACTAATTGTCAGTTAGCACACAAACACCAGTGGCAGCTCGATTTGAAATGCTGGTGTGTTAATGCAATACAGGGAGATGAGTTATATGTTCCAGCCCATTACTTCTGGGAATTTAGATTCAGATTTGCAATGAATGAGATATGCCTATGTACCGTAGTTCAAACTTCTTAATGAGCCATTTGCCACCTCACCATTCTGCAGCCGGGCACCAGGGACTTGATCAAAGGAAGCAGGCACCAAACACAATCTAGCCGTGCCATACCGCTCTGAGAATATCCATAACTAAGAAGCATTTTAGCCTTCTTGGGATGTTACCACAAGACCCATCCATTTCCCTAGATAGCACCAAGTCATAAAGGGACCCCTGACCATTAGGTCCAGTCGTGGCCAACTCTGGGGTTGCAGCGCTCATCTCGCTTTATTGGCCGAGGGAGCCAGCGTACAGCTTCCGGGTCATGTGGCCAGCATGACTAAGCCATTTCTGGTGAACCAGAGCAGCACACAGAAACGCCATTTACCTTCCCGCTGGAGCGGTACCTATTTATCTACTTGCACTTTGACGTGCTTTCGAACTGCTAGGTTGGCAGGAGCTGGGACCGAGCAACGGAAGCTCATCCCGTCGCGGGGATTCGAACTGCCGACCTTCTGATCAGCAAGTCCCAGGCTCTGTGGTTTAACCCACAGAGCCACCTGTGTCCCTTTTGGCACCAAGTCATACTGAACCCAAACAATGCAGTGAGGAAGATGCTTTCTCAGTGGCAACTTGTAACACCATTTAACACAGGGGTGGGGAACTTTGTAGCCCAAGACCTGCAGCCTTTCTAGAGCAGCATACCAGAAATGAAAAGTGGGTGGGACAACAGATGCGATTTCTAACTTTGTAGAGAACTTTGTACAGTAGGCTGCTTTCCAGCTATGCAACATTCAGGGTTTTACACACAAACACAACCCTCCAGCCTTCATTTGGGCAAGCAAGACTGTGGTATCATGGTCAGAGTGTTAGAATTTAAGTTTTAAAGTTATTGAGCATAACTTTGATGCTCTTCCTGAAATAATTTTAAAGTCAACTGGGCATTGCATCAGTTAAGGGAGATGAATTGTGAAGAACTTTAGCTATCATCTGACTTTTCTCCGGATTTGAAAGAACTTGGGTTTGTTTGTTTTTTAATGCCCAGTGCTGGGCTGTACAGGCAAGAATGTACTCAGTAGTGAATACCAATGTAAGCACACATTCAACAAATAGCCCAGTCTCTTTCTCCCCGTTTCAGTAAAATAGAAGTATTGACAACTTAAAACCAAGCAAAATAAAATGCAACTAATTGATGTAGTCATCTGTACGGGCCAAATCTGTGTGGCTACAATGCAACCTTGTATGTGAGTTTTAAAAATCAAAACGAACAATGCCAAGGCTGCACTAATCAATACAAGCAGTTAATAGTAGAACTATAACAACTAATGGATTTTTATTTTATTTTATTTTTTACAGAGCCTCATACGGAAAATAATCAAACAATACACTTCTTTGTGAGGTCTTTCTCAGCACCATGATAGTGCTAGTAACATGAACAGTGTGTTAGTAACCATTCAGTAGACATTCATTCCCTTCATAATTACTGAGCTGGTGCCATCTGGTGGATAATATATAGATCTACAGTAAGACCTGAAAAATCAATAATTTATTGAACAAGGATATTTTAGGTTCTTTAAGCAGTCTGCTGCTATCTTGCAGGTAGGATTCGATGGCACACTGGTAAATTCAGAGTGCACAATTAAAGTGGATTTGGACTTGTGTGAAACAAACTTGCTTAAAAAGAACACATGCATTATTATTACTTTTCACTGAAAGGCAAGTGTGAGATAATTGCTCGACAGCATGCCATATAACCTCATTTCAAACAAATCATAGCGAGTACTTAATAAACAGCCAACATCATATTAACTCCCCACATATTTTTTGAAAACAAATTAGGATGAACGCTCAGTAAACAGGTTGTCTGGAAGCAACCTAAGGAACCAGGGCCAGCCCAATACATTTTGGTACCTGAGGCTGTGACTCCACCCCCCTGGGTTCTGATTGGGTAACCTGTTTAACTATTTCACCTCCAGCACTCTCATATGTTAACGTCACATAGGTGAAACACCAAATGGTGTCCCTGCCACCAGGGAAGAAGGGGTGAGTGAAGATCTACATGAGGAACAAGGGAGGAATAAACATGGTCATTGCAATTGCTGCCCCTTCGGACTCGGCTGCCTGAGGCGGTTGCTTCGCCTTACCTTATGGGTGGGCTGACCCTGAAATTCCTTGATCTGATAGGTGTTAGAATTTAATCAATGCTTGTCTGTAAAACAGAGCAAGCTAGAGAGAGGGTCAGAGCCATCTTTGATTTATTTTTGAATCACACAAATGTATATTAGGTCATCAGCACGATGCTGCCAGGGTTCATTGTATTTTTTGATTATTATTTTTTTTAAGTTAGATATGAAAAAAAAAGTCCATGGTGGGACAGAATCCTGCCCCCCCCCCCCTATCACCTTCAGGCTTCTGAAGACTATCCAGTGTCACAAGGCAAGGCTCCAAGGCAAACCTTAAGCAATATTATAGGATTGTATGTGTACAGGATTGTATCAGTGCAAAGGTTTTCACCAAATAATCCTAGGAATTGCAGTTTTCACTTAGAGAATTACAGTTCCCAGAATTCTTTGGGAAGAGAGCATGGCTGTCAAACCAGATCCAGGGTTTTTTTTTGGGGGGGTAGGATATGACAAAGAATATGCCTTAGCTTAGTTCAGCCTCCCTCTAGCTGGGACCTCCAGATGTTTTCAATGGCAATTCCCATCAACCACAGCTAGCATAGCTCCTTGGACTGGGGATGATGGGAATTGTAGTCCAAAACATCTGGAGAACATCAGGTTGAGGAAGACTAGCCACGCTGTTAAAGCTCATTTCCCCCAAAGAATCCTGAGAAGGGTTGTTTGTTAAGGGTGCTGGAATTGTAGCTCTGTGGGGCACAAACTATAATTCTCAGAATACTGAGCAGGATGCTTCAAGGAGTGGCAAAGGGATATATCGAGGTTTATCTGGCAGGGGAAGAAACCCCGAATTAAATATAAACTCTTAACAGATATTAAAGATATAATAGGCAGCTACCAAGGAAACAAAGGACCCATGTTGAGGTTGACGGAAGTCAAAACATAAAGAAGGAAGTTATTTTATTTTTATGTAACAATTTCTTAGTAAAAAAAAAAAATCCTTCCAGTAGCACCTTAAAGACCAACTAAGTCAGTTCTTGGTATGAGCTTTCATGTGCATGCACACTTCTTCAGATACCATAGTATCTTAGTAATTTCTTAGTATTTGATGTTATGTTTTTTGTTTGTTTTTTGAGTGTTGTCTTGTTTGAATGTCATATATAAAACTAATAAAGAGTAATTAAAAAAATAAATAATTTCCCAGGATTCTTGGGGAGAGGGAGTCTGTTTTAAAGGTATGGTGTGTATTTGGCTAAAGTCTTTCAAATACTTATTTAGGAAATAGTTTCCCCCTGTTAGTGCACTGGTAATCCAGAAGGTGGCACTCAATAGCTGGCATTCCCCCCTCTGCTGTTTCCAAACTAGTGCCACACAACATTTATCAAACGATGCTCACTATGAAAAATGAGGCTTCAAATATGGTGTCTACAACTGCAGTGAAGCTTGATATTCAGAAGTAAGGGACATCCATGTTTAGGTAGCCAACATCCACATTTCTTTTTTGATCAGCTGATCAGCTTCAGTTTGGCTGCTACTTAGAAAGTAAGTATGCTGCTTAATAAAGAAGTCGAGGTGCGACCACTACTAAACCTAATTTCCTAAGAAGATGAGGATGAGCCAAGCAGGACCTGCAACAAAAAGTTGCAATGTGGCGTTCTCATGTTCATGGTTACAGTCAGTCTATCAGTCATGCCCTCCAGTCCATGTACTGTTCCACCAGGGTTTTCTATGTGTATTCAGCAGTCAATCAGCATCCCTTCACCACCAAGCCCAAGTAGACCTCTTTTGTGGGTTTGCCCCTCTTCAAACCTCATGTGCAGGGCAAGATGGTGGTGGTCAGCATAGCTCAGCAGTTAGAGCATGAGACTCTTAATCTCAGGGTTGTGGGTTTGAGCCCCATGTTGTGCAAAAGAGGAGGTTGAACTAGATGACCCTTGCAGTCCCTTCCAATTCTACAATTCTATGAACTCTTAGTGTTTGCCCCTGTTTGTAGTCAGTGTACTCTGGAGGCTGAAGAGGACAAAGACCATCTTGGCTGTGAATCCTGGAAGACCTGCTCTGCAGACTTTTTCCCTCCTGACCTGACAGAGTGGGTCCCTGACTGACTCCAACTACAAAAGCTGAGGCTGATGAACAGACCCTTGGGTTGGAGTGATTTTTTTGGGTTTTTTGTTGGGGTTGTTGCTCTTTTTGATATTTTGTTTCAGGTTGTAAGCTGCCTTGGGCATGGTCTCAACTATGGAAAGGCAGCATACAGATAAAATTATGTATGCATGTATGATGTACATATGTAGCTACACCTATGAATCTAAAGTAATCTCCCCCCTTAAAAGTAAGTTTTAAGTTGGGCCTTTAAGTAAGGGCCGAAAAACATATGATACTAAAATTCTGCTCCTAACGCAAGACGTACTTTGGCTCTGTAGAGCAAATACCACCCTTGTAAATTTCATATTTCATTGTGTGCAAATAAGCATTTGCTTTTGTCAGGATTCTCAAAGGTGAGCAGGGAAGTATGAGCCATTTGTTTACCTTTGCCTGAGCACACATTTAAGGCCTGAAAATAGGCCATGCAAGCATGCCAAGTTCCTGGTTGTAGCATTCTCTGCAAGCCAGTAGCACAAATAGAATCCAATAATGTAGGCATGTTTACATTTAGATCTCTGTACAGACTAGCCTTGGGGACCCACTCCAAGTCAGAATGTCAGGCAAGTGTGGACACAGGTGGAAGCACTTACTTAAAATCCGACCACCTGCTCTTTGTTAGAAGGAATGTTGATGGTGATCAAGTTTGTAATGTGTGCATTTCTTTGTAATCTGTGCATTTTTGCATATCCTTCTCCTAAAGGCATAGGGCAGAATGTGGCTGTTAGGATGGTAAGTGGATCAGGCCGATGGGGTCAAGTGTCACCAATCCAGAAAGCACTGCATGGGCTGCCGGTGTACTACTGGGCCCAATTCATGGTGTTGGTCTAGCATATAAAATCCTCAAGGATTTATGTCCCAGCTACCTAAAACAGCACTTTCCCCTATATCAGCCATCTAAGACCCTTCGACCAGGAGGTGGGGCCTTGTTGGTGGTGCCACCACTGGGAGCTGACCTGTGACAGGGCCTTTTCAGTGGTGGCTCCCCATTTGCGCAATGCCTGCCTTGGTGAAGTGCATCTGTCTCCCTCATTACTGACTTTCAGGAGAAAACATTGAAAACATTCCTGTTTAGCCAAGCATGTGATGACTGAAAGACGCAGTTGCTGGTAATGCTTGAGATTGTTTTTTAAAAGTTAAAAAAAAGTTTTATTATTGATATGTTTGATGCTCTGGGCTCCTTCGGGAAGAAGGGCAGGATATAAATTGAATGAAATAATAATAATAATAATAATAATAATAATAATAATATCCCTGCCAGAGTCAGACCACAGGCTCATGTATCCTGTTTCCAAAAATGGCCAAGCCAGATGTACCAGGGAATCCATAAATGGAACATAAAGGCAGCATAAGGTTTGTCCCCAAGCACACATATATAGCAAGCTGTTCCCAAGGACGTGGTATCATCTATTGAACCTCATGTGGCTCAGTTTAGCTGCTGTGACTAAAAGCTGTTGATAGGCCTCACCTCCCTGAATGTGTGTATTCCACTTTTAAAGCCAGTGAGGCCAGTTGCCACCATATCATGTAGTGGCGTGAAGTCCAGGAGATAATGATACATGAAGAAATACTTGCTTTGGTTTGCCCTGAATCTACTGCATTACACCAGGAGAGCTTAAAATTCTCATGTTATGACAAGGGAAGAAGCAAAAACCTTTTCCTGCTCATTCCACACTGTGCTCAGATTTAAAAGGCTTGGTTTTTTAAAGAGCATTTCCATAAAATGCAGCAATTATAGCCTAAGTGCAGCCTTATAAAACTATACACACAAAATTGTTTGCACACCATTCTTTTAAAGAACATGGCTTCTCGAAACAGACCCTCAGAAGACCCTGCCACAGCAGGACAGAAAAGTATTTGCGTGCTAGGGAAAGGAAAGAGAGAGGGGGCCTGCCTAGCATCCAGTTGCAGGGAGTTCCTCAACCTGGGAGCAGCCACCGAGAAGGCCCTCTCTCTCTCTTTTTAAAATATTTTAATTGGTTTTTCCATGTATACTTCCTCTAACAGTATTTCTCTAGCAATTTTCCATACCCCCCCCCTCAACTTCCCACATATTCTCAGTTTGTTTTATTTCCATATTACTCACCCTGCGTGTTGTTTCTCAAAATTTTCCCTATACAGTGGTACCTTGGGTTACAAACATCTTGGGTTACAAACACTTTGGGTTACAGACTCTGCTAACCCGGAAGTAGTGCCTCGGGTTAAAGAACTTTACCTCAGGATGAGAACAGAAATTGCACGGTGGCGGCGCGAGGGAGCGGGAGTCCCCATTAGCTAAAGTGGTATCTCAGGTTAAGAACGGTTTCAGGATACAAACAGACCTCCAGAATGAATGAAGTTTGTAACCAGAGGTACCACTGTACATATAGTCTTACTTTTTGTTATATACAACCGCGTTTGTTTATTCAAACCCTGCCAGTGAGTCCAATTCTTTATGTTGCCTCTTCATATATGTTGTAAATGGTCCCCATTCTCTTTTAAAATCTTTGTTATCATTTTCATGTAATTTATCTGTTAATTTTGCCAGTTCTGCATATTCCATAAGTTTCCCTTGCCATTGTTCTTTCTTTGATATTTCTTCTGTCTTCCAAGCTTGTGCTAATATAATTCTCGCCGCTGTTGTTGCATACATAATTTCCAATGTTCTTTTTTTAAATCTTGATCTAGAATTCCTAGGAGGAATGCTTCTGGTTTCTTAACAAGTCTTTTAAAACATTTTTTCAATTCATTATGTATCATTTCCCAATAATTTCTAACCCTTTTGCATTCCCACCACATATGATAAAATGTACCATCTTTTCCTTTACATTTACATTTCTCAGAAGACCCTCTCTCATGCCCTCACCAAACATGCCCATGAAGGTGGCAGTACCGAAAGAAAGGCCTCCCCGAAAGATCTCAAAGACCAGGCAGGCTCCATAGAAACCAAAAATACACTAAAATATCACAGATTAAAACTTCCCTGAACAGGGCTGCCTTAAGATGTCTTCTGAATGTCAGGTAGTTATTTATACAGGGAGATATGGTCCTTGAGACAGCCTGGACCCAAGCTGTATAGGGTTTGGTAGGTCCTAACCAACATTTTAAATTGTGCCCAGAAACAGGTCAGTAGGCAGTGGAGCTGTTGTAACAAGACTGGCAACTTGGTGTGTGTGTGTGTGTGTGTGTGTGTGTGTGGCTAGGACGCAGGAGTCTGAGCAATTTAAATTTCCATATATTTTTGAGGGAAGCTATGATAATCACATAGATTTGTGTTATTTATGCATTTATTGCATTTTTCTCCTGCCCTTCCCCAAAGCTCTCCTCCTCCAAGTGCAACAACACTATATGGTAGATTAGGCTGAGACATAGAAATTGGCCCAAAGTAGTTCAGTGAACTTTATGGCTGAGTGGGGAGCTCCCAAACTTTGTCAGTAGCTGTATCACACTAGTTACAATCATGTTGTAAATATGATGTAATACCCCACTCCAAATTATTAGTAAGGAGACTACACTGAAACCAATGGACTCTGCTTCTAAGTAAATGCATTTATGATCAACTGGTTGCATTGTTTTTGCTGTATGTTCTAATAAACTTTCAATGCTTCTTTTGCCCATAGCAATTTACAGAAATTATGATAATTAGCCCTGCAGAGGAACTGAGGGTTTGCAAGGAATTCCAGTTGGATTTACCAGCTCAGCTTCTGCAAAGCATACAGTGGTACCTCAGGTTAAATACCATATTTTTCGCTTTGTAAGACGCAGTAGACCACAAGACGCACCTAGTTTTTGGATGAGGAAAACAAGAGAAAAAAAAATTCTGAATCTCAGAAGCCAGAACAGCAAGAGGGATCGCTGCGCAGTGAAAGCAGCGATTCCTCTTGCTGTTCTGGCTTCTGTGATAGCTGTGCAGCCTGCATTCGCTCCATAAGACGCACGCACATTTCCCCTTACTTTTAAGGAGGGAAAAAGTGAGTCTTATAGAGCAAAAAATACGGTACTTAATTCGTTCCGGAGGTCTGTACTTAACCTGAAACTGTTCTTAACCTGAAGCACCACTTTAGCTAATGGGGCCTCCTGCTGCTGCCGCACCGCCAGAGCACGATTTCTATTCTCATCCTGAAGCAATGTTCTTAACCTGTAGCACTATTTCTGGGTTAGCAAAGTCTGTAACCTGAAGCGTATGTAACCCGAGGTACCACTGTATTGTGGTTGCCAGGAACATTAAAGGAAAAGGTACCCCTGACCTTTAGGTCCAGTCATGACCGACTCTGGGGTTGCGGAACTCATCTTGCTTTACTGGCCAAGGGAGCCGGCGTACAGCTTCCGGGTCATGTGGCCAGCATGACTAAGCCGCTTTTGGTGAACCAGAGCAGTGCACGGAAATGCCGTTTACCTTCCCGTCGGAGTGGTACCTATTTATCTACTTGCACTTTAACGTGCTTTTGAACTACTAGGTTGGCAGGAGCAGGGACCGAGCAATGGGAGCTCAACCCCTTGTGGGGATTCGAACCGCCGGCCTTCTGATCGGTAAGCGCTAGGCTCTGTGGTTTAGACCACAGTGCCACCCACGTCCCCGCCTGGAACATTACTTAAGGCAAAACTAGGGAAATAACATCATTGCATAAGGCTGCTGGTTTTCAATTTTCCCCTCCCCATTTTTGTCACTCTTATTGATGTTTGTTTTGATATAAACTGCTCTGAGCTCCCTTTTGACAAAAAAACCCTATCTATAAGAACAGTAAATAAATAGTCTAGAAGAAGGCGTCTACAAATGCAGAACTGGTCTTATGTGGCATCTGTAGTAGGGCCAATTCCGCTGACTGAAGCGGTCTAGTGGGCACATGTAGGATAAGGCAAATCTTGTAGGTAAACTGGTCTTGTATGTACAGTAAACTTGTAATTTGGGCAGTGCAGTGGGACTCAACAGCAGACAGTCCTGGAATCAGGCTTACTTACAACTCTCTGGGAGGCAGGCTTCCAGGGTTGTTGTTCTGCCTCAGCAAGAAGTTATAGCAGAGTACACTACTGAGAGGAATGGACCCGTTTGCAATGAGTCTGTAAGGACATCCCTTTAACTGTTAAGCCCAATAAAGGCTGTTTCACACGGGGAAGTAGAAAAAGATTGGATTGTTTTACATGAAAAGAGGCAAAGCATACAAGTACTGCTTCAAACAGAAGGATTAAAAATATTCGGGCAGCAAATAATCATTGACTCTCAAGTGTGATACGAAATTCAGTGCCAGCCAGCAATCAACTAGTGCAAGGGTTTGTTGTTGTTGTTTAGTCGTTTAGTCGTGTCCGACTCTTCATGACCCCATGGACCAGAGCACGCCTGGCACTCCTGTCTTTCACTGCCTCCCGCAGTTTGGTCAAACTCATGTTAGTAGCTTCGAGAACACTGTCCAACCATCTCGTCCTCTGTTGTCTCCTTCTCCTTGTGCCTTCCATCTTTCCCAACATCAGGGTCTTTTCCAGGGAGTCTTCTCTTCTCATGAGGTGGCCAAAGTATTGGAGCCTCAGCTTCAGGATCTGTCCTTCCAGTGAGCACTCAGGGCTGATTTCCAGGGTATCCTCCAGTTAAACACAACTGATCAACACATTTTTATTTTTAGAAATTTAGCGGAACATCTGCAGAAGAGGGCATCCTGCAGATCCCATTCTCACGAGGATGCAAACCCCTTCCCATACCCATATTTAGTTTATTTCTTTGAAAACACCCAACTATTGTCGTTTTCATGAAAATTTAATCAAATGAGAAATCAGTTCAATAAATGGGTGACATCTCCTTTAAAAAAGAGATTAAAACTGAGGGTACGTTCTATCATATGCGGTATTGGGAAATAATTCATAATGAATTGGGGGGGGGGAATGTTTAAAAATACTTTCCCCCCAAAAACCCAGAGTCCTTTTTTGTTGGGAATAACTCAGTCAGAAATTCCCAGGTGTCAAAAAAGGTTATTTATGTATGCCACTACTGCAGCCTGTGTTTTCTTAGTCCAAAAATGGAAAACGAGCTTAGCCCCAACTAAAGAATGGCAACTTAAACTGATGGAATATGTGCAGCTTCCAGACCTAACATATAGAAGAAGAAAACATGAAGAACATATGTTTAGAGAAGATTGGGACATGTTTGTTGAATATGGGGGGGGGGGGAATTGTGTATGTAAAACGTGGGCAGCATTAAGATAAATTCAATAGTGTAAAGAAGTTTTGATGGATGGAATAATGGAACACTCAATGGTTTCGTTTATATAAAATATGCAGGGTTTTATGTTATGCAAAACGAAGCATGGAAAGAGAATAAGCGAAGTCATTGATATTTTAAGGTTGTTGAAATGAATATTCTAAAATGTAAAACAGAAAACTTAATAAAATTATGGAAAATAAAAATTAAAAAAAGATTTAAACCCTCATATAAATATAAAGAAGTTTTACTAAAGTGGGAGACGTCCAAGCCCCCCACACGCTGCTTTCTAAAGCGGCACGCGGGCAAAGACCCGCTTTAACAGGCGAGGACCTCATGTTTGAAGAGCGCCTTGCTCCCGCGACCCCGCCCACTTCCTCAATTCTCCCGCGCGCTCCAGGCTGGGAAAAGCGGCGGGGCGGGGCGGGAGCTGGAAAGCGCGGCTCTCGGTAGGCCGGACGGACGCGGCCTGCGCCCAATGCACGCCACCGCTGCCGGCCCGAGGGGCGGGGAGAAGCTAGCGCTGCGCCCAATGAGGCAGCGGCCTGAGCGGGACTTCCTTCGGGGATCCCGCTGGCGAAAGCAGCCTAGGAGTGGAGGGTGACACGTATGTGCGGGGCTGGAAGGTGGCCAAGGCAAGGCAGGGGAAGGGAAGTTCTTGCCCCCATCAGCGGAGGAGCATCAGCCGCCGGAAGAAAGTAACTTTAGCTCCCCGAGGGAGGGCGAAGGGAAAGGGATCCCCGGGGAGATCTTGCAAAGGAAAACTTCGCTTGGGAGGAACGGATCTTGGAGGGAAAGACGGGCAGAAGCAAGGGAACATTGGGGGATCAGATCCTGCCCGTCCCTTCGAACTGTTCCTGCAGTTAGAGAAAGTACGAACCGATCTGGGGGGGAGCAGATCCGGAGAGATCTTTGCAGGATAACCTTGGGGATCGCCCTCCTAGAGACTCAAAGAACTTCGCTCGCAAGGGCAGAGGTGCCTGAGATGCCCGGCTTCTTCTGAGCTGCCTCCGGACATCCGCGCTCCCAAGGCTTCCCCCTCCGCGTACGCGCAAAGGGAGCGTTGGCTCCGTGGAGAGGGCAGGGGGCCTAGGGAGTGGAGCCGCTCTTGACCCTCCCCAGGGGCCCGAAAGGCTGCCTGCTCCTCGGGATCCCTTGAAGTCTCAGCCCTCCAGGTCGGCCTGCCTGCTGCGTGACCTCAGGTGCCTGGCAAAACTTGGCTCAGGTAGGTTAAAGTTGGCGCCAGGGTCTATGGGTCCAGCTCTCCTCCGAGGCCCCTCCGCCGCCTGGGCCGTTGCCCCTGATGCTGCTTCGTGCTCCGGCTGCTGTCTGAGGATAGAGGAGCCTTGAGGTGGACGGGCCGCTTGATCCGCAGAGGAAGGGACTATGGGCAACGGGATGTGTTCCCGAAAGCAGAAGCGGATCCTGCAGTCCCTCTTGCTCCTCATCGTGGTCTTCGGCTTCATCTACGGGGCGATGCTCTACTACGAGCTGCAGAGCCAGCTGAGGAAGGCGGAGGCTGTGGCCCTCAAATACCAGCAGCACCAGGAGTCTCTATCAGCTCAGTTACAAGGTAAAAGCTGCTTGGCTGCTCCCCCTCCGAAAGCTCTGCCTCCCCTTCCACTTTGGGGGGGGGGACGCTCCCAAAAGCTATTTTTATTTTTGTGTCCCAGCAAAGTGAACCGTCCTAGTTCTGCAGCCGGTTACGCTGGGCTGTAGCTCTGGCGTGCAGTTGTGTGTGCGCATGCACTGTTGAAATTCATGGGAGTTGTGCGCATGCAGCGCTCTGTGGAATTTCAGGCATGATGCAGAATCCGTACTGCCTTGTTGGGTTGAATCCTGGTCCATCCATTTCTTATCTGTCACCAGCAGAGAGTGAAGGTGATAGATATCCTCTTGTTTATGACCAGCACCTGCTACTCACAGGTGTACTGCTTCGGAAGATGGAGGTTCAATTGAGTTATTTAAAGCCAAACACTGCCGCATCTTGTAATTGAGAATTCCATAATTTAGCTACAGTGGTACCTCTGGTTACATACGCTTCAGGTTACAGACTCCGCTAACCCAGAAATAGTACCTTGGGTTAAAAACATTGCTTCAGGATGAGAACAGAAATCGTGCGGTGGCGGCATGGCAACAGCGGTAGGCCCCATTAGCTAAAGTGGTGCTTCAGGTTAAGAACAGTTTCAGGTTAAGAACGGACCTCTGGAACGAATTAAGTACGTAACCAGAGGTACCACTGTATGCATTTTGTGAAGACCTTCCCTTCATCGGCATTAACCTCCTGCTGGTCAATGAAGTGGGTGGTGCTGACATCTAGTAGTATGAGAAAAGGAGGAAAGAATGAAAAAGTCCATCTATTCACTCTTTGTGCCATTCATAAGTTTATGAACCTCTGCTGTGCTTCCCCTTATTAGTTATCTTTTCCCCAAAGAAGCAACAACAAAAGGCTTGACCTGCAATCCTATAGTCTTAATTGGGACTAAGCCCTATGGAAACACAATGGGAGTCACTTCTGAGTAGTTGTTTATTATGCTCATGTCTCACTTTTCCTCCAAGGAGCTCAAGGGAGCATACATGGATTCCCCACCCCCACCCCGCCATACTAGTGGCTCACTCAGTGAGCTTCATGGCTGAGTTGCCCCAGTTATAATCCAGCACTCTGACGACTGAACCACACAACATAAGATTGTGCTGTGAATTGGCTGTGGAAAGTTTCTTGGATCGTTTTCGTCGATCCGTTATTTCTGCAACTCCCTCTGTTTTCACATTACCAGAATTGTGCTCAAACGTGAAAAACCTTTCGATCGTGAACTTAGCTTGCACCCTGAGGAATCTGCTTTTTCATCTTCAGGGCTGCCAGTTCTGGGCAGACAGCCCGTACTTATGCAAAATATTTGGTTCAGCTGTGCAGGTATTAAGGACAAAAGTTTCCCTTTCCTTCAAGTACACATGGCACTGGGACGGGCAGAGTCCAGCGCCCTGATGGGGATAGAAAATGACCTGTATCCTGATCATTAGGTCAAACATTTGATAAGCAGAGGCAGGGTCATTAACCCCACTTCTGCACATATCAGCTGAGTAGGGGGTGGCATCTGTCAGTCTGGGTGTCTGTGCAGGGTTTGTGAGAGGCAGATTGTGTGATGACCACACCCACTGCAGACTTGTGGCCCCCAGAGGATTGGTGAATGCCAAAAATTGTTAACAACCCCTTCTTTTCTCCGTTGACTTTTCTAATTTGTCTTCACATTGAACTTTGTTGTGGAGCCACCTGTAAGATTCATTGCCTTTTTATATTATTATTTTTTCATTAGGAACTTACACCTAATTTTTTTAAAAAATAAACATTAAATTCACTTGTAGGCAGTTTACTTGCTTAATGAGCAAAGTACTCTTGGACAAGAACAGGTAACTGCTAGCCCGAGGGTTAGATGCTGAGAATTTATCTGGCACTCCTATCAAAAGTTTCGTCAGGAGCTAGTAAACGATTTGCCACTGTTCCACGTTATCAAGCTGTAATCAGGACAGGCAGGAAAACAGGAGATTACACTACTGTAAAGTGACAGAATCCTCAAATAAGATGCGTGGAACATGTCCGTCCACATATTTCTATGCAATGTTAGTCTCAGCCCATGTGCTCTATAACTTGGGAATCTGTGTTTGCCAGATGTCTTCAAATGTTATCATAAAGCTTTATCAGTTGGGAAGGGGTCTATTTTGTGATGAAATAGACTTCTACCCTTCTCTACCACTGAGCTGCTGTCTGGAGTTTAGAGCAGCTCTCAGGAAGAAGAAAGTTGTCCATCCCAGCTCTTTGTTGTAATAAAAAGTTCCAGAAAGCAACAAATTGATGAGCTAAAATGTCTCTGTGCCAAGGTGATGTTTGACCATACAGGTTCTTACTTGAGGAAAATCGACAGCCGATACGCAAGCTAAAGTTCTGTCTGTATTGTTGCCCTGCAGATTATTTAAAGTAGATGCTCTTTCAATTATTATTGAAAAAGGCAATAAAAACAGCATTATTATTATTTTAAAAATCAGGTTTGCAGTTTGCTTGAGAAGCTCTCGTATCCGAGCTATGAGCCTGCTTCTTCATTTTTATTTCATAAAATTTACGCACTGCTTTATTGTAAAAACAAACCTCAAAGTGGTTTACAAAAAGGCAAAATGATAAAATTATCAATCAGAAAAATTAATAAAAGCAATTTAAGGCTTTTGAAAAGTTAAAATAAAAATAGACCGAAAACAGAATGAAATTCACACCAACTTTCTAAATGTCTGGGTAGGCTTGTCTAAACAAAAAATGTCTTTACAGGCGCCCAAAAAAGTACAGGGAAGGCGCCTGCTTGATATCAAAAGCCTGAGATATGTCAGTGAACTGTCTTGGCAATAAATAACTTTGACATCTAGTGGTGCTTCATAAACACCCTTTCATCTTCCCCTGCTCTGTTTTTGCAAAACGGGGCTGGCAACAAAACATGAGAATTTATCAAGTAGTTGGTAGACAAGCTTTCCTAACTAGTGGGCTGTGCATGGTTTGGTAAGCCACAAGTTGTACATCCTTGGTTTTTAAATTCCTTTTCATGGGGGGCAATCAAATGCACTTCGCCTCCTACTGAATTCAATCAGACTTATAGGTAGACATGCATAGGAGTATAGTACCACTTTGCTTTCTATGTGAATGACTTGGAATTATCCGCTTTGCATCTTCAGAATGGATGGGGTTATAAATTTAAATTATTGAAATGGGATCAATGTGTTGTTGCTGTTTTTTAAACAACAACAACGACGTTGCTGTGTCTTTTAGATGATTAGCTGTAAAAAGTAATGTTTGAAACAGGGATTGACCCAAAAGTTTCTAGACCATATTAGTATAAGCCTAACAACTGGAAAATACCGGCCGACATCATTCATATGCTGTTGACGTGATGATGGAATGTAAGAATGCTCCCCTGTGGTGTATTTGTGAGAATTAACGTTCCATGAAGCAATACCAGGAAGAGAAATACAGCTCATAATAAAATGTCCTATTTAATATTGGAATATCCATTTGGTTACAACATAACACATGGAAACTTTCTCAATCACATCTTCTGAAAATGATTGTGTTGCAGATGAATATTGGAAACATATTTTTGAGTGCTAGTAATTCAGCCAAGGCTAATCAAGTCAGAGCATTAAATCGATGGACCAGTATAAGTAATAATTATAGTCATCTGTAGCATTTTATGGAGCACAGAGCCAAAAACTCATTTTGTTCATTCATATATATATATATAATCTCAGTCAACCAGCAATAGCCAATGATAGCTGCCCCTGTTGCAGCCCTATCAAACTTTTAAGTTGTTTAAATGCTGCCTTTGTTTTCACTTGTAAAGTAGAGACAGTGTTTTATCTAAAGATAATAAGAAACAGATTGTACCCTCTTGGGATTTTGAGAGTAATACACAAGAGGCATGCATTCTTCATAGTTATGAAGTATTCTCATTAGGTCTAGACTACTTAATTGTAGAAATGACTACCTGTGAAAAGAACATTTGGGTGTAAAAATGTATTTCTGACCACCATATCAGTAGAAGTATCTGAAATATAGAGAATACATGTAGAAAATGTCCTGAAGGAATGTCTCCATCCTCATTGTTCTGCCCGGACACTGAGGTCCAGCACTGAGAACCTTCTGGCGGTTCCCTCGCTGCAAGAAGTGAGGTTACAGGGAACCAGGCAGAGGGCCTTCTTGGTAGTGGCGCCTGCCCTGTGGAATGCCCTCCCACCAGATGTCAAGGCAATAAGCAACTATTTTACTTTTAGAAGACATCTGAAGGCAGCCATGTTTAGGGAAGTTTTTAATGTTTGATGTTTTATTGTGTTTTTGATATTCTGTTGGGAGCCACCCAGAGTGGCTGGGAAAATGTTCTATCACACTCACTACGTGCAGGTGTGTGCTTGTGATGTTGCATGTTCACGTTGCGGCGGCAGCGGTGGCCCCCCTTCCTCCTTCTGTACGCAGCCAGCGAGGCGCCATTTCCGTGGGGAGGGGCTCAGACTCAGAGACTTTGCCTCCATGTCTGAGACCTGCCCCGCCTGAAAAGGGTGCCTGGCTGTGGAGGGTGGAGGTGAACGTCTCTCTCAAAGGCAGCGCTGTTGCCACCTGCCACCTGTGCTCATTTACTTTATGTGTGCCCAGCCCCCACAATTATATTATTGTGGTTGCCCAAGCACCCATGGCCCTTGGAGATAGCCCCTATGTGCTAAATAAAGGTAAGGGTAAAGGGACCCCTGACCATTAGGTCCAGTCGTGGCTGACTCTGGGGTTGCGGCGCTCATATCGCTTTATTGGCTGAGGGAGCCGGCGTACAGCTTCCGGGTCATGTGGCCAGCATGACTAAGCCGCTTCTGGCAAACCAGAGCAGCGCACGGAAACGCTGTTTACCTTCCCGCCGGCGCGGTACCTATTTATCTACTTGCACTTTGACGTGCTTTCAAACTGCTAGGTTGGCAGGAGCAAGGACCGAGCAACAGGAGCTCACCCTGTCGCGGGGATTTGAACTGCCGACATTCTGATTGGCAAGTCCTAGGCTCTGTGGTTTAACCCACAGCGCCACCCGCATCCCATGTGCTAAATACTGTCTTCTTTATGCTGGAACGTGAAGCATGCCCACCTTTTCCAGAAACTATTTCCAAGCTTCAATATTGTGTTGGTCATTTACCCTCGCTAGATTCAACATACTGCCATCTGCCTTATTGCAGGGCGGATTCGAGGGTAAACCATATGTCGAATGAGTCTGCCCCTGCGGCCTGATGGAGGTAGAAACTGTCTCTCATGTCTTGTTATGCTGCCGTTTCTACGGGGATATAAGCTTGGTACTTATCACTCCTGTTATACCAAAATCTCCAAATGGGTCCGAACTTCAAGGTCTAAAACACCTTCTAGAGGACAAGGATCTAGAAATCACGCTAAGGGTGGCCAAATTCTGTGCGACTGCCATAAAACCTAGGGAACAAACTGTACTACCAGAAGGATTAAGGTTTTAAATGACAATTTTAGGTTTTATTTTAGTGATCAAGATTTAATATATATTTTTAACTGCTGCTATATCTGTATTGTCTCTGTTATACCCAATTGCAATTCAATGTATTCCTGTTGTGTTTTATGATTTTCCTGATATTGTAAGTGAGCTGGAACTGGTCTGTGACTGTAATAATAAAATTCATGCAATACTGTGGACTAGAATGTTTGACCAATTACATTGTAACTGTTATATAGATATAGTTTCTCTCTTTTTGGACTCAGAATTGCATTCAGGCGACAGTCAAAAGCAACTGTTTCAGAGTTCCTGGGGAGTCATCAAATTCTGAACATTTACTCTAATGGGGGTCTTAAAACCTGGATTGCATGGGTGACTAAGGCTGCTTCTCTGGGAGGAAGTCCAGCTGAACTCTGTGAGACTTACTTTTGAGTAGACATGCCTAGCTTTGAACTGCAGTGAAGTTGAGGTGTTGTATCCATTCAGTTTCAGAGATGCAGTCATTGGGACAAACCTGTGTACGCCAAACCTCTGTATACTGAAAAGGTACACAAAGCATTTTGGCCTAGTGCTGACTGTGAGGCAGATGGACCAAGTTGGCAGCTTGGTGCGTTTGACAAACATATTTGAAGAGCTGTTTCTGGAAATGAACATCATGTCCCTTTGTGAAGTTAAAATCCAACAACCCTTCTTTCCTGCGTGCCTGCCTCCCGCCCCCCGGCCAGTTTGCTTTTGCAAAACTAGAAAATAACATGGCCTTGCTCCTGAAATGTACCGGTACAGGAAACTTTGGCACATTGCTGTCTTAATGTGGAGCAAATGCCGGGTGAGTATTTTTCTTATTAAAATAAGCAAATGCACAAAAGGTCGTTGCACAGAAGCAGTCAGTCAGAAGAGTAACAGATCATGGATCACAGAGCAATTTATCTGAGAAGGCGTTCCCAAGATAATTTAATACACATTAATTAAACTCTCATCATGCTCTGTCAAGCCTTTTGTTCACTCGAAGAGATGGCTGAAACGCAGCAAAGGGGGACTTTTTCTGACACAGTTTGTGTAAAGTGTGGAGATACAATTCTCATCTGCATTTAACCATTAAAAAAAAATATTACTCTTTTAATGAATGGTACACACATGAGAATGCAGCACTGGAGATTAGTTGATGACCCTCAGCTGAACGTTGGGACAGATGCCATTGAAAAGCACTCTCTGCGGGTCAGTGCGAAAGTTTTGCCTTTCGTGTTCAGTGTGTGATGGCTCACTCATCTGTGCGTTGATGTGCACATTGTGGTGTAGTGGTTAGAGTCAGACCAGGGTTCTAGACCCCCCCCTTCCCCAGCCATGAAGCTCACCGGTGACCTTGGGCCAGCCACTGTTCCTCAGCCTAACCTTACCTCACAGGGTTGTTGTGTAATATATATAAATAATAAATTATCACTCGATGTTGCAACCATCAAGTGATTAACTAGTATGTGTGAACTGGTTCCCATTCTCTTCCATTCCAACCGATCTCCATTAAGTTTTTTGGAGTTTTATGAGAAAGAATCTGCAGGGGATGGGGATAGGCCAAGGTTTTGAAAATGGTATAGGTGCAATTTATTCTGAGCAAAAAGCTAAGTTAATTGTAAATAATGTGACGGAAGAATTTAAGATAGAAAAAGGGACACGTCAGGGATGCCCAATTTCCCCATTGCTTTTTATATCAGTCCTGGAGGTCTTGCTGAACATGATTAGAAGAGACCGGTTGGTTAAAGGTATACAGGTCGGAGCTAAACAGTATAAATTGAGAGCATTTGCAGATGATTTAGTATTAACATTACAAGAGCCAGAATCCAGTACCAAAAGGGTTTCAGACTTAATTCAAGAATTTGGTCAGGTGGCAGGATTTAAACTGAACAAGTCAAAAACTAAGATTTTAGAGAAAAAATTAACAGCAATTGAAAAAGAGAGGTTTCAGAATGAGACAGGTTTGACTGTGGTTAGGAAAGTGAAATATTTGGGGATTAATATGACAGCTAAAAATGTGAACCTATTTAAAGATAATTATGAGAAAGGTTGCACAGAAGTAAAAAAAGATTTAGAAATCTGGTCAAATTTGAAGCTTTCCTTTATAGCCGAATTGCAGCTATAAAGAAGCTTTCCTTTATAGCCGAATTGAAGCTATAAAGATGAATGTATTGCCTAGAATGTTGTTTTTGTTTCAAACATTGCAAATTGTGGATAAGATGGTCTGTTTCAAGAAGTGGCAGAAAGATATATCTAGATTTGTCTGGCAGGGCAAGAAGCCCAGAATAAAATTTAAGATATTAACTGATGCAAAGGAAAGGGGTGGATTTGCCCTGCCAGACTTCAAACTTTATTATGAATCAGCAGCATTCTGCTGGTTGAAAGACTGGCTGCTTCTTGAGAACACAGACATTTTGGATTTAGAAGGTTTTAACAACGTTTTTGGGTGGCATGCATATTTGTGGTACGACAAGGTTAAAGCATATAAAGCATTTAAAAACCATATTGTCAGAAAAGCTTTGTTTAATGTCTGGATAAGATACAAGGACCTATTGGAAAATAAAACTCCTAGGTGGCTGTCACCAATGGAAGCGAAGGCTCAGAAAAAGCTCAATATAGAGGCCAAATGGCCGAAATATTGGGAAATATTGGAACAAGAAGGAAATAAATTGAAATTGCAGAGTTTTGAGAAATTAAAAGATAAAGTGCGAGACTGGCTGCATTATTATCAAATAAGAGAGGCCTATAATTTGGACAAAAAAATTGGCTTCCAGGTGGAAAAATCAAAATTGGAAACATAATTGTTAGAACCCAAAACTAAGATTTTGTCAAAGATGTATAACTTGCTGTTGAAATGGAATACGCAAGATGAAACGGTTAAATCAGCAATGATCAAGTGGGCACAAGATATTGGTCATAACATTATGTTTGCTGACTGGGAACAGTTGTGGACCACCGGTATGAAATTTACGGCATGTAATGCCTTAAGGGAGAATATTATGAAAATGATATATAGGTGGTACATGACCCCAGCCAAGCTTGCAAAAATTTACCACTTGCCTGACAATAAATGTTGGAAATGTAAAGAAAATGAAGGTACATTCTTTCACCTTTGGTGGACGTGCCCAAGGATTAAGGCTTTCTGGGAAATGATCTATAATGAAATGAAAAAGGTATTTAAGTATACCTTTCTGAAGAAACCAGAGGCCTTTCTCCTGGGCATGGTCGGCCAATTGGTGCCAAAGAAGGATAGAACATTTTTTATGTACGCAACAACAGCAGCAAGAATACTCATCACAAAGTATTGGAAGACACAAGATCTACCCACCCTGGAAGAACGGCAGATGAAGGTGATAGACTACATGGGATTGGCAGAAATGACTGGCAGAATCCGAGACCAGGGAAGAGACACGGCGGAAGAAGACTGGAAGAAATTTAAGGACTATCTGGGGAAATACTATAAAATTAGTGAACGCTAGAATGATGTTGGTTAGAAAATAAGTGGTTTTCAGCTGTAATGAATAAGATAAATTGGGGGGGGGAAGAAAGAAAGGTTGAAAATTAAGTGAAAACTAATGGTGAGGATTTGCTGAATTAATAATAATTTGAATTGGGATACAAGAAGGGGAGGTATGAGGAGGTCTGGGAAGTAAGTTAAAAGAAAATAAGTGAATGGAATTTTATGTGTTTTTAAATTGTTTTAGTTTTGTATTTTTTGTATTTTTGTTATATTTTGTTTTTTCTTTTTGTATAATCTTTGAAACGTTAATAAATATATTTTAAAAAAAGAAGAAAAGCACTCTCTGGGGTCAGTGCGAAAGTTTGCCTTTCGTGTTCAGTGTGTGATGGCTCACTCATCTGTGCGTTGATGTGCACATTGTGGTGTAGTGGTTAGAGTCAGACCAGGGTTCTAGACTCCCCCTTCCCCAGCCATGAAGCTCACCGGTGACCTTGGGCCAGCCACTGTTCCTCAGCCTAACCTTACCTCACAGGGTTGTTGTGTAATATATATAAATAATAAATTATCACTCGATGTTGCAACCATCAAGTGATTAACTAGTATGTGTGAACCAGTTCCCATTCTCTTCCATTCCAACCGATCTCCATTAAGTGGTTCTTTGCTTTTTGCAAAGTGATACAGTGGTACCTTGGTTCTCAAACGTAATCTGTTCCAAAACAAAGCATTCCAAAACCAAGGCGCTCTTTCCCATAGAAAGTAATGCAAAATGAATTAATCACTTCCAGACTTTTAAAAACAACCCCTAAAACAGCAATTTAACATGAATTTTACTATCTAATGAGACCATTGATCCATAAAATGAAAGCAATAAATAATGTACTTCAGACACACAGTCAGTAGCTGAACTGGGTTCCACACAGTCACAAAAACAACAAAAAAAGAGCCGCAAAAACAAAAACGCAAAATAAATAGCAAAACCAGACGGACCTCAGTGTAACACTCAAAACGGAGCATGTTTGGCTTCCGAAAAAAGTTCGCAAACTGGAACACTTACTTCCAGGTTTGCAGTGTTTGGGTTCCAAGTTGTTTGAGTACAAAGGCGTTTGAGAACCAAGGTACCACTGTATTTCCATGCAGAAGTATATATAGCCTTTAGGTGCTTCTCCTTTCCCTGTGCCACTGATCTGTAATCGGTGTCCCCCAAGATCACATCGGCAAGGAAGGAATAATGAAGACCATGGTAGAGAATGGTAACAGGAATGCTGTAAGCACAAATGTCTGTTCTGGCTGGCTGAACAAATACCATGGGGTTATTCTTCTGCTCTACCTGTGTCAAAGCTCCATGGGAGACGGATATCAACCACTGAAAAAACTCTGTTGTAGTGAGTTAGGCTCTCCCCCCCCTCCCCCAGCGCTAATTTAGGACTAAGTTCATGAAGCATGGCAACATTTGCATTGGTACCATTCTGATCAGAGGACTCAAATAGATGCAAAAAAGAGATAGGCTATTGGTTTTTTTTGTTTTTAAAGAATGTAATAAAAGGTTCTGGACCCATATAATCCAAATGCCCCTTGGGTAAAAGTTGAATCGCACAAGCTGCTTAAGTTTTAAGGACAGTTCCACATTAGTTTGCAATTTTTTTTTAAAAGCCATGAAAATTCACCAACCTTCTAGTGTGAATCTACACACACATATATATGTGTGTGAATCACATCTATACAAGTTTGTACAATGGCACCTCGGTTTACGAACAGTCCTGTTTACGAACTATTTGGTTTATGAACTCCGCAAAACTGGAAGTGTTCTGGTTTGTGAACTTTACCTCGGTCTAAGAATGGAAGCTGAACGGTGGAAGGGCACCGGTAGCGGGAGGCCTGATTAGGGAAAGTATGCCTTGGTTTAAGAATGGATTTGGTTTAAGAATGAATTCAAGGAATGGATTAAGTTCATAAACCGAGGTACCAGTGTATGCAGTTTTGGCCTTTGCAAAGCAGCTTCTTCTAATATAAAGCATTTTTATATTTTATATGCATATATATATATGCATATATATATATGTTTTGGTGTCCTCGGGTGTCTTCCCGTGTAAAAGTTGGGGTGTCTAGGCGACGTTTCGACGAGGTCTCACTCGCCTAGACACCCCAACTTTTACACGGGAAGACACCCGAGGACACCAAAACCTGCATTCCTGTACCCGTGAAAATCTACGAAAGCATATATATATATATATGCACTTTACCACAATATATGCATTCTTGGCTGGAAAACTGCATTGCAAAATTGGGAGAAATGTGAATTTCAAAGGGTGACTGGTCTTGCACACATTTTGTTCTGGAAAGTTCAAATTTGCATTTTAAATACAAACTGAATATAATTTCTCACCCTCCCCCCACCCCTGCCCTTATTAAAAGTTAGCCATGAGAAAAAAAACCATAGAATTTATTTCTATTTATTTAAACATGGATTTGTTGCATGGGGGGGGGGATGGCATTTTATACATGTCTACTCCTAAGTAAATCTCATTGGCAATGATGGACCTTTCTCCCAGCTAAATGGATATAGGATTGCAGCCTGAAATGGTATATACTGTGTGTGGTTTATGTAGTCTTCATTGGGATCAAGACAATGCCATCTAAGCATGTATTGCTGCCTGCACGATTCGGGCAAAAATCTATAAATAGTTACCTATACTTTCTCCATTTACCAGCGTGGCTTTAACCAGTTGCTCTTTTGTGAAATGGATACTGATGTAATTTTGGAAGAGCAGGAATGTTAGCTCAGCCTGCCCAAGTGCTTAAAATAGGAATTACTCCGCGGTCTTCAGTAAGAATTAAAAACCCTGCATGCCCAAAGGAGCTTCAGGAAATGTGATAGCATGGGAGGTCTAGACAGTTACCACATCGTTGTCCAAATAAAAGCGAGTGAACGGGTCATGGGGCAGGAGCAAGAGAGCATCTGAAAAGAAGAACAAATGAAAAGACAAACCTCTGTATCAAAAAGTGTCGTGTCATTTCACCCCCAGCCTGAAATAATCTTGCAATTTCCCTTTGGTCTTTGTTCTTAGATCTGGGCTTTCAATTCTGCCTACCAGTTTCCTGTGTTTGAAGGGCCAAAGCTTTGGCTTTTAGATTGTAAGCCTATGGGAGGTTTCCCCAGCCTGGTGCGATCCAGGTATGCTGAGCTGCATTGTCCCAAATGCTATTTAACATCTGTAAAAAGCAATTGGGAGCAGTGATCAGGAAGTTTGGGGCTCTCACTGCCTCCAGTGCTCAGTAAGGGCAATATGACCAACAATTTGACTCTCCTTAGTTTTGCTGTGGCCTGGTGATTATATCAAGCTGGTGGCATCACAGAGGTGGCCATTTTTGCTGATGGCACCGTATGCTTTCCCTGCCAAAATCTGCGATTCATTCTGACAGTTCTCATAGCCTCACCTGTTTAGACAAGCATTTCCCTGCTCTGACTTGAATCTCCTGCTTTGATTGTTGTCTTAACGGTTATGCTGCGTTAATGGGCTTGAGTCATTTTATATTTTAATCATGGATTAATGTAGTTGCATTTTTTAAAAAAAATAATTTGGTTTCTTGTTATTTTGCTTTTGGCTCTTAATTGTTTGAATGGCCTCTTTCATGAAAGGAAAGGTGGTATATAAATTCTATTATGAATAATAATAGTAATAAAAATTAGTCCCATCGTCCCAAATCAATGGCTATGCTGACTCTGGAACAGGGGTGGAGGAAGAGGGTGCGGTCGGGTCGCCCTGGGTGTCACCACTCAGGGGGGAGACAAAATGCCGGGCGACACTCACCGTGGGGCCTGCTGTGCGCCTGAGCCATGCATCTCTCCTGGGAGTGATATGGTGTCTTGGGCATCCACAGGCTCCATGGTTCCCCGAACGGTCTGCCCACCGCCTCTCCCTCAGCTGTAGGGCAGCTGAGTGGGAAGAGGCAGGCAGACTCCTTGGATGCCCCACGGAGCATCCTGCCCTGGCTTGCCCTGCCCCTGCCCCTGGGCACAGGGCACAGGGCACATGCGCCGCCCCAGGCATCCGATTGACTAGCTCCACCGCTGATCTGGAGGCATGGTTTATTAACTTTGCAATTGTAGGACATCTAATGTTTGGGGAGCTTGATGATGATTATGATGATGGCCGTGTTATGTAGAAAAGCTTTAGCATCTAAAATTCCACCAGTGCATCGTTTTCTGCATGGAAATAACACCGAAGAAAAGCCCTGTTGCTTCAGATCAAAGGGCTGCCTGATGCAGCGTCCAATTTCTGTTCAGCTTCTTAAAACCATTGCGGTCAATCTTAGACATGTTTATTTTACTTATTTATGCAATTTAAATACTGACAAGTGGCTTAACAAGAAAAATTTGCGGTCATAAAAGCACATCTAAACTATAAGTGATCCATGGTATCAAAATACAGTCCAGTACTAATTCACAACACTGATGTTCGGCAGGGGCGGACTTTGCTCTTTCAAATTTCAGCGGAGCCCTGTGCAAGGCCAAAGTTTGTCACCCTCTCACCTTCTGTTCTGCTCAGTTCTCTACGTCATAGTTGCAATGCCCTGCAACACCCCTTAGGCTTGGTGCCCAGTGTGGCAGAACCGGTCATGCTGCCCTAAGTCCGCCTCTGTGTTTGGTATTAATCAGGAAAAGGAACACTGATGGTAGTAGGGACACCTTTCTAATTACATTTTTGCATTTGTACATATATGGCTGCATTTGCACATACCACTAAGCCAAACTGCGACTTAGCGCAAATATGCGCCCATCACACTCCTCCCCAGTCCTTTCAGCTCAACATGGTGCAGCAGGTAAGCCAAAGCATCATCTGACCCTGAGATCATGCCTAAATGCTCTCTCCTTCTTAACCATGGGTCAAGGTGTTTGTCTTCCTGCGACATACGAACCAGGCCCATGGCTTGTTGCAGTAAGACATCTCATAGAGGCAGCAACTAGGCTATCTTTAATAGGGCAGGCTCACATCTCGGAGGAAACCATCAGGTTGCCTTTTGAAAAGATGGAAATCTTTGTCCATATTGGCATTGCTTACCTGCTGATTAGATAAGGAAAATACTTGAAGGGCCAGATAATTCTGTATTGCCACATCTTTGACAAGCCAATCTTCTCCATCTGACCGTTAAAGAACCACAAGAGCTTGACTATCTAGCTCTTGTGTCTGGGAAGCTTATTACTACCTTTGTCCCAGTCACCTGTTTTAGGTTAAAATTGCCTTCAGGTAAATAGGCAAGGAAGTGTCATAAACTCAGGTGGCTTTTGTCTATTGATTACAAAGTTCCCAGTGTGATATGACCAGGGCTTTTTTTTCCAGCTGGAACTCTCTGGAACTCAGTTCTGGCACCTCTCAGGAGGGTGTCATTGCCATTATACGGGAATAAGGGAGGCATTTGTGGTGAGTTCCAGCACCTCTTTTTCTAGAAAAACAGCACTACATATGGCAAATCCTGTCCTGAAATATGCAAATCTAGCCTCTGTATCAAATGATGCAGTAATGGCTTTTATTTCAGGGTGTCAAGTCTAAGCTATGGGTGCCATAGATACCACAGGCAATGAGTGTTTGTAGAGCTGCTGGAATGAGGACTTATGGGCCTGGCTATGGCAGCTTTCCTAGAAGAAAGCTTCAATAAGATTGCAATCTAACAGAGCAATACAAACACCCGGTCCACCTTGGCACAGGTTGTTGCTCTGCCAGCGAGAATGCCAGAGTGTGCTTCCCCAAACAGCAGGCTGGCTGTGGTGTTCCATCAAGCCTTTTGCTGCCACTGTGGCCAGGGTTAAGGATTGTGCCCTATGTTGATTAAAATCAACACTCTGGATGTGCTAGATTCCTCTGTTGCCTCCTGGGTGTTATAAAGGATGTTTTATTGTACTTGTAACTTCAAAAACCAAGGGTGCCAACAGAATATTCTCTATGTGATTTGGGCCCTCTGACCCCCACACAAAAGACGACACACATTTGCATGTGCTTTTTTGTGTCACTTGCAAATGTATGCCCTCTTTTCAGATAATAAATAAGAGATTCAGATGAACCTTTTCTAGCCGCTGTGCAGGTTTTTCAGGTTCCTTGCAAGGAGAAACTTCTAAATATTTGTACAGGAGGACAAATGTGGGTTTTTGTCGCATTTGTTCTATCCCCGGCATCCCTTCCTTTTATTAATATTTCTGATTAAATGCCAAAGGGATTGGTTTCTAATTTCCAGCAGCTTAGTTTCATCCCTGGATGGAGCCAATTAACAAACTAATTATTGAATAGCTCTTGTAGTCCAGCACCCTGTACAGACAGTAATCAAAGCTTTACTAATTACATGCATTAGGCATCTTAATTTATTGACATACCCATGAAAAATTATCTGTGTGGTAGCCTAGTTGGTCCTCCTTTCTTAATTACTGGATATTGTGGATAGAAAAAAATGTTTTATGGAGTGCTTCCTTATTATGCAAGGTTTTAAAGTGGGCCTTTTGTCGAGTGTGGGCAGGGGTAGGCTATCTTAATAGAAAAAGCAGCCTATTTCCAAGTGACTAGCAAGGCAGTATAATACCACTTTAAACTGTCATAGCTTCCCCAAGGCATTCTGGGAACTGTAGTCTGTTCAGGGTTGTTAAGAGGCCATTCTTAGATAGATAGATAGATAGATAGATAGATAGATAGATAGATAGATAGATAAATTTATTGTCATTGTTCGTATATACACAGTATACACAACAACGAAAATCAAACACCCAAGACCGGATTCACATACACATTCGCACGTATCTCCAACACTCTCATCCTATTCAGACATAATCTATTAGAACATAACATAATCCAGAATATAACATAACCTGTTAGAAGCATAGCATAACCTAAAACCTATCTCATTCCTTACTACTCACTGCTTGCTATTTCTTACAACTGGCCCTGAGATCATTATTTAGTGCAATCAGAGCTCTTGGATAGAAACTATTCAGAAGGCGTGTGGTTCGTGTTTTCATTGTCCTGTATCTTCTGCCCGAAGGCAACAGTTCAAAGAGGTTGTGAGCAGGATGGGTGGGATCTCTCAGGATATTGTGTGACTTCTTCAAGCTGCGAGACGTGAAGATCTCATCCAGGGTTGGTAGTTGGAGCCCAATAACATTCTGGGCAATTTTAATTATTCTCTGTAAAGCTTTTTTATCCATTTCAGAGCTGCTCCCATACCACGATAATATACTATAGGTTAAGACACTCTCAATGGTACTGTGATAATAGGACAGAAGTAGGTGCTGAGATAGATTCAATCCCCTGAGCATTCTCAGGAAATACAACCTCCCCTGCACCTTCCTCACAACCATATTAATATTTGCAGTCCATGAGAGGTCCTCAGAGATGAAAATGCCCAGGTATTTAAAACTACCAACCCTCTCCACCTCCTCGCCATTTATGTGCAATGGTAAAAATACACTTTTCTTTCTCCTAAAATCAATTATGAGTTCTTTGGTTTTTTTGGTGTTAAGCATAAGATTATTTTCTTTACACCATTGAATTAACCCCTGTACTTCTTTCCTATAAGCAGCCTCATCATTCTCACTAATGAGCCCCACCACTGTTGTATCATCCGCAAATTTGATGATTGTGTTGGACTTATACAGTGGGGTGCAATCAAATGTGTACAGGGAATAGAGAAAGGGGCTTAACACACACCCCTGAGGGGCTCCTGTGCTTAATACTAGAGTAGAAGAATAGTAAGGTCCCATTCTCACTGTCTGCGGCCTATCGGTCAGGAAATTCCTTACCCACAAACAGATCTTCTGATGTATACCCAAATTGGTCATTTTAAGGAATAACCTGTCTGGTAGAATTGTATTAAAGGCAGAACTGTAGTCCACAAACAACAGCCTTGCGTAGGTTCCCTGTCGTTCTAGATGACTCAGTACAGTATGGACAGCGATGGAAATAGCATCATCAGTAGATCTATTTCTTCTGTATGCAAACTGGAACGGGTCTAGAGTGGATGGAAGACCAGCCTTAATATAATCTAGCACCAATCTCTCAAAGCATTTCATAACGACAGATGTTAGGGCTATTGGTCTGTAGTCATTGAGAGATACCACCACTGACTGTTTAGGGACTGACACTATAATCGATGTCTTCAGGCAGGTAGGGACAGAACCCTGCAACAGGGATAGATTAAAAATGTCCGTAAATACACCAGCTAATTCTGCAGCACAGTCCCTAATAACTCGTCCCATAATTCCATCCGGTCCAGCTGCCTTCCTAATATTAATGCTCCGAAAAGCACGTTGTACGTCGGAGGTCTGTAATAAAAATGGTTGTTTATCAGTAATAGTTTCTGATGATGTGCTGGTAGCCAATGCTGTAGTGACGGTGGTTCCAGTTCCCACCTCAAAACGACTGAAGAATTGATTCAGCTGATCAGCCAGGTGCGCACTGCTGCTAGCCAGTTCGTTTTTAATATTTTGCCCTGTAATTTGTCGCAGGCCTTGCCATACTCGACGAGGGTCGGAGCTCTCAAAATGCTTTTCGATCCTCCGGCAGTACATAGCTTTGGCATCCCTAATGCCCTTTTTCAGTTTGGCTCTAGCTTCTCTATACTGTTGCGCATCGCCAGAGTGAAAAGCAGCATTTCTTGCCTTTAACAGAAGATACACATCCCTGTTTAGCCAGGGCTTGTTGTTAGGAAACACCCGTATTTGTTTGGCGGTAGTAACGACATCAATGCAGCTTTTGACATAGAACAGTACTATTGAAGCGTATGTGTCCACATTATTCTCCACAAAAAGTGACCATTCAGTGTTCCGAAAGCAATCTTGAAGTTGCTCAGATGCACCTGCTGGCCACACTCGTATCTCTCTAGTTGATGGTCTAATTCTGCGTACGAGAGGTCTATATGATGGTATCATAAGTAAGGATATGTGGTCTGACTGTCCCAAATTGGGCAAGGGCTTGGTCTTGTATCCATGCATGATGTTACTATATACTCGGTCTAGGGTATTTTCCCCCCTAGTGGGACAATCAACATACTGGTGGAACTTAGGAAGCACAGTCCTTAAATCGGCTCGATTGAAATCACCAGCAACCACAAATGCTCCATCCGGGTGGGCCCGCTGCTGTTTGCCAATAGCAGTTAGCAGGTGACCCATAGCTGTAGTAGCAGGTGACCCTCACAGTGCCTAGAATTCCCTGGGAAGAGGGTTTGATTGTTAAATCTCTGGTAATTGTAGTTATGTGTGAGGAATAGGGGTCTGTTAACAGTTTTCAGCTCCCTTAAACTACAGTTCCCAGGATTCTTTGGGGGAAGCCATAACTGTTTAAAGTGGTATGAAACACTACTCCCTTGGTGAGTTTGTTTAACCACTACTCCTCTGCTAAATGTGCTTAGTATTGCAGCAACATCCCATTGAACTCAAGTGGACTTACTTTGGAGTCAACTTCTATGGGATCGCAGTGTCATTTACTTAAATGTCAGGACTCTAAATGGAAAAAATAGCTTTACAGTGAAGGGTAAGTCCCTACAGTCTACATATATCTATAAAACTCCCTTAGCCAAAAATATTTCTTTTCCTGAAATAGACACAGTCAGACCGGTTAATTGACCATGCCATCTCTATAGATAGCACCATGGAACTTTTAGCAGCAGCAGTAGATGCAGTTGGTGTTGAAACCAGCAAATCTTCCATTCTTTGCATGATTGTTCAGCTCCTCAGAACCATCTTTCCATTAGCAGCTTGAAAGTAGTAATCATATTTGACACTTGTATAGTGCTTTTAAGTATTCAGAGTGCTTTCACATACATTACCCTCTTGTAATCCTTACAATAACATTGTAAAGTTAGTGTGTATTATAGTCCCCCATATGACAGGTGGGCTGACTGAGCCTGAGAGAGAAAGAGACTGGCTTGCCTAAGGCCCCCTTGCGAGTTTGTGGCAGAAGCAAGATCCTGATCTCTGGCATTGTCTGTTAGCCTCTGCAGTACCTCAGCTTTGTTCTGTGATGGTCATTCTGATTCTCTGTAAAACAAAAGGCTCTGTAGTAGATATTACTTGCTGACATAACATGCCCAAAGTGCTAATTGATATCTTGAATGTGATGTTATTTCAATTCTATTGCTAGGGACCACCCTAGCAATAATGACAAATAATAAACAACAATGCATGGATGGAGATTCAGAATTGGTGAGGCCGTTTTCCCTGGGTTGGGAAGTGGAAACTGACTAATAAACGTTTCCACTTTTCATTTTGGAAATAAAATACTCCTACTGAGTTGTTGGAAGTGGAGAAGTGATGTTTTATGGCTTCTACGCTTGTTTGGACTTGTTGGGTGAGAAGGAAAAGAACTCTTCTTAAATCATGTTGCGAAGCACCTTGCTAATGTATGCTCTAGTAATGCACAGTTAAATAATTCACAGACCAGGAGGTCTTGTCTAAATTCAGTGCTTTGGATTAATGGGAAACTGGTGCATCCCAGTGGGGAATCCTTAACTGTACCTTAGCTGATGAATCCGTTTTGTGCCTTGGACTCATGTCACGTGGCTTTCTCCCATCCATCCCTTCCTACCTTCTTGCAGCAGATAATGTGTGCATACTTAAGTTGCTCACATCTTGGGGTTTGCTGTGCATTTCAGGATTTTAAGCCAGGGGATGGGGAACCTCCAGCCCATGGGCGTCTTCAGACCCACCAGGCCTCCCCCGTTTGATGCCCGGTGTGTGGTAGATAAACACATGACTGGGCTGCAGTTTCCAGACACCCCATGTCATCTGATTGTTGGCACCTGCAAAGTCCCCTGCACAACCCTTTGCAAGCCCTGTCAATCAGGGGACTGGAGAGGCTTGCAAATAGCCGCACACAGCTGATCATCGGTGCTTGCAAAGCACAGTGCCTTCATCTGTACCCTTTGATTTTAAACCTTGTGGGCAAAAATGGGCCACCTGCTGTCATTGTAACATTGGGTGATTCTTAGGTGGGTGGCCCTGCCCACCTGTCAAATTTGGCCTGTAGGGAAATAAGGATCTGATCTGTTGACCGGATCTAAATCTCCACCTCTTTTTTTTTTTTTTTACACTCCACATACACCTCGATCTCTAAGGGAATGTCTTAAATCTCTGGGGTAAGAGTATTTTTTACTTGGCTTGAAAGTTTTGCTATTGAATGCCCCCTTCCATGTTCATCTGACTCCAGGCTGATGCAGTTGGCACAGCTGCTCCTACCAGGTTCCCACCCTCTGATCTGCTGGGCACCTCTATTTATCTCATAGCCCCCACTCTCTTTAAGTCTTGAGCCTCAAAATACATGGAAACCCTATGCTTTGCACTTCTAAAGGTAAAGGTAAAGGGACCTCTGACCGTTAGGTCCAGTCACGGACGACTCTGGGGTTGCGGTGCTCATCTCTCTTTACTGGCTGAGGGAGCCGCGTACAGCTTCCGGGTCATGTGGCCAGCATGACTAAACCGCTTCTGGCGAACCAGAGCAGCACACGGAAACACCGTTTACCTTCCCGCCAGAGCGGTACCTATTTATCTACTTGCACTTTTGATGTGCTTTCAAACTGCTAGGTTGGCAGGAGCAAGGGCCGAGCAACGGGAGCTCACCCCGTCGCGGAGATTCGAACCGCCGACCTTCTGATCGGCAAGTCCTAGGCTTTGTGGTTTAACCCACAGCGCCACCCGCGTCCCTTCTAGATAACTTTGCACTTCTAGATAACTCTAAATGTGTTGAACAGCGGGAAGCACACACAGGTCATTAAATTTGTGCGTGTGTGTTTATGTTGTGGTTAATGTGCATAACAAAAATGTGTGACACTGAAAGTGTGAGTCTTCATAACGTATATAAATTCAAGGGCCTTGACTGTTCTGCTTTTCCACATAAGATTTGTTGCTTGAGTGTATCTGTCTTAATCCTTGTGTAACAAAACTCCTTTGAGGAAGTGGCTTTAACAGTTTTGAGATATTGGTAACCACATCTCCCTCCTGGGTTTTTTCTCTCTGGCCAGAAATCGTTGGAGATGAGGGCTGAGCCAAGAAAAATACTAGAATCCCATAATATTTGGTTATAGTATTCTAAAACGTTAGGATCAGATAAGCTCCCTAACATCTTAGAAAACCAATTCCGCTGTCGCATCAAGGACGGAGTAACTTTTGAAACAGAGTCCTAGCCAAAAAGTTGTCTTTAAAGTTATTTATGTTAAAAGCAACAGCAACACTGCTAAGGCAAAATTGTGTCCTTTGTTGTTATAGATCTGCACCATGGTTCTTGGTTTTGCCAGAATAAAATATATTTTCATATCTGTGCACTCGCTGCGGTTTTAAGTTTAAGGCAGGAGAAAGCAGTGCTTGGTCTGCAGCCCCAGACACACTTTAAATTGGTAAATCCCATTGGACTCAGCAGGGCTCACCTCTGAACCAAACTGGTTCCCTCCGATGTTGGCCAGGGATGATGGGCATTAACATTCCAAAAGACAATGAGAGCATCAGGTTGGAGAGTCTCTAGTGCAGGGGTAGGCAACCTAAGGCCCGGGGGCCGGATGTGGCCCAATTGCCTTCTCAATCCGGCCTGTGAACAGTCTGGGAATCAGCGTGTTTTTACATGAGTAGAATGTGTTCTTTTATTCAAAATGCATCTCTGGGTTATTTGTGGGGCGTAGGAATTCGTTCATTTCCCTCCCCCAAAATATAGTCTGGCCCACCACATGGTCTGAGGGATGGTAGACCGGCTCACAGCTGAAAAAGGTTGCTGACCCCTGCTCTAGTGGATTGGGTTTTTTTGTCTCTAGCAGATGTGAGCCTCTTAACCATAAACTTTAAAAGCAAAGAGATGTCAGCCTCTTACCCATAAAGCCTCTTACCCATCGCTTTTCCCCAGGATCTGGCAATCAGAGGTTTCTACTCCCTGCAAATGTCCTTCCTAGCCTTCAGAAGACCTATCCTTTCTGAACATTTCTCATCCTTTCGATTGTCATTTTATAATAATGAAGTGGAAGAATAAATGTCCGCCCACTCCAGTTAAGGCTTCCAATATACCAATGACATTAATTATATGAATTTGCAACATTCAAGTTCCTAATAGTGCCCTCTGTACTGAGGTACTTGCTTTATTGAAAGGAAATGAGAGAATGCAGAAGGGATGAATAAGCTCTTGGTTTTCAGAAGCTTCTTATGCCAAGTGGAAAATTTTGGGAGGACAGAGATTCTGCTTTTATACAGTGGGCCTATTTTTTTTTTAAGTGTACATACAAACAGCCGGGGGGCAAATCCAGTATGCACTTGAAACTTGGAATAATTCATTCTTAATTAAAATAACACCCGTGTTTAATTAGAGTTCCCTCTCTCTTTCTCTTCTAATTTTAAAAATAAGAGTAATAAAAAGATGATTTCATTTTTGAGTTTAGAAGTTCACAGTTTTGTAACACCCTGAAACTATGGCTGTGGTGATGAATTGGACTACAGGTGTCAGAAGGTCAATGTTTTGCTGGTATTTACACCAGATTATTTAAACCAGATGTTTCAATATATGCACAGCATTATTTGCCAATTATTAATATTTTTCATTATTGGTAAGCACTATGCAGACCGTTAAACACTTACAAAGCACCTAAAATTATCTAAGCATTATATACGTATCAGAAGATAAGAGAGTACCTGCCTGCAGGCCCACAATCTAATAGCCACGATACAAAAGGAAAAAGGAATAGGGAGGGAAGAGGAAAGCAAGCGTTGGGGCAGCTTCTTCTGCACTGGCCAATGGATGGGACCAGGTTTTACTCCCCATTGGCATGGTATTCTTTATAAGAGACAAGGTACAGCCTCCCAGTGCCCTTAATGTCCTGGCTGGTGGGAGAGGTCAGAGAGTATGCCTCCCTTTGATTCCGCAGTCTTATGGCAATTGAGAGTAACTAGCCTTATTAGGAGTAACTAGCCTTATTAAGAGGAGACTCTTGAGAGTCCCATGGACTGCAAGAAGATCAAACCTATCCATTCTTAAGGAAATCAGCCCTGAGTGCTCACTGGAAGGACAGATTGTGAAGCTGAGGCTCCAATACTTTGGCAACCTCATGAGAAGAGAAGACTCCCTGGAAAAGACCCTCATGCTGGGAAAGATGGAGGGCACAAGGAGAAGGGGACGACAGAGCTAGAGATGGTTGGACAGTGTTCTTGAAGCTACCAGCATGAGTTTGACCAAACTGCAGGAGGCAGTTGAAGACAGGAGTGCCTGGTGTGCTCTGGTCTATGGGGTCACGAAGAGTCGGACACGACTAAACGACTAAACAACAACAGCCTTGTTATTACATATCATTATTAGTTGTTACTGCTTTGGGTTTCAGAGGGCAGGACCAGGCCCAGGCATCTCCAAAAAGTGTATTAAAACTTTGGGGAATTTTCTGTGATCTTATTATAACCAAGCTAAAACATAAGATAGTAGTTTCATTTTTTTTTAAAAATAACTTTTCATTATTTACACATAGGGAATAATTGCTTTTGTAATCTTCAGGGTAAAATTCCTGTTAAAATCAATCAATAATTTAAAAGTGTCACCATAGTCTGTTTGCACATTTCCACAGGACGTTGAGGGAAGTACAGTTGGGAGGTAGAATGCTGAATGGAAGAATTGTTTCGTTCCAGAAACAGCACCATTTTAACACTGTGCAAAGTGTGCCGATTCTTGCTGAACCGAGTATAGAGACTTGGAAACCCAGCTGTTCAGGTCATTCTTAGCAGCATTTCTTTGATTTAAGTTTGTAAGGATGAAACAGGTTGATGGGTTTAGGACAAGCTGAGCAGCTGTCCTACGTTAAGATAGGGCTGTTGTGTAAGTGAAATGAATACAAACCACCCTCTGAGATGGAATTTAATAAATTGGAGGCTGCTGTTCAGCACATTTAAGCTTGCTTAAATTCTGCTGAAGTCAATGGGGAGAACCAAAGAAGAATGAGGATGCGAACTCTGGGTGATTATTGGGGAATATGGTTCAGAACACCACATCTCATTTTCTTTGCATCAGGTCATAAGAACAATATAAGAGCTTTGCTGGATCAGACCAAAGGCCTGTCAAATCCAGCACATTGGTCAGCTAAGTGCTTATGGGAAACCCACAAGCAGGGCATGAGGACAATGTCTGTCTCCTGTTTTTGTTTCCCAGGGAACTTGTACTCAGAGTCATGCTTCCTCTGATCCTGCAGGTAGCATTCAGCTGTTATGACTAGTAAAGGTAAAGGTAAAGGTACCCCGACCGTTAGGTCCAGTTGCGGATGACTCTGCGGCGCTCATCTTGCTTTACTGGCCGAGGGTGCCAGCGTACAGCTTCCGGGTCATGTGGCCAGCATGACCAAACCGCTTCTGGCAAACCAGAGCAGCGCACGGAAACACCGTTTACCTTCCCGCTGGAGTGGTACCTATTTATCTACTTGCACTTTAACGTGCTTTCGAACTGCTAGGTTGGCAGGAGCAGGGACCGAGCAACGGGAGCTCACCCTGTCGCTGGGATTCGAACTGCCGGCATTCTGACTGGCAAGCCCTAGGCTCAATGGTTTAGACCACAGCGCTGCCCACGTCCCGTCATGACTAGTACCCTTCGCTTTATCCCCATGTAATTTGTAAGTAAAGGTAAAGGACCCCTGGATGGTTAAGTCCAGTCGACGGTGACTATGGGTTGAAGTGTCCATCTTGATTTTCAGGCTGAGAGAGCCGGCGTTTGTCCACAGACAGCTTTCTGGGTCATGTGGCCAGCAGGACTAAACCACTTCTGGTGCAACGGAACATTGTGACAGAAACCAGAGCGCACAGAAACAGGGTTTACCTTCCTGCCACAGCGGTACCTATTTATCTACTTGCACTGGCATGCTTTCGAATTGCTAGGTTGTCAGGAGCTGGGACTGAGCAACGGGAGCTCACCACCATTGCGGGGATTTGAAGTGCCGACCTTCCAATCGGCAAGCCCAAGAGGCTCAGTGGTTTAGACCACAGCGCCGCCTGTGTTCTTCACCACAGGGCAGGTTACAACAATGAAAGATGCAGTAATAAAAAAAATAAGGCAGTAAAGCCATCGCAGCTCAAACCAGAACAGTATAGATTCGACAAAATTTGGGGGTCCTGTGAAACAAAATGCCTTAGGGTTGTGTCAGATTGCAAAGGTGTTTGCTCACGAGTAAGCAGGCAGGATTCTGACCTGTCTTTTACAGGTTTTATTTAGCTGCAAAACTATTTACAGTGCAGAGCCCCAAAGTTCATGTCTGCCTCAATTGCTAGCAGAATCCGGGAGTGCTTGTTTCCTGGACCTCCCCCAACATAAAAGTCTCGTTACACCCGGCCTTTTCCTTCCCTCTTTGCGCTTTAGACTTCTGCGCAGGGTGGGCGACAGAAGGGGCATGCTTCCCTCCTGGTCAGCTTTGCCCACCAGCATCCTCTGGTCCTTTCACCTCTTCCCCACTGGAGGTGGAGCTTTCCTCCTCCCCGGAAGAGGAACTGCTTTGCAAGATTTTCGGAGGCTTCCTGTAACACAACTGCCCCTCTGCTTCCTGTCTCTGTTCTGATGGCAGTTCCCTGACAGGCTGTATCCAAAGCAGTAACTCATTCTGTTAGTGCATGAATTTATAGTTTCACAGCTAAGCACCCCTTTTCTCCTCTCTCCAAGCAACTCCTAAATCTTGTGGTTTTCCGCACTCTACAATAGATTGGGGAAAGCTGCAGGGGGAGAACATAAGAAGAGCCAATGGCCCATCTAGTCCAGTATTCTGTTCTTACAGAGGACACAAGGAAACTTGCAGGCAGGACCTGAGCACGAGAAGAAGAAAAAACCCGCCATAGTCTCCAGCCACTGGGACTCAGAAACATTACTGCCTTTGACTGGAGACAGAGAACAGCCATCACGGGGAGTGGGGAAGTTCTTCTGCATTGGATACCACCCTTAACTGTCAAAAGGCTTAACTGTAAAGAGGTGCATCTACAACATACGATGGAAGCTATATAAGGAAAATACTAGGTGCCTTTCAACAGGGCCTTCTTTGCTATCCTTAACCCCAGTAGGAAACGAGGTGGCCTTTCAGATAGTTGGGCCATATGCTGTTGAAGGAACACAGCCTCTACTGAATCAGACCATTGGTCCATCTACCTTGTTGTTGTTTAGTCATTTAGTCGTGTCCGACTCTTCATGAGTTGGACCATGGACCAGAGCACGCCAGGCACTCCTCTCTTCCACTGCCTCCCGCAGTTTGGTCAAACTCATGTTCGTAGCTTCGAGAACACTATCCAACCATCTCGTCCTCTGTCATCCCCTTCTCCTGGAGCCTTCCATCTTTCCCAACATCAGGGTCTTTTCCAGGGAGTCTTCTCTTCTCATGAGGTGGCCAAAGTATTGGAGCCTCAGCTTCAGGATCTGTCCTTCCAGTGAGCACTCAAGGCTGATTTCCTTCAGAATGGAACGGTTTGATCTTCTTGCAGTCCATGGGACTCTCACGAGTCTCCTCCAGCACCATAATTCAAAAGCATGAATTCTTCTGCGATCAGCCTTCTTTATGGTCCAGCTTTCACTTCCATACATCACTACTGGGAAAACCATAGCTTTTACTATACGGACCTTTGTTGGCAAGGTGATGTCTCTGCTTTTTAAGATGCTGTCTAGGTTTGTCATTGCTTTTCTCCCAAGAAGCAGGCGTCTTTTAATTTCGTGGCTGCTGTCACCATCTGCAGTGATCATGGAGCCCAAGAAAGTAAAATCTCTCACTGCCTCCATTTCTTCCCCTTCTATATGAACTGGGAATTTTGGAATTTTAGACAGAGGGCAGTCCCTCTGGAGATGTCAAGGATTGCACCTGCTCATACCACAGAATTACCCTACATCAAGCAGATAAGACCGTATTAGGAAGCTGCCTGGTACTGTATCAGACCATTGTTCCAACCACCTCAGTATTGTCCACACGGACTGGCAGCAGCGGCTCACCAGGGTTTCATACACCTGTCTAACTTGGAGGCAATCAGACATCTTGGGGTGTTCTGTGACTCCCCCCATCCCCCTTACTTAAGAATCGCTGAGTGAATTATTCACATAATATGATAATTTGCAATCAAGTCACATCTACTGGGGGGGGGGTGGCAGAGAGGTGGGGGAAGAAAAAGGCTTTTAATTTTCAATTCCATTGTGTTCTTTTTCTCCCCTCGCCCATGCTCCAATTAAAGGGTGGAAAGAATGCATAATCAGATTGAAGATAATTCTGACTTTTCTTGATTTATTGCTAGTTCGCTTGGCATGTATTGACTGTGTGTTGATGTGTGATTAGGTTTATCATCCCTTTGGGCCGCCATTGACTGCTGCCAACTGGTTTTTCCCTGTTTATAATGCCAGACCTTCGTATCCTTTTCCCCTCCCGCATTTCACTATGTATATAAGCAGAAGGGGAGGAAAAACTGCTTCTATTATATGCGTTTTTAAAACACACACATCTGGAATCTTTAAATGATTGCAGCATCTTTCAGTTTAGACAGTTTAAAAAAGCTACGTCTTTTGAAACCAGGCAGTAATCTGCGTGAGGATTGCAAAAAGGTCTTTGCACCCTAATGGCCTCATCCTGTCTTTTGAAAATAGGAAGTTGCCTTATACCATATCATTTGTCCATTGAACTCCAGTGTGGTGTAATGGTTAAGGTGTCTGACTAGGATCTGGGAGACCAGGGTCCAAATCTAATCTGTGTCATGAAGCTCCTTGGGTGACCATGAGTCAATTCACTGTCTCTTAGCCTCCCAGGCTTGCTGTGAGGACAGAATGAGGAGGGGAAAAGTCATTCATGCTGTGACCTTGAGCTTCTTGGTGGAAAGTAGGGAAAGAAATTTAATGAAGAAGCAAACAGACAGACTTGGTATTGTCTACACTGACTGGCAGCAGTTGGGTCTTTCTCAGTGCTACCTGGAGATGATCTAGGGACCTTCTGTATGCAAGGCAGATGTTCTGCCACTCAGCTTTGGCCCTTCTAGGGTCTAGAAGCCAAGCCTTATGAGGAACGGTTGAAGGAGCTGGGTATGTTTAGCCTGGAAAAGAGGAGACTGAGGGGAGATATGATAGCCATTGTCATATATTTGAAGGGCTGTCACATGGAGGATGGAACAAGCTTGTTTTTTCCTGCTCTGGGAGGTAGGACTCGAATCAGTGGCTTCAAGTGGCAGGAAAGCAGATTCCGAATAGACATACTAAAAAACTTTCTGGTGGTATGAGCTGTTCTGACAGTGAAACAATCTCCCTCGGGAGGTTGTGGACTCTCCATCCTTGGAGGCTTTTAAGCAGAGGTTGGGTGGCCATCTGCCATGGATGCTTTAACTGAGATTCCCCACATTACAGGGGGTTGGACTAGATGACCCTTGGGACCCAATTATGTGCGTTCAAAATGCACCGGAAAGCTAAAGAAAGGAAGTTCATGCAAATGGTTAACACATATGGTTTGTTCTTGTAATGCTATCAGGTTGTAAAGGTGGACTACATTTGCATTCCTAACCCTGCTTACCTGGGAGTAAGCCCCACCAATTTTTTTAAAAAAACAACTTCTTATTTTTATTGATGTATAATAGCAAAGAAAAGTGACAGGCTGGGGAAAGGACCAACCTATCAAGTCACATTAAAAATGCAGTCACCACAATACACCCATCTTAAATTAGTGGAACATGAATAAATAAAATACTAATAATACATTGCGTACCTACAGGTGTGTGTGCATAGGTGCCTCTTTTCAGCTCACCTGCTCTTCATGCACACATCTGAGCATGGGGCACACAAAGTAAGGGGTGGCAATGTTTGGAGCAGGGCTACAACCAGCATGATCTCACTCCTGCTTCCATGTGTTTATGGAGGTGATTTATGAAAGAGGCTTTGGAGCTGAACTCTCTCCATCTGTGAGGAACGTGGTGTGAAAGATCTACCTGAAACTAACTTCTGAACAGTGTTAGAAACTGAGATATGAAAGCTAGGAGCTAAAGGCACCTTAAACCTAGGTTATGGGTGCAACAATGGAATGTCTAGGTGCGCTTTTTATAACAAGTATACAAAGCTGAAAATGAATGAACTGCAGCTAAAATATTATGTTCATTTTTCACATGGTCTAGTCCTTCCCCTGCCCACCCCCTAATATTCTTCAGAGGGGGAGAAATATTGTATGTGCACGCAAATATGCATACACGGGCAAGCCAATATAGCCTTACACTGAGTCACACCATTAGTCCATCTAGCCCAGTGTTATTAACGCAGATTGGTAGCAGATCTCCAGGATTTCTGACAAAAGGTTTTGCCCAACCCTAGCTGGAGATGAACCTTGGATTGAACCCCGAGACATTTAACCTGCTAAGCAGATGCTCTGCCTTGGAACTACAGCATCTTCCATCGATTAAAGACCAACTGGCAAGCTTTTGGCTACATGGATGCATGCAACCTGTAATTTCCATTTTTTATTTTTATTATGTTTTCAAAATGGATACACACATACACATTTTGTTACCTGTTGAACTACTCCTCATTTACATCCAGTTTATTGATTTCCCCCCCCTTTTTCAGTTGTATATGAGCACCGGTCAAGATTAGAGAAATCTTTGCAGAAAGAAAGGCTTGAACATAAGAAAGCAAAAGAAGGTAAAAGATTTTACTTTTCACAAAAAGAAAAAGGATAGGAAGCAGGAGAAATGTTGTTCCTACTTGCATTGTTATTACAGGAACACTGTGTTGCATTCAGGGCCATCGCGGTTTTCAAGACTCTTTTAAAATAGGTTATGCTTTGCCAAACATTTTTGAAAATAAGAATGGCTATTTTGCTCCGGAGCGATCAAATCTCTGGAGTTTCTTAATGAGTTTTTACTGCCATCTAGTGGATAAGGACAACAGCAACAAAACTCCATCTGACTATATGAGTGTTTCCCCAAAATAAAGTTTTGATTCTTGCACTCAAAAACACATTTATATTTCTACAGTTAATACCTATGGATATATTTCCTGGCCAGTACTCAGAACAATAGGCAAACACTCTTTGCAGATTATGGCATAATTCAGGTAACAGTGTCTCCTGGCATCCCATTATAACCATTGCTCATTCGGCTAGGGCTGTGCTTTCTGGGTCATGTTGGCGCTTCTGAGATACCACTGCATCTCTGAGGCTTAATAAGTCAGTCCTGGTATTTCCTTATTCCAGTGGTGGGTTTCAGGCTTGGCATCCCATGATGTCAGGCGATTGACAGGTGAGTGGCCCCGCCCACTTGTCAAAATGGGTCTGTGGTTGATCAGGGTTCCTATTTCCATATTGGAAACCCTAAGGACAAGTAAACCTTCCCACTAACATGGATTATGTGCTGCTTGTGTCTATGCATGCAGCATAATTGTGGAGACACGTGCCTCTTTACGTGTGCACAACAAATGCCTGAAGAAGACTCTCCTAGTAGCTGAATGTGTAAACCAACAGCCTCAGCAGAGTCCATAGCAATAGGCTGTATTCAGCTCACGAGAAGACCCATTGACATTAATGGCCCTAGGTTAGCAATGTCTGCTAATTTTAGTGGGGCTACTCTGAATGGGACATCCTTATACTGACTAAAATAATGCAATGCTATGATTAATGAACAACTCCTTCATTGGACTGAGATACCCAGAGGGACTCTTGAATTTGTCTTTCTTGATCAGGGATGGCCTAAAGGGAGATGAACAATGAATTCACCTTGCTGTATTGTTGAAGAGATTTTCTGCATTTCTTTTGTCTGGGGGAGAGATGCAGAAGGTTTCTTCCTCAAAACAGCAAGATGGTTTCGTTGTTCATCCTGTTTAGGCCATCTTTCCAATTAGCAAGTCATCTTCCTAATTAAGGATATAGCAGATTAGACTGATACCACCTGTATGCAGAGATGTTTTGACTTTGTCTCTTGGATGTGTTTTATTGTTTTTGCAGTTGATTTATTGTATGCCTTTTAAATGTTTAAACACATCGTATCCCGCCCTGATAGCTGTATAGATGGAGCTTATAAATATAAATAGACTTTAGCCTTTTAACATCATTTTCTCTTCCTTTTTGTTTTTTAGACTTTCTTGTTTATAAATTAGAAGCACAAGAAACACTAAATAAAGGAAGGGTAAGTGTGCAGAAGTAATGAACAAGATGTTTCTTCTTATTGCATAAGCTGAACTGATAATAGAGTTCTGAATGCTCTTAACATTTAACCTGTTCCAAGGTATGAAGAAAAAGGAAAACATACATAATTATAATTCACAAGAAGTAGGATTACTTGGAGGTTGACTTGTCCTACGAGGCTTAAGGAGTCTTATTAAACAAATTCACAAAGGATAAGGCTACCCAATGGTTACTGAGGTTTCCCCTGGTAGATTTGCTGGGTCTGTATCTTGGTTCAGAAAAAGTGATTCCCCCCCCCCCCCCGACCAATTTAATTTGGAGGGGGTGATTTTTGGATGCTTGAAGTTAAACAGTGGGAGCTTTTGATTCCCTTCCTACAGACATGGAGACAAAGGGGAATTGCAGCTTGCATGTTCTGAAGGTGGAGAGTGATGTCGGGATGTCTAATAAAATTGCTGAGGCTTTGCTACGGCTTCCACTCCAGAGTTTGACACCTTTGTAGCTCAATGGCAGAGGCTCTGCTTTGCTTGCAGGAAGTCTTGGGTTCAACCCCTGGGATCACTAAGTTGGGCTGGGCATGAAACTACTATCAGTCAGTACAGTCCGTTGTGAACTAAAAGGACCTATAAACTTCCTCTACTCTTCTGTGTTCTGCCTCATCTCCATCTTGGGGGGTTAAAGTTGGCCTGTTGTTCGTGGGAAATCTGCAACTTGAAGATGTCCTGTGCCCTGCATGCCTGATACGTGGACAGCCCTATAAGTAGATCCGTGGGCAAGTTCAGAGTTTCCTAGTATTATAATTTACAGAGAGGTACTATAGCTATGCAGGAAGCTGCTGAGTATGTCAGCTAACTATATATTACTCTTTTTGTTTTGCAGCAAGATTCCAATAGCAGATATGGAGCACTGAATGTGCAACACCAGATGTTGAAGGTAGATACTTGCATCTTCTTAAGCATCCTGTCTTAACAGGGGAGTTAGAAAAAGATGACAACATTTGGCTTCTAGTCCTAGTTGGCATTTTTGGGAAATGGATGTCTCCGACACCAATAGACCTTCTGGGTGTCATGAGAAGGCCTTGGTTGCAGAATGTTTGCTTCCCGGTGATTGTGTGCAAAATTTTAAACTGTTTTGGAGCATGTGCCCCCCAACAGCTGCCTTAATCTTCTGTTGTTCTAAACACCGAGAAGTGTTTGACTTGGGGAACACTCTGAAGCAGCGATCTGCCTCACCTACAATCTGATGTGGTAACAGACCCATCAAAGGACTTTACAACATTGGCAAGATTCAGATTGAATCACTGACCTGGTTTGCACGTAATGCAGAAATAATAATGTAGTGCTATGCCAATTACGCTACTCCTTCCCCTCTCCTTCATGGTATGGTTGCAAGGAGGACATTGGAAAGATCCACTTCCTGTTTGAAACTAACCATGGTTTACTGTGGAGCTTGAAAAGGATGAACCTGTGGAGAGGGAAGGGTAAACCATGGTTCAGTGTTATGTCCAAATCAAGGCATTGTTAACACTCCCACCAAAACTAACCCAAGGTTAATGCTACTCATGTTTTTCATCTTAACCAGACCGACTCCATGGCAGTATTGAAATTCCACAGGCCTATGTTAAAACATGCTCTCATCCTGGGATGGGGTTCCCAGGATGAGGTTGCTCTGAACATCCAAATACATAAATTGTCAGCTGGTCAGATAAATAATTCCTTGTGATGTGTCTTGTGATGTCTCCTTTTTGCAGAGCCAGCATGAAGAACTGAGGAAGCAGCACGCAGACCTGGAAGAGGAGCACAGGAGGCAGGGAGATGACTTCAACAGAGTGGTCAATGATCATAAGGAAAAATATATGGAGTTACAGCAAGAGAAGGAGCAGGAGCTCTCCAAGCTGAAAGGTACAGCATTGTGTTACTTGATTTAAATTTTGGGGAGGGGGAAGAGGGGCCGGGCCATTCCCTGGAATTGTCACCCGTGTTGGCATTAACGCAGCTTCCATTAGGACTTGACTGCAAATATTTAAATTCGTGAATAATTAGGATGCTCTCTGTCTCTCTCTGCTGTGTATAAATCTGTCGGATCAATTCTTGTTTGCGCTGAATTTTTAATAGAATCCATGTATAATCTGCGAGAAGAGAACAAGCAGCTGAGGAAAGCCCACCAAGATATTCATACTCAGCTACAAGATGTGAAGGTAAGAACTTGGGCCTCCCAAGATAGGAGGAGCAGGGAGAGAGAAAAATCCCATTGTTTGCAACTGGGAAAATAAGATGATGGTTGAAAATAGATCTTTTCTTGTTTAATGGAAGGAAAGGTGCAATGGGTATGTTTTTCTTAAATGCGTGCACAAACGTGCTGATATTAATTTTTAATTATTTTCTAGCAGCCTCGAACCCGGCATTGCCTGGGAATTCTAAGAAACCCAAGAATCAGAGCAAGCTTGAAACCAGTGGTTGAAATTACTGCAGTTTTGAGAGATTCAGCCTACTAAATTGATCCAGAACACTGTCCATTTTGAATCCAAGCATGCACAAAACTTTGCTCCTTGATCTCAGGAACCACCAAGTAAAGTTTGTTTGTGGTAGCTTAAGTGGTGTTGAAATGCACAGCAAACCGGCAAACAACTTTCCAAAATAGGTAGCAGACCAAGGAAGAAGTACCCAGTGTTGCTCGGGAATTCTAAGAAACAAAAAAATAATAATAATCCTGAGGTTTATAAATGGGTAATGAATTTGCTTGTTTCCTGCCATATTTGGTTAAAACCAAGGCAGTTCAGAATGACTCAGTCCGCCATCTTGATTCAAAATGGGTTCCAAACGCTAACAAACACCTCTTTCTCTGTCTCGGGAACAATAATGGCAGATTTGCATAGTGTCCTGCTTTAGATGAAACCAAATTCAGCAGACCAAATCCATTCACAGGGGCTATAAAAGGGGGAAAACCCATAGTTATTTCTGCACAAAAAGGCAACTTTACTGAAGTGTTGGTAAGATGTAAACACACACACAAAATACTTGTTTGAAAGGGAGGTGCTGAATCAGTTAAACTGCTGGCAATCCTAAGATTATTTCTTGGTGTCTGATGAAGTGCATTTGGGATCAACCTTGATGGTGGCGTTTTCTTTTGTGTAGCTGCAGCATAAGAGTTTAATCTCTCAACATGACCAGCTTGTAGTGACGCTGGAAGAACACAAGAGTGCGCTAGAAGCTGCGCAGGTCAGCCAAGAAAATGGCTTTGCATCCACTCTGCTCTTAATGAATGGTGTTTTTGTTTTCGTCTATTTAAAAAACCTTCCTAACATTTCTTCCCTCTTTTTTTATTTCTGCTGACCACAACTTTTATGCATGCACGCCTTTGGTGGGGTGGGGGGAATCTCCGGTTAACAACCAGCTGCCCTCTCGGGGTAAGAAATGCATGCTTCGAAGGATTTCTGCTCTGCCAAAATTATAGTGTAGTAAATTGTTTTTGTTTCTTGACAGCTCCATTATGGGCTCGAGTGAATGCATGCATATATGGATAAAAACCACATCTTTCTTTCCTGTCCAGAAGGCTACAAGCTACGACTTCCATACAGCGGGGCCGTGAGGGTGTGGCTTGGGGGGCCTGAGCCCCTGGAGCTTTTGCACTGCCCCCCGGATCATATGCACCTTCCCACCCCCCTTTTAAAAAAGTGACTTCGTTTGCAGGGCTGCTGAATATTCTGCAGAGTACAGTTCTGGCGAGACCCCAGCCACCTTCTATCTCAGTTTGCTCAGAGACCTAAGCCAGCACCTGTGCATATAAATTAGCTCATGCAAATTTGTGCTAAGGACTTGCAACATAGGAAGCAGAGTCAGACCACCGGTCTCTCTGGCTCGGTATTGTGTCTACAGTGACCCGCAGTGGCTCTCCAGGATTTCAGAGACAGTGGTGTTAGCACTGCTGCTTAGATTTGTTGGGGATTGAACCTGAGCTCTTCCCCATGCAAAGGAGATGATATGATGATGATGATGATTGTTTTATACACTTTGTATACCACCCTTTGTCTGAAGGTTTTGAGGCGGGTCAAGGCATAAAAATACAAAATGAATGCACAAAATACATATTAAGAACAAAGCAAACCCATAACCCATAACCCACACATGCAACAAAATCATCCAATATAACAGGACTAGGCTACGCTCTGGACACTCCATCACATTCCTCTGTTATAAGAGGAATTATAGTCTCTGTGGGATGCGGGTGGAGCTGTGGTCTATACCACTGAGCCTCTTGGGCTTGTCGATCAGAAGGTCAGCGGTTTGAATCCGCATGACAGGGTGAGCTCCCGTTGCTCTGCCCCAGCTCCTGCCAACCTAGCAGTACGAAAGCACACCAGTGCAAGTAGATAAATAGGTACCGCTGTAGCAAGGAGGTAACAGTGTTTCTGTGCACTCTGGTTTCCGTCACAGTGTTCCGTTGTGCCAGAAGTGGTTTAGTCCTGCTGGTCACATGACCTGGAAAGCTGTCTGTGGACAAACACTGACTCCCTCAACCTGAAAGTGAGATGAGCACTGCAACCCCATAGTCGCCTTTTTGACTGGACTTAACCGTCCAGGGGTCTTCTACCTTTACCTTTATAGGACCGGAGTAAGGGTCCCGGTGGGATGTGGGTGGTGCTGTGGGTTAAACCACAGAGCCTGGGGCTTGCCGATCAGAAGATTGGCAGTTCGAATCCCCACCACGGGGTGAGCTCCCGTTGCTCGGTCCCTGCTCCTGCCCACTTCAAAGTGCAAGTAGATAAATAGGTACCTCTCCGGCGGGAAGGTCAATGGCGTTTCCGTGCGCTGATCTGGTTTGCCAGAAGCGGCTTAGTCATGCTGGCCACATGACCCGGAAGCTGTATGCCGGCTCCCTCGGCCAATAAAGCAAGATGAGCACCCCAACCCCAGAGTCAGCCACGACTGGACCTAATGGTCAGGGGTCCCTTTACCTTTACCTTAAAGGTCCTAGCAGATGCAAGCGATTTTATCCTCAAAATGCTTTGCAAGCAAATCACAGCGAGCTACTGTCGGTTCTGCCACCTCCTGTGGCCCAGACTGTAAAAGGCCCCACGCTACCTGGAGAAGCTCTGCCAGACGGCACAATGAGGATGCAATGGAGGCAGCAAAGGAAGCCTTCTTTTCTGCTCTGCCTTCACTGCCACTAGGCAGGCTCGATGATGAGCCCTCACCAGGGTTCGAGTGCACTCAGCTACAGCCCTTTTCCCTGCAGACAGAGTCTTGTAAGCACCTAGCAAAGCTTCTATGGGAGACCTGTGGCACAGCGAAGGGAAAGGGCTGTAGCCGAGTGCTGGGACACATGCCTGGCTTGCAGAAGGTCCCAGTCCCTGGGAACTCCAGGTAAGGCTGGGAAGAACCCCTGCCTAAAACCCTGGAGGTGATTGGCTAGGTGATTTGTCGTGGTTCCATATGGTATTCCGAGTGCTGGGCTATACTGTTTTTAATTTCCTCGTGACGTGTGTCCTTCACCCTCCAAGGAGCTTCAGGGTTATCTCAGTTTATCCTTGAGCAGCCCTGCGAGAGAAGTGAAGTCAAGAGATTGCAACTTGGCCCTCACCACTGGATGATGTTAATGGCTTGGCTAGGGCTTTGCATCGTTTAATACCCCCCTTCAGCATCGAGGTGTGTTTCCCAGAGAGGCTAGCAAAAGTAGCATCTGTGGGGGGAGTACAATTTCATGGTGGTGATGATAATAAAACAAAGTGTACAAACCAATACAGCATGTTTAAAATAAACTCAGGTACTAACAACACCTCCACCTTCGCCGCATCAAGCAGTTGGTCCCTTACCTTTCCCGCCCCGACCTGGCCACAGTGATCCATGCGACAGTCATCTCCAGGCTTGACTACTGTAATTCGCTCTATGCGGGGCTGCCCTTGAAGCTGTCCCAGAAACTCCACCGGGTACAGAATGCTGCAGCGAGGCTCCTCACGGGGTCTCTGCCATGGGAGCATATTCACCCAGTGCTTTTCAAGCTGCACTGGCTCCCGGTGGAGTACAGGGTCAGATTTAAGGTGCTGCTTTTGACCTTTAAAGCCCTTCACGGCCTAGGACCCTCGTACCTCCGGGACCGCCTCTCCTGGTATGCCCCACGGAGAGCCTCAAGGTCCATAAATAACAACACCCTAGTGGTCCCAGGCCCTAAGGAAGTTAGATTGGCTTCAACCAGAGCCAGGGCCTTTTCAACTCTGGCTCCGGCCTGGTGGAACGCTCTGCCTCATGAGACCAGGGCCCTGCGGGATCTGATTTCTTTCCGCAGGGCCTGTAAGACAGAGTTGTTTCGCCTGGCCTTTGGCTTGGAGCCAATTTGATTCCCTCCCTCTCTCTTTTTCCCCCCTTCTTTCTTTTCCTTCTCCTCCTGCGATGAGGCTACATTTTAATATTTTAATGTTCCATTATTTTAATGTTGTATTTTATTTTTGTTTTTAAGTTGTAATCATTCATCTTGTTTTTATTATTGCTTGTAAGCCGCTCTGAGCCCGGCCTTGGCTGGGGAGGGCGGGGTATAAATAAAAAAAATATTATTATTATTATTAAATTATTATATAGACAAGAACATCAGTCTGTTTTAATTTTTTTATTTTAAAAGTGCTTGCGTTAATAGTAAAGGAACATCCTATTTTGCCTGGCACCTACGTTTTAGCAAACTAGGCACAGGGCTCTAAACTAGCTGCAGTTTCCAGACTGTCTTCAAAGGCAGCCCCACGCAAAGTGTATTGAAGCAATACAACTTTAAAAGTTACCCAGGGGATGGATGATGAGCTTTGAGTTGCATAGGATAAAGCGGGGAGTGGGGGGGGGGGGGTTTGGCAGGATGCTTAAGCAGGGGAAGAAAACCTTACTGTTTTTTTAGGAGCTCAAAGAACTTGAGACAGTTGTTTGCTAAGGGGCTTCTTGCCGTTCAAACTTACTCCAAGGCAGCACCAGATCTCAGTGGTAGACTGCAGACTTTACATGCAAAGTCCCAGGTTCAATCCCACTTGTCTCCAGTTTTTAAAAGGAGAAGGTGATGCAAAGGGTGGGAGAGAGACCTCTGCCCAAGATCCTGGAAAAGCGCTGGGTAGATGGTCCAGTGATCTGACCTTGGTGAAGGGTGGTTTTTCTGATTCTGCGCCGGTTGAGTGGGGGAAATTCTGTTTCGTCATAAGGCAGAGCAGATATTAAAGAGGTCCTTTGAGTGGGCACTCGTATACCTTTTGGAGAGCACCCTCAGCCTTGTTGTTTGGCATTGCGGGCGCAACCCTGCTGGGGTTTGGGGGATGCTCCAGGTTATTGGTTTGAGTTGCACCGTGATGAGTTTACAAACACCACTTGGTGGGTTGTGTGTGTTGGATGTACACACTGAGGGAGAGGGAGAGCTTCCAGTGTGTTTCAAACTTATTGTTGACAGGGATGGAGTTGCTCCGCCGGAAAATGAACAACACTTTGGATGTGTATGGTGTCCTTTTTCGGAGATGAAACCAGCAGTGTGATGGAGACTGTGCTCTCTATGGCTTAACCCCTTACCCCAAAATCCTCTAGGTTCATGGGCTTTTTTTGTGAAGTTTTTCTAAAGGCAACCATGAGATCAAAGAAAAGAACTTGCATTCTCACCTAGAAACTAACCTGCTGAACTCTTCTGAAATTGTTGACTGTCTCCAGCCTCCAACTTGAAACCCCCTGGCCCCAGTTTTCTGTTTTCATGTTCCTACATTTGGTTGGCTTTCTGCGGCCAATAGGATGCTGGATTAGATGGGCCATTGGCTTCAACCGGCAGGTCATAGGCAGAGCTGGCCCATCTGCATGGTGCCGCTCCCCTTGCTTGATGGGGAAGAAAATTATGAATAGGGCAGCCATGTGTGGCAAGCTTCAGCAGCGAACACCCCAAATCGCTTTTAGGCTGGAAAGGGTAGGATCACATCTCTTGCCTTTCAGCCATGTGATGCTGCCTTGATGTGGAAAGTGTGTTGGTCCACCGTGTATTTTGTTTTAGTGAACCACCCATGAAATAACACTACACCTTTGTTCCGAATAAATTCATTTCCATCATATGTTGGACAATTCCATTAAGAACGGGAAGCCAGTTTTCTTGCAAGCGTTTGAAGAGATGCTTGTGATTGTTCACCACACACACTCATTCGGTCGTTCTCTTTCGGTTGTATCTTTTCAGTTCATGGGACTTTCCCCCCGTTTGCGATTTCCCTCCCCAGCCCCCTCAAAAACGGGTTGAAAGGAAATGTAATAATTCACTTCTGACAGTTCTGTTCCTCTTCTGCGTGGCATGAAAAACTAATCCCCGTTTCTGGGCTGTGGGGATTTTACGCTAGACTTTGCATGCCTGCTGTAATGTATTAAATTGGCGCACTCTGGCACATAGAAAAGATCTCGCTTTAGCACATGGGCGTTTTTGATCGGATGTGCATGTTTAGTTAAAATACCCAACTTGCCTCGGAGCCCTCCAGCTTCCCTACAGTTTTTAATAAGAAGCGGTTCATCTGACAGTGATATCTAATGGTTGCATTTGAATTCTAGTCCCAGGTGGAGGAATACAGACAGCTGAAGGAGACGCTCAAAAAGATGCCTAGCTTCCAGCAGCCAGAAAATTTTAAGCAGCAACCTGTCCTGCCGGTGACATCAGCGCCTTCCCCTCTAGGGGATGCCAAAGCACATGGCCCTGACATGGCGGAAGAGCAGAAGGAGGTAATATTTGCTGACTCGCCAAGTCATCTTCCTTGATGGCGGTGATTAACATTTATATAGTATGCTTTTCAGTGTTCAGAAAGGGTTCCATATACAGTGGTACCTCAGGTTAAGAACTTAATTCGTTCTGGAGGTCCGTTCTTAACTTGAAACTGTTCTTAACCTGAGATACCACTTTAGCTAATGGGGCCTCCCACTGCTGCTGCTGCGCCGCTGCAGGATTTCTGTTCTCATCCTGAAGCAAAGTTCTTAACCCGAGGTACTATTTCTGGGTTAGTGGAGTCTGTAACCTGAAGCGTCTGTAACCCGAGGTGCCACTGTATTATCTCAGCAATTATTACAATAACCTATCAAGGAAGGTCAGTATTACACGTTACAAGCCGGAGGGGAGAAATTGAGAACGACAGACAGTAACTCAATTTAGGCATCACACTAAACCACAGTTAAGGATGCTTTAGTTGAGAAACCATGGTTTGCTGTGACTATTCAAAGTGATGGGCTGCAGATATGGCCATTTGTTGGCTTCCGGAGATTCCTGCACGAAAATGGGAATGTCAAGCAATTGGAAGATGGGATGAAGAAGAGAATTGGAATAGATTATTGGGGAAAAGGCATGGCTGGCTGGCTAGAACTCTGGAGCAGCTCCCACATTGCCCTTTTTGCTATTTCCATTTTTAGTAATGGTGGCGGTGGATCTAATTTGGCCTGTGTGGTACCATTGGCTGTTGCTGAGCAAAATTTGTGTCTAACGTTGCAAAAGCATCTTATTGGTTAGATAGATAGTATTTATCCAACAGGAGGGGAGATTTGTTAGTTTCATATGTTTAAACTGTTCATAGCAGACTCACAGAAGCTGACTTTCTGGGATTTGAATGCTTAATTTCTCGGTATCCTGAACTTTTGATTTCAAGGGATCCCCGAAAGACTCAAGGTGACTTGCACAGAATACTTCAAAAACAGAAAACGATACTGAGCAATATAAAAACAGCATAAAAATTGTGAGCCCCTCACGGGCCTGGCCTTGATGCTCAGCATGTTGCAGCAAATAAGTTCTGGAGAGTCCACCGTGGCTGACGCCAGCCTCCCTTTTTGAAAACAATTTTTTCAGGTCCTGATGCTCTGTAGAGAATCACTGCAGCTATAGCTGCTGCAGTCTTCACGGTGTTCAGTGCTGCTGGGCCCAGTGGCATTCTGGGAAAACGAAGATGGTTTTGGCTGCTACATCCCCTTCACCCAGCACTTTTCGGCTTCCCTTGACTGGGACACTAGACCTCTGTTGATGCACCCTAGAACAGCATTAACTGTTGACTCGTGTTAAGACCCCTGGATCTCTTTTCACATGCACTACTGGCAAGCCAGGTGTCCCCCACCTTATATTTGTGCAGCTGGCTCTTCCTATGTGCAGAACCTTACATTTGTCCCTATTGAAAGGCATTTTGTTAGCTTTGGCTCAGTTCTCCAAGCTGTTAAGGTCGTCTTGAATCCTGATTCTGTTTTCAGTGGCATTAGCTCCCCCTCCCAGGTTGGTGTCATCTGCAGATTTGATGAGTGCCCCCTCATCAAATTTGCTTACTGGGAGGGGCAAGGCAGCAGGGCTTGCACCACACTAACCTCCCACCAACTCTCCCTTCTTCTGGTAAGCAACAATGACCCACTTGCCAGGGAAGTAGTGTGGCAGTTCTGCTTCACTTGGTAATTCACGTCCGTGCTGTGTTCATTGTAGGCAAAGGCTTGTCTCCCTTAAGATTAGCCTGCAAGCAAATGTTTACGTCCTTTGCTGCCTTTGCATATGGATGGCCACATACGTGTGTTGAGCAATGGCTCCTTTGTGAATCCTTGCGCTTAATAAAGCATGGAAGATCTTTGCTCTTTCCAAATGTCACATCATTATAGTTTGAGCAAAAGAAAGCAGCTTAACCCCCCTGGTGTCATCTTGTTTGTATGCGGCACTTTTTTATGTAAAAGGGGTAAATCCGGTTATTATTCTCATTAAAAAATAATGAAACAAAGAAAGAGTCAAGTACAATGACGGGCCGTCTCTGATCTATTTATATAAAAATGACACACTAAGCATCAACCCGAGCTCTTGGCGATACATGTTGGGAGGCACGGGTTCCATAAACGCTGCCATCACAGGGTGACTTGATATGAAGCAGAAACCGCAGGCAGTTCAAACGTGAAGGATTTGCGCAGGCAGCTGAACTCTAATTGGAGCATTTCCGTAATCAAAATAAGATCCTTTTTTTCTTAGGGCTGATTTCACACCTGGGTGCCTGCCAACTGATGTCCCATCCCCTTGAAGACTCTCAGCTCTGATTCACAACTGAATGTGTGAGCTGCCTCCGCTGGAATACGTTGTGCTCATGGGCGATGGTGGGGTGATAGGAAGGCTTTGACTTCTCTGAGTGTTTGGCAGCCGACAGGCAGGCCTGTTGCGTGAACTCTTCCCTTGGATATATGCCCACACTTCTAAGGAGAGGAGAACTGCTTTGCTGAACATTTAGGTCTGTGCAGTCTGGCATTTATACCACCAGTGATCAGCCACATGCTTTGGGGAAGCAAACCAGGCAGGCAAGAAGCCGTGGCCCATGCCACAAATCCCCCATTCTTAGCCTATCACATTTAAGAAATAAAGATGCTTTAGTTGAGATTCCTGCATTGCAGGGGGTTGGGCTGGATGACCCTCAGGGTCCCTTCCAACTCTATGATTCTGTGATTTTATTCTACGCCAGTGTGGTGTAGTGGTTAAGAGCAGTAGTCTCGTAATCTGGTGAACCGGGTTCGCTTCCCCGCTCCTCCACATGCAGCTGCTGGGTGACCTTGGGCCAGTCACACTTCTCTGAAGTCTCTCAGCCTCACTCACCTCACAGAGTGTTTGTTGTGGGGGAGGAAGGGAAAGGAGATTGTTTGACGCTTTGAGACTCCTTCGGGTAGTGGGATATCAAAGTGGATAGACTGCTAAGTATCCACTTTAAAGCTCATGTTTCCTCTGTGCTCCTTGCCTTTGTTGTACGTTTTCATATCTTGCTTCATTGTGTGTTGAATGTATTTTAGTTGCGTTTCATGATGTTGCATTTCTTTTTAATTGTTGCAAGCTGCCCTGAGTGGTTCATAAGCACTTAGAGGGACGGGCTAGTAGTCTCTCTATAGTAAAAAATAAAATAAATCAGCAGCAGAGTCTTTGAAACACTGCCATTTGAAGTTTAATATTCTGCACTGTTGCAGATTACGCTAAATGGTGATCAGCCACTGGGGGGAGAAGAAGCCAACAGAGGAATCCACTTGGAAGGAAGAGAAGGCAGAGCCGAGCCGTTTCATCCTGAAAGAAAAGCCAATGAAGGTCACCCGCCGCGGGAGCTCAATATTCAGCAGAAGCAAGAGGCGGGAGAAGACGAGGAGCAACGTGTGGAACAGGTTGCAGAGGAGCACAAGAAGGAACTTGAGGAGGAAGAGATGGAGCAAGCTGGGCAGCCTGAACGCTTGACAGAGGATCTTGACCAAGCCAACTTGGAGCATGAATGGAAGGAGAAAGGGCAGGCTGATGAGGAAGAAGCCAACACCCTGGGCGAACATCATCATTCAGAGGTGAGCTGTTGGTGAAATAGACACATAAATAAGAGCACTGTCATGCTTTGCATAGTAATAGCACCCCTCTGTGTTCATCGGGGTTGCACTGTTCAACGCACCAGCTAGGAAATAAGCCCCATTAAATCTATCAGGACTCATTGCCCAGTAAGTCAGTTTGGAATTGCAATTTAAGCAGCAGGGAGAGAGGGCTTGAAACAATTTAGCTAGTTTTGCTTTGCCAGTCACAAACAAGCCCTTTCAGAATGGAGGCTGGGGCACTATGACCGGAGGGGTGTGCTGCAATTTGCAAAGGGCAAGGGATGGAGCCTGCCAGTGTGATGCTGTCTCTGTCACCCTGTTGATTAATTGGATGTGTGCAGCGCTTGCCACACTTTGGAAAGGGAATCGTGCCACTTTGAAATGCAGTGCATGCAGTGCATTCTTACAGAATGTGATGTGCTGTGTGACGGATGCAGTTGGTAACACTAGTTGTCTTCCCATTTCTAAAATTTGCAAGCAAGGGGGGGAGCAACTTGTTGCATGATCTCTCTATTAACCTTTCAAAAAAGAAATCACATTCATCGCCCCAGGACACTGGAAGCCAGAGCGAATTTCTAGATTCCTTTTTCGAAACACATTTTTGTGTGCTTAAATAGCAGGCACCCCACCCTGTTTGTTCTCTTCATCCTCTGCCTTGTTTAGACTGTCACCTTAGCTGGTGCTCAATTTGAAATCCAGCTGCATTACTGGCAGAAGCCGGAACATTTATTCAGCTTTAATTCGTGGGCAAGCAGCCTGCATCATGCAGCCATATGTGGTGTAGGCAACAGGAATCGTGGGCAGGAGCCAGAAGGGACTTTGGGCCTGGTTATGTCAATGAAGCAGATCGGACACTCTTTTCTTTCCAGCATTGTGTTGCTTCCTGGCCCAGGAATTATATGAGTATTATATGAGTGTGTGCATGCATGCATACACATACATACATATGCACTGTGAGGCGCACTGCAGTGACTCTCTCACTGGGAGGGAGGGCCATAGCTCAGTGGTAGAGAACATGTTTTGCATGCAGAAACTCTCAGGTTCAATTCCTGACATCACCAGAGGGGTGACCGTTGTCAGAAACCTTGGAGATCTGCTGCCAGGTATCTTCAAACATTTCAGACCCAGGACGCACTTTTAACCCAAACATGCATTTTGTTGTTTAGACGTTTAGTTGTGTCTGACTCTTCGTCACCCCATGGACCAGAGCACGCCAGGTACTCCTGTCTTCCACTACCTCCCGCAGTTTGGTCAAACTCATGCTGGTAGCTTCAAGAACACTATCCAACCATCTTGTCCTCTGTCATCCCCTTCTCCTTATGCCCTCCATCTTTCCCAACCTTGGGTCTTTTCCAGGGAGTCTTCTCTTCTCATGAGGTGGCCAAAGTATTGGAGCCTCACTTCACGATCTGTCCTTCCAGTGAGCACTCAGGGCTGATTTCCTTAAGATGGATATGTTTAATCTTCTTGCAGTCCATGGGACTCTCAAGAGTCTCCTCCAGCACCATAATTCAAAAGCATCAATTCTTCGGCGATCAGCCTTCTTTATGGTCCAGCTCTCACTTCCATACATCACTGGGAAAACCATAGCTTTAACTATACAAACCTTTGTTGGCAAGGTGATGTCTCTGCTTTTTAAGATGCTGTTTAAAACATGCATTTAGGGGACCCATTTCTCAACCTTTTCATTTAGGGGACCCAAATCTCAACCTTTTACAATATGTTTGCATGGTGGCAGTGCTCCTGCTGTGACCCACCTTGGATCAGGTTGTGACCCACTAGCAGGACCTTAACCCACCAGCTGAAGACAGTAATGTAGACAGTACTGAACTAGGTGGACCGCTGGTCTGGCTCTCTATAAGGCAACTTCCTGTCAATTAAATTTGTTAAGCCTTTTAGCCCAGCTGGAAACATCATTAAAAATAAAAGCGGCAATATAATAAAAGAGCCCTTTACAAGTTGTATTTAATCTGCAGGCAGTATATTTGCGTTTGATGGCAGAATCTGTTCTTGCCATTTACCTTTGTGAGTCCAGAGCGCTCTTCCTTGCATCCAGATGTGCCCTAATATTTTGACAGGCCATTTTAATTCTGCATGCAACCTGCCTCAAGGAACTGAGCATCTCAAGGGTACAGTGCATACAGGTCATGTTTTGTGTAGAGCTGTAAATAGAATCTCGGAGAGATGGCTCTGCCTTCTGGGTCATGTCTCAGGGGTGCAAAAATCTGCTTGTTCCTTTGGTTTCAGCCCAGGACCTTGTTGGTGTTTATCTGACTAACAAAGTCATCCTGTATTTCAAGCTTCATTAGAACTCACGAGTGTCCCTCAGCCCAGAGTCTTGGCTGATGCTCAAATCGTTACGTGAAATGTATTTCCCCTGGGGCTCCTGCCCAACTTTAGAGGGTTTCCTGGCTAAAAGCATCCCAAATTTCCCGTGTGTGTGTGTGTGTGTGTGTGTGAGAGAGAGAGAGAGAGAGAGAGAGAGAGTGTTAGGTATTCTTTCAAGCCCTCTTTCTGACTGGGCATCCACCGGTCATTTCCCTCCATTATTTTAAGTCCTATCATCTATGGAAGTAAGAGATTCTGGGATTTGGGGAAGAAGTGGTGGTGGAACGCTTGAAATGCTTTGATCTCATTGATAAAGGAGGGTTCTGGCCAAAACAGTGGCCAAAAGGCTACTGTTTTAATCTGTTTGCAATATTTCATTCTCCCTTTCTCCCCCTCAGGGAGGCGTTAATCCCTTTCCCCTTTTTTTATATCCTCACGACGACCCAGAAAATGATGAGCAATCCTTCCTTGGAGGTTTTTAAGCAGAGGTAGGATGGCCATCTGTCATGGATTCCTGCATTGCAGGGAGTTGGATGAGGGGGGTCCCTTCCAACTCTACAATTTTGTGATTCTAACTGTGGAACACGTTCTTTCAGTTCAGGAGCTGGTGTGCTTAGCAAGATATTAGAATTCGGGAAGTGGCCTTATTTGGCACCAGATCCTCAGTCTGTATAGCCCAGCAGCGACTAGCAGTGGCTTCCAGGCTCTTGCAACAAGTTTTTTCTGCCCCCTGTGCTACATGTTTCTTTTAAATGGAGGTGATGGGGATTGAACCCTGGGCCTTCTGCACTCAAAGCCTATGCTCTTCCACTGAGCTACGGCTCTTGCAGTTCGTTCTGCCTTTATTTACTTAAGCCTTTTCTTACTTAGGTCTTTACTTTAAGCTATTTGTCTTGGACCAGGAACCACCGAAGGTGAAGACGATAACCCGATACAAATCCGCCTACGAGGAGCAGCTGGAACAACAGCGGCTGGCCGTCCAGCGAGCGGAGGAGGCCAATCGCCTCAGAGAACACCAGGAGTCTCTGCACCAGGGGAGACTACAAGAGCAGTTGCTACGGCAGCAGCAGCTTCAGGAGCGAGAGCTGACACTGCGCAGGCAGGCAGAGCAGGGCGAAGAGCAATTTAAACACCGCCTAAGGTTATCTTTCTAAAACGCACTTTTGGCTCCTGTAGGCCTCTGAGAAAGGAGGTTAGCTCAGGTTGCCTCAGATTTTGACAGTGACTAGAATTGCCAGAACCTTCTGGAAGCTTCTGGTACTTTCTTCAAAACCCTGCTGGGAGGTCAGGGCCTTTGTGGGGGGTCAGGCTGCTGATATGCTACCCATGAGGAGGTGCAGGCTGACCCACTTCTCCACTGCTGCCAGTGGAGCAGGATAAAGATGCAGGCCATTCCTTGACCTGTGCCATGTCCTGTCAGCAAGCATTTAGAAAATGGCGTTCGCCATGGGCACCTACAAACTGGCTTTTCAAGTGTCTGCTGTCAGGAATCCTTTCTGCATTATATTGCCTTAAATCAGTGGTTCTTTTTCCTGACTCAGGGCCACGTTCCCTCTAGGGAAGTCTTGCAGGGGCCTCATGCCAGTGGTGGGAAAGCCTAGTAGGTGGAATAGTGGTTCTGACCTTTAAAGCCCTAAACAGCCTGGGTCCTGTATAACTGAAGGAGCTTCTCCACCCCCATGGTTTAGCCCAGACACTGAGATCCAGTGCCGAGGGCCTTCTGGTAATTCCCTCATTGCAAGAAGTGAGGTTACAGGGAACCAGACAGAGGGCCTTCTCGGTAGTGGTGTTTGTCCTGTGGAATGCCCTCCCTTCAGATGTGAAGGAAATAAGCAGCTATTCTATCTTTAAAAGACATCTGAAGGCAGCCCTGTTTAGGGACGTTTTTAATATTTAATGCTGTATTGTTTTTAACACTCGATTGGGAGCCGCCAAGAGTGGCTGGAGAAACTCAGCCAGATGGGTGGGGTATAAATAAATTATATTATTATTATTATTATTATTATTATTATTATTATTAGCATTTGTACAGTGAACAACATTTCAGCCATTCAGAGCAAAAGGTTTTGCATACATGCATCTCTCCAGTCTGCATTCATTATCACAGTTCCCCTCATGGAAACCCTGCACTTTGCAGAGGATTCTGGGAACAGGTGTGTGTGTTCTGGGGGGGGGGGGCGCACTCACTTGGTGTCCTGGGTTGGGTTATTCTTCCCACTCATGAAAGAGCACCCTCTCTTGCCATCTCACACTCACAGTGCAGCTAGTAATGGCCCTGTACTTCTGCATGGGTGCATTGTGTTGCTGTGGCAAAATATGTAAAGTGGGAGGTGCAGCCCACAATGGGGGAAAGCTACCTTCCTCACCAACACATTCTGTAATACAAAGAGGTGCCTAGCTGGCCCAAACCCCAACAAAGGAGCAAATGGCAAGCATTGGTCTTCCATCTTTTCTCACAAGGATGTGTGCCCCTGAGTTGTTGCTGGACCCCCATTGCCCATCATCAGTATACCTGAAGGAGCGTCTCTACCTCCATCGTTCTGCCCGGACACTGAGGTCCAGCTCTGAGGGCCTTCTGGCGGTTCCCTCGCTGTGAGAAGCCAAGTTACAGGGAACCAGGCAGAGGGCCTTCTCGGTAGTGGCACCCCCCCTGTGGAACACCCTCCCACCAGATGTCAAAGAGAAAAATAACTACCAAACTTTTAGAAGGCATCTGAAGGCAGCCCTGTTTAGGGAAGCTTTTAATGTTTAATAGGTTATTGTATTTTAGTGATTTATTGGAAGCCGCCCAGAGTGGCTGGGGAATTCCTGCCAGATGGGCGGGGTATAAATAATAAATTATTATTATTATTATTATTATCATCATCATCATCATCATCCCTGGCCATGCTGGCAGGGGCTGATGGGAGTTGTAGTCCAGCAGCCTCTGGAGGGCGATAGGTTCTCCACCCCAGTTTTAACAACAATAAAAATCCCCTTGTGAATCCAAATTAACCCCTTTGTATAATGTTTCTCCAGCCACCAATCCCATTACGACAACCTGGATCAAGATATTGTGCAAGGAGAAGAACAAGGTGCCCAGGAAGAAGAAGAAAGTAAGTGACGTTCTCTCCAACCCTTGTCTTTAACACTGTCTTTGAAATAAGATGTGTGTAGCTGAAAATGCAATCAATGGGTTGGCCATATTTAAAGCAGGTAAAGCATAGATTGGCTTATTTCTGGATTTCATGGCCAGTGGAGAAGGGGAGAGGCTCATTCATCTCTATCTTGTTGTGCCGAAATTTTCTCTGTCCACATTATCCAACTTTCATATGTCTTGAATTGCACATGGAAGCTGTTCCTTTCGTGGCTTACAAATACCGTGTTCCGCTTACGCGGCATTTTTGAATGGAAGGAGCGCTGAATGAATGATCTGAATTGCCTTTGATCAGATTACGATCGGCAGAACCAGCACCCAGATGAAGCGGAGGAAGAAGACCACAATAATGCAAACGGACAACAGGATCATGAACTGGACCACCGAGCAGAGAGCGAGCAGAATGAAGAACCGGTGAGTAGGAATAGCATACATTGATATTTTAAAATTGCACTGTGGGGCAATTCTATAACAGACATCAATAGACATGAATCTAGCTAAATCAGTAATTGTGTGTCAAGCACCATGCTGGAGGTGCTTTTTCTTGTAACAGAGGCAGAAGCAAGGCTTTTTTGGCCTAGAGGTACTGCCTGGGATTGTCGGTGACACTGACTGGGGCCACCATCTTAGGTTTTCCCAGGTATTTTGTGGCAGCCATTTTTTTTAAAGAAAAACAACAGTTCCACAAAATGTTTGGAGCATTGCATTTTGGGAAAACTACGATGGTGGCCAGGCTCTGAGGCTGGTGGTCCTGTCTTAAAAGCAAAAAACCAAATAAATAAATAAGGTGTGGTAACATCAGAGAACAAAAAAGTAGGCCAAGAATCTTGCCGTATCTTGAAATAGTAAATCAGTTTCTTCAGAATTCAAGGAAGGTAGGGGTATAGGGAGGGTGAATAATAACAGCTAGCATTTATATAGCACTTCCATGTCTTCAAAGTGTTTCATGTTTTGTTTTACACACATATGCCTTTATCTTAGGTTCTATATCTTGCCTTTCTCAGCAAATGCTACTTCAATGTGATTTGCAACAAATTTAAAACAAAAGCCATTTAATAGCTCAATTTAGACTGCAGTCAAGCATCTCTCTCTCTCTCTCTCTCTCTCTCACACACACACACACACACACATATACACACAGAGCAATAAAGCCAGCTGATCTTGGCAAGACAGGCAATTATTCTCTCCACATAGCGAAGGTTGAGGTGAGAGAGGGTGGCTTGTTTATAAGGCAGTTTCTTAAGTTCATGGCAGGGGTGAGATTGTCTCCAAGGGGATCCTGGTTTGCAGCTGAACATTGAAAATGAAATATGGAAATACTTTATTGTCACTTGTACAACTTGTATACAGTGAGATTGACCAAGCACCCCCCACTCAGCTCTCTTAGTTTTATTTCCCCTCGTTTACTGACGCACACCCACCAAACCCGAAAGTCAGTTTCCCTGTTGTTATCTTTTCATTCAGGAGCCTAACAGCCAACGGATAGAAGCTGTTCTTTACCCTGTTGGTGCGACTAATGATGCTTCTATATCTTCTGCCTGAGGGCAGGAGATCAAGAAAGTGCCAGACAGGGTGTGAATAGTCCCGAAGAATTTTCCTCACTCTCCTGAGGCAACATTCTTCTGCTATTTCATCCAGCGGATTCACGGGACAGCCCATAATATCTTGTGCTGTATTCACCACCCTCTGTAGTCACTTCCTATCAGTTGATGTCAAACCAGTGTACCACACCGTTATGCAGTATGAAAGGACACTTTCTATTGTTGACCAGTAGAAGGAGATCCTCAAATGCTGATTGACATCATTCTTTCGCAATACTCTGAGGAGATGGAGTCTCTCTTGGGCTTTCTTAGCTGCTATGCTACACAGGCTTGATGGATCAAGCTTGGAAGTAGGAAGAGATGTGCTCAGATCACTATGGCCCTGTCAGTTTTAACACAGTGAGCACCTGCCTACTTGCTCCTCTTATAGTGGTGCCCCTTGACTGGGAGTGGATGCTGTAAAGAATTACCCTGGGTGTACTAACTTGCAAGTCTTTGTTACAGATAGGTAGCCGTGTTGGTCTGCCATAGTAAAAAAAAAAAAAAAAAAATTCCTTCCAGTAGCATCTTAAAGACCAACTAAGTCAGTTCTTGGTATGAGCTTTCATGTGCATGCACACTTCACTGTGTATCTGAAGAAGTGTGCATGCACACGAAAGCTCATACCAAGAACTGACTTAGTTGGTCTTTTTTTGCAAGTCTTTATTAAACCTACTAGGGCAAGTCACTTTCTCTCCTGGTTTGACCTACATCACAGGGCTACTTTAAGGATCAAGAAGTCTGGCCCTGATCCTACGGCCTTTGGGTCTCTAAGCTGCCATCCCATACACTCAGTTCAATAGCTGAGAGTTGGCTGGGTGCCCACCAGACTTTTTAATTTGCAGCCGCTGGAGATTTGCATCTGGGTGTATGTCTCCTTGTGGTGAATGGCTCTGAGACTCCCGTGTATATAAATTCAACAAATAAATAAAAAATAAAAAATCAGAAATGTAAGGTAGTATCTAGTGCCAATGCTACTCAGAGTAGACCCGTTGACGTTAATGGGAATGACTTAATTTCAGTGAGTCTACTCTGAATAGGGCTTCATTGAGTACAACCCATAGATTGTAACTTTGCTTGCTCTTGAAAATCTAAAGCAGATCTGAGTGATGTGTTGGATATGGACCTAAGGCGACGTTGTCGTGAAATGCACTTTATTCTTTACTCAAATTCTCTTGAAATGCAGAAGACAGCCGGGGATGATGTCAACCCAGCTGATGACCCCAACAATCAAGGGGAAGATGAGTTTGAGGAAGCAGAGCAGGAGAGGGAAGAGAACCTGCCTGATGAGAATAAGCAACTGAAGCCAAATAACCCAAAACAAGGGAACCCTGAAATGGAAGAACATTTAGTGGTCAGTATACAAAAGGCCATAGCTATCAAGTGGAGGCCCTGTTTCAAACAAAGGCTGCAGCTTCAAGGGATGTCCTGCATGTATGAAATAGCCATTGCAAATAGGCATTTCACCTCACACACAATGCATTGCAGCGCATGGATATTCAGACCTGTTTGCTGGTCACTGAGGGTCTTTTTCTAGACAAAAGTGAGTTTCCCATTACATTAGGTTTCCATGGGGTTGGTCTGATTTGCATTCTGCCACACCTTCCTTCAAATTGCAACAAGGAGAATTTCCTAAAATGAACTTTGCCGCAGCTGATTTGTTTCATTTATTTACACCTCTCTTTCATGAACCTGGGACGCGGGTGTTGCTGTGGTCTAAACCACAGAGCCTAGGGATTGCCAATCAGAAGGTTGGCAGTTCAAATCCCCGTGACGGAGTAAGCTCCCGTTGTTCGATCCCAGCTCCTGCCCACCTAGCAGTTTGAAAGCACATCAAGTGCAAGTAGATAAATAGGTACCACTCTGGCGGGAAGGTAAATGGCGTTTTCGTGCGCTGCTCTGGTTCGCCAGAAGCGGCTTAGTCATGCTAGCCACATGACCCGGAAGCTGTCTGCGGTCAAACGCCAGCTCCCTCGGCCTATAGAGCGAGATGAGCGCCCAAACCTCAGAGTCGCCTGTGACTGGACCTAATGGTTAGGGGTACCTTTACCTTTCATGATCCTACTCAGGGCAGCATATGTCAGGTTTCTGGGTAGTGTCCTATTAAGCTTAAATGTTCAAGAATAAGCTCCAGAATTGCTCCCCTCTTCCTGTTAACCACAGTGAAGTGTTGCATTGACACCAGTCTTTATTGTGGCAATGGGTTCTCTTGTAACCAGGATTTTTTTATGTGCTTTAAACCTTTCATTGACCATTTTCAAAAGAATGCTAAAAGCATAGTTTAGAATAAGCCCCATTGAACACGGCCGATTTTACGTCTCATATATAGGGTTATGCTGCAAGCATGTCTTTTTTTACTACTGCTTTTAAATGGTAATTTCTGCCTCTTCCAGGCTCCCTTTTAATGTAGTCACTTTTTTGCATTGTATATATATAATTTTATTAAGTTTTCTGTTGTTTTACAACTTAAAATACTAATTTTACATCCTTAAGATATCAATCTTCTCTTTCTATGGTTCATTTTACACGTCATAAATCCCTGCATATCTTACAAAAACTATACCTTTCAGTATTCCATTATTGCATCCATTATTGGTCACTTTTGCTCACTGATTGCAAAATGCATAAGCTCCTTTGAGTGCACGCTAATGTAGAAATATCGGGTTTATGTTGCACAAATCTATTTTAATTTGTTAGATTTATACCATGCTCTTCCTCCCCAAAAGGAGTCCAGGGTGACTAAGCCCTGGTTGTAATAAAACTGTGGCTAGCTTTGACTATGGTTGGTTTCTTAACTATAAACTCCGGTAGAGGAACATTAATTGCTGCTAAAAGACGAAACAAAGCTATACCTGCACAGACCCCCTTGTGAAAGGTGAGCATTGGAAATCAAATCGTTGCCATGTTGCATCCTTCTTTTTTTGTAGTTATGCCTCTCCTGGATGCCCTGGAATAAGTAAGTCAGTGCATAGTTTTTAGAGATATTAGCTATGGAATGTGTTTGTCTGCAGATGGTGGGTAACCCTGATCAGCAAGAAGACAATGTGGATGAGCAGTACCAGGAAGAGGGAGAAGAAGAGGTAAGGAACCTGAGGACACACACTTCTCTGGTTGTGAGGATTATTGCTTGGCGGGGGAGCAGAATGTATGCATCACAAGTGCTTTGGAGGAAGAATGTGCTAAAAAGGTGATAAGTACCATACTTTTCCGTGTATAAATCCATGTTTTTTTCCAGTGTGGTGTAGTGGATAAGAGTGGTAGATTCGTAATCTGGTGAACTGGGTTCGCATCTCTGCTCCTCCACATGCAGCTGCTGGGTGGCCTTGGGCTAGTCACACTTCTTTGATATCTCTCAGCCCCACTCACCTCACAGAGTGTTCGTTGTGGGGGAGGAAGGGAAAGGAGATTGTTAGCTGCTTTGAGACTCCCTCGGATAGTGATAAAGCGGGATATCAAATCCAAACTCCTCCTCCTCCTCCTCTTCTCCTCCTTCTTTAAAAAATCATGCTAAAAAGTGGGGGTCGTCTTATACATGGTTAATGCATAGGGTGGATGTTTGATTGGTTGTTGCCATGGCTGTCAGCGGCTATTGTGTGTGTTATTGGTTGCTGCGTCAATGTGTGGTGTTGATTGGCTGACGCTCTGGCAGTTGGTTGGGCGATTGGCAGCTTCTGCTGGCGATGGGACAGACGGGAGGCGATTTTCGGCAATCCCCCTAAAAAAAGCCCAACAACCCTTAGTAATCCCCCCCAAAAGCTGAACAACTCTGTGCCATCTCCCCCCATTTTCTTAAATTTGAGGGGGCATTTTATACATGGAGGCATGCTAAAATGGAAAAGTATGGTAACATCGACAAGAGCCAAAGCAACAGCTCTCTTAATTGTCAGCATATATCTGTATTATTACTATTTAAGTTCCTTATCCGTTCTTTACCATACGGTCCCAAGGCTGGTTACAGCATTTTTTAAAATAAAAAAACACCATATTAAAAACGGTTTAAAGGAAAGAGATTTGCTGTACATTCAACTGCAGCCCTTCCCTGTAGGATAAGGGAGAAAGAAAATGGAATATATTGAGTACAATTGAGTTCTTGCTGCTGGGAAATGAACCAAAGCATATTCTAGGAGATAGGAGGAGAAAATCCCCCTTTTTCTGCAGGTCAAGGCACTTTGGGCCCTCCTATATGCATATGTATTTATTGAATGTTTTCTTCCTCTATTATGCATTGCAAAGGTATGTCTTCAGTGTGGCCTAGTGGTTAGAGTGCCGAACTGGGACCTGGGAGAAGAGGGTTCAAATCCCCACTCAACCATGAAACTCATTGGGTGACCTTGGGCCCGTCATTGCCTCTCAGCAGCCTAACCTACCTTACAGGGTTGTTGTTGTTGTGGGGATTAAACTAATTATTCAAAGAGGTTGTGTAGTCATGTTGGACTGAATTGTTTGTGTATAAAAACCACCTGTTCTCAATACCTTGAGTTCCTGAGAGTGAGAGAGAGAGAGAGAGAGAGAGAGAGAGAGGCAGACAGACAGACAGACAGACAGACAGAGAGACAAAGAGGATATAAATGCAATGAATGAATGGCCACAAAACTTCAGGTGGCTTCAAATGGGTTCTTCCTTCCCCTCCAACTGGGCATTTGTGTCTTTTTTCAGGCCCAGGGAGATCTGACCGAGGAGAAGAAGAGGGAGCTGGATCACAACGGCGAGGAGCCATACGGCGAAAATGATGAAAATGTAGGCACACTGCGTAGATGGGGGACGCTTGATAAAATGGGTGATTAAGGGAGGCTTTGTGTGTTTCCTGCTCCTTGAATATCCAGGTCAGAGATGTCTGCATAACACTACTGGGCTATGTATAAAATAAGAAAAAGGACAAACTGGTTTCATTCCAGAAAGGAAAGCTCATCACAGGTTACCGTATTTTTCGCTCTATAAGATGCACCAGACCACAAGACACACCTAGTTTTTGGAGGAGGAAAACAAGAAAAAAAATATTCTGAATCTCGGAAGCCAGAACAGCAAGAGGGATCGCTGCGCAGTGAAAGCAGCAATCCCTCTTGCTGTTCTGGCTTCTGGGATAGCTGCGCAGCCTACATTTGCTCCATATGACGCACACACATTTCCCCTTACTTTTTAGGAGGGAAAAAGTGAGTCTTATAGAGCAAAAAATACGGTAATTCCACATTACTCCACAGTGTGTTCATCTGAAAACAGATATAGGCACTCCCAGCAATGGGAGCATTCACCTGCCCAGTGTCAGTGTGGGGAAGCATATGCCAAGATTGCAATCGCCACTTCCTTCGCCAATTCACCTGGGGCATGTGCAGGGAGGAGAAGGCATGGATTACCTAGTCAAGAGAAGAGGAGGCTTTTCAAAAGGCATATCAAGTAATCACACCCAACTTTGTGGACAGCAGGATCTGGAATCAATCTAGCAGCATTTTGAGGGTGAGCACGATTGATTCTGGATTGAGGAAAAGCAACATGTTTTGTGCTGCAAGTAGGTTGTTTGTACGCAGCCCTAGACCCTGACTACTCCAGGCTGAGGAGCAAGCAGCTTGTGCTCTTGCAGTTGCTATTGAACAGCCTCCGTGATGCAATAGAAAGAACACCAGGGCATTCTTGTTTCCCTGGACTATTTGACCTTTGTCAAACAATATGTGATCAGTTGGCAATGTTGGACAGGTTAATTGGCCCAAACCCCAAGTGTAATTATTGGTATTCTTTTTAGAAGAGTTTATAGCAATAGGGTTGAAGGGAGTCTTAAAAGAGCACAATATGTTGTTCCAGCTGTTTGTCACAACTTGATCTCCCCCAGCAGAGGATAGTTCGGTTCAAGGCTTTAGTAATCATAGAATTTCAACAGCCTGCAGTAGCACAATAATTCTGTTTTGTTCTGTGCTATGACTGGTGTGTGTGTGTGTGTGTGTGTGTGTGTGTGTGTTAAGAAATATTTCACCTTAGTAGATGCTGCAGAGTTTTATCATCAAATACGTGTTTTCCAAAAAGCTGAATAGTTTTCTCTTTTGTTATCTTTGTTCTGGGGTTATTATTTTCTCATGCTGCCAGGCTGAAGAAAAAATGAGTGAAGGTGCAGAACAAGAGCAAGAAGTCCAAGAGGAAAATAATCGTAAAGAAGGCCGTGATGAGAACTACGAGGAGGAAGAGGAGGAAGAGGAAGAAGAGGAAGGTGGCGCTGTGGCAGCAAAGGCTCATAGACGAGGGGAAATGTGATTCTTGGTTGAGCTGCAAAATGGCATCTGCTTGGAAAAAAATAAGAAAAATTTTAGTTGCTAGAGAAGGCCTTTTTATATGTATACATAATTTAAAAATTTTCTCTTAGAGGTCTTTGTGGTTTTATACAAATGCAATATTTTAGGTTAGCATTCCTTTTGTACAAGATTTTAAGTGACAAAAACAAATAGGTGAGGTGGCAACCCCCTTATTTTTCCTCTTTATTTTTATACTGTTTCTTTTCTAGAAGTTTGAGGATCAGTTTCAACTTAAATCTGTTTGGCATTGTCCAAACCATGACCAGACTTTAGCTTTCATGTGTATTTCTGGGGGTTAGGGGGGACCGAACATTAGTGCCTAATCTCTTGGAGTTTGAGAAACAGCCGGCTGCAGGGTTGCACCCATATCTCTCTGAGATGCTGGATTTTACATCCAGGTCTCTACAGGACAGCACATTCGAGCACCTCTGTGTATTCATTTTGATCTGAATGAATTTGGCCAGCACAGTATCTGCAGCATCTAAGTGAATATCACTTGGCAGTTGTGAGTGTGCCAAAAATGGCAGCGTTTGAATCCCTTTGCATGTGACACTCATATGGGACTCATGTTTCACACCCTCTTGTTGCTCTGCTTCCTATAGAGGTGCAATTGATTGGATTAGCTCAATGCAGACATTTGGTCTTACCCATATATATGCAGTACCTAACTCACACAAGTGTGTTACCACAGGCCATAAAGCATAGATGGATCAAAGGGTTTCTTCTTACCGCTTCAAATATTATGCGCATGTAGACTTGGCCATTGTACACCTGACCCCAACATTGTTGTCATGTGCTGGTGGAGATAGATCTGCCCTTAGCCTTATTGCCCTATCCCAGGCTGCAATCTCGCAATAAGCCCCAAGGAAAACAATGAAACTTACTTCTGAGTAAACATATTTGGGGTATGACTCTACCACCACTCAAATCCCTTCTAGATCAAAAGAAGATAGATATAGATTGCCCCCATTTGGTTTATTTATCATATGATACACACATTTTGAAGTCACAGTTACAATTTCTTTTTCTTTAGCATTGTGCACCTCTCAAAAAGTTGTGTGGGATTTGTTTTTATTTGTAAAGTGCCTTTCTTAAGGGCTAAAGGAGTATTTCACATATACCTGTATTATCTCAGTAATCCTTACCACAACCCTTCTAAGGTAAACCAGCAATACTGTCCCCATATTTCCAAATGGATGTATCCTAATGTTTAAAGAAGACAGCTGGCTGGAGGTTATCCAGGGGGTGATTGAAGCCATTCTCCTCTTGTGCATAAAAGCTCCCCTTCTCTGGGCTTCCACTTAGTTATGATGTTGAATCTTAGTCATGATGTCAGTAAGGAAGGCAGGAGGTCAGATAAATGCATAAGAAGGCTGGAGACTGGTGGCTTGCCAGAGAGCCAGTGTGGTGTAGTGGTTAAGAGCGGTGGACTCGTAATCTGGCGAACCGGATTCGCTTCCCCATTCCTCCACATGCAGCTGCTGGGAGACCTTGGGCTAGTCACACTTCTCTGAAGTCTCTCAGCCTCACTCACCACACAGAGTGTTTGTTGTGGGAGAGGAAAGGAAAGGAGATTGTTAGCCTCTTTGAGACTCCTTAAGGGGAGTGAAAGGCGGGATATCAAGCCCAAACTCCTCCTCCTCCTCCTCCTCCTCCTCCTCCTCCTCCTCCTCCTCCTCCTCCTCCTCCTCCTCTTCTTCTTCTTCTTCTTCTTCTTCTTCTTCTTCTTTTTGCCCTCTGGTCGCTTAGCCGTTGTAAAAGACTGGATAGCATTAAGGCATATACTGAATATATGGCTAACATGAGATTTGAAACCAGACCTTTCCTATCATAAGTGGGTGGAGATGATGGTTTCCTCTAACCTCAAATAAAATTTATCATGTTTGACAGAAGAATGAAAAGAATGTGAAAAAGAGTAATTGGATGGTATGTTGATCTGTTGATACTTGGATCAGTAGCTCTATTTAATGTTAGAAAAGTGTGTGGTACAAAATGTGGTACACTGGACTGCTTACAAGTTCCATATTCCTCACCTCCCTAATTATGTGCTGCTTTCCAGACAAGCGGAAAGGCTTCACCTGGCAGAAATAAAATGGGCGGTTCTTTCCTGGCATGGTGGAGGATACACATCTTTAGCCACACAAGTCCTATCCTGCATAATCCCTCTAAGGGTTCAAACTGGGGACCGCAATCAGACCATATATGCTGCATATCCCCATGATGTATTTTATTTGTATTTTTTAATGTGATGGTACGTTGGCTTCAAAAGGTTTAAAAATCAAGTCCTCATTGTTAAATGTCAGACACTGGGAATTGATAGCAGTGACAGACTAGCCCCACCATACCTGAATCACTGGACCACCAACTCTGTTGCTTCTTATTCTCCCACTAATATTATTATTTCTCCTACAATTTTAACGGTGACCACATGGGCCAAGAGAATGACTCACCTGTTTCCTTCTGCCTACCCACCTGCAATCTTGTACGCTTAGCATCACGGGCGTGGGCCAGGTTAACAGGCAACAGTTCACAATGGCCTAGCCAGAAATTAGGACCTCGGCGATGCTGGTGTAGTGCATAGCTGTGATTTCTGCAGGTGACACAATGTGTGACTGCTGCTTTGTTTGAGGACACGTGGCAAGTTCTGTGATCGTGGGCTTGTAAGATCGTAGCTGAGTTGCAGAGCTTATATCCATGAATATGCTGCACCACCCATCCTTCATGCGCTTCTGTTCCTAGGGATACTAGTGAGCAGGGAATGGGATAAGGTATTGGAGGACAGAATTGTGTGTGCCACATGACCTGCCCTTTGGCCGCTGAGCTAACCTGCCACCCACAGATGTGGCAGAAGATGATGTCCTGCGGCCAGGCCGGTTAGCTTCTGCACATGGATTGGGATAGAGGCACCATCTTATGCTTCACATTTTGGAAGCAAAAGGTCTTGGGCTGGCTCCAACACTTCCTCCCATCTTTTAAGAAATTGCATATATATGACCCTAGGCTACTATTTTAACTTTTTTATATGAATGTAATATAATTCATTTTTGTACTAACCTAATTATTAATTTTGCTTTTGTAGATGCTTTGAACTATTTCCTTTATATATATATTTAAGAGTAGGGGTACTCTTAACATTTCATAGGACTGTGTGTGTGTGCAGATTTGAGGTTTTCTAAATGTTACAAAAAAGATTTATCACACGGAGAAAAGAGATTCCTGTTTATATAAATGACTGTAAAGTGTATGATATGTACATAATCTTCGGAATACAAATATTTTGATACATTTGTGTGTATTTTTAATGCCATGGGGCAGTATTTAATTATTCTGAGGCATATTTTAGGGTCATCAATAAAAGTTAGAATCAAAAGTAACCACTATGTTAGTCTGGTGCTCTTTTTGCTGTTTCACAGCTGTTCTGAGAATGAATGGATAAAACTGCAGGTAAGGAATGCTTGCAAATATTAAATATTTCCTGTTTCGTCTTTAGTCAGAAATGTTCACACATGGATCATCTTGAATGCATCTGCTCTGACACAAAAGCAAAGTATTTTATTTGGTGGGAAGAGAAAAAACATAATGTTGTGCTGATAGTCGAGAAAATTATATTTTATTAAACCGACTTCAGTTGGTGCATTTTAATTATAGCAAGCCCTTTGTCAAAGAAGGTAAAAAAACAGCTCAGTCTTCTAGAACAAATTTCACAGAACCTCAGAGGAAGCTTCAGTCTGTTCCTACCTTGGGATGGAAGGACCATATCCAGTGATGTTTATGTGTTTCTCTCTTGAGTGTTGGATATCTCCAAGTGGGTTTAGGCTCCTATCATTTGAAGGCCGAAAACTGAAGCTTCTGAGAAAGTTGTTTGTGTTCCTGTTGCTGCCTCAGTTCTGAATAGGCCTCTGAAGTAAGATAGGAGAAAGGAAGAGAACCTAGCCCAGAGTTGGAGAATCTTCCCTTTGCTCAAGGGTGCACTGGAGTTGCCTGGCTTGTGCCTGAGTGATATGTGGTGGCCTTGGAGACATCCTTGCACTCAAGGAGAAATACATCTTATGGTAAAACCAATGGGACATCCTACAGTCAGGATAGACAAGTGTCCTTGCATTTTGAAGTCTGTTACAGGTTTCCTTCTTTTCTACTTCATGCTAATCAAACCCAACCCTATCAGTCTTGACTCATATGCCATGTTTTACTGACCTTATAATCATAGTACATTGACTTCCTTCATGTCTTTAGGTTCTTCCAAGCTTTTCTAAGACAAATGATGTCACCAGAATGCTCACTAGGGGTGTCCAAACTTTTTTAAAGAGGGCCAGATTTGATGAAGTGAACATGCGTGAGGGCCAACCAAAGTGGTTGATTATTTTTTAAGTTGAGCTTTTTTTAGGATTGACATTGTTGAGCTTTCTGCAGAATTTTAACCCAGGAAATAAACTGCTGCAGGGGCCGGATTAAATTGACTGGCCCCCAGGCTGAACTTTCTTTGGACATGCCTGGCTTAGGCATATCTAAATTGCTAAGGAGCAAGGTGCTGGTAATAATAATAAGAAAAGTATCTGTGCAGATGCTATTAGTGGAAAAGCAAGTAAATTTGTGTGGGAAGAGGACATAGGTATAGGAGTGTGGCTGAGGGGGTGCAGGGCCCCCAAAATGTTGAGGTACGGTGAGGGAAAACCCTTGCCACATTCATGCTCTTGAAATAGTGCAATGTGTGACAGTGACAAGATGGCTGCTGTGAAGGCCTGGCACAACACCACATTTGCTTGCAGAGAAGCTTTCGGCTGCACCCAGTGAAAAATGAATGAGTTTAAAGGGGTGGTTCAGTGTAGGCAAGGCCAAGCCAATGCCGACAGGAACTGAGCAGGAAGCACAGGTTCCTGGGCTTTGTGGGCTTGTTGAGGGCATGTCTGCTGAGAACTTTTATGGGTGCCATAGAAGTTACTGGTGCTCCCTGGCCTGCACTTTTTTGAAGGAAGCTTGATAGCTGAGGAGAAGGATGCTGAAGTATGTAGGTGGGAAGACAGAGCAGGGAAAGCCTATGAACTTCTGAGATGAAGAGCTGTGTACTGCAGAGGGATGGGGAATTTAGAGTTTGAGGGATGGAGTCCTAAAATTGGGAGACAAATGGGAACAGAATGCCATGACAGGAAAGGATTTGCTTGTGTGGAGGTGAAGGCGGTCAAAGAGACTATGAAGTCTTCTCCCCACCTCCTACCCCCATATATACTGACTCAAAATAACCAATAACATATTTGAACAGAAGACAGTATGTTTTAAATTTTAATACTGCTTCACAGCACTCTATCGATTTTCTTAAGTGACCTTCATGAGGGTTTTCAAATTCTGAAAGTGCACATTTGTTTGCTATTTATAAGCAGGTGCATTTGTAGTTTAACAATTGAAATACTTACAGAATGTCAAGACCCATACACCCAAAGCTGCTGAACTGCAGCAAGAGAAAACATTTCTCTTAATATGCATGACATAATAATATTACTTCTGATAGTTTTCCTGGAAGAAATTCAATATTTTGGGTTGGCTCAATTTTTCACTTATTCATTAATTTCTCAGTCATCACCAGCCATTTTTTTATACATATAAACAAAATAAGAAATGAATGTGCCTGCCACATCAAGCCAAAACACATGCTTACATTTTTATTGGAATTTAAATGTCAACGTTGAGCTTTAGTTGAATCCTGGAATATAAAAGAGGCACTAGTTTGCTTTGTATTAAATATAAATATTTCCAGCTGCTGAGAATGGAAAGCACAGCAGAAAGGCATCTTAACAGCTGTTATGCAGGGTCCAACGGAAACAAGTGCATTGATCTACTTCAGGGGTGGGGACCCCCTTAGCCATGGGCCAGTCCTGGCCTGCCTGGGGGTTCAAATGTGGCCTGCAAGGACATTTTCAAAAATCCATGTCCACCTGCCAATCAGCTGATGTCATTCCAATGTCAGCTGGTGGGTGGCAGGTCAGGTTTGATTCTGCTTTGACTGGACATGCTAGTTCCCCTGCTGGAAACTGGCAAGCACAGGTCGGCGGTTCAAATCCCCACGACGGGGTATGCTCCCGTTGCTCAGTCCCTGCTCCTGCTAACCTAGCAGTTCGAAAGCATGTCAAAGTGCAAGTAGATAAATAGGTACTGCTCTGGCGGGAAGGTAAACGGCATTTCCGTGCGCTGCTCTGGTTTTGCCAGAAGCAGCTTAGTCATGTTGGCCACATGACCCGGAAGCTGTATGCTGGCTCCCTTGGCCACTAGAGCGAGATAAACGCCGCAACCCCAGAGTCGGCCATGACTGGACCTAATGGTCAGGGGTCCCTTTACCTTTACCATCAGTGACTGACCGTTTGAATCTTGCTCACTTGGGAACAGGTGTGCACAGCTGAAGCTGGACAGGGCCATTTGAAAGCCCTTTTGCAAACAACCTCACACTGTCCTATGAACCTGTGGTTTTTGGAGGTCTAAAGAACTGTAGGGATGCCTGCACATGGCTTTCAAGGAGCCTGTGCTGTGCTTTAAAGCTGTAGGACAGGCATCCCCAAACTCGGGCCCTCCAGATGTTTTGGGACTACAACTCCCATCATCCCTGACCACTGGTCCTGTTAGCTAGGGATGATGGGAGTTGTAGTCCCAAAACATCTGGAGGGCCCGAGTTTGGGGGTGCCTGCTGTAGGATATAGCAAGGGCTTCAAAGTGCAGCCTCACCTGCAGTATGTCAAGTGGTTGACAGGTGATCAGGCCCTCCCACCTGTCACATTGGGCCCAAATTGGGATGGGAAAATAAAGAATGGGCACATTGTCCAGATAAAGTTTCCCATCCCAATCAACTCATACATTGCCTTTCATGCAGTGAGTGAGCTCTGCTCACTTCAGCTGGAGACAGGCAAGAACTGGAGGAGCTATATGAACTTCCATTGCTTGTGGTGTCTCCTAGGGTTGAGTAACCAGTGGTCCTTCAAATGTTAGACTCACAACTCCCATCAGACCCAGCCAACATGGCCAATGAACAAGGAACAACTGAAAGGCCATCCTTGTGGGTGCCAGTGACTATCGCTATCTTTAGGTGATTTCTGAAGACACCCCTTTACCCTGGCTTTTGACACTTGAGGTGTATCTCTCTAGGCTCCACCTTATTTCCGGAATTGTAAGTTGTTTTAAACATTGTGTTTTAGTTGTTCTAACCTGCCCTGGGACCTTAGGGTGATTAATTAAGAATAGCGAAAACACAACAGGCTGTGCACATTTCTGGTTGGGGGGCTGGTGAGTCTGCTTCCCCTGCAAAGGTTAGAAGCCTACTCTACCTCTCATTATGGGATCTCTGTTGGGGGGAAAAACAACAGTGGAGAATATATTCCTTTGTGAGCAATATACACACCTGAATAACCCCAGTAATGAGTAATCCCAGAAACTGTAGAAGTGTATCTCTGGCCTTGACAAGAGATGAATGCAGCAGCAGTCGGACTTCACGAGTGATGTGAAAATCCAGGGGTTCCTGGCGCTTACCCAGGGTTGTGTCATTAAGAAATACGGTTTATCAACACTTCTTTACACCTGGAAGTCTTCAATGGAGGGGACATAGCACATTATATCCCAAGTGTGTCTCATTGCCGCTCTCTTGGCTTCAGCAAGCTTGGTTCCAAAGCAGCAGTCCTGGTCTCTTACCACAGCCTCTTCAAGCAAGAGCCAAGATCAATTCAATTCTTTATTTATACGGCTATTAACCCATAAAGTATGTACGAACATAAAAACACAGAAGCATAAAGACCAATATATCTAACAGCAGAAGGGGAACACCACAATGCAAGGGTGGGTCATTGAGCAGTGACAAATAATAGCTTGGGGCCCGGAAAGATCCAAGGGACGGTTCACAGAAAAAGGAAAACTGGAGTCAAGATCCGTCATGCACTCTCATCATAACTGTCCGATTAGTTTTTGATGTTGTTGTTGTTTTTTGGTGGTTTTTGTGTGTGAGATAACCGCATTCAGGAATCTCGCCACCTGCAGAGTTACAGAAGGATCTGTATCCTGCAAAAGCAGTGCGGCATGTGACTCAACAGGCCTGCCAACCAAGCGCAGTAAAGCAGGACCCAGGAATTTAGTCCTGGCTATGCTACGTAGGGGACAGTTGAACATTATATGTGGAAGAGATTCAACTGTTTTCCCGTCACACTCGCATAGCGGAGACACCAAACCCTTGGAATATCTGTGGCTCAGCAGGTTTGATGGAAAAACATTGAACCTTGCACAAATAAATGCAAGTCGGTGTGGTACAGATGAAAGAGATGACATGTATGATAGAAGGCCAAGTGGTGGGGTTATTCTGTGATACCTGGGGGAGCAGACACCCCCACCCCTGGAGAGGTTGTGTTGATTTTCAATGTCTGCTAATCTTTGCTCGATAAGGCTTTTGGCTGAGCGTAGGTTCATCTTTAAGGAGTCCGCTGCGGAAATTCCGATGCTCAGAAGTTTGGCATGGATTTTTCCTACCCACGGATTAACAAAGTCATCCCGCCAGAGGCACTGAAAGAGGTAATGGTCGGGAAGCCTATGCCAGCTGGACAGCCAATAGCCAAAGACTCGCTTCCAGATGACAGTCTCCAATGATGCAATCCTTAACTCCAGATGTATGGCTGCGTTGCTCACACACATGGGGAGTTTCAGGAGGCGACGGAGAAACTGATTCTGCAATGTCCCCAGCGATGTTAAATTGGACCCTGGGGCCCAGAGCGGGGCAGCATAACAGAGGGTGGAAACCACTTTTGCGTGGTACACCTTCAATGCAGAAGGGATGTGGGAGGCTCCGTCGGCCGCAAAAAATTGGAGTAGAGTATAAAGTATTGTTTTCCCTTTGTTTAGTAAATACTGTATCTGTGGCTTCCAGCTTAGGTTGTAGTGAAAAAAGACTCCCAGCTATTTAAATTTGAAAACCTGTTCTAATTGGACTCCATCTAACTTCCAGCTGTAAGTTTTCCGAGACCTGGTAAAGACCAGGACTTTAGATTTCCCATGATTAATTGTCAGATGGTTGAGTTTGCAATAAGCCGCAAAAATCTTTAGAGCTCTGCATAAACCGACTGTAGAGTAGGAAAGGATCGCTGCATCGTCGGCATATAGGAGCAGAGGGCAGTGAAAATCAGCTAGGCGGGGGGCATGAATGTTGGCTTGAGACTCATTCAGAAAGAGCTTCATGTCGCTAATAAACAAGTTGAAGAGGAGTGGGGCCAAAATGCAGCCTTGGCGCACTCCTCTATTTATTGGGACCTCATTGGATAGGTTTCCCGCCGGTGTGAGTCTCACTCTAGCCGACGACCCGTGGTGTAATTGGGTTATAAGCCATAACAGCCTTCTATCTATGCCCCATCTCTCTAATTTCTTCCATAGACAGTTTCTTGGGATACTGTCGAAGGCGGCCTTTAGGTCTATGAAAGCGACACATAGGCGCCCCCGACTCGGGGCAGAATATTTTCTGGCAAGATGATACATAATTACCATATGGTCAGTGGTCGAATAATTGTTCCTAAAGCCCGCTTGCTCATGGCCAATCAAATTTGAGTTGTATGCCCAATGGGACAGCTTAGATAGCAAAAATTTTGCATAGATTTTCCCGATGATAGACAAAAGGCTGATGTTCCGATAGTTCTCTGGGTCAGCAGGGGGACCCTTTTTATGGACTGGTACGATCACGGCCTCCTTCCATGACCTAGGGATAAGCCCCATAGAATTAATTGCATCAAAGACTTTGGCCAGAATTTCAGCCCACCACCTCGGTTGCGCAACAATAGCCTCAGCAGGGACTAGATCCGGCCCGGGGGCTTTGCCCGTTTTCAGATCTAGTATCAAGTCCATTATCAGGTCTGGGTCGGTAGAGGGCCACAAAGGTAGATGGTCGGCTCAGAATTCCGTGGGTGAGTTGGATTCCTCTGCCAAGGAGAGATATTTACTCAAGAATTGTTCCCATGTGGGCGCAGGGATAATCGCCAGTGGGTACTTCCTTCCTCTTTTGTTTATCAGAGCCCAAAATTCCTGTGGTCTGCGGGATCTAGAGGCCGCAATCAAGGTTCGCCAACGCTTTTGGTGCCACTCACGTTTGGCCAGCTTTAAAGTCTGTTTGTATGCTCTTTTGGCTTGTAAATAGGAGGGTGGTAGAGCCTGGGCATTAGAGTTTTTGTATTCATTATAGATGGAATGAAGAAGGGATCTTGCTTGATTGCAAGAGTTGTTAAACCAAGGGGCCCCAGCACTGCAATGCGCCACTTTCGCCTTTTGAGGAGGTGATGTAAAAAAAGTGGTAAGGTTTGTTATAAGAAGGTTAAAAAGTTTCAAAACCGAATTGAAATCTTGTAAATCAGTAGTTATTTGAGGTAGATAGGCAACGATTTCCCTATGGAAAAATTCCTGGTATTTTTGGGCCACAGCCTCCGACCATTTGATCCCTCTTATTTTGATCGATGATAAGGTTTCCAGAAGGACTGAGTGTTCATAGTCCTTCTGGCACCGGAACAATGACAAAGTGGTCACTATTGGAAGGTGATCACTGAAATGTTGGTTTTCAACTTGGAAGGAAAGTACATTAATGGCCAAATTTGCAGAGATCAAGAAGTAATCGATAACACTGTTAGATGCTAGTCCCAGGTGAGTGAACTCCCCCGGTATATCGGGGGGGAAGGTGCTGTTCAAGAATACTAGATTCAGGTGAATGGCCATTTGGTAAAGGGTCACTCCTGCTTTGTTTACTCTGTTGTCCTTTGAAGTTCTAATTCTGGTATGTTCCAAGTCAAAGTTGTCCAAGCATGGGGGAGTCCACCATTTGGACTTGGTTAGTAGGTCCCAATTTGTGGCAATACGAGCATTAAAGTCTCCCCCAATTAAGGAGTACGAGTTAGGGCATTTGGTATGACATGACAATAGGTGATTTTCAAATGATTCCCATCTCCAATCAAGATCAGGTGCTGAGCCTTCAGGGGGGAGATAAACATTAGTAATTAGTAATGAGGACTTCCCTTCTGCGATCAGTCCAGATAAAGCAAAAGGCGGGGAAGCCCGTACCAGAGTGAATTTGGCGTGAAGTTGGAGTGAGATCCCAATCAAAAGACCCCCTTTGGGGCGACCACCTTTCAAGGAAGGGGAGGCCGGAAGTGTTAGAAGATCGAAGCCGTCTATGGTAATCTCTTCCTCATCCCATGTTTCTTGGAATAGAATGATATTAAATGAGTTTATGTTCGGGATCTGATTTTTTGGTTCTCCAACCAGCAATGTTCCAGCTAAGTATTGATAATGTCAGGTCCTTTTGCTGTCCCGGTAATTGTCACTTTGAGTTGTTTAATAGGTTCTTGGAGGTAGAACGAGGACCCATAAGGAAATCAGTAATTTTAGTTTGTGCGGATAAGGTCTTCTTCTGTGTTGATTGAATCCATGATTTGGTAACATTAACAGGCAGGGAGGGCTTTGCCGGGGAGGAAGAATTAGGCAAAGTTGGTGAGGTCGGATGCTGTTCATTGAGGTGAGTAGTAGCAAGTCTTTGATGGGCTATACTAGTAGATCCGTCAGAGTTGTCAGTCTTAACCAGGTTAGCGCTAAGAGGTGTTCCAGCCATCACTAGTAGTTGCTGCGCAGATGGAGAAGAATTATCACGCAGATGTATAGAAGGACGTGAACGTGGGGATGGTGCATGCATAGTCATTTCCTGGTGATCTTCAGACAGGGTAGATTCTAGCTCAGGCATTGAAGCAAAGGAATCATCAACTTCCATATTTTGATTGGACATAAGGTCTGAGACGGGAGTATTGAATTTATTGACTTCCTCCACGGTAGAATGGTGCTGTTGGTCAACAGGTGACTGCTGATTCAGATCAGTAGGGGGTAACAAAGTAGCAGGTTGAGAGATTATCAAGGCATTTGATGGAGACGCCTTGTGGGACGTGGAGCGCCTGCTCTCCTCTCTCGTCGGCATAGAGGGGTCCCCTTGCGATAGGAGTCTTTGTTTGAGTAGATCCAATCTATCGAGAATAGCCTGCTGTTCTTCTGAAGGGAGTTTTCCATAAGAGGACATAAGATTTCTCTCTTCAGGGATATTCCAATCTCCGCTTGCAATTGGATCATTCCTCAGCGTAACTAGATGGGGACTTGGGATCGCAGGTGGAACAGGGGGTACCCGGCTAGGTGTTTTTTCCTTTATTATAGGAACCGAAGGAGGTAACGAGCATTCATTGCCGGTTAAAATGTTGGCAAAAAGAGGTTTAACACTCGTGTCCTTAAAGACTCTTGTTGTTACAATCTCCCAGGGTGCCAGCCGATCTTTTTGTCTTGCAAGAAGATGTGGGATCCTTGCAGACTGGAAGGAGAGCATAAATTTCCTTGGCCAGGGCGTGGCATTTAGGGGTACTACAGATATAAGATCTATCTGGAAAAAAGGGATATTTAGCAAATCATGTAGGTACCCTTTAGCCATCCTCAGGTTATTCCACCTAAGTCTGGGGGCGTCAAGATGGTATCACCTCCAGTTCATGGGTGACTGGCCTTTTTTCTCCTCCTTCCCACCACACCCTTAGATTTCCAAACAGGACAGATTTCCCTCTGACATCACTCCCCACCCCCTGTCTCTGTTCACACCTGAAGGGGAAGAGGAAAGTTATTTGACATTGCCAATGGCCCTTAATGGCACTCCATTAATGGCTCCGGCTGGTTTGCGTAGGCTAACCCAGGACTACAGCTTGTATTTTCCCTTCAACATTCCAAATATTATTCTAGCTACTGGCATTCGTTAATTTCTTAGGTTTAGTGGGTTAGTGGGTCTCCCTTCCCCTCCACATTCATAACACTCTTTCCGGTCCAGGAATTCCACTTGTAGCAATAGTGTTGATTTCCCCACTCTTTCATTATTTGCGGATAACCAGAGTCCTTTGGCTGCGAGCCAGAGAAAAGTTGTTAATAAATAGGTGACTAATTTCACTGAGGGTAATATTGGGTAAAGTACAACTGCCTGTAACTGGAAATGGTTTCAGGAGGGAGCCTCAAGACTTGAAACATTTTTCCTTATTTGAATAGCAAGCACAGTCGTCGTCCCGCCCCCCGCCCCCCAATCCTGCCGCTGAAGTTGTTTTAGTGGAATGATTTAGTTTTGGATGGAAGCCAGCGCCAATTTCCACAAGATCCCATCTAGCTCTCTGCACACGTCTCTGTTTGCTGATCATTCAGTCACCAATTAACACCCCATCTGCACAGACATTTAATACTGTTGTGCTTTGTGCTGTGTAGCTTACACAGAAGACTTTATAGCACGAATGGGTTTGTATTTTAATGGTCAGATACCGTGAACTACTCTAATGATGTGTGTGTGTGGGGGTCTCCTGGATAGGGTTGCCACCTCCAGTTCTGTGGGATCTCACCAGACAAGTTAACAGCTGACACGCTTCCTTGATCCTACTGCCAGTGGCACTAGATGAGGACCCATGTGACCAATCCTGTTCCAATTCTTTTCTAATGCAAGAAGTCCTAGATTTTGGTCTCGGGTGTTTTCTGTGTACCGTATTTTTCGCCCTACAGGACACACCATCCCATAAGGCGCACCTAGTTTTTTGGGGGGGAAATAAAGGGGAAAAAATTATTTCCCCCCCAGGCGTGGGGCTGGGGCGGGGGAGGCCCGAGCTTCCCCCGACCCCAGCCCCCAAACAGGCAGCTCTCTGCAAGCCGTGGGAGCACACACATTTCCCCTTCATTTTTGGAGGGGAAAAAGTGCATCCTATAGGGCGAAAAATATGGTACGTGCAAATATATGAGACTTTGATCCTAAGGAAAATGAATGGGAAATGAATCCCGGTCAGGGAAACAAAAGACGAGCTTGTCAAAGCCTCTATGACACATTGGGCAATAGATGTAGGACATAATATAGATTTTAATCCCTGGAAAAACTTTGGAGAAGTGATTTGACGTTTACAGCATGTTATTCTTTGAAGGAGAACTACTTGAAAATTATTTACAGGTGGTATTTAACTCTGAGTAGGCTTGCTAAGATGTGTAAGACTGAATCAGATAAGGGCTGGAGATGCAGTGAGGTCGAGGGAACATTCTTTCATATGTGGTGGACCTGTCAAAGGGTAAAAGAATATTGGAAAATAATCCATAATGAATTTTAAAAAATGTTTAAAAGTACTTTCCCCCAAAAAACAGAGTCTTTTTCGTTGGGGATAATTCAGATGGAAATTCTCAGGTGTCAAAAAATGTTATTTATGTATGCCATTACTGCGGCCTGTGTTTTGTTAGCCCAAAAATGGAAAACAAGCGAGGTAACCAACTAAAGAAGAATGGCAACTTAAACTGATGGAATATGCACACCTTGTGGACCTAACATATAGAATAAGAGAACAAGAAGAACATACGTTTAAAGAAGATTGGGAAATGTTAACTGAATATATGGGGGGAAATTGTGTACACTTGAAAACGGCAGCATTAAGATAAATTTGACAGTGTAAATGAGTTTTGATTGATGTAATAATGGAATATTGAATGGTTTAGTTTATGTAAAATGTGGCTTACTTCTGAGTAGGCATGCATAGGATAGCACTGTGACTAACCAGTAAATGTTCATGGGTAATGCTTTTAGGACTGATGTGAAACTAGAAGCTGCAACACTCTCCCAAATAATGGGCCTCCAAGCCTTAGTTCAGGCTGGCACAAAAATGAGAATCCCATTTTACAAGCCCAGCTGCCCACAAAAACCAATGCAAGTGGTGCAGAGAGACTGTTTACATCATTGCCATCCGCATCTCACCAGTCTCTTCATTGGTAGTTTGTTTTTATTTAAAAAGGGAGAAAAATATCCTCTTTTTTATGCTGTTGATGTGTTGCAAATAACTTGTTCTATTCTATTTGAAATGCTTTATTTGCTAACCTTGCTTGATAACAAGTCAGTAAAGAATTTAACAAAGAATGAAAATTAAAGAATAAACCTAAAATATAATCACAATACATACTAGTGCCTCTCCCCTCCTGCTAACCATTCTCTGTCAGTTAGCGAGAAAGGAAATAGGATACAAAAATTATCAAACGGGAGGGAAATATTCAGTGAAATTCTTATGTGTGCAGCGCAGCATTTTTTTGTGGGGAAGCAGGTACCTCTCAGGTTGAAATCCACTGAATTTATGTGACCTCCCTATTGAAAGAATAACACCTTAATTCTCTCTTCTTCTTCTTTTTTTACAACTATTATGGATGTGCAGCCGGGCAAATCTGTTTAAAAAGCAGAACTCGAAACTTAAGAGTAGGCTTAAGTAGGAAAAGGCTTCTGTGACAGGATTTTAATATTGTATTAGTAACAGCATATTTCCTTTCCAGCCCATTCTAGCTACTGTTTGAGATCCTATGTCCAGGGTTGTAAGGGAATCCTAGTGACATTTGAGAGAAGCCATTAAATCCTTCAAGCATTGCCCCTTGGCTTCCCCCTGGGGTGGCAGCCAATCGGCAACACAGTCATGCCCCAGATTTCGCCAAACTCAGTGGGAGCCGGGAGACTCCTCAAAGCGTTGTTGCTCAGCTTCTCCACCCACGGGTGCAGAAGATGAGCAGCAATGTCGCGTGCCAGAGTGCCAGCAAAAGAAGTTGGGGGCAGGCAGAGTGCTGCCTCTTGCACTTCCATCGCCTGAGGCAGGTACTCCACATCACCTCATGCATGGGCTGGCCAGAGAGCCTACATGTGTATTGCTTGTGGGATGTGAAACTTATAGCAGTCAAGTACAACATTCCTCCAGTGGACATCTTAGAGGATGTTTTGTATCACTCAGGAGAAAACTTCCTGTTTCCTCCTGAGCTGGGACAGACTTCCATTGCATGTGACTTGAAGAGGGTGTGGCCTGTTCTGGCCAGAGGAGCAGATGTTCCTCCATGTTGTTCTGTTCTTCTCCATTTTGTGTTCCTGTGTGTTAGGAGAAGTGACTGCTCAGTCGCAATCACTTGGGACTAATTCCCTTATGAGACAGTAGATGTATAGTTATGTAACCTAAGCCTGCCTTTAGGGATCTATCTGTGAACCTGAATGAATCTGTGAGTAAACGGCTGTTATATTAAGTTTAATCAGATTCTTGTGTCTATTCTTTTTAAGAGGGATTAGATGGGATCTTACCAGGAATCTTAAGTAGTGAGACTCAGACGAGCCGGCAACAAGCTAACAGCTGTGTAATTCAAAAGGGGGAATGTTTGGAACTCTGCTAAGTTATAGAACTTGTTAACGCAAGTTAGGAAGGATATTATTAAACAATATATCCTTTCCTGCCTCCCTTGCTTTCTGATGAGAGGCACTCTTTTTGGACTTCACACTGATTGTACAGACATTGGTGGTGGTAGATGCATAGACGGTGGACCTTAGGGCAGGGTCTGCTTCTCCTTTGACACATTGGGTATATATCTTGAAAAAAATGGGTGGACACCAAGCCTCAGGCCTGCCTAGGCTTGCTGAAAAGATGCTTTGCCTTAATTAGGATCCAGCCAGATATCATGGAAAGGTTAAATGCAGAGGAATGTGAGAGGAACCAACTGGGGAAACCCTAAAGGAAGAAAGCTCAGAGCCTGGGAATTGGTAGTGGGACAATGATGAGTGGAAGAGGGAGAAGACTAAGGAGGAGGTGTTGGAAGCTGAAGAGATAACAGGGCTTAGTGAGCGGGGAAAGTCTGTGGCAGAGAGAAGTCCAGAATCAGAGGCAGAAGCTGAAACAGGAGAGGAGGGAGGCCAAGAGGAAGCAATGAGTCCGGCTAGTGAAGAAGCCAGGGTGTCTTCCTCTCCTGCTGCGACAAGCTCCCTTCCCCACTTGTCTCCCAGAACCAGAAGAGGTATGAAATGGGCAGAGGAGAAACTATCATTGTGCAGGCGCAGTCTCAGATTGCTTGGGGAAAACCCTGGAGAAGAGGGGACTTAGGCAGCTTAGGCAAGGACCTTCAATCCCAGCAACTGCTTCCTGGGGGCAAGAGTTACCGGAGATGAGTTGCTGTGCTTATTAGGCCTGGCACTCCTGTGCAAATTCTGTTTTTGCTAATAAAGAGTTAACATCACTTATTCTGTGTGATTTACTGCTGGCTCAATCCCATCATCAGCTAAGAGTTATTAGTTAGATAGTTACCTGACATATTTCAGGTAAATTCTCAAAGTGGCTAATGATATATTTGCAATACAATATCTCTATCCATCTACCTAAGACCTCCCCATGAGTTGAAAGGTGAAGTTCTAAAGCAGGAAGGCTTCCTGCTTCATTAAGAGTCGTGATGATAGGTAAAAGGTAAAGGTACCCCTGCCCGTACGGGCCAGTCTTGACAGACTCTAGGGTTGTGCGCCCATCTCACTTAAGAGGCCAGGGGCCAGCGCTGTCCGGAGACACTTCCGGGTCACGTGGCCAGCATGACATCGCTGCTCTGGCGAGCCAGAGCCGCACACGGAAACGCCGTTTACCTTCCCGCTGGTAAGCGGTCCCTATTTATCTACTTGCACCCGGAGGTGCTTTCGAACTGCTAGGTTGGCAGGCGCTGGGACCGAGCAGCGGGAGCGCACCCCGCCGCAGGGATTCGAACCGCCAACCTTTCGATCGGCAAGTCCTAGGCGCTGAGGCTTTAACCCACAGCGCCACCTGCGTCGTGATGATACAGGGTTCTAAATTGTGCAGGGCGCCTCCATCAGTAGGGGAAGCTCTTTGCTTCAGAACTTTGCCCTCCAAACTCTGATAGCCACCATGTTTGATGCCTTGAGCTATGCTGACCCAGTTCTTGGCTCCTGCAATAAATGCTGCTGCCAACTGGGCAACAAGCACTGCTGCTTGGGTAAATATGTCTACAAAGATGAAGGGGCGGGGCAGATGAGTCTTGATAGTGCTTGGAGCCCCATTGGTAGTTGGGTTCATCATGGGCTGTTCTAAACTTCCAGGCACTCGGCAGGCACCTGCTGTTGCTGATCCTTGATACTGACCCAAATGAAGGAGGATTTCACTTTGTCTGTTCTGAATCTCTCACCAGGCAGCTCATTCGATGACCCCAGGTTCTAGCTGTATGAAAGAGGGGGTGATGGACTGGGAATCTGATTCAGAGGCTGAACCTGAGGAATCCCAGCCTGCACAGGAGTCCCCGCCTCCAGGGCCGGCTGAGCCGGGGCAGGGCCTTGAATCTGAAAGGCCCTCACCTGTGCTGGATCCTCAGGAGCAGACACCAGCTGAATCCACTCTGGCTCCGGAGGTGATCAAGGACCCATTGCCTGCAGGTGCTCCTCTCCCAGCCCTGTCAGGGGAAGGTGAGGTTGCCTCTGGGTCCAGTAACCCTCCAGCCTCTCCTGAGCTGCAGAGGCTCAGGGCAGAGAGGTGGAGGGAACTAAGTTCTCTCAGGAGGAGTGCTCGCCTCCAGGCCAGAGGAGGTGAGGCACCTGGGGACCAGGGCTGCCCTATGCCTCTTGGAGATAAAGGCCAGCCCGCCCAGTCCCAGGTTGCGGGAGCAACATCGTTGGTAACCTGTTCCTGCCGGCACCCTGACCCACTCTCCTGAGTTCCTGACCACGCCCGGCTCCTCGCTTTGGACCTCGCTTCGCCCCTGACGGACAGCCTCCTTACCCTCGACCTAGGACTGGACTTAGACCACGCCGCACGGTAACCCCCCCCCCCCCGGACCAGCACAGAGGGAGAACAACAACTCTCTGCCCCTCTAGCCTGACCAAGTCTCCCCCTTACCTGCCTTCTCTCTTGTTCTCAGAGCAATACAACATTTGACTGAAAGGAATGCAGCCAAGGAGACTGTAAATCAAATCAAATTTGACTTTAAAAGGAGACAGGCACGTCCTCATTTGTTTTCATTGTGTTTAAATGAACGTCCAGCACTTCATTTAAAGCCATCAGGTGTGGAATCGGCTCAGTTTACAGCTTGGCAGGGCAGAGAGATCCATCCATCACATCAACTGGCTGTGCCGATCTGGGCAAATTTCTTTGCTGTGACAGTGCCAGAACTTAACAGAGGGACTATAAGTCGTGTTTCTAGTGGGAAGGGGGGGGGAACACATCCTCTGTATGCAAGGATGTAAGAAAAGCCCTGCTGGATCAGACCAAAGGTTTATCTAGCTCAGCACCCAGCATAATGTTTTCTGTCTGGCCAACCAGATGTTCTCAGCCATGCTAGGGGATGTCTCTGCTTGTCACTGAGAGCCAGTGTGGTGTAGTGGTTAAGCTGCTGGGTGACCTTGGGCCAGTCACACTTCTCTGAAGTCTCTCAGCCCCACTCACCTCACAGAGTGTTTGTTGTGGGGGAGGAAGGGAAAGGAGAATGTGAGCCACTTTGAGACTCCTTCGGGTAGTGATAAAGCGGGATATCAAATCCAAACTCCTCCTCTTCTCCTTCAACTTCCTTCTCCGGAGTCTCAGTGTTGCCCTTATAGAATTCAGCAGGGAAAAGGATGGGGACCATAGCTGCCAACTCCTAGGGGCCAAGGCAGTTTTTCCCCAGGGGGTTGGCTCCCCTCAATATTCAGAGGATGCAGCGGTGTCCCCCTGATCCTCTGGAGAAGCTGGCTCCTCTGATGGGGACAAAACTAGAATCCATTGGTTATGCATGTCATTGACTCTGGCTCCTCCTATTATTGGGCTCTCTGTCTTCTGCCCTACAAGTCCTAGTGAGCACCAGCCACTGCTGAGAAAGGACCCTTTTTTCATTAAAAGGGCTACATTCCCCTCTGGGCAAGCTTCTGGGGGCCAACTGTTCTGAGAAGCTCTTTGTGTTTTCCTTTTAACAAAATTCAGCTTTCCTTAGTCTGGGGAAGCTGAGGATATGGCAGTTCCACATATGAGGGTTCTAATTTCCTGTCCATTGTGTAGCTGCTAAAAAAGCACAGACTCCTAAAGTATGGTTACCAGATTTTTTTTCAGCGAATCCAGGGACACTTTTTTTGTTTTTGAGGCTGAGTAGCAACAGGGAGTCAGTAGTGTGGATGGTGAGGCAAAAGACCCTGGGCCCAAGCACACATGCATATTGTATAAAGGTGCAAAGCCCTAATTATTATTATTATTATTATTATTATTATTATTATTATTATTATTATTATTATATTTATACCCCACCCATCTGGCTGGGCTTCCCCAGCCACTCTGGGCAGCTTTCAACAAAATATTAAAATACAGTAATGCATCAAACATTAACTAACATCTTTCTCACCCTGCGAAACATAAATGAGCAGAGTTTTTTTTTTTTTTTTAAACTGGGCAACAGAATGCTGCCTGCCCATGACTCCCAAGCCTTCCCCAATCTCCTTCCTCCTTTCCCCTTCCCCCTTTGTTTTGACAGATCAGGGGAGGCTTGGGAGTCATGGGCGGGCGGCTGTTGCCCAGGAGGGGCCAACCTGGTAGTGCAGTTGGGTCTGGCTGGCTTCTGGAGCTGCTCGCTGCCTGCTGCCATGGCGGAGGAAAAATGGCGGGCGTCATGGCAGCGAGCAGCTCCTGAAGCCAGCCAGAGCCAACTGCGCTAACAGGCTGGCTCCGGACTGCTGAGGCTGCTGCAGCCACGTTTCCTGGGGACAGATTTGCAAATCTGGGAACATTCCAGGGACAGAATTTGTCCAGGAGCAGATTTGCAAATCCGGGGTCGTCTGGTAACCCTATCCTAAAGATATAATCCTGGCTTTTCCCATGCTCTCACATCCTCTAACTCTGAGCTCATACCTCTTCACTGAATTCTAGCAGGACATGAGAACGTCTAACTTCAGAAGGCCCCTAGAAAACAACTGTTAACTCTGAACGAAAATATAGGAGCTGGCCTTTTTTCTGGGACCATCACACCAACACAGATACATAACTTTTTTTATAGCCCCCTATAAAAATCTGTAGCAGGCAAAATTAAATTCTGCCTCAATACTCTGGGATGTCATTGAGCTTAATAGGATGCGGCAAAGGAGGCTGTAAATCACAGGGATGTTTTGCTACTAGATTAAAACAGGCGGGTTCTCACTGGTTTTCATTGCTGTGCATATGAAATTCTCAAACGTTCCAGCAGAAAAACAGCCAGGACCTCCTGGAAGTTTTAGCCACCCCATTCCACTACACTGAGGAACAAAGTAAATGATGCACCACTCATGGGTGGCTTTAGGCCAGGGTTTCCAAAACTTGAGCCCTTGGTGAGCTCATAAAGTTGAGGTCAACTTCAACCCAAATTCTTAGGAATATCAATGAAATAGTCAAGGAAAATCAATATATAATCAACACTTCTTAATCATCCATCGCCATTTCTAGGGATCATAAAATGTAAAATAATCAGGACTTAAAGCAATAAAGCACCATGGTTTGAGAATATTGTTGCGTTGTGGAATCATTTTATTAAATGCAGAGGTTCCTCACTGGCAAGGTGAATGTGCTCTGCACATGCCCATGATGTTCTTTATTTCTGAGGTTCATAGTTCCTAAATATTTTTTTTTTGCACTAAACCTCATAAACTTCTTTTCCACACTAAGGCTTTTTTCAGCCCTCTATTAACTTCTAGAGCAGGCTTCCTCAACCTTGGCCCTCCAGATGTTTTTGGCCTACAGCTCCCAGGATCCCTAGCTAGCAGAACAAGTGGTCAGGGAAGATGGGAATTGTAGTCTCAAAACATCTGGAGGGCCGAGGTTGAGGAAGCCTGCTCTAGAGTTCATTCATTCCCCGCACCGTCCCATCAACCCCAGGGGTTCTGTATCAACCACTGTATCAACCATTAGTGACTTACTAGTGCCAGCCCGACTGTCCACTTAGCGATTCTGGAAAAGATACTACAGGGGCCATGAAAGCTTATTGTTACAAAAGGATACGGAGCATTGCTTTAATGGAAAAATTGACAAATAAATTAAGAATGGCTAGGGTAAATAGGAACGTGTTTATTTCACAGCAGTTTGATTTTGTTATGCATGTTGCTGAAACAAATAGTGATAAAGCACCAACATCACAGTATGCTGATTGAACTTCTTGCTCATGCTGTAATACGAATAATACCTGCAACCATGCCAAGCACCTGAAACTGATTGAGCTGAAGTACAAATATTGGATAAACAGAACCTTTCCTAATGACGTGCCTAAATCCCTCTGTAACATTGCATTTGCTTTGTAAAATGTGTGTGTGTATCTATAATATGAAACTGAAGGGTGGGTGAGCTGTGCTCACTGGGGCTGATAGGAGTTGTAGCCCAACAATGTCAGGAGAGAATCACGTTAGCAAAGGCAGGTCTAGGGGAGGGAGCTTCTGGGGTATCGTAGCAGAGGCACCCACAACTATGATGTCCAACGGAAGGTGTGAGATGAGAATTGTTGGCATTGCACAGGATGTTGCTGAAATTTCAGACGCCAAGGTTTGAGCTACCCCTGGACTACAGAAATGGGAAATAATGGCGGTCATTAAGTCGCAAGTAAATGCCTTAAGCCAAACTCTTGAAAGTGCTACTTATAGATATACCGTGGATGAATTAAAATATCTTATTTACAGTCACATGCTTTCAAAGCATGGGCTTGCAGTCTCTTCTTCTAACTTCCGAACAACTATATGTCCCCTCTCTTTCCAGAGCTCAGCACTCGGCCTTCTGTTTCTCAGTTAGGCCATGCCTCACAGCTCCTATGAGAGATTCCCACTTTTAGCTTCTCCTGAAGCTTTGCTCTTTTCCTTTCAAGCAGAGAAGAAGCACTCCAACCCTCTAGTCAACTTAGCAGTGTTCACAGTGGATTCTAAAACACAGTCATCTTGCTTCACATAAATGGAGTCTCCTCTTTGCCAGGTATCTCCCATGTGACCAACGTTAGCCGATCACATGAGAACTACTAGAGAACTCTCTACAATTCAGTTACCAACCAATCAAATTTAAACACATAATAATGCATAGAAACATTTGCCATTTCGACGAATTAAATTACTATACTTAACAAGCTTGGGAATTTCCTCTGTCTAAAACCCTGAAGAGCCACTGCTAGTCAGTGTATACATTATTGAGCGAGATGGACCAGTGATCTGACACGGTATAAGGCAGCGTCTTATGTTCCTAACTTCAGTCACCATTGATCCTTGATCATGCTGGCTGAGGCTGATATGAAGGAGTCACAGGCTATGTAAATTGAATGGTAAACTAATGTTAGTCATGAATAAGTCCCATTGAAACAAATGGTACACATTAGTTGATTGCAACTAACGTGTGTGTGTGTGTGTGTGTGTGTGTGTTTATGTTTATGTGTGTCCATGCACATATCCACAAACATGGGCATGTATGCAACCAATAGGTCTGAATTGGGATGCTTGTTCCCATTCAGTCTGAATGAATCCCTCAAGTGCAATGTGGAATGGATTAACTTTGCAATGCTCATTCTCATTAGTTCCACAGGTCTGCCTATCTTGCTGGTGCAGGGATGTGTGTGTGTGTGGGGGGGGTTCTATTGTAACAAAAGCAGTAGGGATTATTTCTGGCAATTTTTCAGTGCTAAAAACTGGATATGAAATGTTCGCAAATCATGACACCCTTAAAGAAAAATATTTTAGAAAATGGACGGGATGAAGGGAGGATGTTAAGATCTGCTTTTAGAATTTAATTGGAGGGAACAATTTCCAGCCAGTTACTTAAGACAAACAAGGAGGGAGGGAAACTGAAAAAGTAAATAAGAATTTCTGGATTAGAGTTTGGCATTTAGATGGCATTTAGTTTGAAGGTATTCAGCTAATTTAATTTTTCTCTCTCCTCTGAAATGCTTATTCATCTTCAAATGCCTCTGGGGGAGCTTCTTAATAACACATTTATTTTGCTGAGGATAATCTAGTTCACTTTAATTTCTCAGACAGTTACTCCGTGGACCATCGGTCATGGTTTGGGAGCTGTTCCTCTCTCTCCAGCTGCTGTTTATTGGATGGTGCAATTCAGACCTTTTGTGCCAGAAAATGTACAATGCTGGGGCAGTTTTCAATTATGATGCAGAAGGCAAGCCTACGTGCTTTGGATTCTGTCCATGCAGAAATCTCTTGCTTTATTAACTTCATATTGGGCTGCTGTACTAATTGAAGAGTTGTGGAACTCTACAAATTCATTTGCAGGAGTGAGGATATTTGTTCAGAAGTAACATTACTGAAATAGGTGGAACTGCTCAAGGGAAAGATCCTTAAGAACTTTAGTCAACTACTCAAAGTGGTCAAGATCCAGGAGCTCCAATATAGGCACGGGGCTCACTCAAATGAAAGAGTATCTTGGCTGATTTTAAACAGAGATAGTAAGCGCACGAGTTGCTTTAAGGCTGTGTATTGCCTTCCTCCTGTGTGCAGGAAATTCATACCTGTAGCTGAGCATGCAGAGTTTTTAGAATGAAGCCAGGGCCAGTGCTGGGAGCAGGAAGTGGGCATAGTAACCGCAACTGGAGTGCCTGTGTGAATAAAACTTCCCATTTCAGAGGGTCTGCTCTGAGTAGAAATCATCATCATCATCATCATCATCATCATCATATGGAAGTGAGAGCTGGACCATAACGAAGGCTGATCGGCGAAGAATTGATGCTTTTGAATTATGGTGCTGGAGGAGACTCTTGAGAGTCCCATGGACTACAAGAAGATCAAACGTATCCATTCTGAAGGAAATCAGCCCTGAGTGCTCACTGGAAGGACAGATCCTGAAGCTGAGGCTCCAATACTTTGGCCACCTCATGAGAAGACTCCCTGGAAAAGACCCTGATGTTGGGAAAGATTGAGGGCACAGGGAGAAGGGGATGACAGAGGACGAGATGGTTGGACAGTGTTTTCGAAACTACAAACATGAGTCTGACCAAACTGCGGGAGGCAGTGGAAGACAGGAGTGCCTGGCGTGCTCTGGTCCATGGGGTCACGAAGAGTCGGACACGACTGAACGACTAAACAACAACAAATAACAACAACAACAACTTATTATTTATACCGTGCCCATTTGGCTGGGTTTCCTCAGCCACTCTGGGCAACTCCCAACAGAATATTAGAAACACGATAAAACAGACAACATTAAAAACTTCCCTAAACAGAGTTGCTTTCAGGTGTCTTCTAAAAGTCAGATACTTGTTTATTTCCTTAACATATGATGGGAGGGCATCACTACTGAGAAGGCCCTCTGCCTGATTCCCTGTAGCTTCACTTCTTGCAGTGAGGGAACTGCCAGAAGGCCCTCGGAGCTGGACCTCAGTGTCTGGGCTGGACACTCCTTCAGGTATACTGGGCCAAGGCCATTTAGGGCAACACTTTGATCTGTGCTCAGAAATGTATTGGGAGGCGTCCTCTAATAATGGCTATATGCTACCTCCAGGATGAGAATCAACTTTCTTCTGAACATCAGCTGCCGGGGCCTAACAGTGGGGAAGGTCTTATGGAAGGTCACTGTGGGAAACAGGACTGGAAAGGTTATTTGGTCTGATGCAGCACAGCTTTTCTTACATTCTCTGTATAACCAGGAAAAACTCAGGCACCATTTCTCTTGCCTGTGTTCGGGCTTAATCTTACAGGTCTTTGGGACCTTGGTGCATTTATGATTTTTCTTAGTTATTTCCCCCTCGCATTTTTATATGCCATTTCAGACGCTCGTCCTGAAGAAGTGTTTGCCTTCTAAAGACTACCCAAGGACGCTGTGTACAACACTGGAATTGATGAGAGCCTTGAAGGATCTGCCTTTCCCTGTAGACGCACCTGCTCCACCTGTGATTTATGGGATCTACGTGGGCTACATAGGAGATGCCAACCTGCTAATGTTGAACACGCTGATTGCAGTGATGGATGATACAAACCGGAGAGCAATACAGAAGGAAGAATTAGGGAGCTGCGAGGAATCCAATGCATCATCTCACGTGACCTCCTAGTCCCAAGACAGAATTCCTTTTTCCTGAAGTATCCTCAAAAGGATACCTGACTAAATATTTCTTTAACTTTTTTGGGGTAAAGAAAGAAACTTCACGTTCTAGTGTTATGCTGAAACTACTATTGCTTTTGTTCCTTTTCACCATTGTGTGTGTGTGTGTGGGGGGAGTGGGGAAAATTGAATACAGAGATTTTGCTTCTCATTCCTATAAACTAGAGCTTGAGGTCACCCAATGGAATTGATGAAAAGTCGTTTCAAGACGGATAAATGAAAGAATGTCTTCATAAAATGTATGATTAATTTTTGGAATTTATGATGACCACCAAGCTGAAACGACTTTAACAGGTGATTAAACAAACTGATGAAGAAAGAACATAAGAAGAAGAACATAAGAAGGGTACCGATGGATCAGAACAGAGACTTATTTGGCCGTTATCCAGTTTTCCTCAGTTGTCTATGGGAAGTCCACAAACAGGACATGACTGCAGCTGATCCACGGTGACTGATGTTTAGAAACATGTTTCCTTGAAGTAGTAAAGGTAAAAAAGGTAAAGGATCCCTGGATGGTTAAGTCCAGTAAAGGCGAGGATGGGGTTGTGGTGCTTACCTCACTTTCAGGCTGAGGGAGCTGACATTTGTCCACAGACTGCTTTCCGGGTCATGTGTCCAGCATGACTAATCCATTTCTGGTGCAACGGAACACTGTGACGGAAACCAGAGCACACAGAAATGCCGTTTACCTTCCCGCCGCAGTGGTACCTATTTATCTACTTGCACTGGCATGCTTTCGAACTGCTAGGTTGGCAGGAGCTGGGATAGAGCAACGGAAGCTCACCCTGTCATGGGGATTCGAACCGCTGACCTGATCAGCAAGCCCAAGAGGCTCAGTGGTTTAGACCACAGCACCACATGTGTCCTATCAAGACTAGTACCCACTGATTAGTCATAGAATCATAGAATTGTAGAGTTGGAAGGGACACCAAGGGCCATCTAGACTAACCACAGATAAAGGATCCCTGACACATGGCTGCCCAACCTCTGCTTGAAAACCTCCAGCAGAGGTCCACCACCTTCTGAGGCAGTGTGTTTCACTGAAATAGCTCTTTCCACCAGATAGTTCTTACTTTGTTGGAATCTCTGAAACAAGCTTGCTCCATCATCCACATGACAGTCCTTCAAGTGTTTGAAGAGGGCTATCTCTTCCCAAAGGGCCACAGGTGGTGCTGTGGTCTAAACCACTGAGCCTCTTGGGCTTGCTGATCAGAAGGTTGGCGGTTCAAATCCCTGCGACGAGGTGAGCTCCCGTTGCTCGGTCCCAGCACCTGCCAAACTAGCAGTTCAAAAGCATGCCAGTGCAAGTAGATAAATAGGTACCGCTCTGGCGGGAAAGTAAACGGCGTTTCCGTGCGCTGCTCTTGTTTTGGTGTTCCATTGTGCCAGAAGCAGCTTAGTCATGCTGGCCACATGACCGGGAAAAACTGTTTGCGGACAAACGCCAGCTCCCTTGGCCTGTAAAGCGAGATGAGTGCCACAACCCCAGAGTCATCTGCAACTGGACTTAACTGTCAGGGGTCCTTTACCTTTTTAAAATCTCTCCCCAGTCTCCTCTTATCCAGGCTAAACATAGTCAACCATGGGAGTCTATCAATGGCCATTAGCCATAAATGGTGATAAAAACATAATAAGAGGTTGATGGATCAGGCCAGGGGCTTTCAACAACTATTATTATTGTTATTATTATCATTATCATTTGATGCGGAAAACTGAATTTTAGGTTGGAAAAATGGGGAAGTTGAGAGAAAATGAAACAGGCAGATCTGCTCATCCCTAGGAATGGGACTTTTTTTTGGGGGGGGGGGGCAAATGCTGATGTTTCTAGGATTCCTCTCCACATCTCCATGCAGAGAAAGCTGCATCAAGTAGGTATGTAACTAACCCTAAATGTGTGTAACTCACCCCACTCCCAGACTTCTGCTAAAAATGGGGAGTTGCAGAGGGTCAGTTGAGGGGGAGTGAGAAATATCCCTATTTTCATCTGAATGATGTTGGAGGGTATGCATTTAGGGCTTTAAAGGTCAGCACCAACACTTTGAACTGTGCTCAGAAGCCTCCTGGGAGCCAATGTAGATCCTTTAGGACCAGTGTTCTAGAGGCCATTGTAGGCATCCTTCAGGAGCCGGCAGGGCCAGAAGGAATGATGGGCAGAGTAACAGATGCAACTCTGGTATAGTGGGCTACAGGTAAAGGTCAGAGGTTTCTATATATACATGAATGCTTCTGCATCCTCCACCCAAGCAAGCAATCAGCATTGTCTCAATTGTAAGCCCTCTGGGATGACATGCAGTGGGGTTGTGATGGGTGTTTCTGGTGGCCGAGATAGGATCCTGGTGGCCAGATAAGGAGGCCTGTAGGGTTGCATCCCCTGGGCCTGAAATCCCCTGCTCTAAGTAAATAACCAAAGAATCCCAGTTCATTTGTAGAATCATAGAATTGTAGAGCTGGACCACAAGGGTCATCCAGTCCAACCCTCTGCAATGCAGGAATCTTTTGCCCAACATGGGGCTCAAACCCACAACCCTGCGATTAAGAGTCTCATGCTTTACCAACTGAGCTATCCCAGGTCATTCTTAATCCATCTGATGGGATGGTGCCCCTGTCCATAAGGTGGGAGATAAAAGAAGGGATCATTGCAACAACCACCCTGCTCCCAGATGTGTCTAGCATAATGGATGCATCCAGTGTGGTGACTAAAACAGGCAATGGACACTGCTGTACCTTTTTGCAGCCCTTTTGCATGCCCCAGCACAAAGTTTCAAGATCATTGTAGAAAGGTTACCCTTGCTGTCAATTCTCTCTCTCTGTCTACATCCACAGCCCCAGGATATCAGTCTTGTACATGGAGGACCACGGTGCTAGGACAACGAACACACTCTTCAGTGTCAATTGTTTCTCCATATTTAAAGCATCTCGTCATTTCTGTTGCTTTTAGGGACATCCTGTCCCTTGACTATTCATGAGTGCAGCGGTCATTGCTAATTCATCACTGTCTCAGCCTGCAGGATTCTTCTCAAACTGATTACATTTGTTTATACAGTTCCTTTGATCTCCGGCATATGTTGCCTGTGAACCCCATTCCTTATTGTCAGCACTTTCAATTATTAAGCGTGGCAGAGTGCACACCACCTGAAATAAATATTGCGATTGAGTTCACAAATGAAAAATGATGGGCTCCGAAACAGCTTAATAGCATGCGCCTGACTCAAGTTCTCGTAACGGTGCCCCTGCGTGCTTCTGTACATGCATCCAAATTGATCAGAGCATCCATCAGCACATGTGTGCTTAAATTCATTTTTCTCTTTTAGTGCTGATGACCAAGAAATTCTCTCCACAGGCTTTCTGCAGTTTTCAATTTTGGGGATGGACAGGTCAGTGGTAACCATGAATGAAAAGGGTCTGATTATAATCAGCTGGAGAGGGAGAGGGCAGAAAGCAAATGTTTTGGCTATCTGTCAGCGCAACCCATTCTCTGGCAGGACATAGTGCGTCTTTGTAGGAAACAATTAGAGGGTTCAACGGTCTTCTGGTGACACTTTGCCATACTTTGCCTGTGACTTTGCCATACATAACTCTCTGTTCCTCCCATACGGAAGCTCAGGAGACGGAACTTTCTGAAAATATCAGCGTCAAAGTTATCTGTATGGACTTCTCCTAATTCTTGTCCTGTTCTTTAACCCTTGCCCCCCAGTTCTGATAAAACACAAACGGTATTATATGTATTATTATATGTGTTATTATACGTACAATATTATACACATAGTACACACTTATATGCTTCAGGTTCCCTAAAGTAAAAAGCAATTAGATAGGTATATACATCAGTGCATATAATAACGGTGTAAAAATATGTATGCATTAATATACTTATAAAATTATGCTGCAGAAAGCACCATGGAACTTGACTCTTTTGTACATATTATGGTATGGTATACTTGCCCCCTTCAAATTCATAACAATATAGTTGTACAGAAATTCATATATTACAATATTGCAAGTCTCTAGAGAGCTCTCCAAACCTGTGTATTGATCCTGAAAGCTCTCACCAATTGGGGGCTGGAGTAGCGGGAAGTGTATAGCACCCTATTTTGCTGAGCTGCAATGGGAATAGACTTATTTACTACAGACGAAGAACAGGCAATCTCAGCTCCATCAACCCCAACCCATTTTGGGGTTAGGGGCCAGGGGAACCATGAGAACCTCAATAAGCTGCTCCAGTGCTGTCCTCCCCAGACATGCTAGCTTAGGCCCATGGGAGCTAAATTCCAAAACATTCAGAGGTCACCAGCCTGGAGAAAGCATGGCCACTTCTTCACCCAGTGAGCAGAAGCATCAGCCAGGTAACAGTGTCAGAATAAGCCCTTCGTTTTTATTTTAAGAAAAGAAGAGGCCTGTTTGCTCTATAAGAGTCCATTAAAATACAAAATAAAAAGTGTGAAGGTTTTCGGCCCAATCTCATTGTGGTTAGAATGTTAGACTAGGACCGGAGACTTTGACCCGGGTTCAATCCTAGCCATCATCTCACAGGGTTGTTGTGAGGGTGAAATGGGGGAGGGAGCAAGGCAGATTACAGCAACGTAAAAATACAATAATATGACCAGTTTAAACCATTTACAATCAAAGGAACAGGATGGGTTCTGAAAATGAATATCTCCATTGCCAAAGGTCCGGTTACAGAGGTGTGTCTTGTATGTGAAAGTTATACAGGGATGGTGGCGAGATGCAGAGAATGCCCTTTCCTTCCAAGGTTGGTGGAATTACCAAAAGGTAATCTTCAGCTGATCTTCACACCCAAGAGGTGTTACAGAGAAGGAGGCAACCCTTCAGATATTTGGAGCCCAAGTCGTTTAGGGCTTTAAACACTAGTGTGAGCACCTTGAATTGCAACCCGTTGCATCTGTTTTAAAAAGGAGCTATGTGAGCCCTAAACCCTAGTCAGTAATCTGGTTGCTGCATTTTGGTTGACGCTTTCAAGTCATCTTCAAGGGCAGCTCCATGTTGAGCATGTTGCAGTAATCCAATCTGGAAGTCACCAGAGTATGGAGTACAGTGGTCAAAGTTGGTGAGCCAACTGCAGTTGGGAATAGGCACTCCTAGCCATTGAGGCCACCTTCAGCCTCCACAAAGTATTGGAAATATATTCCAAATTAAGTATATATACATGCATATTTTGGTTTTCTGTGGTGCATAATTTGGACATTTTTGGCACGACATACAAGCTGCTCTATTTATGACCACAAGGTCAGGAAACAGACTTGTGCATTTGCAGGATTCATTCTTTGAATTGTGGCAAGTCCTTCAGTCCTCTCACAAAATATAATGCTATAGGATGGTGCATATTTTCGACATGAAATTGGTTTCCGGTGGAGGACAGTCCTCTGGCAGTTTCAGGATCCCATCCAGCATTTTCAAGTTTGGCAAGTTAGAGAAGACACTAGAAGAGAATATGATTTAGGAGTAAATTAATTTCCACCATCCCATGCCCTTGACCTTAACTTCAATTTTGCTCCCATACCCTCCCTCTCCAGTTTGGGCTCTCCATCCCTGAAATTTGGTGTGTGTATGTGTCGGTCAACCTCACTTTTGCCACTAGTGGACTCAAAGGAAGACCAAACGAAACAGCTGGTGCCCAGAAATTAAACTCTAAGTGAGCACAGTATGTGAGAGTAGAATGCTTTGACTGACTCCATGGTGCAGAGGTTAAGGTCATGTGCCTTAACTTACAACTCCCATGCCTTTGGGTGTATCAGTGAATCTGAGAACAACTTAACATGCTTTCCCAGGAACATACAATTCCTTCTATTTCCAGTGTTCGGAAGTGTTTCAGTACGCAAAACACCACCACTCAGGACAATACCAGGGGAAGGGCCATCGTTCAGTGGCAGAGAATCTGAACTGCACACAGAAGAGCCCCCCCCCCCCCGGTCAGTGTTTCTCAAATTTGGGTTCCCAGCTGTTGTTGGACTACAATTCCCATCACCCCTAGCTAGCAGGACCAGTGGTCAGGGATGATGGGAGTTGTAGTCCAACAACAGCTTGGGGAGACCCAAGTTTGAGAAACGCTGCCCCAAGTTCAATCCCCGACATCTCCAGATAGAGAAGAGAGAGAGAGAAGAGTTTTGGATTTGATATCCCGCTTTATCACTTCCCTAAGGAGTCTCAAAGTAGCTAACAATCTCCTTTCCCTTCCTCCCCCACAACAAACACTCTGTGAGGTGAGTGGGGCTGAGAGACTTCAGAGAAGTGTGACTAGCCCAAGGTCACCCAGCAGCTGCATGTGGAGGAGCGGAGACGCGAACCCAGTTCACCAGAATACGAGTCTACCGCTCTTAACCACTACACCACGCTGGCTCTCAGTGACAAGCAGAGACATCCCCTAGCATGGCTAAGAGCATCTGGTTGGCTAGACAGAAAACATTGTGCTGGGTGCTGAGCTAGATAAACTTTTGGTCTGATCCAGCAGGGCTTTTCTTACATCCTTGCATACAGTGGATGTGTCTCCCCACCCCCCCAAGGTCACCCAGCAGCTGCATGTGGAGGAACGGAGACGCGAACCTGGTTCACCAGATTACGAGTCCACCGCTGTTAACCACTACACCACACCTGCTCTCACAATATCCCCTATCTGAAATCCTAGACAGTCCATGCCAGTCAATACTGAGCTAGAAGGATCCTCGATCGGACTCTGTGAAAATCCTATGTTTCCTATCCATGTATGAGGGGGAGGTGTCCGCAGACTCAAAGGAACCCCATGGTTTGCAAAGTACAAAAGGATGGGGGGATTCAAGGGTGCAAACCCCCCTTCCCCTCAACATACCAGTGAGGACCCAACTTGCCCACTGGTCATAGAGAAGCAAGTGACTGTTGGCAGGGGGGAACTGGATAAGGGGGGTGGTGAAAGAGTCAGGAATGATGGGAGCTGTCATGCCGCAACATGTGGAGGGCCACAGGTTCCCCACCCCTGGGACAGACAGTGGAGCGCAGGGGGTGGCTGACTAAATGAGACACTGGACACGCTGCAACATTTTGTTGCAGACCGACTTGCTACTAAATACACTCCAGCGGCGTGCAATAACTTACAGCTGCCTGTAGTTGTCATGAAACTCACAGGGGTTCCTCTGGAGTACGAGAGACTTCAGTGGAGTGTGTCTCAGGGCACACAGCCCATGTAGGGTCTCAATGTTGTTCTCATCAAGGGACAGATGTTGAATCGCAGGTAGTTTTGGCAGCTGCTTGAAGGATGTAAAATGATTTCTGCTGAGTTTCAGCTCTTTGCATCTGGAAAGCACATTAAATGTGTGTGATCGGTTATTACATGCAGGAAAAAAGAAATTCCAACTTACAACAACAAGGGTTTTTGGGGAGGTTATTTTTTTAAGTCCTGAAAATGTAGACAATTATTCTTTTGTAAGAAGCAATTCAATGGACCCCCATACTGACACTATCTTACAAAAGGCACCAGAAAATGTGCTAATTAGTCTCCAGTGCTGCAAGAACTATGCTCAAAGATCTTTTTGTGAAATGGTCAAGACCTCAGGTGAGGACCGTATCAGCTTGGTTTCACATTGCATTTCTCTGACACTCTTCCTGTGTCAGTGAAGGGGCTCATTTGGAAAACAGTTTCTTGGCACAATTAGCCAAGATGTCAACAGCCACTTTGCTTCCCCGTTCACAACCTGCGGCAATTAAACCCAGAAGTCTCCAATTAACCAATGTGTGGAAAAACTCCCTTTCTGATAAGACCACACAGAGACTATTTGGTATCGCTGCAAGAGCTACAGTAAATGTCTCCCAGCCTTGATTTGCCTTTTTGTTTTGTAACTTTCCTTTCCCTTCAGGGGGAAAAAAGCTTGCCTTGGTTTTTCCTCCCTCCTTGCAACACAGACAGCATCTTCCACTCTTCACTGCCTCTCACCTGGCTGCCTCTCTCAGGTTGTGTATATAGCACCGGCTATGCTACAGTGCTATGGGATGAGGTTGGTGCTATGGGTTAAACCACAGAGCCTAGGACTTGCCGATCAGAAGGTTGGTGATTCGAATCCCCGTGACGGGGTGAGCTCCCGTTGCTCGGTCCCTGCTCCTGCCAACCTAGCAGTTCGAAAGCACATCAGAGTGCAAGTAGATAAATAGGTACTGCTCTGGCGGGAAGGTAAACGGTGTTCTGGTTCGCCAGAAGTGGCTTAGTCATGCTGGCCACATGACCTGGAAGCTGTATGCCGGCTCCCTCGGCCAGTAAAGCGAGATGAGCACCACAACCCCAGAGTCGGCCACGACAGGACCTAATGGTCAGGGGCCCCTTTACTTTTACCTTATGCTACAGTTTGGGTGTGCTACTTTCTGGGATGATGAGATAATGTTCCAGTGAAACAAGACTGAGAATAAGTCCTGCAGAAGCCTCAGATTTGCACAATCTCTCAACCATTATCCCCCCTTTTTTCATTCAGACTGACAAACTGTGGTTGCCAGGGTCAGAACAGTCTAGGATCTTATAAGGACTCCAAACTGTGGTTCTGGCTTCTTTTCTGAACCAGGAAAGCCTAGTTTCCAAGCTGAATAAAACTTGGATGAACTAAGGTTGAGTGCAATTTCTAGTGGCCAAAAAACACCTCTCCAGATGGCGCTTGCAACAAATATAACGTGATCTAATGATTTAAATCCACTATAGTAAATTGCTTGCAATTGTGACTGCGGATGCATGGGATATACATAGTTCTGCTATTAACTGAGTTAATGCTTGGAAAAGTCCCAATAATAATCAAATTACCTTGGCAAGCATATGGCACTTAGATCTGTCAAGGAGTTGTCCACCAGCCAAAGCCTCTCCACTCGGATTAGACGGCGGAGAATCCTTTTGCAGTTTTCTACCTGGTAAAGGTCTCCCAAGTCTTGGTAAGAAAGATTTAAACTCTGGTGGTGGGAGGGAATTCAAAGAACACACAAATAGATCCCATTTAGCTGAACAGTCAAGTGGAGATCTTTTGCACACTGAATGTTTATGACAGCATCAAGACGAAACTAGACAAGAATGCATCTCAGGTCTTGCAAATAGCAACTCCAGAGGACCACAGTATGGATTTGAGTAATTTGGTGAGGTGGAAGGGTTAATCCCACCATGTTCTTTCCCCAAGAAAAATCTCTTCCAAAACTGTTATTTACTAATTTGGGAAATGCTTATCACAGCTCTGAGGTGGTGTTGGTAGATATTCATGGGGGGAAATGGTACAGAGGTAAGGGTTAAAATGTCCCCTGTCACAGTTCCAAAATGGATCTCCAAATTCCATAGCTTGACTGCAAATGTTTAAAGGATACTATAAATGTTTAAAGGGAGCAGAGATTACTTTGCACATCTCTGTTTGGCCCTTGGTTTCCATGCAACGCAGAACTCTCCTTCCTTCTAAGCAAGATGACTGAGCTACTGTGAGGCTCACTGAGTTAATTTGGTTTTTGCATATAGGCTCTCTGTTATACCTATAACTGCTAACAAATTAGGGTGACAAATTTGACAAGCTGAATTTTGCTGCCTTCTTTGGCAGAGGTTCAAACTACCTGACAGGGTTGAGAATCCTGTAGTAGTAGTAGAGGAAGAATAAGAATAAGCGATTACTGTAATCTAAAAAGATGTGGCACAAATGGAAATTTGATAGGTAGGAGGATGTCATGCATAAGTACAAATTTCCTTCCTCCTAATCAGACTTCCTTTTGTGCCCCATATTTTACAATTATAAACTTAAGGGCAAGGACTGTCTTTTTGTGATCTATAAGCTGCTATGGGAACCGTTTTTGGCAGAAGTGAAGGATACAAATTCTTTAAATAAAATATTTTTAAAACTGCACTGACAGTCCTATACTTTTTATTCAGCATCAGAAACAATAATTTAGGAGTCCAATGACACCTACTTCCTTGTAAGAGTGTATAGGAATGCAGCCTGAATGAGATATTACTAACAATGTTTTTTTTTAAAAAATAAAGCCCACAATTTTAAAAAAGTCCTTACCACACAGTTTTCCCAGTTCTCTTGCAGCCTTTGTTCCCATTTCTCATTCTCTGTCAGTTTTTTTCTGGCACACAGAGTGTGATGCTCTCCTCTGAAAAAACGCTCTTCTTCAGAAGGTCCTGTTCAGAAATATAGATATCCATCTCAATATTTTTCAAAAAACTGTTTTCATTAAGATTTTATGGGGTTACAAAAGTACACATAGCACTTCTGCTTTCAGTTCATAGTCCTTTCTATAGATCAGTTATATTCAGTGTGAGACACTAATGTTATAGATGGCATAAGGCTGTGGCAGAGGAGAGGTGGGGAGAGAGAAGGGCATCTCAATATTATATTCCTGCTCCTATCATTTATATCTTAGCAGAGGACCATGGGTGGCGCTGTGGTCTAAACCACTAAGCCTCTTGGGCTTGCCAATTGAAAGGTCAGCAGTTCGAGTCCACACGATGGGGTGAGCTCCCATTGCTCTGTCCCAGCTCCTGCCAACCTAGCAGTTTGAAAGCATAGCAGCTGCATTGAGAAGGTAAACGGTGTTTCCATTTGGTATGGCACTCATTACAGGGTCCTGTTGTGTGGGAAGTAGTTTAGTCATGCTGCCCACATGACCAGGAAAGCTGTCTGCGGGAAAAACGCCGGCTCCCTTGGCCTGAAAGCGAGATGAGCACCACAACACCATAGTGAAGTTTGACTGGACTTAAATGTCCAGGTGTCCTTTACCTTTATCTTATATCTTAGCAGAATATTTCAAAGCTTAGAAATATGCAAGAGGGGATATATGTACATGTGTACACACACACACACACACACACACACACACACGTATGTACATGTGTACACACACACACACACACACACACACACGTATACAAACACACATATATATTTATAGTGCCTTACACCTCAAAAGTTTCAAGGCCGATTACACAAAACACATACAAATAGCATACAAACTTGGGCTGCCATACGTCTGAATCTTCCCAGAAATTACTGGGATTTCAAAGGCGGAATAGACACCTGGAGGAATTTTCTGAAAAGTGGCTCTTTGTCCTGGATCTTTTGATCTTAGGCAAGTCAATCTAAAAATCGCATTTTTAGCTCAACAACTTTTGGGGTGTCCTTTTTGAAATACGGCTCACTAAAAGCAATTGCAACTCAAGATTTGCACCGCTAGACTAGTAGGAGCCACTATTAGAACAACCAGCTCACAAAATCAAACCCAGACCAGCAGACAAAACATTAAAGATTTAATTCCTGGAGTTAAAGCCTTGTGCCAAAATGATAATGATTCTCCTGCCAGGTGGACTTCCCTGGGAAGACAACTCCATAGTTGGAGTACATTATATATACTTTGTGAGAGAGAGCCATTAAGGCTGAGTGCCAGGTGTTCAGATCGCATTACTGCACACCAATTCTGGGCTAGTTACACTGGCTTCCTTTTGGGTTCTGGACCCAATGTAATGGGCAGCATTTGGCCTTTAAGGGAGACGTGGGTGGCATTGTGGTCTAAACCACTGAGCCTTGGGTTTGCCGATCAAAAGGGTGGTGGTTCGAATCCCTGTGATGGGGTGAGCTCCCTTTGCTCGGTCTCAGCTCCTGCCAACCTAGCAGTTCAAAAGCATGCCAGTGCAAGTAGATAAATAGGTACCACTCTGGCGGGAAGGTAAATGGCATTTTCGTGTGCTGCTCTGGTCGGTGTTCTGTTGTGCCAGAAGCAGCTTAGTCATGCTGGCCACATGACCCGGAAAAACTGTCTGCAGAGCAGACAAACGCCAGCTCCGTCGGCCTCTAAAGTAAGATGTGTACCACAACCCCAGAGTCGTTCACAACTGGACCTAACTGTCAAGGCCTTTAACTTTGGCCTTTAAAGCTCTAAACCAGGGTCAGTGAACAGGATCTGGTCAGCGAGTCAGATGCTGAGCTTCCCCATAGGCCACTTTGGCAGATGGGCAGGGGCTGGCATCACAAATGACATTAGATGACACTTAGTGAATATTTCCTTTGCTAGCAACCTTTGGAACTATGCTGCGAGGGCCAATCAGCTGACTGGGCATGGATTGGCTGTGCTGCCAATTGGTACCTCAGCAGTGTTACTGATCCCACCAGGGCTTGCTTCCATTGCTGATCAGCTGACTGGCACTGACAGCAAGCCTGTCTCGCCAAGGAACAACTGGGAGTGCACTTTAAGACTCAGGTTGCTTCTATGCACACCTGGCACCACAGAATATGTATCTGAAAGGCTGCCTGGATGCATATGAGCCTACCCAGGGTTTAAGATCAGTGGCTGAGGGACAAGACCTTTTTGGTCCTTCATCCATAGGGATGGCTCATCCTTACTGGTTATTTTAAAAATTTCTATAGACTTCTTTATTTCCCATTGCAGACACACGTATTTGTTTTCTCCCACTGTCAGCCTCTGTGCAAACAGGCTCCATAGGTTTTTGATACAGTAAAAAAAACAAAACTTACAAAACCAAATTCACGAGTGGGATGACAGCATAACCATGCAGTTTCCCATATCTTAAGGATTTTCTCATATAATCTTTCTCATATTTATTGTTTGTCAATAACAGTGAATAAAATAACTGCTTGGGGATTAGATCTTGGGACAGCTGTATCTGGCAAAACTGATCTCCATCTAGGTCCTAGAAAGACAGCATTGAAATGGAAGTTGGGACGATCATGGATGCCTGCATTGTTACGATAATGTATTTGCCGTATTGGATTGCTTTCAAGATTGCTTTGGGGGAGAAAGGGATGATGATGGCTGCCAGGAAAACAAATTGGAATTCTTTCAACTGATTCTCATTGCAAATTACTTCTTATCTCCGATGCCAGGTTTTGATTGCTTTATTCCTTTCTGTTCCATCATTTCTTCATACTTCCTGATCACTGGGATAGTAGTATGTATCAGCTGCAGGCCCGTACACAGATAAACTGCGTAGCTCCAACTGAACATGATAATTGGGGCTGCCAACTGATCAATCAGCTACTTTTTAACTAACCAATTAATGGATCAATTAAGGGACCTATGACATGGTGCCTAGAAAGCCATAGAGGCCATAGGATTTGCAGTTCTTCCTCTCCATGGGTGGAAAGCGAGAGATACAGAGAAGATGATCCACTAGGTCTCCTCACTGCAGGTGTGAAAGCCTCAGTGGCTGTTGGTCCTCTGCTGTCTGTGCTCCTACAGCGGAGGGCAAAAAGGAGGTGCTCTGTGTGTGTGTTGGTGTGTGTGTGTGTGTGTGTGTAAGTTGGATTTAAAATCCTCAGCTGCCAGAAAGTGGGGGGGAAGGAAACACACACACCCTCCTGAAAAACCCACATCTTCTAACCTGTGAACACAAGCCTAGCTTTGGATTTGGCAGTTCCACAATCTTCTACCTGCTTTGCGTTGTTCTGCCACTTTAAATAAATGTGTTTGCTGCCAAAATCCCACGGCATGTGCTTTATTATGGTACCGGGGAAAGGGTAAGGTGATTGCTTCTTATGAAAGCTCCTAACATTCTGTAACATCCTAGCATGGCCCATTTCTTTGTTGTAAGCTGCGTCAAGTTTACTAAGAAGATCCATTAATCAAATACAGCATTTGGCTAATAACCAGAGGTGATCCCAAATGAACAAAGGTGGAGAGGGAATGTTTGGCAGGGGACGACGACGACGACCCAAATGGAGTCGTTTTTCCAGGGGCTGTCTTTCCAGGTGGCAATGGCACAGTGGACAAGTGAGACATGATACCCTCTTGATACAGTTTTCTCTGACCACCCCCTCTGACACTGCTGAGCCTGTTCTGCACTTTGGTATACTAGAGAACAAAGGGCAATGAAAGAGGCTAGACCAGTGGCTCCCAGTTAGGAGTCAGGGGGCCCATGGTCCCATCCTGTGCCTCTCCTCCAACTAAGTTTTTGTCATTTTTGCATGGTAATATCACAAATTCTATGGTCCGTTTTTTAAAGTGTACCTAAAATCCTTTGCTTATTAGGGGCTACCCCACATTTTGTTCAAATAATTGCTTTGCAGAGGTAACTACCATAGAGTTATCAAAATTTTCAAAAGTAGGGGGTCTGTGGCTTGACTTTTGAAAAAATAGGGCACCCTCAGTAATTGGCTAATTGGGAACCACTGGGCCTTGCCCCTGGCTTCTAAAGCATGCTGAGGGGGTATCATCATCATCATTGAATATGTTAAATATAGTGTTTGCTCTATTTATATTGTGACTGTCTATGGCTTTAAACAATAAAGTTTAATTCATTAGTGCTGTTAGTATTGTTAATGAATCACCTTTTACATGTGTCTCAAACTGATTTACCGATATACCATAAAAACAAAACAGCTAAAAAATAGTCTAAAACAGTACAGAAACAACTGAAGACAGAATGGAGACCTAAGGCACAGACATTTCCACCTTGTGGAAAAGCCAGTCAAAAGAAAAACCAAAGCACTTCAAATATTTCTACAAAGTATGGATTGTGGGTGCCTGTCATATCTCAACAGACATGCTGTTCTACAGCATGGGGCAACCATACTGAAAAGTCCCCTCTAAGTTACTGTGAAGCAGGCTTCTGATATTCTGGGGGCTGTGATATCTATTTTTCTAGAAAACGAGGTGCCAGAACTTAGCATGAATGCCTCCCTTGTTCTCTTATAATGGCAGCTGAAAAAAAGCCCTGCTTAGGAGAGGAAGTTGTTCTGGCCATCTTGGAAGAGACAGTGATTCAACCACTATTGAAAAAGCCCACCCAAGATCCATTGGCTTGTGACAACTTCTGCCTGGTCACAAATGCCCCTTTGGGGGGGAAGGTGATTGAGAGGGTCACGGCAGGACGGTTGCAAGCCAATTATCTTGACCCACTTTTAATTCAGCTTCCAGCCTGCTTGTGGGACTGAATCGGCCTTGATCACCCTGATGGATGACCTTTTTCAGGAGAAGGAATGGGGATTGAGACCCTGTTGTTACTTGATATCTCAGCAGCTTTTGATACCATAGGCCATGATATCCTCTTGAGCCGACACAGTGAGATGCATGCTGGCGGCTCTGTTTTATGTTGGTTCTGATCCTATCTCTGGGATCACTTTCAGAGAACGTCATTGGACGATTATCTGTCTGCCTCCTGGCAACTGTACTGTGGGATACCATAGGATACCATCTTGTCTCCAATGCTATTTAACATCTACTGTATATGAAGCTGCTGGTCAGTAGGAAATCTGGGGCTGATGATACCCAGACCTATTTTTCTATCACTTATGAACTAGGAGAAGCTGTGCAAGTTGGTGATCTGACACTAAGTAAAAGTGAAACTAAAGAAGTGCCATGGTCAGATCACTTCCTGGTGCAACTAGACTTCTCCGTGACCCTTCCCCTCTGCAGGGAGGTGGGACTGATTCGGAAGGTCTGCCACTGCCACTTAATGGATCCAAATGGTTTCCAGAGAGTGGTAGGGGATGCTTTATCCCATGTTGATGACCTTTCAGCTGATTCCCTGGTGGCCTGCTGGAGTTAACCAGGGCTATTGACTGTTTGTCTCCGAAGCGCCCTCTCTGATTGCATGGAGCCCAGACAGCCCTGTGGTTTTCCATGGATCTGAGGGCACTGAAACAATCACTGAGATGGCTAGAGTGCTGGTGGCGGATAACTCATTCTGAAGCTGATCGGACACAGGTTAGAGCTCAATGTCGAGCTTACCAGGTGGCGGTAGCAACGGCGAAGAAGACTTTCTTCACCGCCTCTATTGCATCTGCAGAAAACAGCAGCAGGAGACTCTTTCAGGTGGTTCACAATTTAGCGGAACCACCTGCTCCATCAGGGCCCAGTACGGGCCACATGATCTCCTGCAATGATTTTGCTAAGTTTTTTGCAGATAATGTTGCTCAGATTTGGGAAGAGGTAGACTCCACCGTGGGAGCAGGGTCAGGGCGGGAGATGGGCAAGGTATAAATAATAACTTGCCAGATGGGCAAGGTATAAATAATAAATTATTATTATTATATAAATCCTGGGCCAATAAACCCAGTCTGAATCCTGGCAAGATGGAGGCACGGTGGGTAGGCAGATCCTTACACAGGATAAATGGTAAAGTGACCACTTTGGACAAGGTCATACCCCTCCTGAAGAAGCAGATTCATAATTTGAGGGCATTCCTAGATCCATAACCATCACTAGAGGTCTAGGTGACCTCAGTGGCTAGGAATGCCTTTCACCAGCTTCCAGCAACAACCATTTCTGGACCAGGGTAGCCTGACCACTGTTTTCTATGCATTGGCAACCACCAGTTTGGACAACTGCAATGCACTGTGTGTGTGGCTGCCCCTGAGGTTGGTCCAGAAATTGAGGCTAATGCAAACTGCAACAGTTCAATTGCATACTGGGGCAGAATATTGCCATCATGCTGTGTCACTGTTGAAACAATTGCTCTGGCTACCAATTAAGCTAAATTCAAAGTGCTAGTACTGGTGTACAAAGCCCTATACAGCTTGGGACCAGGATAGCTCATCATTCATATGTCCAACATCACCATGCTCTGTAAGAAAGAGCCTGCAGGAGAAATATTTAACAGGAGGAAGTTCCAAAGGTAGGGAGCCCCCTTCCAAAAACATCATCATCATGGTGGACCCACCCTGTGGAACTCCCTTCTGTTACATATCAGACAGGCACAGTTTCCATTGGCTTGTCAGTGCTTCTTAAATATATATTTTTTTATCCCAGTCTCTGTCAGTACTGGGTATGAAATTGCTTTCTATTTTAAATTGTTGCATTTTTTTTCTTACTGTTGATGTTCTTACTGTTAAATAGCTTTGAGATATTTTATCGGAAACAAGTCCTAAATGGAAACAAACAAACAACAGTGATGCCTACAGATTTTTTTTGGACTAAAAATCCCATCAGCCTGAGCCAGCAGGTTGGTGAAGGCTCTGAAACACAGAGAGACATCCAGTTATCTGCTAACCATGAGCTCTCATTGACATAATAGCAACAATCATTAGTGATCTGCCTAACAGGAATGGTTAGCGAAGCCTTTTATTATATATTGATACAGGTTGGAAGCTGCCCAGAATGGCTGGGGCAATCCAGTTAGATAGGTGGGGTACAAATAATAACTATTATTATTATTAACCACGCAAACAAGATGACCGCAATGCAAACAAGCCTGCTTTTAACGTGGAACCCTGCTGACTCAAATTTGGCCTGCAACAGATAATTATCCAAATCTTTTGATTTATCTACTGAGTAGACCAATTAAACCCAGTCAGTTCACTGAAAAGGGCAACCTCCTATGGGAATGCAGAAGTACACCTTCACTGAACTCATAGAACAGTCTGTCTGCACAATCCTACGGCATGTCGTTGAAGCACACACAAGCTCCAAAGCAAGGCACCATCATTCCCACCCCACTATTTCCTAATATCATGGAGGCTACAAACCAGATTCTTTTTCTATACCTTCTCTCACTCGGGGGCAGCGGATTTGGTTCCCTTGAACATCATGCTCTTCTAATTCATGCCAGGTGAGATACTTGAAGGAATCTGATGGAAGCTTGAAAGAGGAGAAGCCAAATTAGGAATATTTCCCCTTCTGCCAGATACCTTTTAATCAGCACAAAAATTTCAGACAGTACTTTAGCTTGTTTCCAAACAGTGGACATTTTCGATGCATTTGAAAGAAAATGGCAAAAGCACCTTAAAAGGATGGCACATTTATTAGGTGTGGGGACTGAAAAATCAGGATGATTTAGGGGTCTCCTGAAGAACAATGTCAACAGCTGACTTCATTTGGATCAGGCCCCCCACAGAGCATAGGAGCCAAGGTCCCTCTGCCCCCTAACATATTTGAGGGGGCTAGGCCTCCTTCAAATAGATCAGCATTGCCATAGAAATGGTGTGTGTGCACCATATCTTGTGATCAATTTTGCAGGGTGGGGCTTACCTGCCCCCCAGTATTTTATTCAAATTGGCACTCCTGTCACAGAGTGCTCGGTTTTGTGTCAATACATTTCTCTAGGTTCATGGGCTTTGCCAGAAGCAAAGCTGTCCAAAACATTGCCTGCAAAGCATGGAAGAGCTCTGGATTGTTGTTTTTGTTAGATCACAACAGCAGAGGATATTTTTAAAATTGAAAAGTTTAAGTTATTTTTTTTTTTAAACTGCTCTGCTTTAGCAACACATAAACCTCAGAGCTCTTCAGAATTCCACAGGAATACCACTATGCAGCTTTGCAATGGAAGTCTTGGTGCAAACCTTTAAAGGCTTATTGGGAGGTCTATAAGCCTGTTTGAGGACTCAAATAACCACCAGAAAGCAAGGCTAGCGAGAAGCTGCAAAGTTTAAAAAAGTGCAAAAGCAAGAATACGTACCACCTGACCACTTCTTAATTATTTTAAGGCAAGCGTGAGAAACCTCTGGTCCATGGCCCATGAGGGAGCTCAAGTTGGCCCATGAGGCCCTTTCCCTCAAACCATGTCCACACGCCCAGCAGCTGACATACGTAACTTGTGACATCATCTGATGGGTGACAGGACTAAACCCTGCATAGGCTACACATTTATTTATTTATTTATTTATTTATTTATTTATTTATTTATTTATTTCATTTTATTTTATTTATACCCTGCCCTCCCCGGCCAAGACCGGGCTCAGGGGGGCTAACTTCAGGTATAAAAACAATTGATTAAAATACAACTTAAAATGCAGCCTCATTTCAGTGGAAGCCCAGATCAAAAACTGTTTTTTTTGGGGGGGGGAGTCAAGGAAAAGGAAAGAGGGGGAGGGGATCAGGCTGGTTCCAAGCAGAACAACTGTCTTACAGGCCCTGCGGAAAGAAATCAGATCCTGCAAGGCCCTGGTCTCATGAGATAGAGCGTTCCACCAGGCCAGAGCCAGTGTTGAGAAGACCCTGGCCCTGGTTGAGGCTAATCTGACTTAGGGCCCGGGACCTCTAGAGTGTTGCTATTTATGGACCTTAAGGTCCTCCGCGGGGCATACCACATGCAATGAACATGCAATGTTCATGCAATGAACAGGACCAAGCAGCTAAACGGAGCTCATCAGCTGATGCAGAGGGTTTAAATCTTGCTCCGTTCAGCAGAATTCCATGCAAACTGCATGGAATACTTTGCTAAATCTAGGGGGCAGGGAGACAACTTTATTTTAACAGCACCTTGCAAGGTGCTTTGAAGTCCTTACTCAGGTGGATCTGAAGAGGCAATCCATCTCTACCCACACCCAAATTGGTCACCCTTACTTCTTCTATTACAATAGACAGTCTCTTGTTTCTGATGGCTAAAACTCAGGGAGAATGTTTGCACTTTCATGCTGCAGAAGGAGATGCTAGTAGTGAGGTTACCATCAACTTGTGCTTCTTTCCACAGAACTCAGAACCAGAATGCTTACTGGAGAGGCAATGCCGGAATCACAGCTGGGCGGGCGAACCCCTCTGCTCCTTGACGATAACACTGGCAAAGGGATTTCTGGATCGCTTAGATCGGAGAAGGGTGATGAATGGTTGGTGCACAATCTAAGCCAGCTTGCGTTCAGTCCTGAGGAGCTTAAAAAGATCACATTGTAAAGTCACAGAGGGGTCTCCTGGTCTGGTATCAGCAATCAGGCCCAGGGGATAAGGGTGGGAAACACAGAGGTCACTGCTGTGAGGCTGGTGAGCACAAAGTATAGGAGCAAAACGCAGAGTTGAAAAAATGATCTTGGTTCCGCAGAAATTGCAGAGGTGGGTCAGAACCACAGTCCATTTACTCTTAGAACTCTGCATCCAAGATGCATTTGGGTTAAAGTCTGGTTCTAATGTAAATGGAGAACCTGTGGCACGAACCTTGATAGCATAGGATTCTAAGAGCATTCATCCAAACATGTTTAGACGTCTCCTTCAGACCCACCTGCACAACATGAGAAAATGAAGGGTGGAGTAGATGGGGCCAACATGCATGGGATTCTTGGAAGTGGGGCTCGTGTGTGCTTCCCCTCTACCCTGTACTCTCTGTTCATGTTGGGAATTCCCTGTTCAGGCATAATGCCTGAACAAGGCAAGGATGCTGCCTGTTATCAGGTGAGGCTTTTTGTCTATCTACCCCAGCATTGTCAATTCTGATCTGCAGCAACTTCTGAGCTCTCAGTGAGTGGTACTCACTGAGAGGTACTAGGTATTATGGGTTCAACTGGGAGCCTCCTGCATGCAATCCATGTGCTCTGTCACTGAATCCAGGACCTGGGATTGTTAGGCTGGGCCTTTGTAACATCACCTGGCAATGCACAAAGGAAGGGAACTGTTAGATGGCCAGCAAGAAAGCCTCTTAACAAGGATAGGCCAGACCCTAACACACCCTGATCCCTATAAAAGCTTATGGATCAGGCTTGTTCATTGACCAAAACAACTTGCAAACTCTATAATTCCATTTTGACACTTTCCCCTTTTTGCTGAGATAGCTCAGTCAGCAGAGCATGAGATTTTTAATCTCAGTTGTGGGTTCGGGCCCCACATTGGACTAGATGGCCCTTCCAACTCTACAATTCTGTGATTCTATGATTCTCTTCTCCACCATTGACTTTACTGGAGCCGAGTCTGACAGATAGCACTTTATGCATGCACCAGATGAGCTTATACGGTTTGTTATTTTGTTGGGCAGGAGAATTGAAATTGGTTTATTCTTTATTGCATAAATGTGCAATTTTCAAGGTTGTGATTTCAAGCAAATGAACATCTCTAAAGGCGCAGAGAAGTCTATGGAGGAATACCTTGATAGATATTCATGTTGATCTTTAGTAGCACAGTCGATTCAGCAAACCACACTCCGGTTATTCTACAAGCCCCATGATCTGTCACAAAACATGATTATAACAGCTGCACAAGGGAGGAGAGGAAGACGTGCAACTATAAAACGCTCTGGTAAGAATGGTAATGGAACCTTCCTTCTACACGAGAGTGTAAGGCCAATATAAAGTACTAAGTGGCTTCAAATTGAAGCAGTGTTGTCATTTGAGAATACCCTTGAACAGAATCATAAGTTGCTTCGGCAAAACTCACCGTTTTGAAATATCCGATAAAAGAGGTTCTGCCAAATATTCCATATGCTCTTTAAAGCAATGCTTCTCAAACTCCCTAAGCTCAGGGGGACCCTTTCCATTCCGATTTGCCTGAAATGAACTGTGGCAAAATTTTGGCTTCCTCAAAGGCATGCCATCTGTTTACATAGGAGACAAGCTGGGTGTGTGCTAGGCATCGAAAAGAAAGACCTGTGGAGGTGGACAAGCTGCGGGCCATGCCTACTGGCTCCACCCCATGGCCTTTATGTACTTAAGCATGGATCGTGAACCTGTATCCCTCCATTGATGGTCTCTGATGAGTCCTAAAACATCTGAAGAGCTGCAGGTTCTCCATCCCTACATGAATGGCACCGCTTGGACAGTACAGACATCTGGATGACTCCAGGTTCCTGTTTACATGGTCTTGAACCTTCCATTTCCCAGGGTTCTGGACTGTGTACACTTTTGCTCCATCATGTCCCCCCCCCCAACAAAGAAGATGTCCAACATTACAGAAAAAGGAGAAGATGAGATTTAGGAATCACCCAAGGAGAGAGTCTCTATCACAGAAGAGAATATCTGAAGCAACTCCCATCAAATACTTCCATGGAAGGGGAGCATCAGGGACCAATTATGCCTTCATCCTCTGTGCCTGAGGAGATAGCGCTCTCCCGCACTGAAGAGGGAAGGGATGCTTCTGTCTCATCCTCTGAACCTCTCTCTGGTACCACACCAAAGTCTTGAGCCTTAAATTTTAATGCTTTCCAATGTTTGGTTACAAGTGTGAACACAGCATTATAATAGGGCAACACAACAGCAAGAAAAATGTTAAGAGGTATTACTTATGAAGTAAGACTTCAGGACTCACATTTGTTGTGCACCACATTGAACTCCTTGGAAGAAAGGTGGGATATAAATGCCACCTTTTTGGCCCAAGGTCACCCAATGGACTTTGTAGCTGAGTGGGGATTTGAACTCTCATCTCCCAGGTCTGACACTTAGTTCTCTGGAGACTGGCGGCAGAGAAGACCTAAGGTCCAAAATTCAAGTGACAATAAACTGATGGATCAACAGACCAAGTATACTTGTGAGTCACCATACCCAAAAAGATTGGGAACCACCTGCTCTAGACTACTGTTGGAGCAAGCTTATACCTAGGAGCTACTAAGTGCCACTGTGAGCTGTCCAGGGTCCTGATGACCTGCAGCCCATTCTGGATGTTTACTGTGCTCAGCCAGGACTCCCCTACAAACCCTGGCTTGGATCAAGCACATAGTCGTTTTACTAACACATCCTCTGAATCTCACATTTCTTTTGTTTTATACATGGGCTGACTTATACGAGCTTAAATTTAGAGTCTGACAAACATCTGTGTATATGTTTTGGTGTTTACAGTTGATTTATGAAGCTGGATTGGAAAACAATATTTACGTGCCTCTATTCCCAAGCCGATAAAAATGTTAATTTACTGTGCCATTCCTCTCCGTGTAGCCACATTAGATTGTTGCTGTGCGCAAGGATTTGAAGCTGCTTTGAGTGAACTGTTCTGTGGGGGTGACTTTTATTAGCTTTTTCAATATAATCATCGGATGCACTGTCAGTATCATAAAATATGTCATTATACCATGTCACAATGCACGTGGAAAATAATTCAGAATAGGAGAGAGGTGGTTGTTAGTGCAGAGTGTTATAGAGTTGAGATGATGGTGATGGTTCAAATATTATTTCCTACCCTACCCAAAGAAGTCAGGGTGGCATACATTGCTTCTCTCTTATTTTATCAGCACACCAACCCTGTGAGGTAAGTTTAGCAGAGTGAAAGCGACTAGCCGAAGGCCACCCAGGGAGCTTCATTGCGAAGTGGAATGAGGCACTATGATTTTATGGTTCCTTCCACATTTAATGCCACCAGATGGTTACAAAGTACTTAATTCATTCCGGAGGTCCGTTCTTAACCTGAAACTGTTCTTAACCTGAAGCACCACTTTAGCTAATGGGGCCTCCTGCTGCTGCCGTGCTGCCGGAGCACGATTTCTGTTCTCATCCTGAAGCAAAGTTCTTAACCTGAGGTACTATTTCTGGGTGAGCGGAGTCTGTAAACTGGAGCGTATGTAACCTGAAGCGTATGTACCCCGAGGTACCACTGTAGTTCACTATTAACATTACCCAGTTTTGATCAGGTTTCTATGAGGATGTTTTCCAAGATAGAAGTCTGGCAGCAGCAGCTATATTTTCTTAAGAGACTGAGGCCACTTAGGAACAATTTACTGAACTAATAAACATCTAGAGAAAATGCAAAAGAGTTATTGGCTTGGATCTGGATAGGTCTTCTTCTGTGCCATTCCTTTGCAGCTTCTTTTCTGCAGAGTCAACCCCAAAATGGCTTTAACCAAGCCTAGAGGAAAACCATGGATGCTGGTGTTGAGGAACATCAAGAAAGCTCCCAAAGACCCATCGAGTCTAGCATCTAGCATTCTCACGGTGGCCAACCAGATTTCCATGGGAAGCCAGCCAGCCAGCAGGATTTGAGTGAAACAACTCTTCCTCACTTTTGATTTCTTGCCACTGGTATTCGGGGGAATACTTCTTCCAAGAAGGTGCGGACTTCTGTGTGAAAGGATTGTGAGCTCGGTTCATTGCTGGGTGCTGCAAACAAATTCCTATACTACAGATGTGCTCCGAGGCACCCTTTTCTTTCACTCTAAGCATCTTGCCCTTTTGAAAATGGCTCTGATGGGCAGACCTTGGGATTCTAGTAAAAACCAAGCAGATCCGACAAGCCTCAAGTCTGCCTGCCCCGATTTAAATTATAGTCATTTGTTAAAATGATTTAGTCTACGAATGCGAGATTGAAAATGCTACGGCAAGGATACCACAGGTTCAGTTGTAGATATTTAATGCTAAGAAAATGCAAAGTTGCGGTAAAAAAAAAATGAAGATAAAAGAAGAAATGAAGAAAAAAGAAAAAAGTGACAGCTGGATGAAGAAGCTGATCTGATAGGATGATATTCAAATATGAAGCCTGTTGCAGACTGGCTCTAAAGATATGCAAAAGAGTAACTGGAGGGAAAGAAATGTGATTGAGCTACACTAGCTCCTGGCTGGCAAAATTAAATCTCTAGTTTGTGTCATGGGATCAGGAAGGCACAGGTTTTCCCCTGGTCTGCTCTAGCATGCCTTGATAGTCACCCTCTTCCACACCTATTGTTGGAGATCCCATATTTGGAAGGCTAGATAAAGCCATGGGAGATTCAGAGAGAGGAATCAGGCATTAGATCTCCTTCTCCAAGGTCAGAGCTTTCTCTCTCTCTCTCTCTCTCTCTCTCTCTCTCTCTCTCTCTCTCTCTCCCCCCAACACTGGAAGGAGAGAGCCAACGTATCCTATGGCCCCAGGCATGTATCTGTGTGATGGCCTGGGATTCGGATGCTGAACCTGAGGAATCCCAGCCTGCACAGGATTCCCCGCCTCCAGAACCAGCTGAGCCGGGGCTGGGGCCTGAGCCTGAAGGGTCCTCACCTGTGCTGGATCCTCAGGAGCAGGCACCAGCTGAGTCTGCTCTGGCCCCTGAGGTGATGGAGGACCCATTGCCTGCAGGTGCTCCACTCTCAGCCCCGTCAGGGGAAGCTGAGGTTGCCTCTGGGTCCGGTAACCCTCCAGCCTCTCCTGAGCTGCAGAGGCTCAGGGCAGAGAGGCGGAGGGAACTAAGTTCCCGCAGGAGGAGTGCTCGCCTCCAGGCCAGGAGAGGCGAGTCACCTGTGGACTGGGGCCGCCCTATGCCTCGGGGCAGATAAAAGCCAGCCAGCCCCAGGCCCAGGTTGTGGGAGCAACATTGTTGGTAGCCTGTTTCTGCCTGAACCCTGTCCTGCTCTTCTGCCAGAGTTCCTGACCTCACACGACTCCCTGCCTTGGACCCTGCTTCAGCTTTGACGGACAGCCTCCATACCGCACCCATGACCTTGGACTGGACTCAGACCTGGCCGAAAGATTAACCCTTGGGACCAGCACAATCTGGTTGAAAAGAATGCTAGACTAGAAAGGCTTTCGATCCAATCCAGCAGGGCTGTTCTTATGGAGAAAAAGCTAGTGGTGGGGCCTTACTTCCCCTTAATTGCAAGGATGGATCTCCATGTGTATAATGCACAAAGGCTATAGATTGACCTGCCTTAAAACATCTTCCTGCGCCCGCCTTTCTGCCTGCTTCCTTCCCATCTGGCCTTCTTGTGTCTTCATAAACGAACACAGATGGCGAAAACACCACGAGCCTTCTCTGCACTCTTCTTATCCCATAAGGCTGCCTTAATACCTCTATCCATTGAAAGAAGCAAGAGAGTGGGAGACCATATCTGGAAAGCAGAGGACATGGGCAAGCGGAAGGTCAGAGGTTCCATCTCCAGCTAAAAGCATCACAGGCGGAAGTGCCGTGAGAGGCCTCTGGCTCAGATTCTGGGAACTTGCTCTCTTTCATACTAGACAGAGCTGAGCTAAATGGCGGCTGGGGAATTGGTGCTGTAGGGCAGGTATATAAAAGATACATTCAAGGTGAACAGCTTTTCAGCCAGCAAGATGCTGAGCTTCAGCTGGTTGTATTTTCACACCCCATAATATTTTAAAACTCCAGGTAAGGTGATCGGTTCAGCTAGATGACAATTTCCCCCTCGCTCTCCTTTTTATTATTGCCTCTTAAGGGCGAGTTTAACTAATTGTGGCAGTAGAGGCAGGATGCAATTTAAAACAATTACAGCTTACCATATTTTAAACTACCTTAGCTTTCTGCCTAGATTGGAGAGCACTTTGGCTCAGTCTGAATCTCCAAACAGGCCCTCTGGGAGACGCACTTTAGATGATATCAACCATTAAGTGGAGGGGGGGAAAAAAGATTCATGCTGTCTGTCTTGGCAGAGTTATTTCCCTCCTTTTGCCCACAGTGAGAAATTGGTTGTTCCCATAAATCACAGGCCTTACTTCTAGAGACGAATTCATACCACTAATGTTCTCACAGAAACCTCCTATGCTCATAGCTCCAGACCAGGAGTGGGAAACCTCAGGTCCAGGAAAGTGGGGTGTGTGTGAGTGGGTTATATGTGGCCCTCCAGTTCTATCTATCTGGCCCTTAGGAATCTCTCTAGGACATGCTCCATCACATCCCACTTCCCTCACTGGCTTGGCTCAGCCCCATCCTTGCATGCTTTTGCCTGGCTGGAATATTGAACTGTGATAATGCCTCTTACTTGTTTGGATAGAGAAAGGTGTGCAGTAAAGTCTCCATGGCTTCAATGCAGCCCACTGTACAAAATCAAGAGACATATCTGTTGCTCCACTCACTTTTGCCTCTAGGCACACTTACTGCTGTTATGTGGCCCTGGAAAGGTTCCCATTGAAGGAATGTGGCCCTTGGGCTATAATATTTATCCCTACCCAGTCCTAAGCCTTTTCTTTCAGCCCCCTGGTAATTTGTAACAGGAGAGGTCTCTCTTTAGGTTGGGACTGCTGATATTTGAAGACTGCTGCAAGTGGGTCTCTGGGGACAAACCAGATGAAAGGTAGTTCGTGTTCACAAATGCATAGTCATCTCTCTCTCTCTCTCTGTGTGTGTGTGTGTACAGGGGGCAATTGCTTGGGCCACATCCATGAAGAGAAGAAGAGGAGTTTGGATTTGATATCCCGCCTTTCACTCCCCTTCAGGAGTCTCAAAGAGGCTAACATTCTCCTTTTCTGGACTTCCGGGTTGGCACCATCGATTAATGGCGAATTCCCTCCGAGCTCCGGAGGGAATCGGCTCTGTAGAGCTGGGTCTTGCCGCCGCGGTGATGCGGGGACCCTTAAAATCACAGGTGCAGAAGCCTGTGAGCACAGAGACTCGGCAGGCACCATTTGTGCCCCCCCAATCCGTAAAGGAGCCTCTTTAGAGGCTTCAGAACGGGGACGGGGTGCGGCGCGGTGCTGAGAGTACTTCCTTTTTCTACGGAGTGAAGCCGCAAGCCATGATCGGAGAGCGCTGACTTTTTCCTTGGAAAGATCAGACTTTAAAACATCAACCCGTGAGTAATACGGAAATTGGAATTCTAAAGAAAAATTTCTTGGATTAGGAACGAGCGGGGAAGGGTTAAAAAGGAAGTCCACCCCCCCTTAGTAAACAAGTTAAAGCAAAGGACCTGTTGCTAAGGTCGAGAGAATTTTTTCTTTTTTTTAGTAAAAGATTTTAACTTCACGGTTCTGTCATTATAAGAGGTTTTACTGGAGGATAAAAGACTAAGTTTCACCCCCCCGGACCCGGGAGCGTCCCGTGAGAAAAGCCTGTTGATGAAATACTGAAGAGCTTGACAGCTGTCAAGTCAACTGTCAAGACGGGAAAAGAGAACTTTGTTTCTGTTGCTTCTGCTGGTTATATTTGTTATAATTTGTTGAAAATAAGGAAGGTTAGATACAAAATAACTTGACTTTTGGACTTGAGCCGAAAGGATTATTAAGGAACTAAAATCCCCCTAGAGGGGTTTAGTGACATTACAGGAATGGCTGGAGGAGGGAAAATACAAGCTGAGCTGGATAGAACATTTGTTCTTTTGGGAAAGTTACAAGGCCAATTCAATGTTTTGGCTACAAATGCTACAGCTCTAGTTTTGACAGTAAATAACATCGTTGACTCTGTAAGGACTTGAAACAGGAAGCCCATTCAATTGAACAAATAGAGGAAACTGAAAGTTTTGACAATATGGAGCAGGGGACATATGCTGTTCCTGAAGAAAAGGAAGGAGGAACTGAAATTCTGCAGATGCTAAAGGAGGTTTACAATTTGAGGCCTGAAATGATGACAAAAAGGGGAAACAAAAATCTGATGTGGAAAGCCTGGCCAGAACTGGAGACTGAAAAATGGAGAGATCTCCTTAGGTGGAGATCTGAAGACCTGAGGATTACAAATTTGCTTAGGGCGAAAGTTGGAACTTTGGGGGTATTTGGACTTGAAAGGAGTATGAAACAAGAGATGGAGTACCCCACAGACTTTGTTTTTAAATATGGAGGTCTGGCTGGAAGAAACATGGATCCTGTTGGGCCAGAGCCTCTTCGAGCTTTGGGGTTTAACATTAAGGACTATCAAAAAGACCGGCAGAGGGGAACTGAGAGAGACTTAAGAGCCTCGGACGTGAGATCTCCAGGCTAAATAGTATATAGAGATTGATGGACATTCGTTGGGGACTGAAACCGGGAAAAGGGTGGGTGGAGTTTGGGAATCCAAAGGGTATATAAATATAATTCGCTTTGTATTTATTTTGTTTTGCTATTTGTATAGAAATTGGGGAAATCATGGAAGGGAAATTTTGGTCGACTTTAGGAAAAAGGTTTAAGAATAAGTAATGAAGCATGAGTAATGATGTGTAAAATTGGATAAGTTAAAACTGGTTTTTAAATTAAATGAAAATAAGGTTTGCAAAAATAAATCGAGGAAATGGAAGAAAGAAGGAAAGTAAAATAACAGTATGTTAGAATAAATCACTAAGTTAAAGTGGAGAAATAAGTTAAGGACTTGCTGAGCTGATAACTTAAATTGGAATACAAGAAGGGGAGGTGTGAGGAGGTCTGAGAAACAAGTTAAAAGAAAATAAGTAATTGAAATTTTATGTGTTTTTAATTTTTTTTTAAGTTTTAAGTTTTGGATTTTTGTATTTTTTGTTATTTTTTGTTTATTTTTGCTTTTGTTCTTATATGTCTTTTGAAAATGCCAATAAATATTTATTTAAAAAAAAAACATTCTCCTTTTCCTTCCTCCCCCACAACAAACACTCTGTGAGGTGAGGCGGAGAGACTTCAGAGAAGTGTGACTGGCCCAAGGTCACCCAGCAGCTGCATGTGGAGGAGCGGAAACGCGAACCCAGTTCCCCAGATTATGTGACTACCGCTCTTAACCACTACACCACACTGGCTTCAGCATTGATAATCAACATTGGTAGATAGGGACTGCGATGTTGTTGCCAATTCCCCTCCCCTCCCCACTGGCAAGAATCTCACTAACGAACTCCATAAGCCTAATGGGGGGGAAATAATCACAAAACAAATTCAACTATAGGATGATAACGTCCCCTTGCCATGAGCTAACTAAATTAAACACACCTTAGAAACATCAACTGTAGCTGGTAGGTTTCACATCAGCAATTAGGCTGCATGCTTTAGATGTGGAATCGGGTACTCTCACACCTCATCAACCAGAAAGCAATTGGTCCCCTCTCTGCGCTTTCTGCTTTTTCTGGGAGGACTCACATATCAGATACTACAGAGGGATGTAAAAGATTTGAGACCACTGCACACAGAATCCCGAGGAGAATTGACAACAAGGAACTGGTTGAAGATTTTCCACATGTTCCCAGAACTTTCTGCCCATTTGAAGGAGAAAAAACATTCTCCAAATTATCCTTTATACAAAATAGATTACGGTCAACAGTGCTGCACTCAAGACTGTCATTATCTTTTCTCTCCACAGAACAGGAACTTCTGCGAATAATTATTTTTGATAATCCGCTGTCTGAATTGGCTGCCAAGTAATGTTGGATGGGCGAGGGGGAAGGGGAGGGGAGAGAAAAGAAGAAATCGTAAGATTTACAATAACGCAAATACAGTTTGTCATTATATGTAAAAAAGAGAGAGAGGATCCTTTGCCATTGTTCTAGATGTTTATATTATGTGATAAAACATGAAAAGAGGATCCCATATACAGAAGGACTGGAAGTGTGCACCACATTACAAGTGAATCCAATATACTATTGAATATAGTAATATATGGTGTCTGAAAATTTGTGTGGGGTTTTTTTCCAGTGGAGAGAAGAAAGGAGGTTTCAAATAAACATTCAGTGCCTCTCAGCGTCTTAAAAGGGGCTCGTAATCACCATTCACTGACTACAGTAATAAGCAATTGCTTGGATGTGTGAATGAGTCAGCACCCAATTTCATATCATTCAAAGTCAACTTTTTAATGGAGACAATTCATCTGTGAGTCACCCAATACTGAGTAATCCAATGACCGGAAACATCTTGTCCAATAGCCTCCCAGCAACTGCTGCATCCGTACAATACATTTAAAGCAGCATCGTACCAATTTAGACAGTGATGGCTTCCCACAAATAATTCTAGGAACAGTATTTTATTAAGGGTGCTGAAAGTTGTTAGGAGGTTCCTATTACCTTCCCAAAGCTACAGTCCCAGAGAGAACTCTGGGAATTGCCACTTGTTGAGGGGCACAGGGGTCTTTTAACTACTCTCAGCACCCTTAACAAACTACAGTTCCCAGAATTCTTTGGGAAGAAGCCATGACTGTTCGAAGTGGTCTAATAGTGCTATAAATGTCTGCTGTGGATGTGGCTCAAGAACCACCCTCTGGGGCAGCAGAGAACAAACCTTTGTCCTTTTCTGTCTGATAGCCCTAGGATGTCCTCCTTCAATTTTTCTGAGGGAGGAGGGAAAGCATTTGAAAAGAATCAGGGTCATCTGAGACCACAGGAGTGGATTCTCCAATAGCAAAACCCACAGAGATAAGAAAAGTGAATCACGCAGCAATGGAACTCCAGCATTGTCGGCTGAACACCGACTCCATGTGTGAAAGAAACAATGAGCGGCAGGCAATCCAGGCAGGGGGTTACCAAGAGAAGGATAACATAGCAGCTCTACCTATTTGCACTGTGCTCTTGCTCTACATGAGCCAACTTACAATCACCAGATAGAATTAGAGGGCTGTGTGTGGCGCTTGGTTTTTTGCAATCTCAGTGGCAGGGATGAATGGAAAAACAATGCAGTGCTGTAAACGACTAGTAAATGTGAGGGATGTGAGGACTGGGAGGGACGGCTTGCAAGGTTAGGACTGCTAGCGTTGAAATACAAAATTCAAATGCCAGGGCAGGGCATGAAGACAGAGCCCAAAGCAGGATGCTCGAAGGGTAGAGTTGGACACTTGTTCATCACCCAAAAAAGAGGGCAAATGATGACGCGGATCTGCATAACATTTGGATACGCTAATGCTTATGAAGATCAACCCTATCCATTCTTAAGGAAATCAGCCCTGAGTGCTCACTGGAAGGACAGATCCTGAAGCTGAGACTCCAATACTTTGGCCACCTCATGAGAAGAGAAGACTCCCTGGAAAAGACCCTGATGTTGGGAAAGATGGAGGGCACAAGAAGAAGGGGACGACAGAGGACGAGATGTCTGGACAGTGTTCTCGAAGCTACCAGCATGAGTTTGACTAAACTGCGGGAGGCAGTGGAAGACAGAAGTGCCTGGCGTGCTCTGGTCCACGGGGTCACGAAGAGTCAGACACGACTAAATGACTAAACAACAACAACAACAATGTTTATGTAAGGATGCACATTTGTAAATGCTACAGTGAAAATACAAGACCTCTCACCATAGCAGGGAAGAAGATGTGCCTGCTCAGTCTAACTGTTGGTGGGCAACTTTAAGGTCCATCCTGCTCTCCTTTCTTCCCGTTCTTTATTTTTAAACTGTACTTGGACCAGACTGTAGCGTATGTGTCACCAGCTAAATAAGTGTCATGTGGCCCCTTTAAGAGAAGCAATTTTGACCAGAAGACCAGCTCCTGGAGAGCTAACCCATTGGTGTGGCCTGGCTCCCAGGCCTCATGAAGAATAAAGTCTGCTATAGCATTCACTCAGTTTTTAGTGAGTTTCTGCGAAAACAGCAGAGGACGAAACGCAGAACCACCCTTCCAGTACAGGGCACCCAGCCTCCCTTGGTGGAACCCGATTCTTTTAGGTAGGTTTGGGGGCTAGCGAGCCCAGAGTTTGGTTGTGTGGCCAGTGCAGTTCACCCAAAATATACCGCTTTAAAAGTCAAGCAAGTTAGGGAGGAAAAACAACAGCAAGCCTTCCTTATTTATGTTCTGGCAAGTACCTGAAAGCAGAACAACTAAAGAAGCCTGCGTGTTTTTTTCTGGTCAGTTGACCATTATGTGAGATGGGATGGAAATAAATAGCTGTGGACCCTCATCTATGAAGGCCTACATTACACCGAAGTCCTTTCAACACTCCACAGTGACTGCTATTTTTCTTTTTTTATTCTTATTTTGTTCTGACCCTGCTGTTCTGGTGATTGCAGCCATCTCTCTCCTGCTAGCTTAACAACCCAGCTGTAGCTTGGCATACTTTAGAGGGGCACATTCCAGGTCTCGCCACCACCACCGACATTTGAGCCATTAGACACAGCAATATATCTTTTGGGGCTTCATTAGACGCTCCAACTATTATAACGGAACCATTTCAGAGCAATTTTACCAACGCACATACCTTTCCAACGTGTGGCCACACAGTGAAGGATTATCCTAACATTGCGGCATTCATTTCTTTGCTGCACAGAAAATGTCTCTGACTTGCAATTCAGGCCCAATTAGCATAATTAGCCATATCGCATACAATTAGCCATCGCCGGCGGATGCAAAACGCGGACACCAGGCTAGTCGTCAATAATGTTAACGACTGTACATTTAATATCGCATTTGAGAGGCTGTTTGTACCTGCTTTTCATAAATAATCCATTTCTTCGAGGATGCTATTTGTCTTCAGTAATGAATAAGTGACATATTTCTCCTTCGCTTTCCCAGCACGCAGAACCAGCCTCAGCCATTCAGTGACTGCTAACTGTGCGTTAATATACAAAAAAGGAGATACTCAATCCTGTAACCCTATCTCGGTTTTTCAAAGTGTGTCAAGTCAATAGTGCAAAGACTAAAGTTACTCGCCTACTTTCAGCTGCCTACCTTTCAGACATGTTGCGCGGCTGCGTGAAGCTTTCAAGGCTCCCATGAAGCTATTTGCCTTCCGAAAAAGCATCTCCCCCCATCTTTCCTCTTCCTGGCTTTGCAACACGGCATCCCTTTGACAGAAACACAAAAACCCCTTTGGGGTCTTGGCTGGAACTCTTTGGATTCAGTGTCGCTAAGGAGACAGCCTGCTCGACTCGCGATGCTCATCCACCTGAAGGAGGTACTGTTACCAATCTCTTAAGTGCATCGAAGGATTTCCTGTGTGGTTCCAGCCAATAGCAAAGAACCCTTTATTTCCTCAGGAGTTTTCTAGAGGCTGACAACCCACACGAGGTTATACATGATTCATCAATGGGATAAATCTGCCACGTTCTCAATTATTTCCAGATACTAGCATTTTTTATTACCTGATTAAAGAGGAATGGCAGAGTAGCAGTTAGTTTTTGCCAGGGGGCCATTTTGAGAACGGATTAGAGCAGCCAAGCCCAGCTGGGTGCTTTCCAGAAGTTTTGAACTACAACTCTCATCCTCCCTGGCTGGCTGGAGCTGATTGGAGTTGTGCTTCAAAACAACTGGAGGGCATCAGCTTGGGGAATGTCGAATCAGAGTATGGAGGACCGAGACTGAAGTCCCTGTTCTCCAAAGTGTATTGTGGCAGAGTGTGTGGTCTGCTTGGGTAGCTCAGGCCTGGTTTGCTCCAAGAAAACACACGTGGCAAAAAGGAGCGTTGGGCCCTCGTGGGCAGCCCCCTTACCCAAGCAGATAGCCAGCTAATCAGGACGTTTTTCATAATTAAATATATATATGATTTTTTTCTTCTTCATTTCTCACTTCGCTCTGTGGCCCCCTAGTCTCCTGCTGTGGTCCTGCATTTTTGTGATTTTCACCTGTGGCCCCCTTGGAATATCCTGGGGTCTCCCAGGGGGCCATAGGGCCCCCTGTTGGGAAACACTGAGTTAGAGCAAGGTGCTGCTAACACCAAGGTTGTAGGTTTGATCCCCATATGAGACAGTCGCATATTCCTGCACTGTGGGGAGTTAGACTAGATGATCCACAGGGTTGCTTTCAACTCTACAGTTCTATGATTCTATGACAATTGGCCTACCTGCTAGCTCTTCCATTTACTCTACAATCCCTATAATGCGGAGGAACAGAAATAGTAGTAGTAGTAGTAGTAATAATAATAATAATAATAATAATTTATTAAATGTACTCTGCCCATTTGTCTGGGCCTCCCCAGCCACCCTGGCTGGCTCCCAACAGAATATTAAAAACACAATAAAACATCAAACATTTAAAACTTCCCTAAACAGAGCTGCCTTCAGATGTCTTCTAAAAGTCAGATAGTTGTTTATTTCCTTGACATCTGATTGGAGGACATTCCACACGGCAGGTGCTACTACCGAGAAGGCCCTCTGCCTTCAGACATGCAATAGCTCTGGTATAAACATGCCACAATGAAGCTGCTTTGGTTTAGACTAGTTATAGAATACATGGAGTCCAGGAGCAGGGAATCTACGGCCACTTCCCATCAGCCATTGACTATACTCTCTGGGGCTGATGGGAGTTGGAGTCCAGCAGCGTCTGAAGGGTCACAGGGTCTGTATTAGTGTAAAATAAATAAATATATTCGACACCCACAAAATTTGTAATCAGGACTGAGTGGGAACCTTGACTTGATTAAGGCTGGGTGGGTGCCTTGATATGATGGGTTTGCTGTGATTATATATTTTAAAAAGTCAATGGAAAATGTTAACCTTTTGCACGTTTTCTCTAGGCCATGTTGATAGCTTATTAGCTCATTATCTACTTATGTGTTGGACGGCTCCGTTAATTGAATTACATTTATTGATCAAATGAACTGTGTTTTGCAAAACAAATACTTAACTACAGGGTTTTTTGACTTTTGAAAAAAACAACAACAAAATAGCATGCTAGCTGAGCACCCAATCACATGGGCACAGATTTGCCTATATGTTCATTTTTCACCTTGCAAAAATAGAATTAATAACTGCAGTTGCAAAGCTGCTCCAGGAATGCATCTATTGCATTGTTATTTTGTCCTATGGTTCTCTGCCTCACAATTCTTTCCTAACAACAACTCTGAGTAGGTTACACTGAGAGGTACTGCCTGAAGCAGTCATGTAGTGAGCCTTATGCCCGAGTGGAGATTTCACCACAGGTATAGCCCGATAGAGGAAGGTGAGTGATGTCAGTCAAGAGGTGTCCGCAAATCGGCATGCATGCAAATGCTCTATCAAATTTTTATTTCCTCACCCCTAGGCCTGAACTGAGCTAAATGCCTGAGCAGCCACAACAGGAGAGGAAAACCAACATCCTGTATTGTGGTGAATGATGCCACTAGGAAGGCTAGGGCCTAAGGCACGACCCCTATCGGTGACCCCCGGGGGAGCTCCTAGTTGATGTGCATCGGCAGGACTTCCCCTACTGGTGGTTAACCCTTCCCGGACTCCTTGCAGACAGGCTGGAGTCAGATATTGTCAGTTAGATCCAATGCTTAAGCTAGGGTTACCAGACATCCCCGGTTTCTGGGGACAGTCCCTGGATTTGCAAATCTGTCCCCAGACAAATTCTGTCCCCAGATTTGCAAATCTGTCCCCAGGAAACGTGGCAGCGGCAGCCTCAGCAGCCTGGAGCCAGCCTGGTAGCACAGTTGGCTCTGGCTGGTTTCAGGAGCTGCTCGCTGCTGTGGCGCCCTCCATTTTTCCTCTCCGGAATGGTGGGCGCTACAGCAGCGAGCAGCTCCTGAAACCAGCCAGAGTCCACTGTGCTACCAGGCTGGCTCCAGGCTGCTGATTGCCGCTGCCACCACCACTGCCAAAGGGATACCGGGGACATTCAGTGGTACAGATCTCCTGCCCTCTTCCCCCTTTGTTTTGACTGATTGGGGGAGGTTCAGGAGTTGCAGGCGGGCATTGCCCAGTTTTTTTAAAGCTCTGCGCTTTTATGTTTCACAGGGTGCAAAAGAAGGGCTTTGCACGTTTATACAATATGCACATGTGCTTGGACCCAGGGTCTTGGACCCCACTACTGACTCCCTGTTGCTACTCAGCTTCAAAAAAAGTGTGCCCGGATTCATTGAAAAAAATCTGGTAACCATAGCCTAAGCCAATACTGTAACCATTAAAGTTGTGGCCTTTTTTAGCTCATTAACCTTAAATATTTGAGTCATGTGTATTTATTCTACCAAGGGGGGGGGGTCAGGACCTTCCATGCAAGGCCACTTCCGCCTTAAGGAGGTGGTGGTGTTGCGGGCTCTCATGACCCTCCCACCTGCGCAGGGGGTGGGTAGCCAGCCCTGTGCGACTGAGGGATTCCCGGCTGCGTCATGGCCAGGCGGACCAATCCGGTTGGTCTGGTGTGTGTGGCCAGCCCCATAAAGGCAGGACGCAGCTGGTGTTACGATATAGAAGCAATGCAGCTGCAAACTGCTAGCTTGAAAGCAAAACATAATGGGAATGTTGGGACTGTCCGTGGTAAACAGAGAGACAGTCAATTCACAGTGCGAAGCACCGGAATTAGCTCAGAGTGTAATATGAGCTCTTCTGTTTGTTCCTGTCCAGGAAGTGCAGGAAGTGTTTGCTACTACACTGTTGGAGTTTGAAGAGCAGTCATGTTTTTTGTAATGATGCAAAGACAGAAATAAAGGCATGTAAATACGTTTCTGTCTATCTCTTTCCCCTGCCAGGGGGGGCAGGAAAGAGGGGGGGGTGTTCTTCTCACGTTTGAGAAGAATCGCCTATCGAGACCTCGCCTCGAACTTGCTGGGGAATGCAGCCAGGGAGGTCAACAGGGAATCATGCCGGGTGCCTGGGAGAGTTGCCAGTTTCTTCTGATAAAGGCTGGATTTCCGATAGCCGGGAGATCTCTCTCTTTCCTGCTTCCAGCTGCTCTGGTTTTCCCACCCTCCCACCCTTTAAGGTTTTCATCTCTTTTGGCATTGCTATGGACTTCGGTTGGTCGCCGTTGAGGGGCCTGGTAGGAATTTTTCCACTTGGCAAATTGGCACCAGCCACTTGGTTTCCACCTACCTCGTAGCAAATTATCACAACCTTTAAAGTTTGGCTGTTAGGCATTGGAATATTTCTGGAGAAGAGGGGAGGTAGCACCATCACCTGCCCCACATATTGAAGGGTATTCCGTTAAAGGATTCCGGGGGGCTTGGCCCTGTCTGAAGCCTAGGGAGGTTAGGGCCTAAGGCACAACCCCTATCGGTGACCCCCGGAGGAGCTCCTTGTTGATGTGCATCAACAGGACTTCCTCTACTGGTGGTTAACTCCTTCCCAGGCTCCTTGCAGACAGGCTGGAGTCAGATATAGTTGGTTAGGACCAATGCCTAAGCCAATACCACTCGTCATCTGTAACCAATAAAGTTGTGGCCCTTTTTTTAGCCCATTAACCTTAAATATTTGAGTCATGTGTCTTTATTCTACCAAGAATGGGGGGGGGGGTGTTGGTACCTTGTCACGCAACCTCCCTCACCCCCAATGCAAAACCCATTCACACATACACACTGGTTGCTATGCAGTAACTAAGGCTTGAACTATTTCTTATCAAAGTTGATATATTTAGCACTGCTCACAACTAAGCTTTTCAATCCAATTGGGTTAAAAACACAGCTTCCTTTTAAATGGATAGAATACAATGAAGAGGTTCGATACACATTTTCAAAAAGCGTTATTTGTGAACACATCAGAAGCATAAATACCTCTAATAAACATCAACATATTTGATGGCCAAATACACAAGTTCTGCTTATTAGCATTGCCAGTTTACTGAAAGCATGTTTAAAGATGCATTTTAATTGTAACACTTTCTCCTGGAAATTAGTCATGTCTTATTTCAAATTAGTCTCTTTCTCCTGATTTTTTTCCATAAGTCTCACACCCTCTTTTTGAAGTCATGACTGGCCATGTATTTGTTTGTAGTACACTGCTCCATGGCAAATTATTTGTTTTTTTGTACTTCTTGGTTTCAATGGTACGACTTTTTCAAGCCTTACCAAGACTGTTTATTTTCATAGTACAGTACTAATGTTGTGGTCTTATTATTGATAGTGCCGCTGCTGTTTCACCGTTATCGTAATTGTGTTCCGTGATTTGTAATGAAAAGTTTTGTTTCTTTTTATGTAAACACCTTTTGGGTCACTTTCAGCACATTCAATAAAAGCAATAAAAATAAAATAAGTAAGTCTCAGTGCACTTTGCTTCAAAGGAAGGTCAGTGTAATATTCACACCCCTTTCCCCCAAGGAGAGCAAACAAGTGCAGGCCTATTATATATAAACCATTTACATATATATTACATGCTTCATTGTGAATAATACAATTGCACTGTTTCTGAGTGGCTCTCTGAGTCTAAAGTTTCTCAAGGTCACTTTGGAACGAGACTGAGAGTTTCTAGCACTGAATTGAAAGGGAGAATCCATTTGTGCACTGGGCATTGTACTCATCTGCCGATGCACTAAGTATGCCCATGTTCATTGCTCCACGTATTTAATGACCTCACTTTGGGATTGTGCTCGTTCTGTAGTCTAGACTCTTCCATTAGCTTGTGTCCATCACTGTTGCTCTAACTTGTGAGGAAGGCCCTGGGGGAAGCTGCAGTCAGCGTCTTTGAAAGACAAAGTTGTAAGACGCCAGTCAGCTTCCCTTGGGCTACAAGAGCAGAAGCCAATGGAATATCTGAGTGTGCTGTTTTCCTGGTCGAAATGTGGGCTGATGCTGAGGCAGCAACATTCCCCTTGCCCCTCAATTATTTGTCATCTCCCCAACTGAAGCAATATTTAAAGAGACAACAATCTCACACGTCGCCAACAGGCTGAATGCATTCGATGTTCAAAATAAAACATAGCAGTGTTCTGCTCCAGATACTTCATCAAGCAAAGAGGACTTTCTGTAATCTGTATGCATTATACATGGTTCTGGCAGTTCCCTCACTGCGAGAAGTGAGGTTACAGGGAACCAGGCAGAGGGCCTTCTTGGTAGTGGCACCCACCCTGTGGAACACGTTCCCGTCAGATGTCAAGGAAATAAACAACTATCTGACTTTTAGAAGATTTCTGAAGGTAGCCCTGAATAGGGAAGTTTTTGTTTTTTAAATTTTTAGATGCTTTATTGACAATCTTATATAAGAAATATATAAATAAACAAAAATATAAACCGTATAAACAAAAAGCATATACAAGTAATATTCTATATGTTTACAGAAATTAAGCTTAATTTATATTTTTACTACCTCTTATTTTCTTGTCTATTTATTAACATAAATTAAAAGAATGTAATTGGGCTTCCTATCATTTCCCGGTGTGTACTCTCATTCTGATAATGAATGTACCTGTCATTATTAGCTTATTCTTTATATTTTTTCTAATACATTCTTACAACAGTTTGTACCATTTGTCTTATTTCTCATGAATAGGGAAGTTTTTTTTAGTGTTTTACTGTGCTTAATGTTTTTAATTTGTTGGAGGCTGTCCAGACTGGCTGGGGCGGCCCAGTCAGATGGACAGAATATAAATAATACATTCTTATTCTTATTTATCTGCATAAAGTACTCTGCACATTTCTACTGTTTGGGTATGCTGAGAGTTGTTAGGAGACCCCTATTCCTCTAACGGGGCTACCATTCCTAGAGTCCATTCCTATCTGCAGGGAACTCTGGGAATTGTGGCTGTGTGGAGAGAAAGGGGGTCTTCTAATGATTCTCAGCACCTTTAACAAACTACAGGTGTTATGTACTGAGTTGAATAGGATCCAAACTGCAGCAGTCTGATTGGTCCTAGAACAATAGGATCCAAATTGCAGCAGTCTGATTGGTCCTAGAACAATAGGATTCAGAATGCAGCAGTCTGATTGGTCCTAGAACAATGCAGCAATATGATTGGTTGGCAGGAACCACCCAATCATGCTCCAGATATAAGTGAATCCACAACCTGATTGGCTTACAGTAGAATTCCAGAATTAGCCAATCATGTGCAGCCCATTATGTAAATAATGTATATAAAGCATATACTTTGAGGGGACATTCATTCATTCCTCCTCACCACTATGAGCTGAATAAAGAGCATGAAATCACCTTGCGACTCTGAGTATATTTCACTGGCGACGAAGGTGGGATCCCGCTGAGCTGACTGCCACACACAGCACCGCAGCACCGCCACCTGCCGCACCGCTGCCTCGCACCGTGTATCCAGGCTTCAGCTCCGGGACACAAGGAACTCAGAATGGCAACCGACAGCAGCTTCTCGCCGTTCAACCCAGCAACGGGAGACTGGGAAGCGTACACCTCCCGTTTTACCTTCCTCCTAGAAGCCAAAGGGGCCACCGATGAAGAAGACGCCAAGAAGAGGGCGATATTCTTCAGCGTCTGCGGAGAGGAGACATTTGAAATCGCCTGGGCTCTCCTTGCGCCTGAAGACGTCGCTACTGTTCCATACAAAACAATAATGGAACAGCTTAAGGGGCACTTTTCGCCACAGCCCTCAGTGGTGGCTCGTCGAAATGCCTTCTACGCAAAGCGGCAAGCCCCTGGGGAAACCATAACTGGGTTTGTGACCTCTCTCCGCCAAGCCGCCCGGTTCTGCAACTTCTCAGAGCTGGAGAACATGCTTCGGGACCGCCTCGTCGGTGGCCTGAAGGATGAGAAGCTGCAACGACGCCTCTACGCTAAGAAGGACCTAACGTTCCAGGTCGCTCTGGAGGAGGCCCTGGCAACGGAAGCTGCCAAGAGGTCGACACAAGAGGCACGGCCGAGCCTGCCATCCCAACCGAGGGTTCACCACGAAGACCTCACCGACGACTCAGGATCTGACAGGGAGGAAGTGCACCGAGTACAGCAGCACACTCAAGCAGCCCACATACTACAGCTGCCTCGACGAGAAGGAGGGAACTGCGCAAGCTGCGGGGAAAGTCACGAGAGGAGGACCTGCCGTTTCCGCAACGTAGAGTGCAGGCAGTGCAGAAAATTGGGACACATCGCCCGGGTGTGTCGGGCTCGGCCCACCCGACGCCAGGCATCAGATGACCAATCCAAGAGCCCCAGGTCCCGGGGCCCAACGCACCAAGGCAACTCGACGGAGCTCACAGACGTCCAGGTATACCAGTTGCCCTACCCCAACATAGAGAAAATTTATGTAGAGGTACGGATAGAGGGGGCCCCATGCCGCATGGAGCTTGACACGGGTTCAAATCTATCCATAATCTCGGCAAGGACCTTAAGGAAACTGTGTCCTACTGGGGGTCCCAAACTCAGGCCGGCCCCATTCACCCTCCGGGACTTCCAGAAACGTAAGGTCCCCACAATGGGGGTGGGGACCTTCAGGGTGCAATACCGAGGGCGGACGCGGCAACTGGACTTGCTTGTGGTCAAGGGCCCCTACATTAGCTTACTGGGATTGGCATGGTTTGGACCACTGGAGCTAGCCATCACCGGGGTGAACCACACTACCTTACAAGTGGACGTGGATGCCATATGCAAGGAATTTCCAGAGGTTTTCGATGGGAAATTGGGACAGTATACGGGCCCCCCCATTGCTCTACAGCTTGACCCTGCAGTACGACCGGTCAGGCTAAAGGCCCGCCGGGTCCCGTTCGCCCTGAAACCCCGTATAGACGAGGAATTGGACTGGCTTGTGGAGCAAGGAGTGCTGGAGCCGGTGCCTAATGCCCCCCGGGAAACCCCAATCGTCACACCCGTCAAGCCTAATGGTTCAGTCCGCATCTGCGCAGACTACAAATGTACCATAAACAAGGCCCTCACGGCCCATGCATACCCAGTGCCAGTGGTCAGCCATGTCCTTGCCACCCTGGCTGGGTCGAAAATTTTTGGCAAGCTGGACTTGGCCCAAGCATATCAACAGCTTCCAGTAGATGAGGCCACAGCAGAGGCACAGACAATTGTGACACACAGAGGAGTGTTCAGGGTAAAGCGGCTGCAATTCGGTGTCAGTGTGGCACCAGGCATATTCCAGAATCTAATGGACTCGCTCCTTAAAGGGATTCCTGGCGTCACCCCCTTCTTCGATGATGTGTTGATTGCCGGGCCCACACCAGAGGAGTTTGAGGACCGCCTCCGCACCGTTCTGCACCGTTTCCAGATGGCGGGTCTCAAGGTGAAGCGGGAAAAATGTCTACTAGGAGTGCCTCAGGTGGACTTTCTGGGATTTATGGTGGACGCAGAAGGGGTCCACCCAACTAGGGACAAGGTACGGGCCATTTGTGATGCCCCAGCACCCAAGAGCAAGACTGAACTTCAGGCCTTCTTGGGACTATTGAACTTTTACCATTCCTTCCTTCCCCACAAAGCGGCAGTAGCGGAGCCCCTACACAGACACCTGGACAAGCGGGCCCCTTGGGTGTGGGGCCAGCGCCAGGAGGCTGCATTCCAGGCAGTCAAGGACCTGCTTGTCTCAAACTCGGTCTTGGCACACTTCGACGAGAGGCTGCCGGTGGTGCTAGCATGCGACGCCTCGCCCTATGGCATTGGCGCTGTCCTGGGACACCAACTCCCGGATGGGAGAGAGGTACCGGTAGCATACTTTTCCCAGACACTCAACGCAACCGAGCGGAACTACTCGCAAATAGACAAGGAGGGGCTCGCAATCGTGAAGGGAGTAAAAAAATTCCATGATTTCTTGTACGGGCGGCCCTTCACCGTGGTGACTGACCACAAGCCGTTGCTTGGCTTGTTTGCTCCCGAAAAGCAGACCCCCCAAGTGCTGTCTCCTCGTGTCCTCAGGTGGTCAATTTTCCTTGCCAGCTACCAGTATGCACTGATTCACCGCCCGGGGAAGGCGATGGGCCATGCGGACGCCCTCAGCAGGCTACCACTACCAGAAACAGGCCCCGACCCAGCACCTGCACAAGAGGTTATGAGCCTGGAGCTGCTTCCTGACCGCCCCATTCAGGCACAAGAAGTTGCACACCATTCCAAGAAAGATAGGGTCATCTCCCGGGTCCTGGACTGGGTGTGGAGGGGATGGCCCAGCAGCAGTCCTGGGCCAGAATTCGCTGGCTACACAACCCGCAAACATGAACTGTCGGCCCACAAGGGGTGCCTGTTATGGGGAAGCAGGGTTGTTGTTCCCCAGCCCCTCCGCAAAAGGGTCCTCACAGCCCTACATGAGACACACCCAGGGGTAGTAAGAATGAAGGCCCTGGCCAGGAGTTATGTGTGGTGGTCAGGGATTGACGGAGAGATAGAGGCCTGGGTCAAACACTGCCAGGCCTGCCAAGAATCCCGCCCAGATCCCCCAAGGGCCCCAGTCCAGTCCTGGGAGTCCGCCCGAGCACCATGGTCAAGCCTGCATGTGGACTTCGCTGGCCCCTTTCAGGGGAAAACATTCTTCATAGTGGTGGACTCCTACACCAAATGGCTGGAATTTGCACTGGTACCGTCCACTTCTACATCCGCAGCCATCCAGGTACTACGCAGGCTCTTTGCAACCCACGGGCTCCCTGACACTCTCGTCTCAGACAATGGGACTGCATTTACGTCAGGAGAATTCCAAACCTTCACAGTGCAGAACGCCATCCGCCACATCCGTTCGGCGCCATTCCACCCTGCCACCAATGGCCAAGCAGAACGCATGGTGCGGACCACCAAGGACACCCTTCGCCGCATGACGCAAGGGGATTGGGAGTACCGCCTTGCCACATTCCTCCTAGCACAGCACAGCACCCCCAGCTCAACAACTGGCCGGAGCCCCGCTGAACTACTAATGGGTCGGCACCTTGCAATCAGATTGGACCGCCTTCACCCCGATAGAGCTCAGGATGAGGTAGTGGTGGGGGAAGGCAGGAACCCCCGGACCTTCAAGGCCCAGGACCCAGTGTACGCAAAGAATTTTGGGGCAGGCCCAGCATGGGTACCTGCCACAGTCACCAGGGTCACTGGCCCCGTGTCGTACGAGGTGCTAACGGATGGGGGGCAATGCTGGCGCCGCCACTGCGACCAGATACGGCGACGATTCCCGGGAGAAAACCAGGAGGAGGAAAGGTCAGAGGAGTCCCAAGGGAACAGCGGGGCAGTGAGGCCCATAGAGCAGGAGGGGGCAGCAGGAGAGGCAGAATCAGTAAATACAGAGAGGACCTGCGAGGCCCAAAGGACACCGGAGCCAGAACCACGATTGAGCGAGCCGGTTGCGCCAGACCAAACAGGCCCAGCACAGCCAGCATCCTTGGAACACGAGCCAGAACCTGAACCCCGGACCAGGGAACACCACAGGCCACAACGCACACGTAGGCCGCCGGCGTACCTCGAGGACTATGAATGCGACCTCCCGGGCAGGACTGGAACTTAGAGGGGAGGGGTGTTATGTACTGAGTTGAATAGGATCCAAACTGCAGCAGTCTGATTGGTCCTAGAACAATAGGATCCAAATTGTAGCAGTCTGATTGGTCCTAGAACAATAGGATTCAGAATGCAGCAGTCTGATTGGTCCTAGAACAATGCAGCAATATGATTGGTTGGCAGGAACCACCCAATCATGCTCCAGATATAAGTGAATCCACAACCTGATTGGCTTACAGTAGAATTCCAGAATTAGCCAATCATGTGCAGCCCATTGTGTAAATAATGTATATAAAGCAGATACTTTGAGGGGACATTCATTCATTCCTCCTCACCACTATGAGCTGAATAAAGAGCATGAAATCACCTTGCGACTCTGAGTATATTTCAGCTCCCATAATTCTTTGGGAGAAGCCACGACTGTTTAAAGTGGTAACCTGGTGTTTTAAAATTATGTTGTGAATGTGGCCAGACACAGCACAGCACAATTCCTCAGTGCTCTAAAGCAGAGGGTGGGTGGGGGGAATCTTTTTCAACCTCAGGGCCACATTCCCTCATGGGCAGCCCTCTGGAGGCCAGCTGGGCGGTGCCAGAGGCAAACATGGGAGGAGCAACAGATGTGATTCTTTGCATAGTAGGCTAAGCTCCACCCAGACAAAAGCCAGAAGTTTTTACTTGTGCACAGTTCTCTGATCTATCCACAGCAAGGAAGCAAGAAAAATGGTCACAGTCCAAGTACATATTGTAGCCACATAAAGGCATTCGAAGAGGGCATAGAGCAGGCATGTCCAAAGTCCGTCTCGGGGGCCTAATCCAGTCCACTGGTCAGTTTAATTTGCGGCCCCTGTGGCAGTTTATTTTTGGGGGTAAAATCCTAAAAAAACCTCAGCAACTCCAAGTCTTAAAAAAGCTCAAAAAGTAAATCCTAAACAAAGGTCAACAACTTTGGTTGGCCCTATGGTTGGCCCCCACGGCCCTTCACTTCATCAAATCTGGCCTCTTTGAAAAAAGTTTGGACACCACCGGCATAGAGCAAAGCCAGGAGCTAAAGGGTGTGGCCACAGGAAGGACCACATTTGGCCTCCAGGGCTGGCATTCCCCACCCCTGCTTTTAAAGGGGCACAGAATGAGAAAGAGCATGCCAAACTCTTACTGCACTGAAAAATCTCGAGCCCGAAGCACTGTGCAAATTGAGACGCAGAAGGTGTCCGTTTTGTTCAGCGCAATTTACAAAGGGCTGAAAGCCCCTTTGAACTATGGTTTGTAAAAAAGTAATTTTGCTTCTTAGGGCACAGTGACATCTGGTGGTCTATACCTCTTAAGGTTATGAGCATTGATTACTTTCCCTTTGGTTTTTCATCAACCTGTTTTAAGGCAGTGGGTGTGATTCTCCATTGCAGTCCTGCAGAGGCCTCTGCTATATCTGAGGCAGGGAGGGGAGAGGGCTTTGTCTTTTAGGATCACTAGCACCCCTCTTTTTCCTGCCAAGGGGATAATGTGGAGGGTGGGGGCTGCATGCTGGCAATGGGCAGGTCCAGATCCGGTGGCGAATGGAGTCCAGGGCTACTCATGGGAAGACCACCCTCTTTTCAAATGTGAGTGGTGGACAGAGCCAAACCCAAAAAGATGCTCTCTCTCTCTCTCTCTCTCTCTCTCTCTCTCTCCTCCCTTCCCCCTCTTTCTGTCACTCCCCCCTTCTCTCGCTTCCTCCCCATCCAGCAGGCTGCCAAAGAAGGGACAGATTACTTTTGTCAAAGCCCTGAATTACTTATGTAGAGAGGGCTTTCTCCCTCACTCTCATCACTCCTGAGAAGTCCCCAGGCTAGGAAAAAAGGCAACCCTCCTTCGCCTTTTCAGTGGCCTTTGAATGCTGAGTTTTGATATATTTGTTTGTTATCCTTTTTTTTTACCCTGCCCTTCCTTCAAAGAGAGCACAGGGCACTGTGCATACAACCTAACATAAGAACAAAACGTAACATTGAAACAGCCCCTGGTTAAGGGAAAAACTCCTTTCTCACACAATTCAAAGTAACCAAGTGTTTATTGGGTCCAGATACAAGACAAAGCTAAACACCTCTGTCTATTAGATACAGTTCTTCTGGTCTCTGCAGTCAAGATACATATGTGCAGAGAGATTCTCTAACACTTTCACCATGCTAGCTCAGCAGTTCGAATCCCTGTGATGGGGTGAGCTCCCGTTGCTCTGTCCCAGCTCCTGCCAACCTAGCAGTTTGAAAGCACGGCAGTGCAAGTAGATAAGTAGATACCACTGCGGTGGGAAGGTAAACAGCATTCCTGTGCGCTCTGGTTTCCATCATGGTATTCTGTTGTGCCAGAAACAGTTTAGTCATGCTGGCCACATGACCTGGAAAGTTGTCTGTGGACAAACACCAGCTCCCTCAGCCTGAAAGCGATATGAGCGCCACTCTCCATAGTCGCCTTTGACTGGACTCAACCTTCCAGAGATCCTTTACCTTTTTTTAACCTGCTGCGTAAAACCCACAGCGTCTTCCCCTGACTCTCACAGATTCAGAGTCAGACCCTGACAGCAAACAGGACAGGACACAAAAATGCAACAGGATTCAACCTAACAGATATAATGAAAGCAATGCCCTAAAGCAGAGCTTTCCAAACGGTGTGTCACAACATGTTAGTGTGTCAGCTGCAGTGTGTAGGTGTGTCGTACAAACACTCTTATAAGGGTTTGCTAGTAAAACTGAATGACTGTGTTGCCAAATGAGGCACGTCTAAAAAGTGTGTCACCAACATGAAAAGTTGGGAAGCTTTGCCCTAGAGATTATTATACCCATCTCTGCATTCCTGTACTAATGAGTGAGGTGAATGATTCAGTAAGTCATACACTTGACCTTGCTCTGTTTCTGTGGTAACCCAGTGCACCTGCTCTCTTACCTCTGAAGATCCAGACCTGAGGGGGGGGGGATGTGCTAGCTCAAGACATGAGACCAATCACTTTGCCATTGAACCCATTGTTCACATTGCACCAACAACCTCTACCCTTGACCAGCATGTGGACCTTGACAGGTTACCCCAAGGATATATGGCTGTTGTCAGCCCCTGGATTAAGCACTTCCTAGTGATGCCTATGCCAGCCTTCATTCAGGCAGAAGTCTTGAGCATCCCCTGCTAGCTGATCCTTCCAGATGGGGGATGTTGGGGATTGAACCTGAAACGTTCTGCATGTGCTTTGCAACTGAATTATTGCCCCTAAGCAGCACAGAACATACTTTATCTAAGCTGGGATGGTGAGGGTTTTTTAGGAGGGCCATACTCCACTGTTTAAGGGACGCGGGTGGCGCTGTGGGTTAAACCACAGAGCCTAGGACTTGCCAATCAGAAGGTCGACAGTTCGAATCCCTGCGACGGGGTGAGCTCCCGTTGCTCGGTCCCTGCTCCTGCCAACCTAGCAGTCCGAAAGCACATCAAAGTGCAAGTAGATAAATAGGTACCACTCCAGTGGGAAGGTAAACAGTGTTTCCGTGTGCAGCTCTGGTTTGCCAGAAGCAGCTTAGTCATGCTGGCCACATGACCCGGAAGCTGTACACCGGCTCCCTCGGCCAATAAAGCGAGATGAGTGCCACAACCCCAGAGTCGGCTACGACTGGACCTAATGGTCAGGGGTCCCTTTACCTTTACCTTTACTCCATGGTTTAGTTAGCTGGATCCTGCCCTCCTCCCAAAAGTTAAGGGTGAATTGCAATACTTGCTTCCTTAACCTCCGGTGGCAGTCTTGTTGTAAGATTACGCATTTAATTGTGGCAGGAATGGATTACTTCCTTGATCTTGCTATCAGGGCTCTAACAAAGGCATAACATACATTGATCCAGCTTCTGCAAAGGTTTGATATGACTCAGCAAGACTGTCTTGATGATAAATGTTGGCGAGAAGGGGAAAAAACATCTGGAGAAACACAAGCACAACACATTTGAACTAAACGATCACTTACTCATTTCTGTCACTGTATGACTCCTGGTCTCACAAGCATTCATTTTATACATTGAGATAGACATTTATTTGCTGGAGTCAATGAGAATCTTGCCCTGTTTGTCAACCCTGTTTTTATTGCCGTTTGCAGCTTTCTAATGTTCATTTTCAAATCAGGATGCGAATAATTTTCCCTGCTTCAGAGATTTTCCAATGACTGTTTATACTGTGGAATTTACAGACTTGGAAGAACTGTCAAAATGCAACCACCACAAAATAATCACAGGCTTCTAAGTGGTTTAATGATAGATACGTATGGTTGTGATGCCGCCAAATGAAGGACATTGCCCTAGAATTCCATGTACACTCCTATGTATACACGGAGATCTTGAAGATACAAGCTTCTCTGTTCATTTCAGTACAGAGGACAGCATAGAAAATATCTGCATGTGCAAAGGTCTCCCGCCCCAACGGATGTTGAGTCAGGAAATCATTGCAGACATGAACTCCTCATGTGCATTGGAGCTCCAGCTTCATTATGGATTTAACCAGAATAGGGCAACTATGGAAAGATTAGATTAGTTATTGGCATCCATCTGTCTAGGGAGACAAAGGAGGAGTGCACCTTTGGGGTGAAGTCAAAGTCAAACTGTTGGAAAGTTACAGTATTGGAACACACCTGGGGGGCACACACAGCCCCCGGAATGAGACCAACCTCTCCAGGCATCTTCCTTATGAAGCGCAGCTCAGAACATCCATAACACCGGTCTTGAAAGACCTACATTGGCACCCAGTACGTTTCCGAGCACAATTCAAAGTGCTGGTGCTGACCTTTAAAGCCCTAAATGGCCTCTGTCCAGTATATCTGAAGGAGCATCTCCACCCCCATCGTTCTACCCGGACACTGTCAGCACTGAGGACCTTCTGGCGGTTCCCTCACTGCAAGAAGCCAAGTTATAGGGAACCAGGCAGAGGGCCTTCTCGGTAGTGTCACCAGCCCTGTGGAACACCCTCCCACCAGATGTCAAAGAGAACAACAACTACCAGACTTTTAGAAGACATCTGAAGGCAGCCCTGTTTAGGGAAGCTTTTAATGTTTGATGTATTACAGTATTTTAATATTTTTTTGGAAGCTGCCCAGAGTGGCTGGGGAAGCCCAGCCAGATGGGCGGGGTATAAATAATAAATTATTATTATTATTATTATTATTATTATTATTATTATTATTATTATTAATCTTCAGTCCCGGCATGTTCACTCAGCAGAGTTTAGCAGAAATGAAGTGGAGCGTCGGTGTGTGCATTCTAAGTATTTATTAAGTAATATATACAGAACAAAGACAGGAGTGCCTGGCGTGCTCTGGTCCATGGGGTCACGAAGAGTCGGACATGACTAAACAACTAAACAACAACAACAACAGAACAAAGCAATCATGGTGTCTCTCTTCCTTCTTCTCCAAGAGAGAGAGAGAGAAAGTAACCACAAAAGTACAGTACAGCGGGAAAGATAAGACTGGCTTCCGTTCTCACACTCTCCAAGCCTAGAAAGTAAACACAGACATGTGCTATAACAATCACACATCCAGCAACGGAGGAGTGAAATGCTAACATACAGTGCTTACTGTGGATGTAGAGACCGATGTGGGAAAGGCATGTTTTGTTGCAGCTAGGACAAAAGAAGGCATCTGGCTGTGATGCTGCCCATGCATCATGATGTTTCTTCTCTCTCTGCTCCTCCCAGCGATCATTCCTCCTCTGGTCACAGCTATGGACGCATGACCTGACTGCCTGTCTGTGGCTGTCTGCAGGGGATTCCCACAGGGCGGGGTTGGTGTTGCCTGCCTTCATGTCATGTTTGCAGACATCTTTGTAACACAGATTTGGTTTGCCAATGGGCCTGGTGCCTGAAGCCAGCTCCCCAAAGAGCATGTCCTTGAGGACCCTGCCATCTTCCATTCTGTAGACATGACCAGGCCAGCATAGACATCACTGAGACAGGAGTGTGAATGTGCTGGGAATGTAGGCCTGGAAGAGCACATCTTTGTTTGGGACTCTGTCCTGCCATGTGATGGCCAAAACCTTGCTGATGGCAGGTGCTGAGGCAATGCTTCTGGCAGTTTTAAGTTGCCCATGACTCACTTCCATAAAGCAGCATGCTCAGCACGCACGTCTGGTAGACCTTTGTTGGACATTAGCATCTCATTCTCCCATACCTGAAATACACCAGAAAGAAGCAACATTATGGAGTGTTTGTCAGGGGTGGATGAAGAGGTGTGTGGTGGGTGCGGGTCTCCCCGGGTGTCCTCACTGAGGGGGGTGACAAAATGCCAGGTGGCACTCACTGCGGGGCCTGCAGCTCGTCCGAGCCATGCATCTCTCCTGGGAGTGACGCAGGCTCCACACTGCCCCACACAGCCCGCCCACCGCCTCCCCTCAGCTATAGGGTGGCTGAGTGGGAGGAAGCAGGCAAACTCCTCAGAGGCCCCACAGAGAGTCCCCCGCGGGCAGCTGGCCCTATCCCTGGGGCCCCAGGCGCCCGATCGGCTTGCTCTACTGCTGGTGTTTGTCAATTTTATATACAGTGGTACCTCAGGTTAAGAACTTAATTCGTTCTGGAGGTCCGTTCTTAACCCGAAACTGTTCTTAACCTGAGGTACCACTTTAGCTAATGGGGCCTCCTGCTGTTGCTGCGCCACGATTTCTGTTCTCATCCTGAAGCAAAGTTCTTAACCTGAGGTACAATTTCTGGGTTAGTGGAGTCTGTGACGCGTCTGTTACCTGAAGCGTTTGTAACCCAAGGTACCACTGTACAATGTAGCTGCCAGTTCTGTTTAAAGATTTCTGTGCCAAAACGATCATGCTTGATATTGAAAGTTACTGAAATGCAAAAATTGAGATCCACAGCCCCGCCCCACGCCCCAACGTAAGCAGGGTTACCTGTTGCGAGCTATGACAGAAGGAGCTTTAAATGCATGGTTGTGTACACAGCCCAACAAAACATTAGTCCCTGAATCAAAATTTAAAGCCAAGGCTCCAGAACTTCCTTTTCAAGCTCACTTAACCGTGATGGAGAAATGCTTCCCCTCACCTTATCCATGCAGTTGTAAGCACACATTCTGAGTTGAGAAGAATTGTAAGAAGGATAGATTTTCTTCCCTCTCTTTCAATACACATTTGGTGGTAGAACGTGGATTTTAAACTATGTGAGCAACAAGGAACATGGAGCTGATGGGTGTGCGTTGTTGCGGGTTCATGAATCCGGAAGAATAGAATTATGTTCCTGCCTGGGCACATTAAGGCTGCCCTGTGCTCGTTTTCTTTATGGTGTTGCCAAGCACAAAGGATCTTTCCACAGACGAGAGGACCCTTTGTCTACATAAAAGGTGTCCAGCAGAGTTGATGCAGTCTAGCATATCCTGAGCATTATTTTTTAAGGAGTTTCTATTGTGTCAGAATTTTTGCTTATTTAGCCAGGGCACAGTGCATGAAATGAGGCTCGGTTGATCCTCCTGTGCACAATTTAGGGGAACTGGACCCTGAAATCTGGACAGAAGCAGGAAATGCTTTGCCGTTTGTTTGTTTGTTCATTTATGCATTTTTAGGCTGCCTGTGAGGGTGTAGCCCTCACACAGTGGCACACCTAAGACAGTCATGAAGCCTAAAATAACACCTTTGTGTTAGAACAGCGGATTAAAACCAATTCTTAGGCTGAAATCATTCCAAAAAAACATCCACATAAGACATCAGAAAATAACTTCAGACCAGGGCCAAGACACACTTGAGAGAAAACTGCCCAAAACAAATGGAATTTGAAGGCCCATTTGAAGGGGCAATGTTCAACTTAATTAGAAGGGAGTTCCACAGTTATGGGAGCCACCACCAAAAAAGCCCTGTCTCGTGTCCACCAATTAATTTGATTTTACAGTTAAGCCTCTGAGGCTGATCTTATGGTCCAGACAGGGTCATAAGCTCAAAATTATCTGGACTGAAATGGTGTAGGGCTTTAAAGGTTAACACAAGCCCTTAAACAGGGCTCAGGAATGCACTGGCCACTAGTATGAGTGTTAAATATTCCAACTACCTGGTCTGGGGGTTGCATTTTGCATCATTTGAAGTTTAGAAATCATCTCTGAAGGCAGCCCCATGTATAATATATTACAATAGTGCAGCCTGGATGTCTCCTGTCCATCACCGGAGCCATTGTGTGGTAAATACTCAAGTCACAACCATTTTTTCTGTGTACACAATCAGTTCACTGAACCTGATGCCAACTTTGTTTAAAATAATAAATGAGCCTCTGAATAAATCAGGTCTATTGATTTACTTTGACTCTAGTTTCATGATAGTGAGTTATGTAAAACTAGTAATGGACTACATGGGACTTGTTGTTGTTTAGTCTTTTAGTCATGTCCAACTCTTCATGACCCCATGGACCAGAGCACGCCAGGCACTCCTGTCTTCCACTGCCTCCCGCAGTTTGGTCAAACTCATGTTTGTAGCTTCGAGAACACTGTCCAACCATCTCGTCCTCTGTTTTCTCCTTCTCCTTGTGCCCTCCATCTTTCCCAACATCAGGGTCTTTTCCAGGGAGTCTGCTCTTCTCATGAGGTGGCCAAAGTAATGGAGCCTCAGCTTCAGGATCTGTCCTTCCAGTGAGCACTCAGGGCTGATTTCCTTAAGAATGGAGAGGTTTGATCTTCTTGCAGTCCATGGGACTCTCAAGAGTCTCCTCCAGCACCATAATTCAAAAGCATCAGTTCTTTGGCGATCAGCCTTCTTTATGGTCCAGCTCTCACTTCCATACATCACTACTGGGAAAACCATAGCTTTAACTATACTGAGCTTTGTTGGCAAGGTGATGTCTCTACTTTTTAAGATGCTGTCTAGGTTTGTCATTGCTTTTCTCCCAAGAAGCGGGCCTCTTTTAATTTTGTGACTGCTGTCACCATCTGCAGTGATCATGGAGCCCAAGAAAGTAAAATCTCTCACTGCCTCCATTTCTTCCCCTTCTATTTGCCAGGAGGTGATGGGACCAGTGGCCATGATCTTCGTTTTTTTGATGTTGAGCTTCAGACCATATTTTGCGCTTTCCTCTTTCACCCTCATTAAAAGGTTCTTTAATTCCTCCTCACTTTCTGCCAGCAAGGTTGTGTCATCTGCATATCTGAGGTTGTTGATATTTCTTCTGGCAATCTTAATTCCGGTTTGGGATTCATCCAGCCCAGCCTTTCGCACGATGAATTCTGCATGTAAGTTAAATAAACAAAGAGACAATATACAGCCTTGTTGTACTCCTTTCCCAATTTTGAACCAATCAGTTGTTCCATATCCAGTTCTAACTGTAGCTTCTTGTCCCACGTAGAGATTTCTCAGGAGACAGATGAGGTGATCAGGGACTCCCATTTCTTTAAGAACTTGCCATAGTTTGCTGTGGTTGACACAGTCAAAGGCTTTTGCATAGTCAATGAAGCAGAAGTAGATGTTTTTCTGGAGCTTTCTCCATAATCCAACACATTTGCAATTTGGTCTCTGGTTCCTCTGCCCCTTCAAAATCCAGCTTGCACTTCTTGGAGTTCTCAGTCCACATACTGCTTAAGCCTGCCTTGTAGAATTTTAAGCATAACCAAAAAAAATGCTGTTGTTTTTGTTGATTATAATTTAGAAATTATTTATTGTAATTGTTAATAGTGAATTTCTATTATTTGCTGATATTTAATTGTATTGTGAACTATTGTATTCTAATGGATTATTGAATATTACTTCATTTGATATAAGTTGTTTATTTTAAATTTATGTTTTTATTATGACTTTTTTGTATTGGATCAGATTGTTATAAGGTGCGAGGTCTTTGTTGTTTCTTCAGCTTGTGAAACGCCTTGTGTATGGTAATGTAGAAAAGCAGTATACAAATTAAAAGTGAAATGAAAAATGAAATGGTACATGATTCAGCAAGTCATCATCAGATAGTCTCAGTTTTGATATTTGCTTCAAGATTAGCATATTTGATGCCTCTTTTACAGCAAAAAATATTCACTGCACCAAACATTCACATTGTTTCAACACTATTTAGCATTCTTTTATTCCTCTGTCTGCTGCTTCTCGGTGCCATTATCATTTGCTTTTCCTTTACTGACCTTGGTCTCATTTACTCATACTTATATTGAATCTGATATGCTGTAATGACTTATGTGATTTTATGAACCTCTGTGACACCATCTTTTGGATGTAGAATTAAGTCATGTGAGTCACCACAGCCAATCAGAATAAACAGTAGTTAGTGGGGGCAAATGAAGTCAAGGACAGTGAAGGGCAGTACAGCCCATATACAACATGTGGTTCCCTTCAAGGAAGCCAAGTGGTTTATAATAGTCTTTTGCACTGAAATAACGCACCCAGGGCTTCTGAAGGAAATACATTTCCACTCCTCCAATGACAGATAGATTTAAAGGCTGGATGAATCATGTCTGGGTCAGGATTTAAAAAGAGAAAACACAGGTGAGGGGAATCTTTGGCCCCTCAGATGTTGCTGAATTACAACTCCCAGAATCCCTGGTCATTGGCTACACTTACTGGGGCTGATGGGAGTTGTAGTTCAGCAACATCCAGAGGGTCAAAGATTCCTCACACCTGTTGTAGCAGACAAAATAGGAGTGCTTCTTTTAACAAAGACCCACCACCACCAGTTCACAAATCCTCATGCTTATATCTGTAAACCTTTATGGTGAGCTCAGAAGCACGCTGGGGGTCACACGGCCTGTGCACTCTTCTCTGCCTATGGGTTCAGTTTGGGCCAAAGAGCTGAGCACAGGGCAGAGAAGCATGAGCACAAATCTCTCTCGACTTTTTCTTTCATTCAGCAAACCAGCTAAACCAGCCCTAGAGGACAGGGATAGGGCAGAGTTGAATTCCAGTCAATCTCTTGCTTTCTTCTGGAAGCCAAGACAAACTATTGTGATACATTCAGTGATTTTGCAGTGTTGTTGAAGGCCTTAGCAGTTATTGGTTGGGCTGCCCTGGTGTCAGAGAGGGCATGTGGCTGCTCAGACTGCAGGGAGACGCAAGGCAGTTGGAAAGGGCTTGGAAAGGAGGCAAGACTACAGGCCTAGAAAACAAGTCAGCAGACCAAGGTTGGGACTTAGGAGACAAGAAACAGTGGGAAAATGGAGGGTGGGACCCTAGTTCAGTGGTAAAACATTTGCTTTGTGTTAAGTTGTGGGTGAACATATCAGACGACACAGCAATTCTTCAAACAGCTCTTGTTTATTCACAGGCCAGAACAGAACTGAACTGAAGGGTTCAGCCAGCCTGCTTATATAGAGCTCCACTACAACGCAACTGTAACACTTTCTGTAACTATCCAATCACTGAACGTCACTTTCAATCCCTTATTTGCATATGTGGACCTGAGTGAAATCTACAGTATCCCCCTGCTGGCCCAGTGTGAGTACTTCAGTACATAACACTTTGTATGTCGAAAGTCACTGGTTCAACCCCCAGCATTTCTTGCTAAATGGACCAGGCCTCTGGAGAGGTGCTGCCAGTCTATCCACTAGATCAGCAGTTCTCAGCCTTTGGGTCCCCAGATGTAGTTGGACTACAACTCCCATCATCCCTGGGTGATGGGAGTTGTAGTTCAACAACATCTGGGGACTCATAGGTTGAGAAAGGCTGCCCTAGATAGATGATTGGGTAGTCTTGAAGCAGATTGGACCTTTACACACATATTTTCTGCATTATGTAAGGCTCATGGCGATGTTGGTATTATGATGAGAGTAGTAAAAAGCTTCTATGATACCAGAACATGAAAGCATGTTTCTGCAAACCAGCACTGGAAGTGTATCAGCATCCCCTCTGTGGGGAATCACTGGTACAGGAGGGGTCCCGATTGCTCAATCGCACCTCCCAGATAAATAATGGTAATTCAAAGTCTACATTTTATGTAGGTCTGCCCACATGAAAAGTAAAACCAATTTTAAAACTGAAAAAGTCAACTGAATTGAAAAATTCAACTGTAAGGTCTAACAACTGTTGCTGGTAGATAGAAAAGCTGTGCTCAGGGTTTTTTTCTGGGGCTGATTCTTCTTTTTTTGCGGGGGTTGTGGTTTTTCCTTCTTCTTTCATTCATGCTGCTTGCTATCTGCCTTGCTTCATATGCTTTGCTGAAGCTCAGGACTAGGACGAGACCTGGCCTGCTGCCCTAAGATAGGTAGCTATGAATTTTTATTGATCTAATATGCTAGGGAACTTAAATTTGTTTCACATCTAGATGGACTGGAGGGAGTTAGGAGTGATGTTATTTACTTTGATTGATTGCTTTGCCAATGCTACTTATTAGTTCATATGCAAATCATATCCAATTGCTTTCAGCCTAATCATATTTTATCTTATTTTGCATCGATTCCTAGGAATTCAATTTTCTATGTAACTTCTCTATAAATTCTAGATCATTTGCAATTCTATTTCATATCATTTAATTCTATTAAGCTTTGGGTATCAGTAAACCCAGTGATTCATTTCAGTTACACTCAGTAGTCTGTGAGTTTGGTCTTTAAAAAAAAACCACCTACATTTTACTCCCTATACCACTGGGCTGCTGAGCAAAACCGAACCTTGATTGTGGTCCAATGCATTGGCCCAGATTTGGCATGGTATGCACCGATATTGACAGGATCACACAACTAACACCAGAAGCCACCTTTATCCCAACATGCATTGCTACAATATTGTCATGTATGCTGGTCATGCTGCTCAGATCAGGCTGTGTCCCAGTAGTGGGTCTCCAGTTTCAACTGGAGAACAATTAATCTCATTTGTTACCCCGAAGTCTGTTCCGTTTAGGATTTTTAAAATAAAAAAACTAGGTTTAATTTTGCTTCTCATCCTGCCTTCAGTTCTTCTTTCCTTCTCCTGCTTTTTTCTGTTGGAACTAATTGCAGTTGTTTTTTGTTTAAATTTACAAAGTTGGAGGCAATAATCATTTCACAGGGCTTAGGTACTGACTGCTGCAAATTGTCCTCTCTCTTTCCATGAATAGCAGTGGGCTCCCTTATGCTTGCAAACACCTAGATTGCTGTTCTGTTCCCTATAGAAGGGTGTCAGAGCTGACAAAGGGTATTGTCAAGAATAACAATAACAATAACAATAACAATAACAATAACAATTGCTTTAAATGGGAAGGAAAAGATAGAGGGGTGTATGTTCAGTTGTTAAGTCTGCATGATCTAAGCACCAATATATTATATTTGTGTGCTCCTCCTAAGCAACAGCTTCATTGATTGGTGGAAAGCAATAGATCTGTAAGAGTAGCATTAGTTAAAGGTAAAGGTTAAGATACCATTAGGTCCAGTTGTGGATGACTCTGGGGTTGCGTGCTCATCTCGCTCTATATAACCGGCGTTTGTCCGCGGACAGCTTCTGAGTCATGTGGCCAGCATGACTAAGCCGTTTCTGGCAAGCCAGAGCAGGGCACGGAAATGCCGTTTACCTTCCCGCCAGAGCAGTACCTATTTATCTACTTGCACTTTGACATACTTTCGAACTGCTAGGTTGGCAGAAGCTGGGACCGAGCAACGGGAACTCACCCCGTCGTGGGGATTCGAACCGCCAACCTTTTGATCGGCAAGCCCTAGGCTCTATGGTTTAGACCACAGTGCCACCTGCGTCCCGTACATCATAAGTTAGTGAATGGTAAATAATGGAAAGTGGTTGGGGGTGGCTATTATGCTTCCCCAATTCTATGCATGTTAACTCACAGTTAATTCCCACTGAAGTCAGTTCATCATGCACAGGATAGGCACCCAAGGTACTGTGCTTCAGAGGTGGGGAGCCTGTGGCCCTGCAAACCTATCTGGCCACACCTCTTTCCCCAGACCACACCCCTCAATAGCCCTGCTTCATATTTTTCATTTGCCTGGAATGTGTCTCTGAACTCTTGCTTGTATGAATGAAAAACAGCGGACTGTGTGAGCGTGTGTAGAATCATAGAAGTGGAAGTGATCCCAAGGGTCATCCAGTCCAAGTCCCTGAAGTGCAGGAATCTCAGCTAAAGCATCCAGGACAGATGGCAATTCAACCTCTGCTTAAAAACCTCCAAGGGAGCCCACAACCTCCTGTGGGAGACCGTTCCACTGTCAAACAACTCTTACTGTTAGAGAGGTTTTCCTGATGTTTAGTCGGAATCTCCTTTCTTGCAATTTGAAGCCATTGGTTTGAGTCCTACCCCCCAGAGCAGGAGAAAACAAGCCTGTTCCCTCTTCCATGTGACAGCCCTTAAGATATTTGTAAATGGCTATTGTCTCTCAGTCTCCTCTTTTCCAGGCTAAACATACCCAGCTCCTTCAACCGTTCCTCATAAGGCCTGGTTTTGAGACCCTCTTGGTTGCACGCATTCCAGCTCGTCAACTTCCTTCTTAAATTGTGGTGCCCAGAATTAGACACAGTATTCCAGGTGTGGTCTGACCAAGGCAAGACTACTATAAAGGTAAATTTTACATCCATTGCTCCACCCACCTTTTCCACTGGCCCCACACACCATTGGCTTGTAGCCTCTGTGAAGTTGCCTAGAAGGGATTGAGGTCCTCGGGCTGTAAAAGGTTTCACATCCCTTGCTTTACTTCTGGCCAGGTTTTTCTTGTAATCTGTATCATAGTCACTCTTCACAAGCATCACTGCACCTGCATTTGAATGAGTTTAATGTTCTCAGAAACAGAAAACGGCAAGTTACATGCAGGAATGCTAGCAATGGGAGGAAAGAATAGCCAAGTTCTACATGCTCGTGCATTTGTGCCAGACATGCTGTTACCAGCAATCATTCAACCACAAGGAAAATTAAAGTTATGGGCACTGCCAACCAAGCCCCATTGAAATCAATGCAAACAAAGTTAGCCTTCAACACGTGCCCCATTGCTTTCAATGGGCTATATCCAATGAACTCATCCCATTGCACAATGGGTCTTCCTCTCATCCTTTCCTTGCACCTCCCCAAAGCTGCTCCTAAGGGCTAGGGGAGCAGACAGAGAGGAAAATACAAAGAAGTCACACTGTGCAGGATGAGATCCTTCCTTGCACCAATCAGGTGACTTCATTGAATATAACCCAGCAAGACTAAGGCTGCAACCGTGTATGTAGGTGACTTAGGAGTAAGTTCCTCTGAACACTAAGGAACTGATTTCTGAGTATACATGTGCAAGGTTGCACTTTTAGTCACAACAATCTGTACCTGGATTGGGACCAGTTATATACAACTGAAGCAAAGTGCTATTGCAATACTCATTTGCTACATTCACAAGCAACCCACAGCGTCGCAGAAGGCATCGCACGAATTCCTGTAAATCTGCTTGCAAGAAGGAACCACATTAAAACCTGATAAATTATTAACTTTCTCGTATTGATTATGAAGTTTTGCCATTTACAAGAGCAGCTACTCAATTTCAAGCTGGCAGAGTCGTCACTACGTTACAGCAGTTCCCAAAATTCTAAAATCTGAATATATATATATATATATATGGAATTAATATGGCAGGCACACATCAATCCTACATCCTGGAAAATTAACCTTGAGATTGAGTAAGAATTTCCTTCAGAGCTGTGTTTCCAACAGCCTTTCCAGGTCTTTGCATTAATCTATGATTCTGGGATGCTTCCTCATGGGAAAGAAACAAGCCTGGAATGGTGACTCTAAAGACAAGGTGGTCAGTCAGACCAGATTTGTATTTTGCATTCTCCACGAGTCTTTTCAAAGTGGAGAAAACTCACCAGCATCTTTTGGTTCCCCACTGCTGCCAGCCGCCATTTTGGGTTTTCCTCTGAATGCTCCAGAACTACACTATGTCATGACAAACCACTGTTCTGAGGGCCATTCTGGGTGGGTGGGTGGGTGGGTGGAGTTCCCACCATTTAAGAGCGGTTGCTCTGTTATTGTTTTATATTAGAATAACCTCAGAGTGATGCTGCAGCACAAAACAGCTTTAGGGTGGTAGCCAATGTTAGCCCTACTCAGAGTAGACCTAATGAAAATAACAGGCATCATTAACTTATGTCCATTAATTTCTATGTGTCCACTCTAAGTACAACTTGGCTGGTTGAAATCCTGAGCCCCATGGCATCACTAGCTCTGCCCTCCAACATTAGGTGTGGCTGCCTGCAAAGGAAATCCTATGTAATTAGGCCTTGCACACACTTGAGAATCCTGTGGTGGGAGGGGCCGATGCAGTCACATGACCTTCAAGGTGTTTGCACCGCAACAACGCAGCTCCATTCAACACTTGAAGGAGGCTGTTGTCCTGTGGTATTCTGGGGGAAAAATAAATATGGACAACAGAAGCGAGGCCTTTATTTGCTCCGCTCCTCCTCTGCAGAATGCCCCAAAACATTCTGGGGACCACTGACCTTGAAATCCTCCCCACAGGAGGACTCACAGGACAGGCTAACTCCCAATACAGCAACCTGAAACAATTTTTCTGCCCCACTTCAGCACGTACCAATTTCAATGATGGCAATAAAAATAAAAATGCAATAAAACAGACTGGGGTGGGGGCAGCTCCCTGACGGGAATGAAAACTGCACCCTTCCTTAGTCATCAAATAGATCATTTGATGAGCTGAAAAGGAGCAAGAACTCCCCCCTCAGCTGATCTGCCTGTGTACAATTTGTGTGTGTTTGTGTGTGCAAGAGAGTATGGCATGGCCACACCCACACTTGCCATGTGGCCCCTAGAGAGCTTGCCAATGGGGAATGTGGCCCTTTGGCTCCCCAAAATATCAGCTGCCCCTTCTTTAATTATTTCTCCTAGCATCCAATTAGTTTCTCCACAGCACAGGAAGTTACTGCAGTACAGACTTTGGGGACAACTGCATTACAGTTCAACGAGACAGAAAGTGCGGCCGCTGACATGGTTACGGTTTTTATTTTAAAGGACCAACACCAAGGTATCACAAGGACGACATTTACTTTAATACTGAAAGCTTTTCTTCCACAGCCGTAGTCTGCAATTTCTAGCTGAAGTTAAGATCTGGAAGCTGGTTTTCCTTTTCCCCCCTCCCTTCCGTTCAAACCGTGCCTCGAATGTAACAATGCAAAAAAGAAACAAACAAATCACACGGCAAATCTTAAATACATCGACTGCAATCTCAGTGTGCTTATTTTCTTTTGTGTGTGGGTGGGTTTGGCGAGCCTTGTGGGGATATTACAGTTCTTCAAAGTCGTGAGCACTTGTATTCATCGCTTCTGGGTGCATCACTCTCCCCATGAAAACGATGGTACCTAAAGGGAAGAGAAAAAGAGAGAGATGTACAAAGGAGGAGAAGGCATCAGAAGGAGGGCAAGCGGGGGGGGGGGCGCGTTTGCTGCATCTTTCAAAATGTATGGATTCAAGGCTGGAAAACTCATGGATAAAATAGCTCAGCGGTAGAGTCTCTGCTTTTTATGCAAAAGGTCCCAAGTTCAATCCTTGGCATTTTGTTGATTTGTTGAATTTATATACCGCCCATATGTGGTGGGATTGTAAGGTAATTAAGAATTTTTGGGAAATGATATATAACAAATTGAAGAAAATGTTCCTTTTTACATTTGTTTAAAAACCTGAAGCATTTTTATTAGGGATTGTAGGGAAAGATCTGCCCAAAAAGCTGAAAAACATCTTCAGGTATGCGACAACGGCCGCGAGAGTTTTAATAGTACAAGGATGGAAGACTGAAGAAACCCCAACTAAAGAATCATGGCAAGAAAAATTGATGGACTATGGAGAACTGGCAAAACTGACATACAAGCTACGGGACAAGGATAACTGTGACTTTAAACATGAATGGGAACCCTTTACAAAGTATTTGAAGACGCAACAAAGCGAACTGGACTCCTTGGCTGGTTTTGAAATAAACATTCACAAACCTTTTATTGATAATAACTACCTAAATAGTTTGAGGATCTATACAACTGTGTAACATGCAGAAAACAGCATTTTTAGAGAAATCAAAGACTGGAACTGAGGGAAGTCGGGGGGTGGGTGTGGGTGGGTTCTGTGGGGGGAGGGAGGGGGAGGGAGGAAAAAAGGGGGAAAATAAGGATGATATGTTTCTGGACAATATGTTTTGTTTTAATTTAGAATAAAGAAGTAATTAAAAAAAAGAATTTATATACCGCCCTATACCCAAGGGTCTCTCAGGGCTGGGAATGTTTGCTGCTTGAGACCGGCCCGGAGAGGTGCTGCCAGTCAGACAATACTGAGCTGTGCAGACAAAATGGGCAATCCTATGCACAAGAAGCTGACGTAATGCAAGCTTGCCTAAGTTAAGCTGATGTAAAGTTACACCAGACCCTGTTCAGTTGTAGGGCTGCCATTCCTGTTCTGCCTAAATAGTATCAAAACAAGTCTTTAAACAAGCCTTCAGGTCTCATGGCTGAGCTGAATGGGCTTAGGATTCACCCCAAGCCCCCTCTCTCTGGTCCTGCCCCTACCAAACTCCCAGAACGCCTCAATTTGGGGAATTAACGCCAACCTTGGCACAGCTGGCTGAGCCATGGCTGCTTCATGCCCTTTATAAGTGGCATTGTGTGGATGTGAGAAAATCTATCCATTCTGGTTTCTCATTTTTCTAGTCCTAATTTCTGTTCCCCACATCTCTATATCAATCTGCATTTTTTTAAAAATAAAAATCGAAAGTTCCCACGAAAGCATTTTAGTGTGAATTTCTGCAAAGCACTTTCCCTAACAATGTATTTTGGGTATACTATCCCTGCCAACGTAGGCATTTTATGCACATTTCATCCTAGCACATACATTTTTGTACATGTTACCCGGCTGGAGAACAGCACTGCAGAATTTGGTGCAGTCTGAATTTCAAAGGATGGCTGTGTTTTGGTTTGCATACCCTTTCAGAAAGCATGAATTAGGTAGGGTTGCCTTTAAATGCAGAATGAGTCAAATTTCTTCCCACTCCGCATGTCGGATAGAAGAATTCTCCATCCACTAGAGAACTATGCATGTGGTAGGCGGAGAATTGCTCAATTATCTGGTCTTCTTTTATGGCTTAATTTCATAACCGAGGAGAGACTTAAGGAAGCTGCTGGAAAGTTAACAGATCGTTTCTCACAACTATCGGAATTTGTAAAAATTTGAGGCTGATGCACTCTGTTTTAAAATTTATATTGTATTGCGCCACATCTTTTTGTAAGACCAGCTGCAAAAAAACCACATTTGTTTGTTTGAGAAGTGGATTTTTTAAAAAAAGATGAAGAACACCACAATATGCCCAAAACAATCCAGTTATGGACTGATTTGGATAAGGCTATGAGTAGAGCAGGCATAGGCAAACTTGGCTCTCCATATGTTTTGAGACTACAATTCCCATCATCCCTGACCACTGGTCCTGTTAGCTAGGGATGCTGGGAGTTGTAGTCCCAAAACATCTGGAGGGCCGAGTTTGCCTATGCCTGGAGTAGTGGGAAGTGTTGATCCCATCCACCAGACCCATCGATTCAATCTCTAGGACAGTCAATGCACAATGGACATAATGTTTGCAAAAGGGCTAAAATGGGCAAAGTCTAACATGGACACAGGATCATAGAATTGTAGATTCAGAAGGGACCCCAATGCTCATCTCTTTCAATCCCCTGCAATGCAGGAATCTCAGCAGGCTTCCTTCGATTTTATGTGGGAAACACGGATTGGTCACTACATAGGTATCATTGCATCATTTGCTAGGGAAACATACAGAGCTGTCTTAGTCGGACCACTGGTCCATCTTGCCTAGCAGTTCTCCTGAGTCGTGTGCAGAACAGATCTTACCCCAGTCCTGCTACCCAATGCTGCAATTTTAATTGGCGCTGTTGGGGATTGAATCTGAAACATCCTGCATGCAAAGCCTGTACTCTACCATTCAGCTGTTGCTTCTTCCCAAGACTACAGGCGAAGAAAACTCCATATGCTCTTAAATCAATCTGTTTTGTTAGATAGCAGGCAATTCTCACCACTCCTGTCCAACACATGAATAACTGATCATACTGCTGGCCTGGGTACTCTCGGTTCAAAGTTTTAGTATTCTGCTGCAATACTGACGAGTGGGATAAGACTCAAAAAGTGCAGCATATTATGAGAACATAAGAGCGGCTCTGCTGGTTCAGATCAGAGGTCTTTCTAGCCCAGCGTTCTGTCCTCACAAGTAGCCAATGGGAAGCCTCAAAGCAGGACACGAGCACAATGGCACTCCCCGCACTTGCAGTTCCCTAAAACTCATTTTCAGAAGCAAACCGCCTCTGATACTGGATGAAAGGAGGACAGCTGCATGCGTCTTTCAAGCTAGGCCACAAGGGAGTCAAAACGCTGGCTCGCTCTTGCAAACTGGCAGTGGCTCTCACCATCCTAAGAATGGCTTCCCACAAGTAATTCTATTTTATACAAATAAATGAGTTCTATGTACACTATCAGGGTGTGGTGTTGTTTTTTGCTGCTGCTGGGGGGAAACATCAAGCCAGTCGTTGAGATCAGAGAATCACTGAATTGTAGAGGTGGAAGGATCATCTAGTCCAGGCATAGGCAAACTCGGCCCTCCAGATGGTTTTGAGACTACAGTTCCCATCATCCCTGACCACTGGTCCTGTTAGCTAGGGATGATGGGAGTCGTAGTCCCCAAACATCTGGAGGGCCGAGTTTGCCTATGCCTGATTTAGTCCAACCCCTGCAATGCAGGAATACGCAGCAGCCCCGTAGGGGGATCAAGCTGCAACCTTGCTACTATCAGCACCATGCTCCAACCAATTGAGCTATACAGCAGAGATTGTCTGGAGGGGCACGATAGCGCTCCCCCATGGAACGGAAGCACGACTCATGCTAATGAGAAGTCATGCTTCTAGTGCTGAGGGTCGAAGCCTGTGGAACAGCCTCCCACTAGAAGTCAGACAGGCACTAGTCTTGCTGAGTTTCAGGTACCTGCTTTAAACCTGCTTTTATTTCAAGAGGCCTCTGCCATCACAAATGCTTCTCTGGTGTTTCAAACAAGAGTTTCAAAAAGCATGGGGGAAGTGCAGAGAATACTTTACAAAACAGTGCCCTAAAATACATACCTGGTTTTGTTTTGATTAATGTCTGTAGGAAACTTTGAGGATATTTAAGTTATAATAAGAAAACTCTTAATAATTATTCATAGAGGAAACAGTTTATAAGAAGTAAATAAGTAGGCCAGATACAGGAAAAAGGAAGTCTTTTATTTGGTTGTTTGTATTGTTGTATGTTATGCCCATTGTATGTTACATTCATGTTTATTGAGGGTAGATTTCTGTATGAGGGGGTGGGGGGTTTATGTTATGTTGTAAATAAAATTTCCAATAAAAATATTTTAAAAATAAATAAATCCTGATGGTTTCTGTTGACATTTTAACTTTCCGAGGTCTCTCTGTTTTGGAGCTTTCATCTTTGTTTTTAAATTGTGAATTTTTTAAAATCACCATAAACCTTGACAATGAAAAGCAAGATATACATTTTAAAAAATAAAATAAATAAATGAAAAGCAGCAATTAGAAGTTTAAATTGTCTTACAGCCATTTCATATATTATTTCCCCTGCTGCCGTCCCCCAAAACAGATGTGTTGAGAGAAGCAGGAGCAGGAGCAAACAATTGTCTTTTGGGATGTGTGTACAGGGGACTGGAGAGCCAATTTGCTTCTGGGAGGCCACTATGGCACTCAAGACACTCATTACAGAACTGCAGGCTCAGCCTATATTTAGGAGGCTTGCACCAGCATGACAAATTGCATGTTCTGCTGGAGGAGAACAAGTCAGAAAACCCCATCATTATAATTAATTAAATGTATATAAACGCTCATCAATAATTATACACCGAGTGGCTTTAAAAAAAAATAGTGACAGCTTCAGTTATTAACATTTTGTACATTGTCTTGTTTGTGACGATGCTAAAAATACAAGGTGTTAATAACTGGAAATAATACTAAGCATTTTTTTAAAAAAAAATCAAGTAACTTTTCTTGCAAATGGAGAGCGCATATACACTTTTACACTTTTACAACCCAAATTAAACTGCCCTAGGTCACAACAACCCGAAGTTAGTTTGAGCCACAATTAAGAAATCTGGGTGAATAACAAAGTCTTATTCAACTGATGATGAAAAGACCATAGAGAAAGTGCTAGACAAGCCTCTCTAGGGGGGCTATTCCACAGCTGCAGGGTCAATCCTGAAAAGGCCCTCTCCACTTGGTGCAATGCTAATATCAGGGCATCTGAAAATGATCTTAAGGTTTGGGCATGCCTATGTGGGAGAAGGTGATCATGTCATATTTATTAGGTAAAGGTAAAGGGACCCCTGACCATTTGGTCCAGTCGTGACCGACTCTGGGGTTGCGGCACTCATCTCGCTTTACTGGCCGAGGGAGCCGGCGTACAGCTTCCGGGTCATGTGGCCAGCATGACAAAACCGCTTCTGGCAAACCAGAGCAGCGCACGGAAACACCGTTTACCTTCCCGCCAGAGTGGTACCTATTTATCTACTTGGTTCACCTGGCTTTAGGCAGCTTCTTAATATTCTGGTGAGGATTCAACAGGAGTAACAAGAACTCAAAAAAGAGATGAATGCACTCACCTGTTCTTCTGTTCCTGACCACAAAGAAAAAAGGATGATCCACTATAACTTGGGGGTACAGCACGGCCATCCTGCTTATGGCTATCATTCCTGGGGAGAGACAACAAAGGGGCAACCTTTGAAATATCCCACCAATGTCCTCGTATTACAATCCCTCACTCTTCTTCTGTGTCACACCATTAAGGACACATGTAAAGACAGCGCAAAATGGGAAATCTGAAGAAACACACACCACAACTCTTCTGTGCAAGCACAGGCTGTCAACAAGACACACAGCTAGCAATCTCGTCTTCAAATGAAAAGAGACTTGCAAAGAAATGGATGTGCTGAGTTATGCTCTGGGAATGATTAACAACTGGCAGTGGCGCCATTTATTTCTCACTGCTGGGGGAAGGGCTTATAACTTACAAAAAGAGGCAGAACTTTGAGAGAGAGAGTTATGATGGCCATTCCCTTTCAACCTAGGAAATGCATTGTGTTCGACACTCCTGCCACCCACATGCTAAGCAGTGGCAGAACGCATTGGGCGAACGTGGAAACCCATTCCCTCTTGGATCTATCGGACTATGGTCATTTCCTGCAACTTGCTCTGGCCTTCCTTGAAATCAAACATTTGGGCCCAAAAGGAATGCAAGCTCTTGAATAGGTTATTGCAAAACTTTTGTTAACTTACTCTGATTACAGACATTAAGTGCGCATAGGACTTGTGGGCTTATGGTTGGAAATGATCACACCACTTTGTGTGCAGTGTTTACTTTGCAGTGTTTACCCTCAGCAAGAGACAAGATTCTTCTTTAGGAGTTGGTGCAGATGTGATACTAAAAGGACTCCTGACAGTTAAGTCCAGTCGCAGATGACTCTGGGGTTGCGGCGCTCAGCTCGCTTAACAGGCCGAGGAAGCCAGCGTTTGTCCGCAGACAGTTTTTCCGAATCATGTGGCCAGCATGACTAAGCCGCTTCTGGTGAAACCAGAGCAGCAGCAGATTTGATTTTTAACACCCGGGACATGAAAGGAACACTGTAGGCCAAACATATTAGTAGAGAGGCAGGGGTTGATCTTAATAAAATTTGGAAATCTTTTATGATCTTTTAAAATCTTCCTTGAGCTTTGCATTTTCCAAGGGTTTCATTAACTTTTTAACTTTTATTGCGTTGATATGTGAAAAAAAAACCAGCAACAATAAACCTGAGTAAATAAAATGTCCATGCATGCCCAGGCATTAGAGTAATCCTCACTTGGAACAGTTTGGGGAATGTAGTTTTTCAGCCAGAATTATAGCTGTACAGGGGGATTGACGCAAAGATTATTTCTTTTTCTCCTAATGAAATAATTGGACCTGGGGAGATCAATTCAAACCACAGAAGAAACAGAAATGATTTGCTGGTGGGAAAAGCCAATATTTGCAAGTGACAAGCAAACAGTTCTACCATCTGGTCCTTCCGTAACAGTTAGAAAGCTGCCCCCCCCTTCTTTATTCATATACAATGCCTTTATCCAAATGCAACTGAATTCTTGCACTATTTCCAGCTTACTTGGAAACAAAAAGTTCTGACTCCAATTCAACATTTTGCTATACAGCAGCAACAGAACACAGGTTCCAACTTTATGAATAGCTCTCAGACCATTATCTAATGTCTAGTAGTGCTGTGCAGGGGTCCTCTGATGATTTAGGGCCTCATCTGACACTTCTCCCTGCTGCCTTTCCACGGCACATTTAAAACCCTAATTGACCACATAGTTGGGGGCAGGAAGAAGGAGACACACAGCTTGACAGGAGTGCGTGCAGGAGCTAGGCCCTGTGACCAGTAGGACTTTGCAGGACTGGGGCCTTCCTAAGTTTGTTCTGAAGAGGCAAGGCGTGGCCGCACAGGTGAGGCCGATTAGTAACTCACAGCACCTGGTGGCAAGAGCCGGGAAGGGATATAAGGTCAGCATTTCCCTTCGGCTCTTTGCCACAGCAACACGTTCCCTGCCTTGCTGCGTTTGGCTTCTTGCTTCCTGATCCTTGGACTTCGGTTTCCTGACCCCCCATCTTCTTGATCCTTGAACCCTTGACTTTGTGACTCCTTGCTTCCTGACTCTCGGACCCCTGACTTCTGGACTCTTGTTCCTGCTCCCAACCGCCATCTTGCCCCTCGTCCCTACGTCCTCAGCCGGGACTTCGACCGCCCGTGAACCGGACTGTGACACAGCTTGCCTAAGCTTCTCCTCCATGCCAAATCTCCACTGCCAGACTGCTCTCCCTTTCAACAGCCCCAGATCACTCTGGGTGGACCCAGTGAGGCTGCCTCAACCCAATCCAGGGTTGACCTTAAAATCATAGAATTGTAGGCATGGAAGGGACCTTGAGGCTCATCTAATCCAATGCCCTGCGATGCAGGGATATGCAGCTGTCTCATATGGGGATCAAACCTGTGACCTTGGTGTTATCAGCACCACGCTCTAGCCAACTGAGCTATGCAAAAGACTTGTGCTGGCATGATTTGCTATCTGGCTTGTTCCGCTGCAACACCCTGCTGTCTAGTCCAGCATTCTGCTTCTCACAATGGCCAAGCCCACAAGGTCTCAAGGATTCTCTGAGCAAGTTACACCCATGTCATTATCCCATACAACAGATCAGGAAGTAAGGTGGAGGAGGTAGCTTAAAGCTATTCAAGCGAGCTCATGGCTGAGCTATAATCTGAACCCAGAACTTTTAAACTCCCATCTTATGCTCCAAGTCAGTATACCCTGCCGATGCATAGCGGTGGTTCCTGTAACTGAGTCAATAGCTTGAGGAGGTGCAAACCTGAGGCGGCGGCAGCTTCTGAGCCTTCTTCATTCACTTCGAAGATAGACTTGTGAACTGCTTTTGAAAGGTGAAGTTCTTTGTTGTCTGGAAGAAAAAGGAGAAATGGAGGGCAGAGGAAAAGCAGGGATGGGTGTATGTGTCATAGTTTCTCATTTTCTCCAGTCTCAGGCTTCATTCACTCCATTTCAGCATCACTTTGCAGTTTTATTTTTGTATGTGTGTGTTTGGTATGTATCAGGGATTGTACATACTTCATCTTCTAGACAACTGGGCTCACCTCTTTCCATCTGTGCCGACCCTAAACCTCTTCTCTGAAGCACGGCCCATGCATGTACCATTGATATACACAAATCTGCATGCACTTGTGTGGATTTCTCTGAATATACACATTTTGTACACAATTTTGTTGAATGTATGCCTAATGCAATGCAATTGTGTGCTATTTCTACTGATACACACATTTATGTATGCAGCTTACTTTTTAGGAAACCCTAGGTTCACAGCCAAACTGGCCGCCTCTTAATTTTTTTATCAGTGTGCTCAAAACACCCACATACCAATGAAACATTAAATATGTGGAAAAAAGAAACAGAAACAGAAATAAAATAACCAGTGATTTATTTTGCAGTTCTTGGGCTTGGTATAATAAAATAAAGTCTTAAGATTAATCCATCTTATTTGCAAAATTAATTACTAAAATCATATCTATACTACCTTCTTTTAAAACCTTGCATTTGTTTCAAATGTTCCTTTCCCCTGCAAAGCTATTAGCAATTTCCAACTCACTCTCTCTCTCTCTCTCTCTCTCTCTCTGTGTGTGTGTGTGTGTCCATACTTCATTTAATAAAATAGCATCAGGGATGTGTGAAAGGTTATTTCATATTTAAATATATATTTAAGTATGTACGTTTCATCAAAGTGTGTATTTTATCTCAATATACACATTTATAAGTGTATTTTATCCTAGAATGCACATTTTTTTTAAAAAAATAATAATAATGGATTTTGGTCCTTTTTTGAGCCTAGATTATATCGCAAAATTCAGAGAAGTGCAAAATGCAAATGATAATTATACTCTAATCCGGTTATTGCTCCAGGAGGTGCAAATTAGATCACTTCACTAGCTTATTGTCTCCCCGTTTCTCCTAGTGATCAAAATTCTCAGGGACACCTTGTGAGCTTGGCTTTCCCTTGAGAGAGACAATCAGAGATTTAGTATGTGTACTGTTTGGTTTTATTTACAGATGACGCGGGTGGCACTGTGGTCTAAACCACTGAGCCTCTTGGGCTTGCCGATCAGAAGTTTGGCAGTTCGAATCCCCACGACTGAGTGAGCTCCCGTTGCTCTGTCCCAGCTCCTGCCCATGTAGCAGTTTGAAAGCACACCAGTGCAAGCAGATAAATAGGTACCACTGTGGCGGGAAGGTAAGTGGGGTTTCCTTGAGCTTTGGCTTCTGTCACGGTGTTCTGTTGTGCCAAAAGCGGTTTAGTCATGCTGGCCAAATGACCTGGAAAGCTGTCTGTGGACAAATGCCAGCTCCCTCGGCCTGAAGCGAGATGAGCGCTGCAACCCCATAGTCACCTTTGACTGGACTTAACCATCCAGGGTTCCCTTACCTTTTTACGTTTACCTTATTTACAGATATACAGGTTGGGTGCAGGTGGAGGAAGCTAAGCTAAAATACCCCCAGCAATCCACCACTCTCACATCAGATCTCTCCAAAGGCACTTGCTCTCTGTCTCTGCCCACATTTACACCACACATCTAAAGCTATAGGTTTAACAATCAATCTCTCTTCAAGGGCAACTCCACGGAGTGTGTTGCACTGATGTCAAGTCAATTCAACGATTCCTTTAGCCCAGTAACATCTACTCTGATGGGAAGTGGCTCTCCAGGATTGAAGGCAGAATGTCTATTCCATCACTGTCACCTAATTCTTTTAACCAGGTGTGCTGAAGAGACACCCATAACCCAAATCATCAGCATGAACACAAATGAGACCAAAACATTTGCCCATCAGACCCTAAACTGGGAAAACAGCCTGAGCATCAAAATGGCAATTTTATACACTCATGTTTTGCATGCCTGAGCCCGCTTAGAGGAGAAATGACTGAGAGGAAAATCATGCATTTCATTTTTGTTTTCTCACCTTGTTGGTAATTAGAAAAGGGGGAAAGTAGCCTTTGTGAGAAACAAAAATAAATGAAGCACTGCATTTACCACATCAAGCCAGAGCTCTTAAGTAATTTAAAGATGGTACTTTGAAATTATTGCTGGGTGCTTAATTCAATAAAACCCAACTGTGAGCAAACCTTTCCGCCACCACCTGGGATGCCTCTGTTACTCACACAGAAAAATTAACAACCCTGCTGTGGAGCCCATTAATCTTCTCTATGCTTAATGCTCAACGTTCCTCTATAAACAACTTAATCTTTAAAACGGTGGAGGAGTTAATTTGGTCGCGTAAAAACAGGTCTGTGGGTTTAAGGTTCGCCTGCTGGTTTTCATAAGGTAAAGGTGCAGGAAAAGTATAAATCTCTAGGAAAACAATTTGTCTCTTGGATGAAATGCAAAGCCGGTTCAACGCAGCTGCTGATTTTTGTGCTTCACAGCCGAATCCTAGGGCTCGCTGCATCAGCACTTTGAAGGAGCTAAATAAAGGTGTGGAAGTAGTCAAAAATGCTCTACTGGATCAAGCCAAAGAGCAACCGAGGCCACAGTTTTGTTGCTGGCACTGACCAGGCAACCACATGCCTCTGGGAAGCTGGTTGTGGAGGCAAACCCGCTTCCCTTGTGGCCCAGCTGCTGGTTCTCAGTTTACTGCAGGAGTAGGGAACTTCAGAGCCAGGGGTTGAAATCAACCATTGAGGGCTCTCTATCTGACCCTGGGCCCTTTCCCCAGGCCACATGCCTCACTGGCCTGGCCATCGTTTTTGCTTGGCTGGAAGTTGTCCTTGAAATCTTGACACACTTTTTATGGAGCTGAGGACACTTTAGCCCCCCCCCCCCCCAATGTAAGGTGGTACAGGGATGAACCTCTGTCAATCTTGAGGGGCTGGGCCTCCCCGTGATGGTGGAAGGGCCTTGTTGGGCCTCCCTGCACTGGGCATTGCTGGGCCTTTTTGTGGCCTTGCAGCCTCCTCTCAATGTGCATGACATCACAGGTGACATCACATGCGCACGAGGGGCTCCCCCAATGCTGTGTAGAATTGGGGCACCTCTGAATTCTGATAATGCTTCTTGCTTGCCTTGCAAAGAGGTATGCAAGTAGAAACTAGCCTACATTTGTTGTCCTGCCTACCTTTGCCTCTGGCCCCACCCACTACAGACATGTGGCCCTCAGAGGGCTGTCCATAAAGAAATGGGCTATAAAATGTTCTCCACACCTGGCTGAAGAGAAAAGATTATCAGCAAGTCTTTAGGAGAAATTTCCTATTGTTAAACAGGGTGTTTGACAGTACAGTCACACCTTGGTTGTTGAACGCCCTGAAACTTGGACGTTTTGGCTCCTGAATGCTGCAAACTCTGAAGTGATTGATCCGGATTGTGAATGTTCTTTTAGAGCCCGAACGTCTGGCGGGGCTTCCATAGCTTCTGATTGGCTGCAGGAGCTTCCTTCAGCCAATCAGAAGCTGCCATTTGGTTTTCAAATGTTTTGGAAGTCGAACGGACTTCTGGGAATGGATTCCAAGGTACGACTGTAAACAGATTGTTTTGGAAAGGCTCTTCTTCACTGGAAACAATGATGCAGAGGCTGGACAGGGATGCTGTATGACACTGGCAATTTGTGGGCCTCCAGATGTTCTGGGCTTCCAACTCCTATCAATCCCAGGCAGCACCGTTCATGGTAAGAGATGATGGGAGTTGGGGTCCAACAACAACTGGCAGTCCACAAGTTCCCTATTGTTGCTGAAGTTGCAACCTGCATTGTAGATCCTGCACTCAGCAGTGGCTTGAACTAGAGCAGCCTTTTTCCACCTTGGGTCCCTTGATGTTGGTGGACAACATCATCACCTCTGACCATTGGCCCTGCTGGCTAAGGATGATGGGACTTGTAGTCCAGAACATCTAGGAATCCAAGGGTGGGAATAACTAAGCTGGAGGACCTCCAAGGTCCCTTCCAACTCTCAAATCCTATAGCAGAGGGACTTAGGATCCCCTTCGTTCCATGGGTGACTCCTACTGTTAACACGTTGACTGTGCTCTCCAGGTAGTCACAGGCTCTGGTAATTGATAATAAGGTTATGAACACTTGAGCATTGAAGCAGATGACCTACATATCCAGTCTTAGTCTAGCAGCTTTTTTCGTTTCCTCTCCTCTGGAGAGTTTGTTCTATCGTTTTGCTAATGTGCTACTCTTTATTATTACTGTTGGTTCAACAGATGTACCAAGTGGAAACATGCAATTTCTTTTGTTTTTACATCACCTACACGCTCAATTTAATTCACTGGTGTGCTGTTCTAGCAACAGGCTGAAGAATTGTTGCTTTTTCGCTTCCGCCTGACCCATTCTACTCCTGATTTTATATATGACCCGGAAAGCTGTCTGTGGACAAATGCCTGCTCCCTCGGCCTGAAAGCGAGATGAATGCTGCAACCCCATAGTTGCCTTTGACTGGACCTCACCTTCCAGGGGTCCTTTACCTTTTATCCACAGTCACATGTGCTCTGATGTGGCAGTTCTAAAAACACACATTCACCCACGGATCTTGAATCAAAGGGACTTGCCTCCACATAAGTGGCTTTAGGACCAGTGTTTTAATCTTGTCCTGCAAGCTGGAAAAGTCCAATACTTAAGAAAACCACAACAGCAACATTGTGTCATGTTTTCTGGTCACCCATTGCTGATTAATACAGCTGGTTGATTGTATTAAAGACAGCTCATGATTAAAGGTCTCCTGAAAGCTGGGGGTCTCTCTGTGTTTCTGAATACGATGCTCACCAGGGCTTGCAGAAGTTGAAACCCCTCCAGTTAAGGGAAGGAAGGTGGGAAATCCAAATGGATTTTTTTAAAAAACAAAAACGCCGAGACCATATAACACCAGTCCTGAAAGGTCTAAATTGGCTCCCAGTACATTTCCGAGCACAATTCAAAGTGTTGGTGCTGACCTTTAAAGCCCTAAACGGTTTCGGCCCAGTATACCTGAAGGAGCGTCTCCACCCCCATTGTTCAGCTTGGACATTGAGGTCCAGCTTCAAAGGCCTTCTGGTGGTTCCCTCACGGGGAACCAGGTAGGGACCTTCTTGGTAGTGGTGCCCGCCCTGTGGAATGCCCTCCCACCAGATGTCAAGGAAATAAATAACTGCCTGACTTTTAGAAGACATCTGAAGGCAACCCTGTATCAGGAGATCTTTAATGTCTAATGCTTTACAAATTTTTATGTGCTGTAAGCTGCCCAGAGTGGCAGGGGACCCCCAGCCAGATGGGCAGGGTATAAATAATAATATTATTAAAACAAAAAGAAAGCAGGGGGGAAAACAGAAAAGGGAGAGCTGAGAATTTCTAGGTGGCTTAAACTAGAATTAGAGGTGTAGTCTAGGTTGCTTTCTGTAGGATCGTCTGTCTTGTAGAATGCTGCTTTTGCCTCCACTTAGCCTATGCTTGTATACTTGTAAACAGAGCAAATATTGTACCAGCCTAACACAGAGACTTGTGCTTAATACCTCACCTGGTTGCCACAGGTCAGCAAGCAGGTTGGCAAAGGAGGGACAGGCCACTTTGTCCCTTCTCTACCAGCCTAATTGATTTCAGTAGTAGCTGCAAAGCAAAGAAAGGCCAGAGGAGTGATCAGTTTCATTTCCTCCTGTCCATTAGGCAGAAGGCAACTGTTTGACTAGCCTGCTAAGAGATTTGAAGCCTACATTTTCTAACTTGCCCTGGAAACACCAGTGTGGAAACGCGGGCAAGCAATTTGTAGTAAGGGACTGGTCCAGCAACTTGCATTAAGGGGTCTTTGTGACTAACCCTGCCTTCAAATGTTGCAGTCACACTGCAAGCTGAATTGACAGCAAGATGATTCTAATATTGAGCATACCTTCATTTTCATTTTTTTATTTGTTTGGAGTAGATGTCTTTCTGGAGCAAGTTGTCTATCAACATCCATTAAGCTAGGAAACATGACTGGAAATTCCAGTGTCTCAGCACAACGTATCTCTCAAGGATCAAATCAGGTGGTCAAGCAGGCAAACAGCATTATACTAGGGTCACCAAATAAACTGAAAAATTCTGGTTATGTCCAGGGGTTGGGAGCTAAATTGGTGCCCAAAAGGAATTTTAAATTTAAAAATTTAAAAGCTCAACAACTTTGGACGATTGCCCCCCAAAAGCTGAGCTGTCTGGATTTTTTACTTCTTGAAATATGGCAACCTTATGTTATACTCTGAGTGATGAGGCCCTCTTGGTTGTTTTCTCCAGAAAGCATAATCTAAGCAGGCGGTAAAAATGGATTAAATGAACGCTCCATTACTAACTTAGTTTGACACTAACATTTTTGGCACATCCCTACCAGAGCAGACTGTTGAACCTAATGGATCACAGTTCTAATGAAGTGAGGCTGTTCTTTTCCATTTTTCAGAAAAGGAACAGAGCAAATGACTCACACACACACACTACAAGATTTACTTAAATCACTGCTTGCGCAATGTCTTACTGTGAAAAGATAAGATGCCTACATGGTCTGGGTAGCCCTGCAATGCATAATGGGACACAAAACTCTATCACTTCTGTTGCGGTCATGACACGTCTCCTTCTCGCCGTGGCACTGACATTGTAATTATCAGCCGACTACTGTTGCTGGCTGTACGCCAGCTGCCAGTGGTGTCCTTACTGCTCACCTGAACCCTCCAATACAGAGAGGCATCAAACCGCGGGTGAGAAATGCACAGGGATAAAGGGGAGAGAATACGTAAGTGAGAACTTTAACAAGCATGGCAGTCAGACCTAATTGGAGGTGGGAGTCAGAAACCTTAATAGAGGCGGGCATGACTAATACTTTGTTAAAAGTCATGGCAGTGTGTGGAGGCTTCCCATTGATGCAGAGGGCTTTTGTAATAGTTTCTTGAAGAAGCAGAACTCTTTGGGCAGACAGCGATTGCATTGTTCTTACGGAATGATAGTTCAGCCAATTCAACTGTCATTAAAAAGATTTTTATCTCCACAGTGATGCCTTCATAGATTCCCCCCTTTGCTATTTTACAAAGCACAAGCATCCTTTGTCAGACACATTTAATGATGTCTTAATCTTCGATTGGAAACTGCCTTGAGCACTTCTTGGTGGACAAGCAGCCATTCCAATTTAGACATAAACAAGCGGTGGAATTGTTTTGATTCTGTTTCCCCAAGTTCCGCCTTTCCCCTGTTTAAGACTGCAATCCTAGACATACCTAGACCAAGATCCACTGACCTCAGTGGGACTTACTTCCTAGTAAAAGTGCATAGGCGTGTGCTGTTTAACAGTGCATTTGCTGGTCATTGTGCCATGGTCATTCTAACAGATATACCTGAGAATCCTCTGGAAAATCAATCTCTCAAAAGACTGTTGATGGCATTTTACCATTGTACTGTGCAGAGTGTATTAACTCATGGTCTCTGTGTGTGGTTTGGGTGCTGCATGGCCAGGGGAAAAACCAATGCTGTTCAGGGTTGTAAAGACTGCAGAGAGAATAATTGGGTGCACTCTTCCCACCTTAGATCAAATCTATGCTGTCAGGTACCATAAGAAAGCTACAGAGATAGCGCAGGATAGTATGCACCCCGGAAATGATCTCTTTCAACTTCTGCCTTCTGGAAGAAGGTATAGGGTTATAAAGACCAGGACTAGCCGTCTGAGAAACAGTTTCTACACAAATGCAGTTCTGGTTCTAAACGCAGCATAAGGGGGTTGGACTCGATGGCCCTTGTGGTCTCTTCCAACTCTATGATTCTATGAGTCTCTATAGTATATTGTATTTTAAAATGGGATTTCAGAGTTTTTAGGGGTTTTTGAATGTTTTATGTAGATTTTCAATTTCATTGTTCTGTATGGTACAATGACAATCAAGGTATCGTATATCTTATATACCTGCCCATCACGAAAGCAAGATTAAATTAACTGGGCAATCCACTGGATTATATTAGGTGGTTTCATTATGTGTGGACATACCAGTGTTTCACCATTGTAGAATACACTGGGCACCTTATCTGCTGTAGCTGGAATATTGCAGAGGACTTTCCTGTGAAGGAAGACTCTGCCACAACAGGCAGTTAGTGGCCAATGGTAGTTACACAGACCAGGACAGATGCCTTATGAGGTCAATGTAATCTGCCCCCGTTTAAGAACATGTGCAAGGATGCAACACACGTGTACAAAAAGCCTCTTACCAGACATTGCAGTGAGATCAGCGCTCCGGCCGAACACTTCTGTAATTCCAAGGCCCTTCAGAACATCCTTCAGATCTATTTCCTGTTCTATTGTGAACCTAGAGGACATAAAAAAGAATGAAAACTCATGAGCCTCTTTCCCTTCCCACTGCAGAAGCAGATCAGCAAGATGGGACTGGTCTTCAGGAAGCACAGCATGGGAAAAAGCAGTTTTTAAAATTTTGTATGTGTGGGTGGTTTTTTAAAAAAGTGATGAATCATATTTATTGAGCTGACATTCAGCGCTAGTTTATTGATGGCCATTCGTTTGCTTGCCGTAATATGGTCAGTTAAACTAACAGTTCTGCAGTCAAACAACACTTTCCCCAAAGGAGTTTGTGTCAACAAGATGGGTGAGGGTGATAGTTTTGTGTATGAAGCCACCTGACATGCAATCAGTTTTTAAAAATAATTTAAAAATTTTAAAAATTCAGACCAGAGACTGAATTTGAAAGACGAAGTTTTTGTTCTTTTTTTACTGTTTTTTTTAAAAAAAACAAACAAACAGGCACATCCTACCAAAGTACGCCAAAATATGAAGAATATAAACCCAATGTAGAAGTCTATCAAAGGTTATAGGTAGAGGTTGGCAAGCTTTTTTCTGTTGAGGGATACACAACCCACCCATGATAATCTGCCTGGAGTCATAGGGGGCAGAGCTCCAAAGAGTTATCTCTCTTTCTGACACCCCACCCCTATTTGCATGAAATTAAGGTTTACAGGTTGCCCTACCTTGAACTACAAGAATAAAAGAAATGAATAATGGTATACCAAGGGAGAGACCAGCAGCCTTTGAACAGAGAAAGATGAGGCTACTTGGCCAGCTAAGTACAGCCTTCTGCCCCAAAGCAGAAAGAGCCAGCCACGGACAGACTTATGCAATCCAGACCAACATGTGCTGCAGGCAATGAGAGATGCGCATCGCAGAATGGTGCTTTCAAGAACAAAACAGCCTTAAATCAAGGAAGCTGTAAGCACCCCAGCAGGGAAATTGTCCACCTGTGCACAAGCTGTCATTCCATCACGGGCACAGCAATGCATCTTCTGAGCACTGAATCAAATATAGTGAAATGATGCCACTATATCACACAGGAATGAACTCCCAAGTAGTACTGTTGCCATTAGGTGCAACCATACTATTTTCTAGCACGGGGGGGTTGACTTCTCAATGTGTGGGGCACCCGTTAGCGTTGAAACTGGTTCATTCATTTACCGCATTTTTTGCTCTATAAGACGCACCAGACCACAAGACACACCCTAGTTTTTGGAGGAGGGAAACAAGAAAAAAAAAAATCTGAATCTCAGAAGCCAGAACAGCAAGAGGGATCGCTGCGCAGTGAAAGCAGCAATCCTTCTTGCTGTTCTGGCTTCTGGGATTGCTGCACAGCCTGCATTCGCTCCATAAGACGCACACACATTTCCCCTTACTTTTTAGGAGGGAAAAAGTGAGTCTTATAGAGCAAAAAATACGGTATTTTACTGCATAAGCCCCTGCTCACAAGTCATTATTAGGCCCGGTGATCACACAGATTGCAGAGCCCCTTGCAAAGTGCCCTGCGCTGTCCTTTGAAGTCCTGCTGATCAGCTGATTGTGTTCCAAAGTGCCAGACAGGTGTTGCCTGGTGTAATTCTGACATCAGGTGATTAACAGGTGGCCAACCGCACCCATCTGTCAAATTTTGACTGTGAAGCGTGTGTGTGTGTGTGTGTGTGTGTGTGTGTGTAGGGAATGTAAGTTGTCCGTCTCTGCATAAGAGGTACAAAACGAGACAAACGCCCCTGGCCATCTGGATTCCTGCAGCAAACGAGGTTGTCTGAAAAGCAACGTCGAGAAATGGTAACCAGAGGCTGCTTAAAAATGTCACAAGAGGCATAATTGCCAGACAAAGCAGCATAGCTGAAAACACCAGAGGAACGAAAAGGCTTTTATTAGAATGACGGGCGCATTAATTATGAATGATTTCGGTTCCACAGACGGCCGCTGTGGAATGCACAGGGGAGCACGTAGCACACAAGTGGGACATGTGACAGCAGCCTTCACAAACCTGGTGCTCTCTAGGTGTTTTGGACTGCACAGCCAGCGCTACATCTCTAAGTTCAGGACGGTCGTCCCAAACATCTGGAGAGCACCGGGTTGGGAAAACTGCGTTTCAGGGTTCTTCAGGAAGCCAGCTGGTCTGAAATGATTGGCACAGCCAAGCACTCTTTTGGAAAGAAGTCCACAGAGAAGTGATGTAGAAGACAGCAGGTCTAGAAGGTACTAGTGGATTGTTGGTTGGACTCCACAAAATTACAAAGGACTCAATGGAGGCTGATCCATTAGGGCAAATGGGGCACTGCCCCACAAACCTTAGGGTGCCCTGAGCTGGCCCCATCTGTTTGACTTCTTACTTACAGCCAGTCCAAGGGGGGCAGCACTGCCAGTCAGCTTCTTCCTCCTAAGGCTCAGTGTTGCTCTCATAGTACTGAGCAGCAAGGAGGTGGGTAGAGACAAAACTAGAATTAGTTAGCTATGCCCGTCCTATTTTTTGGGCTCCACTTACTGTGGGGCTCCCTGCCTTCGGTTGTACCATTCCTCAGTGGGCACTAACATGGCCCCTAACATGGGGCTGATGTGAATAACCTATTCCTCCCTGCTCTATTATTATGGCAAGTTGTAACAGGGCTGTAAAACAGCTGAGCAAGCCAAAACAAGGTATTTTAAAAACAAGATATCCAGTGGCATTAACTGGGCTGCATTTGCCGAGTCATATTGGACTGCAGTGTTCAGCCAAAGGTTCCTCAAGTTGGAGCAGCGGGGAGAGCTCAGTGCTTTCTTCACTCACCACTTTAACTCCCCAGTCATCTCTGGTGCCAATGTCTCAGGCAGAACAACTCCTCATCCCATAGAACTCAATGGGGGCCAGTAAGAACCAAGCGTACCCTTGCCTCTACTGCCGTGTGCTGGGTTGTGTGTCTAGCAGCATAACGAGTAGAGATGTTGGGAGATTTGTGACTGTATACACTGGAGCTGTTATTTGACCTGTGGGCCAAAGGTACCAGATGTCTCATTTAGTTTGGTGCTGCTACAAAGGGAAATAAATGACTAAGCTCCAAACACCCTGGTTATACCCTGAACGATACACACTGGAATTCTGTATATTTATCTTTTTGAATGGCCCACACCAGGTCCCCACTCCAATCAATCAATTGCATTTTTACTCAACAAACGCCCAACCTTAAGCAAGTAGAGAGTATTATGAGCCGTTGTATGCATTTATAAAAATGTGAAAAAGAATGGATAGACTAACACCTCCAAAAGGCTGGAAAGGAGACATAAGCTATGAGAAAACCAAGCTACCATGTTCATCAATGATTGGAGAGACCCAGGTTCCAATCCTTACTCAGCCATGAACCTCACTGAATAACCCTGAGACATCTAACTCTATAACCTCTTTCAACATAAACTACTTCACATTGCTGTTATGGGGATAAAGCCACACATGCTACCCTAAGCTGATCGAAGGAATAGTAGAATAAAAACACACAAAGAAAATATGACCTATTTTCTATCTTTGTTGCTTTGTGCAACACAAGTGAAGCTGAGAAATGCTGGAAACAATGGTAAACAACTGTGACCATAAACTATGCATTTTATGTTTCCATGACAGTTTGAGATTCTATTGTGTGTTCAGCAAACAGAGAATCATTTCTGGTAGTGGCAAGGAAGTCCTTTGAGCCTTCCAGTTACAATTACCTAGGAGACGACAATAAATTTGGAATTAATTTGATCCAAATAGAAATCCGTCTTACTGTCACCTTTGATTTCCTGGCTGACATGCTGATTTCTGCCAGTTACCTGGAGCAACGGCAGAGATATGCCCATGGGTACAAATGCCTTGTCAGACTTTTTCATATATGATGGGAATGCACAAGGGTGCCCATACAAACTTGTCAGTCACCTTAGATAACTACATATTACAGTTATATAAACTGAGCTTTCAGCATATCCTTTAATTTCTGAGGGGTTTGCAGCTCTCAGCAGTGATAACAGTGCATGATTTAAAGTCTGCCCCCTTAATTTGTGTGTGAAGGGAGTTGCCCACAGATTCTGCAGCATTCTGCCTACATTTTAAGTGATGTGGACCACTTTTGAAAATGCAAATAAAAAGTTACGTATTGTGGGAATTTCATAGCACTGTAAGATCATAGCTGCAGGAAGTAAGGTTACAGGGAACCTGGCAGAGGGCCTTCTTGGTAGTGGCACCTGCCCTGTGAAAGCTCCTCCCATCAGATTTCAAGGAAATAAACAACTATCTGACTTTTAGAAGACATCTAAAGGCAGCTCTGTTTAGGGAAGTTTTTAATCTTTGATGTTTTATCGTGTTTTTAATATTCTGTTGGGAACCACCCAGAATCACTGGGGAAACCCAGCCAGATGGGCGGGGTATAAATAATTATTCTTATTCTTATTCTTATTCTTATAAGCCACATGGACCAGTGGTCTGACTCAGCATAAGGCAGATTTCTATGACGCAATTTAGCATTGGGGGGGACGGGACTTGGGAGGTCACCTAGTTCAACTTCCTGCTCCATGCATCTGCTTCAATGTCCAGCATCTGCTTAAATGCATCCAGCAAAGAGAGAACGTAGACCCTGAGCCCCTAAGACAGCCTGCTCACTCCAAAACAGCTGTTGGAAAGTGTCTCTTAATGTTCAGCCAATATCTGCTTCCCTTCAATTTCCATTTATTCGTGTTGTTTTGATCATTTCATTTTTTTAAAAAAAATCAACTTTTTATCATAATTGTGATAAGGTGATCTGAGACAGCTCTCACTAGCAAGCATAAATTAAAAAAATAATAATTCTTGGACAATTTTTACATACAGTAAGATAAGAGGACTGTGTCCCATGCCAGGCCTACTCAGAGTTGATTAACCGAAGCCAATAAGCGTGACAAACCTGGGTTCATGGGTTTCAATGGGTCTGCAACCCAGAATCATAAACATACCAACCGGATAAAAATTGAGATTTTGCTGTTACATATTGACTAGCAACTTGACAGCCATTACTACAGAATTGCACGTGCTGAATGGGGGCTTGCATGTTGCAAAGTCCCTGGAGAGGCCGATAAAGCTGACAGCACGCTCTTTGTGAGATGAGATCTCAGCCATTCTGAGTAAAACTTAGCTAAAGTCCACCTTTGCTACTGCTGTTAGCTGCTTTGAGGGCTCCAATTAATTCCTGGAACTGCTGCATACAAGCATTAAATTGAATCAAATTGATGGTGCTACAGAAATAATTGTGAATACCATGGGCAAAATTAAGAGCTGCATCCTGGGCTGTCATCTGGAGGGAACTGTATGGACAACTTCCAGCCTTCAGAGATTCTAGCAATTGCAGTCCTTGAGCTTAAAACATGCTCATATCCGCCTAGACCCAATGAAGGATCTGTCTCTTGGTCACAGTAAGTGTGACGCTAGAATGTGACGGATCTTTGGGGACTGGATTTTATAAACAAAGCAGATACTTTCAGAATTTGCCCAAACATTCTTAAGGCTCTTTGTAAATATTAATGAGTGAAGCATAGCGGAGAATGGATAAAATTAGATGCCATTCCTCTCCAGCGTATTTTCATAATAGGAATGGAAAAGGTAGCTAGCTAGCGCAAACTTTAAGTGCAGCACTCCGATGCTGTAATTCCCTTATTAAATTGCAGAAATTAATTATATACTTCCGAGGTTGAATTTCTCTGAGGATGGCAAGCAGATCTGGTGGATGTTATCAATGCACCAAATAAATACTCCATAAATATTTTATGCTATTTCTCCCTTTCCCTCCACCCCCTCAAAGAAGGCAAGAGACCAAGATGGAAGGGAAAGGAATGTGTGGGCCTGCGGGCCTCGCACACTGAGAAATAGCAGTGGAATAAAATTAAATTCCCAATGCCCCGAAAGAGTCCATCCACTTACAAAGTGAACATTTTTTTTTAACTTTTGCATTTGTAATAGGGCTTGAACGACTAAGCAAAGCTGAGTTAATCACAACATTTCCAATTTTCTGTCTGCACTATCTACATCCAACTGAAACTGCAGTTTGCTTGTCTTAATAGCAAAACGGGGGTGGGGAAACAGCACAGGATTGTTAAATTACACTCCGTTCCGTTCCCAAATCATTGTTTCGGAGCCAAAGAGATCAACATTTTTTAATCCACTTTTGTGCAGCAGGGAAACAGACCATGAAACTAATTTGCAAAAATGATTTCCAAGCATAATTTAGCCGGGGAATGCAACGCAGGGCAAGGACCAGCTAATAACAGTAACCAAGTCTGCAACGTTCTGCTTCGGAATCATTTCACTCTGTATCATGGTATTTGGAGTTTGTGCATTTGTTTCCCTGATAATTGCTCATCGTTTGAATATCTTCCCCTCAAGGAAGCCACCTGGATTAAGGACATCACATTGCAAATGCACACTCTTCTTCTTTTTACTCTGTATAAGGCAGCCTTTCTCAACTTGTGGGTCCCCAGATGTTGAACTACAACTCCCATCACCCCTAGCTAGCAAGACCAGAGCTCAGGGATGATGGGAGTTGTAGTCCAACAACATCTGAGGACCCACAGGTTGAGAACCGCTGGTATAAGGGAACTTCTTACGTTCTCCAATATTTTTTTATTAATTTCCCAAATTATTATAAATCCAACCAAATTACTTTGATTTAATGCAATTTCTTAAAATCCCGCTCCTGTTGCAAACATATGTCGATCGTTTCCTCCCATAGCTGCATCATTTCTTATACCTGCAGAAATGTGACACTTCCCATTCATTCAGCGTTCTGATTTCCACAATGGAATTGCAAACATCATATACGGCAACTGGAGGTTGGGTGAGATTGAACAACAAGCTTATTTGGATCACTCTCTGATGATGCAATGCATGGTGGGAAAACAGAACTGCCTACCCAACATGCTTGGCCCCACCAGATATCCACATATAGATCTACAAACATGTGTAATCCAATGTCGAGAGACCCGGATTTTATTGGGGGTGGGGACTGACTGAAATCTGGGTTTATGCACATTGGATTTAGCCTACGTACTCCATTCCTGAACATTAAACCCACATGTGGGCATGCATTGGTACTTGGGGAGGGACCAGCTTGCCAGGTCTGATGGAAGTGGGAAAGAGCTGTTATTTCACCACACTGCACAAAGAGGAGCAGAACACACACCCCTAAAGCTCCTGCAAAAAATCCACAAGTTTTCTAGTATTGCAGGTAACTTATCACAGCTTTACATCAAAACATATGTTGAAATGAGTTCTAAGGTCTGGATGTGACCAGAGATGGAAGAGAAGATGCAGGAGCGTTCAGCTTGGTGAGCAGAAGAAAAGAGTAGGTGATGAAACCCTTTGTTGAGCACTGTTTTCAGGTTCTGCCTTGTATCCAGAGAACCATGAGTGGGTCCACTTCTGCAACAGGGCGTTTTCACCTGCCTTCCGGTACATTCCCTCGTGCCTGTGCATCAAAAAGCTGCTTTGATGTGTCAGGGGAGTCTCAAGCATGACACGCAATGAGACATGAAGGGCTGTGTGTGGTTGGATGAGAAACTCAGTGGGAAAATCAGAGAGAACTCCCCCCATGACTTTGTGCATGAACCATGACTCTTTTAACATGCAGCCTTATGGTTCCCAACAGAAGACCTCTCCCAAAGTTCAGTCAGCCTTTGCACACCCACAAGAATAGATTGCGACGGTCTACTGAAACTGACAGTGGCTCCTGTCTCAAAACATCCTACCAAACTATTATCCATAATGGCATAAGAAATGCCTGCTGGATCAAGCCATTGCATAGCTGTCAACTTTTCCCTTTTCTTGCGAGGAATCCTATTCGGAATAAGGGAATTTCCCTTAAAAAAGGGGGAAAGTTGACAGCTAAGGCCATTGGCCCATCTAGTCCAGCATCCTGTACGCACTGTGGCCAAACAGATGCCCACGGGAAGTTTTTAATGTTCAATGTTTTATTGTGTTTTTAATATTCTGTTGGGAGCCACCCAGAGTGGCTGGGGAAACCCAGACAGATGGGCGGGGTATAAACAAAGTATTATTATTATTATTATTATTATTATTATTATTAGTCCCAAAGCAGGACCTGAGTGCAACAGTCCTCTCCTCACAGCTATGTTATTATGCGCTCTCCAAATGACAATCTTGGTGTTTCCATTTTACATGAGGGGCACTGAGGTAAAACAAAAGAAAAATGGAGAGAAACTTTTCAAATGAGCCGCAGGGTCAAGCTGTTTATTTGAATCCAATGCCTTTCACAGTGCCTAGCCTGGCCAATATCCAACGTGCTACTAGGGTTGGGCGATAATCTGGTTTTTGTGATATATCGCTAGCTGAACATTGCGATATACCGATATATCACAATGACTGAAATAAGGACGGAGCCATGTAGAGGCACTGGCTGGCTTCATGGTTTTTCCTGCATCGTGATTTTTGCCGGCGCCTGCTCTTGTGATTTGCTGCCCATGGCAGGAGGCAGGGGAGATCTCAGCTGGCAGAGAGGGGTGCAGGAATCGAGATAAGCATTGGCTGGCTTCACGGTTTTGTGATTTTTGCATAACACATGCACCATGATTCAAGATATATTGCCAGGTCAAAATTATGAAACAGGTATCATTATATGGCATTCACACGGATTTTGGATGCTGTGTCCATATATCACCCAGCTCTACATGCCACCCACTAAGCCAAACTGGCTCTCCTCTCCCCTCCATCCTGCCAGAATCTGGAAAAGCATTCTCACCTGGGTAGATAGACTTCCACCTTCTGCTTCTTTACGGAGCTTGCCCATTCCTCAATCAGCTGGGCTTTGACCAGAGGTTCCAGTGTGGCTAGGGGAACTTCTTGCCTGGAAAGAACAATCATCATGCTGAACTCATCTCCTTCGTAGGGGATTTCTAGAACTTGATAGATGCCTCCGGCTTCATTGGAGCCGTCACTGAACTCCCCTAAAAGAAAAAAGAAAAACAGCCCGGTTGGGTTTTTGGAGATAATTTCATTTACCTGCACAGTACTGAAATCCATAGGATGGTCTCCAGCTGAGAACAGGCCTTGAGGCAAATTATGACCAGCCGTTAAAACCATTTGATTGTCTTTTCACATTTTCAATATCAATTATTTGACCTTTAGATGGGTATACACACACAATGTTCCTGGCGTAGGATTGGTGGGTTTATCCTCTTCGTTGTTTGTTTCTTTTTTTGGGGGGGGTACTTCCCCCTTTTTTGTGGGCAAAAAATACAAAGGCTGCGTTCACATGGCAGTTTATTCCATTTTCATTCCATTCCATCTCCCTAACTGTTGATTTCCACATTATATTTGAGCTTTCAGAATAAAGTGGTACCTTGGGTTACATACGCTTCAGGTTACAGATGCTTCAGGTTACAGACTCTGCTAACCCAGAAATAGTACCTCGGGTTAAGAACTTTGCTTCAGGAGGAGAACAGAAATTGTGCTCTGGCGGCGCGGCAGCAGCAGGAGACCCCCATTAGCTAAAGTGGCGCTTCAGGTTAAGAACAGTTTCAGCTTAAGAACAGACCTCCAGAACGAATTATGTACTTAACCTGAGGTACCACTGTACATAAAATCAACTTCCGGAACTACAGTGGATGAAGCAGCTGCCTTGGGCAAGACTGAAATCTCCTGAGATCTTGGTGGAAACCGCTGAAATCTTGAGAAATCTCACTGGAAACTGCCATCACTATTGCTACAGATCAGGGAGGATTTGCTGGTGTGGGGTGTTGCGGCAGCGGATTCCTGTTTTGCCTTGGGCGGCAGAATAATAATAATAATAATAATTTGTATTTATACCCCGCCCTCCCTGGCCAAAACTGGACTCAGAGCGGCTAACATCAAATGCATAACACATTAACATAAAATCAGACAATCAATTAAAATACATCCAAAAATCAGATCAGGATCAGAATAAAATTCAAACAAATGGCAACCCACAGATTAGGGTTGGGGACCTTAAATGCTGAACTTATATGAGCATGTGAGAAAAACTGGGAGGTTAGTTTCATGCTGCTTTCTGCGAGAAAAATTGGGAGGCTGCTTTCACGCAGGTTCTTATGATAGTGGAGGGGGAGTCAGACTGAACCCTGACCAAAGGCCTGGCGGAACAGCTTCGTCTTGCAGGCCCTGCGGAAAGATGACCCTGTCTTGTTGCAATCCTTAAAACAACCCTGGAAGATAAAGGTAAAAGGTAAAGGACCTCTAGACAGTTAAGTCAAGTCAAGGGTGACTATGGGATTGCAGCGTTCATCTCGCTTTCAGGCCGAGGGAGCTGGTGTTTGTCTATAGACAGCTTTCCGGGTCATGTGGCCAGCATTACTAAACAGCTTCTGGTGCAATGAGACACCATAACTGAAACCAGAGCGCACAGAAATGCCATTTACCTTCTGCCACAGTGGTACCTATTTATCTACTTGCACTGGCTTGCTTTCAAACTGCTAGATTGGCAGGAGCTGGGGCAGAGTAACGGGAGCTCATCCCGTTGCAGGGATTCGAACCACCAACCTTCAGATCGGCAAGCCCAAGAGCCTCAGTAGTTTAGACCACAGTGCCACCCACGTGCCCCAGTATTCACATCTTCCATACTGATATAGCAATGAAAACATTGCAGTTGACACAATAATAATGGAAGGCTCCTTTGGAAACTTACATTTCTGAGGCCCCGGTGCAAACAATGTGATTTCATTTTCGTCTGGTTGGCAATTGTGCAGGAGATGTTATTAAGAGGTGTGAATTGGCATTAAGTGCTGAAGAAGGGTGATAGCGTATACCTAGAAAATTAATCTTTTCTGCTAGAAAGAAAACATGTACGATATTGCTTACCATAATAAAATTCTCCCTGCTGATACATCATTGGAATTTGCACTTCACTTTCATCATCTTTAGTGAAGGAGAAGGTTCTTGTGTTTTCTGGCCTGAACTGAGACTTCCAATTTCCCTTAAAGTAGATTGCATTGACGAGGGCCAAGTGAGTGAGAGCACCAAAATCCCTGGCCGACACAAAATCTTTGATCATGTCTGTTGGTTGAAAGGGGAGAGAAGGAGTGCATTGATCAGAATGCCTAATTGAACATTTATATCAAAGCTGTAAACCCCCCAAAAACCAACACCATGGAAGGAAAACAAAACAATCTAAAAGCAACTCCTTTCCATATTCCCACATTTAACTGTCGAGTGTTTGGTTGAAGGAGAATTTAGGCTTCACAGCAGGCAGATCAACCTGCACAACAAGTACAATATACACTTGTCTAAAATAGTTTTGAAGTTATCGGCATTAAAATTGTCTAACCAGCTGGTATATTAGATCAAGGCGATGCCCATAAAAAGAGTGAAAAACAAAACAGAAAACAACAACAGGCTGCATTTGAAAAACAATGTAAAACAACCTTGATAATGACCCATTCTTTCCAGATGGAAAAGCTTGTTAGTGGGGGAGGTATTTTCAATTGTTTCCAGAAAGCGCAGATAGTGGGTGCTTGTCTTACCTCGACAGGAATGCTATTCCACAGAACAGAGCCATGCTGAAAGCCCTGCTCCAAATTACTGTGGCGTGGGCTCAGTTCTTTGGAATTTGCAGGAGAAACTCTCCTGTATGCCACAGTGACCTAATGGCTGTATATAAGTGATAAGGTGGAATTCTCAAGTAACCACACCTCCTCTGCGCAGGCCACACCCCTCAATATTCTGTGCAGTCATTGCAAAGCCTGTGGAACTCCCTCCCACAACGGAGACTAGACAAGCACCTTTTTTGCTCAACTCCAGGCACAGACTAAGACTCTCCTGTTCCGGCAAGTGTTAATAAGGTAGAGTTTAGTTTTATGACACCCCCCCCCCAATTGTCCCCATTTTCTGCAGATTGCTTTTATCCACGCTGCTTACAAATGCAAACAATTGATATAGAAATCCCTTCAATAAATAAATAATAAACAAACCCCACTTTGGATGCTGCTTCTGCCTGGCTGGAATGAGCCCATAAACTCTGATTAATGCCTCTTGTCTGCCAGGCTGGGGGTGGAGGAGGGGAGGACACTGAGGGATGGAAATGTGATTTGTGAAAGTGGACCCCCCCCCCCCGCTGTCAGGTGGCTGTTGCGGTTGCTCGAGAGTAACCAGGCAGGGCTCCGACCTGTGTTGAACAGGCTTTATTTTGGTGCAAACTGGGTTAAAGCCTCAGCGCCTAGGACTTGCCGATCGAAAGGTCGGCGGTTCGAATCCCTGCGGCGGGGTGCGCTCCCGCTGCTCGGTCCCAGCGCCTGCTCAACCTAGCAGTTCGAAAGCACCTCCGGGTGCAAGTAGATAAATAGGGACCACTTACCAGCGGGAAGGTAAACGGCGTTTCCGTGTGCAGCTCTGGCTCTGGCCAGAGCAGCGATGTCACGCTGGCCACGTGACCCGGAAGTGTCTCTGGACAGCGCTGGCCCCTGGCCTCTTAAGTGAGATGGGCACACAACCCCAGAGTCTGTCAAGACTGGCCCGTACGGGCAGGGGTACCTTTACCTTTACCTTTTATTTATAGTGAAGAGCACCAAAGCTCAATCGGTAGCAGAATCCGGGAGTGTTTTTTTTTTGGACCTCCCCCAACATAAGAGTTTTGTTACCCCCAACTGTCTCCGCCCCTCTCTGCACCTCAGACTACTGCGCAGGATGGGCAATGGCAAGGGCGTGTTTCTCTTCTGTCCGGCTTGCCCAGGAGCTGTGTTAAGGCTCCCCCCCAGCATCCTCTGGTCCTTGCACCTCTTCCCCATTGGAGGTGGGGATTTCCTCCTCCCCAGAAGAGGAACTGCTTCACAAGATTTTTGGAGGCTGCCTGAAATACAACTGCCCTTCTATTTCTCGCCTCTGAGCCGATGGCAGTTCCCTGACACCTCCATTACACTAACACGAATATACAACACCAAAGCAAGCACCTCTGGCTCAGGGCCTCTGAAGCTTAAGTCAGCATCCTCCTACCTTAAAGGGATTGTTCTGTTGACTGCCTCCCATCTTCAAATAACTTTCGGTACAAAATTGACACAGGATCCAGAGAGCAAGTCTATCAACTTCAAACTTTCCTCACGCTACTATTCCTGCTAGCTTTTACCTGGGCAACATCCCACAGGCTTCGAGAGTAATAAGCGAGTAATAAAACGGGGAACGCATCTCAGCATCCGCACCGCTGACATTTACTCAAGGAAAGGAAGAGATGTCTTGCATCTGTTTGAGTCAGGGGAGGCTTGTTAGCCAAGCCTAGCAGCTGCTGTGCCCACATTCCTAAATAAATCACTCCAATCAGAAGGCATTGTCTGCTACCTGGTGCTGCCAACTGGGAACGGCTTGCTTGATTTTCGGTATGATAATTTCGTCTTTGGATTTCTGCGCCGACAGTGATGAATCGAGTGGATGGGTGGAAATTTCACAGATCACTACAGACGGGGGTCTCTGTGTTTTATCTGGGATAAAATAAGCTACGTGCATCAGAGACACTCGGGTACAGAGTCACCGATCCGAACAGCCGTGCGCATTCTGGTGCGCAACTGGGACTGTGCCTTTGCTTGCATGGTAGAAGCAAGTCAGCCAAGCCATTTACTGGTGGGGATAATTTAGAAGCAAACATTTAGCTTTATAGCTAAAGCCATATGGCTGTAGTAGAAGTGTTATAAGGAATTAAGTATAAATAGATTAATAGAGTATCAAAGGAAAAAATAAGGTTAGAATGTGTTAAGATAATTATAGGATAGAAAACAGAGAAAGATGGAAAGGAATTGCTGAAACAGTTAACAGAAGTGGAATACAAAAGGGGAGGTGTGAGGAGGTCGCGGAAATAAGTGAATGAAAGATAAGATACTGAAATTATTTGATGTGTTTTAAATTGTTTTTTTTTATTAGTTTAAATGTGTTGGTGTTGTGTAGTGTTTTTGTGATGTACTGTATTGTTCTTATTTTTTGTAGTGTTTAAATTGTTAATAAATATTATTTAAAAAAAATTAGAATCAAACATTTACATGGAGATAAGAGATCTGTAACTACTAACTACATCAGTTTAACAGACCAGATAGCTCAAGTCAGTAGAACACGAGTCTCAATTTCAGGGTCGTGGACTGATTCTTGTGGTCCCTTCCAACTCTACAATTCTACAAGGCTGATCTTCCAACTTGCCATGCCCGGAAGTGGGTTCAGAATGGCTTGGTCACCATGCTTCAGAACCACAATATAAGGGCACCACTGAAAGGCAGTTCATCCCAGTATTTCTGCAAAGAGATGGAAATGTTTGGGACCAAGTTTGAAAGGAGGGGGTGGGGAACCCTAAGGCTTTCAAACCAGTGGCATGTAGCTCCTGGAAGGTTTCCCTGAAGGGATTGCAGTCCCTGGGCTGAGCCTCTTTTTAAGCTCTCTCCAAAGAAAGAAACACAAGACATTTGGCGCAATCGACAACTGTAGCGATGAGCCATTTTAAGACATTCAACAGCATCCCAACGAGCATAAAATGACAACTGTTGACAGTGAGGAGGAATGTAAAAATACAGGAACGTACTATTTGTGTGATTCTCCACCCATCTATTGATGTGGCTGGCGACTGCTATGTTTTGACTGAAATCCACATCTTCCACTTCAGCTTTGAAGTACGTCTTCATCAGCTGCAAAAATTTGTCACTGACGTGAAACCCGCTCTGTACATAGAGGGAATTGGCAAGCTTCATCACGTACTGACTGTCTTCAGCGTTTGCCATGTCAGAAAGGTCCTTCAAGAAGGAAAATTCTTCACCTGGAAGCAAGGTGCGAGATAGGAAATATTTCTGTCAGGGTTAAGTAAATATATTGAGGGCTTAAAGAATCCCATTGTCTTCCCAGTGGAAAATCACAGTGATATTTTCGCTTTCGACAGAGAAGGTCACTGCAAAATGGTATATCGGGTGGCTTGACTCTTCTTCAAAAAGACTAGGGACTAATAAAACATTAGAAGCAGGGGCAGCCGCCCAAAGCAATTCAAGGGTCCTCACAAGCAGCCAAAGCTACATTTAAATGGAGAATTCTCTATTAATGCCAAGAAGTGTTCAATATGTGTCCCTATTATGTCATGCTTTGCATACATGGAAAATAATGGGCAGCCCCCTCTCATCACAGAGCAAGTTTGAGAAACCTTTGGCCCTCCAAATTTTCTCAACTACAAGCCCCAGCCATTGACAGATCTATCTCCAAGAATATGTCTAATCCCCTTTTACAGAGATGTAAGCTGAGGGCCTGCGACAGTGAATTTCACAAGTTAAATTATGCATTGCTCAAGGTATTTTTGTCCTGAGTCCACTGCCAACCAATTCCACTGGGTGACCCAAATTCCTAATATTATGACAGGGGAACAAAAACTTCTTTGCGGCCATTTCCTTTTGTTCTTTTAATTCCACCCTCACCTTTCCTCTTGTTCCCTGTGTGCACATCATTCTCTTTTTGAAAAGAAAAAAAAATCATAACCAAGGCAATGAACTAGAGCACAAAGCAGCCCTTTGACAGGGAACAGCATTCATCAGTTGACAATCAACTGTTTTATAAACCGGCATTATGTGCCCATATGTTTCCAACTTTTAATGGGAGGTTCCCAACCACTTTTGTTAAATATTTACACTGTTGGGCCAGCTGTTTAAAATTTCCTCTGCTATTCTAAAGATTCCCATAGAGCTCCTTCAAGATTTCCCCAAAAGCCGCACTAACGATGTTTACATAGGATTAGTGCATACCATTTGCACAGAAAAAATAAACCAGCTCAGCGTGCTGCAAATGTCGCTGCATTTTGAAAATGATGACAGACTGTCACCTTGTCTCCAAAATGAGAACGGGACTTATTTTTAAATTCCTTCACCCCTTTTGTTTAGCGCTGCAAGGTTTGCAAAAAAATAAAAATAAATCAAATGCGGTTCTGTCAGCAGGGATGGTTTAAAAGAGCTGAGGGTCCAAATGGGCCTGCAGACAGGACACATAAGGAATTTAGTGCGAGGCCCAAGCTCATTGCAAGGGAGTGGGCTGGCAGTTGCCTTTACCCTCACAAAAAACTGTTGAAAAAGTGAGGATTGTAGGTACTGTGGTAGCCGTGAAAAAATAGGGGAATGGGGGCGGAGTATACATTTTGGGTTGTATCCAACACTCTACACACAGAGTTCCAGTGTGCTGTAGTGGTTAAGAGTGGTGGACTCATAATCTGGTGAACCGGGTTCGCGTCTCCACTCCTCCACATGCAGCTGCTGGGTGACCTTGGGCTAGTCACACTTCTCTGAGGTCTCTCAGCCCCACTCACCTCACAGAATGTTTGTTGTGGGGGAGGAAGGGAAAGGAGAATGTTAGCCGCTTTGAGACTCCTTCGGGTAGTGATAAAGCGGGATATCAAATCCAAACTCTTCTTCTTCCACTCATGCAACACAACTTAATCCTCCTCTGCTATCTCTGTATGTCCCCAAATCTGCTCCAGTGGACCCCATATACCTCTGTTCTCCCATGAAGAGGCATGAAATCACATCGAGCAAGGGACCAAATTATTGAGGGGGGGGGGACCTTATCCCCATGTCTCAGATACAATAAAAAGGGTGAAGACGGAAGGATCAGGATAGCAGCTAGCCACAGTGGCCCATTATCTGGTAACCTCACGCTTAGATTTTGTAATGCACCTCTGAAGGGAGACTGGAAGCTGCAGTGTGTTCAGAAAGTAGCGCACAGGATTGAGAGTGAAGTTTCTATTCCGGACCACATAACACTAGTCTTGCACTAACTGCAATGGCTACCATATGCTACCAGGTCCAATTCAACATTTTATTGCATTCCAACAACACAAGGTTCCCTCCTCTGCTTGACACACCTTAATCAGGCCTTTGATTAGGCTAATGCTGTTCGTAATTTTAACTCCGTTGTGCGTGGACTGAATGCTGAATTTTTGGTGAAGTGGGCGAATGTTTATAATGGGAACTGATTATAGTCTTAACCGGTTTAGTTATGTAATACTGTTGCTTTAATCATATGCATGAGTAAACAACCCTTGAATCTTTTCTGTGAAGTGTGTTTAAGAATGCATAACTAAATTAGTTAAATAATCTATAAAAGAAGACTAGCCATGAATTCTTTAGCTACAACACACCATCTGAATGTGATATATACATGCCAGCCAACTAAATGCTGGTCTACCTTTCAGTCTTGCCTTTCTGATCATTGCATGACACTCGTCTTTTCCATTTTAAAACAATGTAGCAGGCATATTTTATGTGTTTGTTCATCCCCTTGTTACCTAGAGACATTCCAGTTTCGTTTAAGGCCTGTAAGTAAAGGTAAAGGTACCCCTGCCCGTACGGGCCAGTCTTGACAGACTCTGGGGTTGGTGCGCCCATCTCACTGAAGAGGCCGGGGGCCAGCGCTGTCTGGGGACACTTCCGGGTCACGTGGCCAGCGTGACAAGCTGCATCTGGCAAGCCAGCGCAGCACACGGAAACACCGTTTACCTTCCCGCCAGTAAGCGGTCCCTATTTATCTACTTGCACCCGGGGGTGCTTTCGAACTGCTAGGTTGGCAGGCGCTGGGACCGAGCAGCGGGAGCGCACCCCGCTGCGGGGATTCGAACCGCTGACCTTTCAATTGGCAAGCCCTAGGCGCTGAGGCTTTTACCCACAGCGCCACCCGCGTCCCCAAATACAGCCTTAGGGGTTGCCCTGATTTATGAGCTTTATCAGAAGAGAGACGAAGAGAGCTAAGACCCTGTTGGTTCTCCTTGGTCTCTCAGTGGTTCTTGATACCTTTGACTATGGTATTATTCTGGAATGTCTTAGGGAGGTGGGAGTACTCTGTTACAGTGGTAACAAAGCTCCTACCTGGAGTATCGCTACCAGAAAGTAGTACAGTAGTACCTCTGGTTGCGGACGGGATCCGTTCTGGAGGTCCGGTTGGATTCTGAGGTCTCTGCAACCTGAGGACTGCTTCTGCGCATGTGGCAGTAGACCACTTCTGTGCATGATGAAACCCGGTCAAATATTTCCAGGTTTGCCGCTTTCGCATCCCATAGTTTATGTAACCAGAGGGTTACATAACCGGAGGTACTACTGTACTAGGAGATTGCTGCAGGCTCCATAACCTTTGGAGTCCAACAAAGGTCCATTATCTCTCCTATATGAAACTAAGGGAGCTATTATACATGGATTTGAAACACGTCAGTATGCTGATGGCAACCAGCTTTCTCTTCACTATTCCGTATGAATCACAAGAGGCTATGAAAGTGTTGGACCAACATCTGGAGGAAATGAAGGATGGGTGGGGAAAATAAACTGATGCTAAATCTTTACAAGTTGTAAAGAGAGGTGGGTGGGAGGTTTTTGTGTCCCGGAATCAGGTGTACAGCCTGTTCTGAGAGAGGATGAACTCCGCTTGAAGGAATAGGTTCATAGGCTAGGAGTACTCCTATATTTCAACTTGTCCCTCGAGTCTCAAGTGGCTTCTGTGTGCTTATGCCTAGCTTAGAATGATTTATCACAATTGCAGTTTCTGGATCGGAATAGCCTGGCCTCAGCTGTCCATGCTCTGATGACCTCCCATCTGGACTTCTGCAATGCACTGTATGTGGGGCTGCCCATGAAGACGGGACAGTGGTTGCCTCTAGTATAGAAGGTAGCTGCTAGGCTGGTAAGTGGGATATAAATTGAGTTAATAAAATAAATAAAAATAGCAATTATTTATTAATAGTTTTTAAACTATCTTTTTAAACTATTTGTTTAAAAAGGAATACAGAGCTGTTCCCGGAATAGTGTGTGTGTTGATTTGTGACATCATACACATCACCCAATCAGCATGATGCCAAAATAAAATGAGGTGTCCCCCCCCAAGTAATATAATATCTTCCTTCAAGCAGCTTTTCATTCAATACGCATAAAAGAAGATTAATTTATTTTTTTATCAGCTCTTATCTGATTTTTATGTGTTATTTTTTATTGAGAATTTTATTGTCAGCTGCCTTGGGCATTTTTATTATTGAAAGCCGAGGTATTAATATACCAACTCATCATTTTCTCTTTAATAATACATATTAAGGGCCCCCCTTCTTTCCTTCAAGCAGATGAGACCTTGTAGAAATATTAAAATTCACTTCCATCAACACAGGTGATCAATCCTGTCTAGAATTCTATGAAAGAGCCATTTATAAAGAAAAATATATATGTGACACTCATACTTCCTAGATTGTTATGCAGAACCACCCTATGTGTGTCTGCTAAGATCTTAAGACCTGCTGAGTTCAATGGAATTTAATCCCAGGTGAGTGTTAAGCTGTTGTTTTAATGTATTGACTGGACAAAATAATAATCAAATAAGTGTCGCTTGACGCTTTGTTGAACACTCATTACCGTTTTTCAAACCTTCATATCCCATGGCGTGTCTGATTTCCTTAAGGGTGGACCCATGAGCTCCGAGTTCCACCATTCCCATGGCGATTGATATTCCCAGTGGAGAGAAAATAATGTTTTCATCTTCCCCCGCAGCTCTCAGCTGATTGTAAACATTCACTGAAAACTCCGCAATGGTTTCATCAGGAAAACTGGTGCTGAAGCCTTCACTTTGCAAAACAAGCAGAGACAGGAGGCCAAGGAGAAGCATGTTGAATGGAGGGCGTTTCAGATCTGTAAGGAAAATTAAATAATTGACGAGTTAATATTATATTGTGCACATAATGGATTATTGGGTCATTAAATTGTATTAAGCATGAGCATAGTGTCAATTTCTTTTCTTTCTTTCTTTTTAAAAAACCAGTAACTCAGAAGCCATTCACAAACACACAAGAGTGAATTAGAAAAATGTATAACAATTATCACAATTGGAGAGAGACCTGTTGGAATGTAATGTCAAAGTGCTGTCTACTCTAAAATGATATTATTGGAATGGGAGACAAAGGACGAGCAAGTAAAATCTTCAAGGATACACTGAGCAATAAATTTTGGTTATAATATAGATATGGAAACATGGGAACGATTGTGGAATATGGACATAAAGTTTACAGCATGTTATGGTTTAAGAGAAAAGGACATGAAAATGTTATATAGATGGCATCTAGCACCTAGTAGATTGGCAAAAATGTATAAATCAAAATTTAATAAGTGTTGGAAATGCAGAGAAAGAAGGTGCTTTTTATCACATGTGGTTAAATGTTAAAGCTTAATGGGAAATGATATATAATGAATTGAAAAAGATGTTTAAAGTAACATTTGCACACAAAAAACCCAGAAGCTTTCCTTTTGGGAATTATAGGTGTAGAACTACCAAAACAGTATTGAAACTTATTTAAGTATGCAACTACAGCTGCAAGAATGTTACTTGCCCCAAAATGGGAAGAAGATGAAATCCTGATGAGAGAAGAATGGATATTGATTCCCTCCCATGAGTGGGGAGGTAGATTTCCCGTAAGGTGGGGTAGTGATACTATGGCTCTGTGGGTGTTACTGAACTTCCTGTCCCATCAACTCCAGCCACTATGGCCAATGGTCAGGGATTATAATGATTAATAATAATAATAATAATAATAATAATAATAATAAATATTATTATTTATACCCCACCCATCTGGCTGGGTTTCCCCAGCCACTCTGGGCGGCTTCCAACAAAATATTAAAATACAATAGTCTGCTAAACATTAAAAGCTTCCCTAAACAGGGCTGCCTTCAGATGTCTTCTAAAAGTCTGGTAGTTGTTTTTCTCTTTGACATCTGGTGGGAGGGCGTTCCACAGGGTGGACGCCACTGCTGAGAAGGCCCTCTGCCTGGTTCCCTGTAACTTGGCTTCTCACAACGAGGGAACCGCCAGAAGGCCCTCGGCGCTGGACCTCAGTGTCCGGGCAGAATGATGGGGGTGGTTGATGGCAGTTTTACATTGCTGGCTAGAGTTTGAGCAGGAGTTTGCCATTGGTTGTGACCCCCTCACATCAGTTTTATCCAACTCCTCCTTTTTCAGGAAGAATGCCTTTTATGGGACTTAGACTCCATTCTTTGTCAGGTGCTGCCTCTGGGGAGTAGTGAGGAGGGAGAAAATTGACCTGTTTTTTTAAAAAAATATTTTATTAAGGGTTTTCTTGTTTTACAGTGTAAGTGTAATGCCTCGTATTTTTTCCCCCCATGTAACATTTTTACAAATCCATTTCATTTGTTGAGGCATTAGGGGGAGAAGAAAAAAAAAGAAAAGGGGGTGGAGGGAGGGGAGATGCATGGAGTTGGGGTTGGGTAGTGGTGTTTCTATTATGCTTAATGTATGTAGAGTTTGGTGTCAGCGTGCTTGCGTTGTTCACTTGTGTTCCTTTGGTAGCCATATTGATTTGTATGCTGTTGGTGGATTATTGTCATTGTCCTGTTGGGCTGTGTATGTGATAAAGGGGAGCCATACCGGGGTGAAGGTGTCTTCTTCTGTTTGTCCCCGTGTCAGTTTCAGTTTGCATTATAACATAAACCTGCCTTGTTTGCCACTTCCAAACTAACCCGTGAGCCAAGAGCTCTTCCTCAAATGTTGTGATGCAGCTCTCTAACGTTGACAACAAAATGTGTACAAAAATGCCCACGGAAAAAATGGGCATCCATCACAAAAAAATGCAGAAATGGAGGAAACTGAAGAAGACTGGGGAAATGTGAAGCTGCGAGAAACCAAAACCTATGAGGGAGGCAATGCCTCATCCAACTGCGAAAACACATAAAATGGATATCCAATAGCCAGTTCCTTGAAAGGTTTCTTCGCCCCGATAAGCATTAAGGCTAACTCTGCTATGCAAGAGAAGTGAATCCTTTGAACACACAGTGGGATTTGAATCTGCAAGAAGCATGTAGAACAATGTTTCCCATGCTTGGGTTTCCAGCTGCTTTTTGACTACAACTCCCATTATCCGTAGTGGGCAGGACCAGTGGTCAGGGAGGATGGGAACTGTAGTCCAAAAACAGCGGGAGTCCCAAGTTTGGGAAGCACTGATGTAGAGCAACGGCAGCCAACATGGTGCCTTCGAGATGTTATTGGACTACAACTCCCATCGTCCTGGACCACTGCTCATGCTGCTTGGAGCTTGGAGCATGAGCACAAAAGCACTCTTCAGCTCCTGTGTTTTCCAGCAACTGGTATTCAGAAGCATTGCTGTCGCGTCTGTGTAGACCCACAGGTTTCTAGCTCCTGCTATACACCTATTAGAAGACGGGGTTAACACCTAAAGCAAGAAAGGACATCCAAGACGTATGTTTTCTTTGACACATGAAAGCATAGCTCATTGCCTTTTTGCCAGGATGTAGAGAAAAATAGCTTGGAATGGAACCTTACATTACAGTTCACTGTGGATGCTGTCAGTCTAATTTACACCTTCAGTTCCTTTTGCTTAGGAGGTCCATGAATAAATGTTAGTCCTTCTGGACAATGCGCTCATGGTTGCATTCACTTATCAGTTCCTGGGAAGCTGGGAAGCTTCTTCCTCTAAGACAGGCATCTCTCTTCCAGCTACAATTCTGGCTGGCTGGTCTAGTCAGCAAATAGGAGAGCAAAAACCGTGCCAGCCACTAATGGGTGGAGCTCCATGAGGAGCACAGGGTGCTGTCTCTTATTTGCAGCATGCAGTCTTCACAACATGTACATTTCAACGGATGTATTATGCACTAAATTACAAATGCAGTCGCCATCTGAACTGCCACAGACCCTTCAAGTGTCCCTGTTTTTCAGGGACAGTCCTGATTTTAAAGAAGCCATCCTAGTTCCTGATCTGATCCTGGAATATCCCACTTTTCCTTAGGATGTCCTTATTTTCATTTGAGAAATGTTGGAGGGTATGAAGTTGTGCAACCCCCAAGCCAAGGAGATAAGTAGCTATACAACCTTTAGAAGACACCTGAAGGCAGCCCTGTATAGGGGAGTTTTTAAATGTTTAATGTTCTATTATATATGTTGGAAGCCCTACCAAATCTGCTCAAGAGAGTTGGGAAGAAGAAGAAGAGGAGTTTGGATTTGATATCCCACTTTATCACTACCCTAAGGAGTCTCAAGCAAGGGTTGCGGGTCGCGCTGTGGGTTAAACCACAGAGCCTAGGACTTGCCGATCAGAAGGTCAGCGGTTCAAATCCCCGCAACGGGGTGAGCTCCCGTTGCTCAGTCCCTGCTCCTGCCTAGCAGTTCGAAAGCACGTCAAAGTGCAAGTAAATAGGTACCGCTCCGGCAGGAAGATAAACAGCATTTCCGTGAGCTGCACTGGTTCACCAGAAGCGGCTTAGTCATGCTGGCCACATGACCCGGAAGCTGTCTGCGGACAAATGCCGGCTCCCTTGGCCAATAAAGCGAGATGAGCACTACAACCCCAGAGACGGTCACGACTGGACCTAATGGTCATGGGTCCCTTTACCTTTACCTTTAAGGAGTCTCAAAGTGGCTAACATTCTCCTTTCCCTTCCTCCCCCACAACAAACACTCTGTGAGGTGAGTGGGGATGAGAGACTTCAGAGAAGTGTGACTAGCCCAAAGTCACCCAGCAGCTGCATGTGGAGGAGCGGAGACGTGAACCCAGTTCACCAGATTACGAGTCTACCACTCCTAACCACTACACCATGCAAGAGAACACATTCAGCAGGCATGCAAAGAGTGGAGAGGGTCCTTGCACTAGCAGAATTGTTTTGCCACCCGGAGTATGTGGAACTGGCCAAAATGACGGGAAGAATCCGAGAACAGTGGGACCAGAAGTTCATCAAGGACTGGACTAAATTTGTAAATTATTTGAAAGACAATTGTAGTCAGTCAAACATGATGGTAGGATTGCAAGAAGCTTTGTAAGGAAAGGTATAAAAATCACTGCAGAGAAGAATAAGAAAATACGATGCTTTGATGTTTTTTATTTGAAAGCAATGGTTAAGTGGTGAAAATGCAGAAATTTGAAATGAAAGATAGAAAATCGTAAGGAAGGTTTGAAGGAAGTCATGGCCCTAAAAAGCCCAATAGTATAATATAAGAGGAGAGATTGTAATGGAAAGCATTATTGTAAAATTAATAAAAATGATATGGCAAAAAAGAGAATTATTTTGCCACCCAATATAAAAAAATCTGAGAAATAACAACCCAAAAAGCAATTCAACCAGCTTAAGCGGTTCAAATTTCTTGAATTGAATGTTCTGGATCAACAATGTCCTTAATTATATCAGGCACATGGACAATCCAGGGATCACTGAGCATATTTAAATTGTATCATGATGAGTGGGCTTTCTGTCCACTCTTATCTTCCTGAAATGAGAAATAGTAACCAGAAAGGGAGAGAATGGAAAAGAGTATTGCCCTGAAGAAGAGCATAACATGCAGTTGGTTCCTGCCATGAGGTCCCCCCATTACACTACTGAATTAATCCCTTTTGTTCAACATCAATACACTAATCCATCAGGAAAATAGTCGCTGGGCCGAAACCATCAAATTATTTGCCCTGGGAGGTTTGTCTTGCAAAGCATGAAGAGAGCGAGAACGTTGTCATTACACAATCTATAATTATAAATCTGTACAATGCACCAATCTTTTATTTTTTTAAAAAAGTGCAGAGACAGCGTCTTGCTTGACTTGGATATGGTTCATTTATGGTGGTTGTTAATAGGTGGTTTGTTTCCTTCTCTTCGCTGACCTTTTGCGAGAATAATACTTAACATTTATACGGTGTATCTTATTAGCACAGTGCTCCACAAACATTATCCAATTAAATATTGTGACAGCTCAGAGTGGTGTGTAATTGAATATTATTAAACCCATTTTATAGGTGAAGAAACACGGTGTAATAGTCTGTTGTGTGTATTTTGGCAGCAGCATGAATGCCTACTATATGCAAACAGCAGGTTGAGATGGCTAAAATCATTCCTGGTAGGAGAACTATTTCCCCATGAAAATAATTGTTCGTATGTACAACTCTAGAATATTAGGGAAAAGGCTAGGCAAAGCTGGAACTCCTCTCACTTAAACTTTTCTTTACTATGTAGAACATTTTTTTTTTTTGCAACAAGGAGGACTATTCAATCATGTGTAATCTTTCCAAATGTTCTTAGACTACAAATCCCATCAAGCCCAGCCAGTATGTCTAATGTTGTTGTTTAGTCGTTTAGCCGTGTCCGATTCTTCGTGAACCTATGGACCAGAGCACGCCAGGCACTCCTGTCTTCCACTGCCTCCCGCAGTTTGGTCAGACTCATGTTTGTAGCTTCGAGAACACTGTCCAACCATCTCGTCCTCTGTCGTCTCCTTCTCCTTGTGCCCTCAATCTTTTCCAACATCAGGGTCTTTTCCAGGGAACCTTCTCTTCTCATGAGTATGTCCAATAGTCAGTGCCTGAAAGGGATATGGCCTTATAGATATTCCTTTCAGTGCTCAGCCAAATATGATCCTCCTCTATTCTTAAGAAGTTCGCAATACACAGAGCACTCAGCTATACAGCTGCAAACAAAAAAAATTTAAGCGTGTTGTAAAGTGCATTATACAAATGTGGCATTAGATGGCGATGGTGAGCTATGGCAAATCCAATATATTTTTCAAAACGTTTTTAACATGTGTCTGGATTCCACCAGAGTCGCATTTGCAACTCACAGTTAACAGACATTTTGAGTGCGTGATCATTATGACATAGCATCAGTCGAAGAGTTTTTCTGCAAGCAACCAATTTTGTTTAAATTACCAAGGCCCCAAACTTAAGTTACGTGAAGTCTTGACAATTTTGCAAAATCTGCTTCAGGGGGCATCAATAGGTGAATTCTCTGCCCCACAGCCACCTGTGTCACTTCGTAGACCACTCATACAATGGTAAGCTTGCTTCAGCTACGCCCTCCACAACAGAGGGATAAGACTGGTTTGAGTCACGCAACGTGTCAAGCCAAATGATGGCTTGGTGGGGTAGTGTAGACTCCTGGATCTGAGCTTGCAGATGTTTCTTTTGTCCCTGGCTGCCATGCTGCCAACGGCCTCGGTCCTGTATATGTGAAGGAGCATCTCCACCCCCATCGTTCAGCCCAGACACTGAGATCCAGCGCCAAGGGCCTTCTGATGGTTCCCTCATTGCAAGAGGTGAGGTTACAGGGAACCAGACAGAGGGCCTTCTCAGTGGCGCCCGCCCTGTGGAACGCCCTCCCATCAGATGTCAAGGAAATAAGCAACTATCCTACTTTTAAAAGACATCTGAAGGCAGCCCTGTTTAGGGAAGTTTTTAATGTTTAATGCTGTATTGTGTTTTAAATATTTGATTGGGAGCCACCCAGAGTGGCTGGGGAAACCCAGCCAGATGGGTGGGGTATAAATAAATTAGTAGTAGTAGCAGTAGTAGTAGTCGTCGTCGTCGTCGTCATAGCATGCCATTCCAACCCAGGCTCTTGGCTGTAAAGACTAACCACAGCTGTAACCAATGTCTATTCTTGGTTACAGAGCATGGCTAGTCTAGAGAGAGAGAGCTTGGGTTTGGGCAACACACTAAACCAAACCTTGGTGTGCCTCACTGTGGCTTACTGTGAACTGCAAATTAGGTCACTGCATTTTTCATCTGCGGAGGACAGTACATCTATGATGCTACACTGAAGAAGAAAAAAATCATTTCCCACACATCATTTATTGAGTATTTAGCAAGCTGAGGAAGAAGTAATAATAGCTCCACTGTCCACATCTCTTATTTACCTCACTATTTGCTGTAGTAGGGTGAAAAATAAATTATCTAAGCCCTGACCATGGTTGGCTTTGAATGCTGCTTGAGGCTCAACTACCTATTTCAGCAGTGCCATAAAGCCATTTAACATTTTCCTAGGGGAGAGGTGAGAAATAATCTTCCTCTCTCTGAGGCATGGCCATCATCATTTTCTTTCAAGGGCTGTAAGGCAAACAATTCATTTGAACAAAAACAGAAATCAACGTTTATTCATTATTATTCCCTAGGTACTTTTGTTCCTTAATGAAAGCTGCCGTGTGCCAGTATATAGAAGAAGTGGACTCTGATAAGGGGATTTTGACAAGTTCCAGCTCTGCCTTAGGCTCGTTCTGCAACTGTGGGCAACCCATTATCTCAGTCTCTATACAACATGTATGAAATGAGAATAAGAGTAAACTATCTCACAAGGCAAAACACCCTGAGGTTTTGAAACTACTACATAATGAGTTTTAATGCCACTACTTATTCTCACCTGCCTGCTCTATATATACTTTCTTAAAACTCAGACCTCGTCGATTTGATGCACAGGGATAGCTTAACTACTGTTGTCTATGCTCTGGTAACCTCGAGGTTAGATTACTGTAATGCATTATATGTGGGGCTGCCTATGAATATGGTTTAGAAACTTCAGCTGGTGCAGAATTCAGCAGCCAGGTTGCAGCAAGGCACTTTGAGCATATTACACTGATCCTGGTCTGACTGCACTGGCTACCAATTAGTCTCTGGGCCCAATTCAAACTGCTGGTTTTGACCTATAAAGTCTTTAAAGGCTCAGGACCGCCTCTCGCCATATGAACCTCCCTAGACCCTGAGATCATCTTCTGAGGCCCTTCTTTGTGTGCCTCCTCCACAAGAGGTCCGGAGGGTGGCAACATGAGAACGGGCCTTTTCTGCAGTAACTCCCTGCTCGTGGAATGCTCTCCCTGGGAGATTCACCCGGCGCCTTCATTATACAGTGGTACCTCGGGTTAAGTACTTAATTCGTTCCGGAGGTCCGTTCTTAACCTGAAACTGTTCTTAACCTGAAGCACCACTTTAGCTAATGGGGCCTCCTGCTGCCGCCATGCCGCCAGAGCACAATTTCTGTTCTCATCCTGAAGCAAAGTTCTTAACCCGAGGTACTATTTCTGGGTTAGTGGAGTCTGTAACCAGAAGCGTCTGTAACCTGAAGCGTATGTAACCCGAGGTACCACTGTACATGATTAGGCACCAGGCAAAAACGTTCCTCTTTAACCAGGCCTCTGGCTGACTGACATCCAATGCCCTTTAAAAAATGTGTTGTGGAAGGGGGGGCGTTATTGGTTTGTTGTTGTTTTTATTTTTATTATGGGTTTTGTGGTTTTTAGAATACATCTGAAGGCAACCCTGTTTCGTGAACCTTTTAATGTTTAATAGACTATTGTATTTTAATATTCTGTTGGAAGCTGCCCAGAGTGCCTGGGGAAACCTGGCCAGATGGGCAGGGTATAAATAAAAAAATATTATTATTATATTATTATTTATATTGTGATTTTATGCTGTGAACTGCCCTGAGATCTGCGGGTTTGGGCACTGTATAGATTTAATAAATAAAAATAAATAAAATAAAGGAAACAGCCTAATCATATATTCAAACGTAAGAACTTAAGAGGAGCGTGCTGGATCAGGCCAGTGTCCCATCTAATTCAGCATCCTATTCTCACAAAGGCCAACCTGCTGGCTGCAGAAAATCGGGAAGCAGGACCTCCTGTGGCTTCCAGGAACTGTTATTCAGAAGAATTACTGCCTCTGATCGTGGAGACAGAGCAAACCCATTATGGAGTGATGGGCAATGTTACTGAGCCTACACCATCTTTTCTCCTATTTTACTTCTCCTTGTAGTATTTAGATTATAAACTCATAAATCAAACTTGGCCAACTTGCCCCCTGACAGTTCTTCAATACATATGCTCTGTGTAATGTATGCATTACCATCTAAATATCTGGCATATGGGGCCCATTAAGAGGAACAGCTATGACCCAGGAGGCTGGTTTCTGGGTGCTGACTCTGAGACACGGCGTGGCTGGAGAAGTTAATTTCAATTCTGTGCAGGTTCCCAGGCCTCATCAAGAATGGTTTGTTCTGCCTTTAACTCAGCTTGTAGCCAGTTTCTACGTAAACAGCAGTAGATAGCACACTCTGCAGAACGAATCCTGCCTATCATAATTACAGACATTGTGTTACAACAGATGGAAGTATGGATGCTATGACAGTAGAATATATGTCGATTTTAATCATACAAGATGACCTTTGGCCCTGTTAATTAACAGATGGCAATGAAGAGGTTGCCTTCAAGAATCGAGGAATAAAATGATCCAGAATATTAGGAATAATCTGGGCAAACGTATGCATTTTTTAAGCAACGGGACTTTTGGTTGTGCCAGTTGCTCTTTCAACAGATTTTTCAACAAATTTCCCACTGATGGGGTGCTCAAGATTAGTCAAGGTGGAAAAAAGACATTCTGTTTTCCTAATAAGGGGCAGGGAGCGGGAAAGCTTTCCAAATTTGGGGGTATTGTGTTTTAATGGTGGAATCTCAGTAATGGTCTTCTTTCTGCATCCAATATAAAGGTAAAAGGTAAAGGTACCCCTGCCCGTACGGGCCAGTCTTGACAGACTCTGGGGTTGTGCGCCCATCTCACTTAAGAGGCCAGGGGCCAGCGCTGTCCGGAGACACTTCCGGGTCACGTGGCCAGTGTGACAAAGCTGCATCTGGCGAGCCAGAGCTGCACACGGAAACGCTGTTTACCTTCCCGCTGGTAGGCGGTCCCTATTTATCTACTTGCACCCGGAGGTGCTTTCGAACTGCTAGGTTGGCAGGCGCTGGGACCAAGCAGCGGGAGCGCACCCCGCCGCAGGGATTCGAACTGCCGACCTTTCAATCGGCAAGTCCTAGGCGCTGAGGCTTTAACCCACAGCGCCACCTGCGTAAAGGGTTTGTTTAATCTCCCCTAAATTGAGGGTGCTTTCTTCTTAAAACATAAAAACCTCACTTCAAAAGGAAGGAAACAATATTAACAGCAAAAATTAAAGTCACAGTTGCTCCAAATGATGTGCATATTCAGTTGTTACAATGATCATAATATTCTGGTGCCAAACACCTCACAAGTCCTACTACTGCATTAGAGATTTGGGGGCTGCTTAGTCTCTGAACAGGGGTTCACAATGAACTGCTTCTCATTGATACAAACCCTGGACTGACAGGCTGAGAGATCCCCCATGAGATGATTTCAGTTATGTCTGGGGGTGTAAGACTGACATAACACACTGAAAAGTTTGCAGATGTTTTGCAGTATCTCAAGGTAAACAACAAACTGTCAAGAATCTTTGCAAGTTAGCACTTATGAGGGAAAGGGATATGTCAGTCTGGTTTACACCAAGCATCTTGCGGGCTTGTAGCCTGATCCTATCGATGGAGGTTCACTAAAATGTATAATTCAGGCATAGGCAAGCTTGGCCCTCCAGATGTTTTGGGACTATAACTCCCATCATCCCCGACCACTGGTCCTGTTAGCTAGGGATTATGGGAGTTGTAGTCCCAAAACATCTGGAGGGCCGAGTTTGCCTATGCGTGGTATAATCTACTGAGTTCAGAGGATTTTAACCTAAGTCATTAGGGGACATTTTCTTGTGCATTGAGTGTATCTTATATCAACTAAAGTGGACTCCATTATCCTTTATTGCATACACCTGGGGCTACTCTTGGTTAGTGCAATTTGGGGAGTGTAGGAGTAGCAAATTTGGGGGCCAGCAGAATAAGCTGTGAGCGGGTATTAGAAAAATATAGCTTCCAGACTTTTGGCAAGAAATTTCTGTTCCTCTCAGCCTAGAATCATTGGCTCCTGCTGGGTGAGAGGTAGATTGGAAGAGAGAGCATCCTCCCTCCTTTAAAAGCACTTGCAGCCATTAAAAATATTTAATGCAAATGTGGTCATTAGATTGACTTACAACTTCTGAAATGGTTAGCAGGGTGGTTTGCAATGAGAAGCTAACAGTGAAATCCTTAGGAACCCTGTCTCCTGAGACAGATGGATCCCAAAATCATATAAAACAATATAAGACTCCGGACTTCTAAAAGCCTGGGAGAATAAAAAGGCAATCACTGGGCATCAGAATGATAGCAAAGAGGGTACCAGGTGAGGCTTCCTGGGGAGCTGGCAGAGGAAGATTTAGGGCTACTGCACTCGGTGCTGAGCTTAGGGGGTGTCACAAGACAACACAACTATGAACAGAAGGCGAGAGGCAGGGGGCCCAAAATTTTGGCCTTGTGTAGGGCGCCACTGAAATTTGGAAGATTGAAGTCCTCCCCTGGAACTAGTTGCATAAATGGGGCACCACCACTGAACATGCCCTTTCTTGCATCCCTGAGGCACTCCAAGGAGGAGCCTACACACAAAACCCCAGCACAGAGGCAGATGTTTCTTCAGGTAACCAGATCTCAAGCTTTCTAGATTTCTGAAAATGAAGACTGGGTGGTTACTGCCCAATAGGCAGCCCTCAGTGATTTCATCATGACATGCCAAAACAGAAATCACTGGGGAAACTGGCAGGTAGGAGATGGGACAGTTAGCTAACTTTGCTTTGGAGGAAAGCAAACCCCACCCCCCTGTGTGAAGCTTGGGCATCTGCCCACCAGTTCACAAAGTGTTAACTACTGTTAGGCTAATTCTTCTTCTTCTTTAGCGATCACTTGTAGCTGAGTAAGATTTTCTTCCATGAACACGGTCTTAACAGTGAGTCCGTAAGTGACTGTGGAGTCCAATTCTGGATCCATACATCCTTCCACAGTGTGGACATAGGTTGCCAAGCGGAAGTTGATCATGGTGAGGGTTTGCCAAGCATGCCTTCCTCTTAGCACATTTCTCTCTTTCGTCCTGAGTTTGAGCATCTTCAAAGTCCATGACACCTTTGGTAAAGGTTGTTCTCCAACTGGAGCACTCGCAGGCCAGTGTTTCCTACATTTGTTTTGATTTGCCTTGAGGAGGAGGAGGAGGAGGAGGAGGAGAAGAAGAAGAAGAAGAAGAAGAAGAAGAGGAAGAGGAGTAGGAGTAGGAGTAGTAGTTTGGATTTGATATCCCGCCTTTCACTCCCTTTAAGGAGTCTCAAAGCGGCTAACATTCTCCTTTCCCTTCCTCCCCCACAACAAACACTCTGTGAGGTGAGTGGGGCTGAGAGACTTCAGAGAAGTGTGAACAGCCCAACGTCACCCAGCAGCTGCATGTGGAGGAGCGGAGACGCGAACCCAGTTCCCCAGATTACGAGACTACCGCTCTTAACCACTACACCACACTGGCTCTTGAGAGAGTCTTTAAACCTCTTTTGTTGACCACCAGCCTTACGCTTTCCATTCTTAAGTTTGGAATAGAGTAGTTGCTTTGAAAGATGATAATCAGGCATCCGAACAACATGACTAATCTAGCAAAGTTGATATTGAAGAATCATTGCTTCGAAGCAATGATTCTAAGTTAGAATAATAATGCATTGCCAGTATACGTCCTTTTCAATCCTGAATAAAGAGCTCTGTGGAACGCCCTTGCTCACCTGAAACAGTACATGGTATAATATGAGGCTGGATCTAGACACATCAGAGAAGTGTTTCAGTTTAAAGCATTGTGAATTTAAACAGGGAAAACAGGTACAGGGAAAACGGGGCTCCATGTCGCCACCTGGTGACACAGTGTTATAAAAGGTAAATAAAAGGTAAATGACCTCTGGACGGTTAAGTCCAGTCAGGCGACTATGAGGTTGTAGCAATCATCTTGCTTCAGGCCGGGGGAGCCAGCGTTTGTCCACAGACACATTTACCGGTCATGAGGCCAGCGTGACTAAACCGCTTCTGGTGCAATGGAACACCGTAACAGAAACCATAGCACTTGGAAATTCCGTTTACCTTCCTGCCACAGAGGTACTTATTTATCTACTTGCACTGGTGTGCTTTTGAACTGCTAGGTTGGCAGGAGCTAGGACAGAGCAACGGGAGCTCACCCCATCATGCGGATTCAAATCCCTGATGTTCTGACCGGCAAACCCAAGAGGCTCGGTGGTTTAGACCACAGCAGCTCCCACTCCCCGTCACAAAGTTATATCGCACATACAACACATATAAATCGCTTTTTCCCTACCAGTTTAGCTGAGTCCTGAATCATTTCCAGTCATTCTCTTTACCTCACACTATAAGCTTACTTTTAAACAATGGGGAAAATAATTTGAGCATTTAAAGCATGAATATGCTAATTTTGCATTTGCTGATTAAAGCATGAAGCTCTTCACAACTAAGACAGATGTCCCTGTGGCTTCCTGATGACATCGTTCTGCTGCTGCACTCTATGACTGAAATTAAATCTGCCCTTTTAGTCTATATAGGCAGAGGCAGAGCCTCAGCTGGTGTTAAATATGCAAGTTCTATCAATTTCTGTGCTTGTTCCAGCTAAATGATCATGATTTCTTGCGGGTCTTATATTTATACAATCTAAGATTCTTTACACAAGTTACTGTACCTTTGAAGCAGTTTTACTCACCCACCCTTATCCAGTTACAGAGTTGTAAAAGGTAAAAAGGTAAAGGACCCCTGGACGGTTAAGTCCAGTGAAAGGCAACTATGGGGTTGTGGTGCTCATCTCACTTTCAGGCCGAGGGAGCTGGCATTTGTCCACAGACAGCTTTCCAGGTCATGTGGTCAGCATGACTAAACCGCTTCTGGCACAACGAGACACCATGACGGAAACCAGAGCGCATGGAAACGCCCTTTACCTTCCCACCACAGCAGTACCTATTTATCTACTTGCACTGGCATGCTTTTGAACTGCTAGGTTGGCAGGAACTGGGACACAGCTATGGGAGCTCACCCCATCACAGAGATTCGAAATGCCAACCTTCTGATTGGCAAGCCCAAGAGGCTCAGTGGTTTAGACCACGTCCCCATTGGTGAAATGAAAAGTCCTCCATTTTGCCTCCTGAAGCTATGGGTGACCTTCGTGGTTCCTTCCACAGAATTGTAGTGTTGGAAGGGAGGCAAAACAGAGGACTTTTCATTTCACCAAGTCTTTGATTCCCTGGCAATATCTATTATTGCATTTACACCCCATCTTTCCTCCACAGAGTCCGAGATGGTGTACTTTTATACCCACAACAACCATGTGAGGTTATTTTAGGCTGAGAGAAAGGTCACCCAGTATGCTTCATGGCCAAGTGGGGGCTTGAATCCCAGTCTCCCACATCCTACCTAGTCAGGTACTGCACCATTTTAGCCTTTTTCCTCCTGCTACATTGGATTCATTCGCTTGTATTTTTAAGGCTTATGGATTTACTTGGTCTTAACAAGTTGGTTTTATGGATCACTGTGAACTACCCTGAGAATTTTGGATCGAAAATGCAGCCTGTAAAATTGTTAAGAAATAGGTAAATAAGACCATGAGGCTTGCAAAATTAGACGAAAGGTTCATCTCTGTAGTTCAGAGTCTGCCTTCCTTCCTACAGAGGCCAACTAGAAGTTTCTTGGAAGTGGTGTATGGTCAAAAGCCCCATTCTACTGTCGATCTCCAGGAACTTGTATTTGGCTGGCATACTAACTATGAACGAGGAGATCCCACAGAGCTATAATGGTCAATAGACTTGATAATTTATCTAACCCAATTTTAAAGACAACTGAGCCAGTGGCCATTGCCCTGTCTTAAGGAAGTAAATTCCCTGTGTTCAATTTATTCTTGGTATGAAGAAGTACTTTTGTGCACGCAATTTCTCTTATAATCATCATTACATTTTACAACCATAGGGAGGTGACACCGTTTATACTTCATCCCCTTAGGTACCTAAATGTTTTGGTTTTTCTCCAGCTTTGACAGAAGGCTGTTTTGGAGCTTATTCTTGGAGCAGCAGGGACTTCAAAACCCCTGTTCAGAGAACAGCAAATCTGTCCATGCAAATAAAAATAGCAGCCCAAAATAGCATATTTTTGTGTGCCCAGACAGGTGTAGAAATTCACCTCCTTAGGTTGCTAGTTCACTTATAATAAATAATAATAATAGTTCCCAAGTTCTATATGATGGTTTCTGAGGCACTATAGGGAAGTCTCTCTCTCTCTCTCTCTCTCTCTCTCTCTCTCTCTCACACACACACACACGAGACTTTCCTTCATTCCAATGCCTAAGAACCCATTGTATATAAGCTGGGAACTGTCATCATCACATTTTTTAAAAAACAACACCAACCACTAGGAAGTTACACTTAGCTCAGCACTACCAAGGCCGCTCAGGAAGGCCAAGACCCTGTCAACTGCCTTCATTGCAAACCTGCCAAAGAGCATTTCAGGCATAAGACCGAAAAAGAGAGGAAGAAGAATATGTGTGTGTGTGTGTGTGTGTGTGTGTGTGTGTATATATGAGAATGATGTGTAAACACATATATATATGAGAATGATGTGTAAACACATAGAGGAACCACCCAACTATTCCTTCTTAATGTGGAATCCACAACAAATCAGAGATGGAATTTTTAGTTAGTAGTCTGGTTTTATTCCTCTGAATCGTACTGGATTGTTGATCACAATCCTATTTACATTGCATTTGTGACACTGTATAGGTGATTCTCCATTTACGTGGGGGTTATGTTCCGAACCCCTGTGTTCATACATGGAATTGCATAAAATGGGGAACACCTTGGAGAGTTCTCCTGGCCCCTGAGGAGACCCAACTCAGAGTGCCACCGCTGCTTCCCTGCATATCAGCTGAGAAAGCCTCGCTACCCCCCTCTGGCTTGTGGAGACTCTCCTCAGAGTCTGAAGAGTATATCCTCTTCGGGCTCTGAGGAGAGTCTCCTCACAAGCCAGGAGGGCTCTTCAGAGTGCTCCCCATTTCCGGAATCCACTTTTGGGATCCCGGCACTGAGTGTGTGCCTGGTTGCATGCAAATAGAGCATGTGCAAATGGGGAGTTGCCTGCATTCTAATTCCTTTGTACCCCACCCTTAAATCCATTTTTCGAAAAACAAATAAGGCATGAAAAACTGACAGAAATAGTCTCTCTCTCTCCCTCTCCCTCTGTTTGTGCTATAAGAAAACAAGTCCTTAATTTGATGCCAGAAAGCTCAAGGTTTGCACAGGGGAGAGTTTAGGAGTGATAGTTTCCCCCCCTCTCCTTTCTGACCCCTTTTTGTAATACAGCTGAAGCTAGCCAGTTCCATAATGCTGCAATTTTTCAAGGCCACATGAGATTTGTCTTCATTCTTGACTTTGATAGCTCAGCACAGTAAGAAAAATATATAAATAAAGTTCTTTCTGCTCATGTAGCAATGGCAGCATGGCAGATAACAGCCTTGTTATGTTCACTTCAGTCAATATACAAGGCTAGAAAAGCAAAGGATCCCAGAACGCATTCAGGAAAAAGGCTGAAGTGTGCAAACAAACTGACAAAAGGAGAGTTATGTTTGATGGGAGGGTGGGATGGGGAACAAGGGGGGTAGCTAGGAGCACAACAAAATGTGGAGCCGGCTCTGCAGTTCACAATCTAGCCCTGATTCCTGCACCATCAAATCAAATTGCTGTCTAGGCTACAAGGAAGAGACGATCCCACCTGCTTATGCCCGAGACATTATATTTCTTCCTCTCTCCTTTTAAACCAGACTCTTGTTTCTGTGTGCCAGGATTGAACCTAGGACTTTCTGTATGCAAAACAGATGCACTACCACTGAGCTTTGATGGAATACCGAGAACTGAATTTTCTGTTTACTGATGGATCATTCAATAGATAAAATGTTTTAGCAGTACAGTGGTACCTCGGGTTACATACGCTTCAGGTTACATACGCTTCAGGTTACAGAGAGTTTGGATTTTATATCCCGCTTTATCACTACCCTAAGGAGTCTCAAAGCGGCTAACATTCTCCTTTCCCTTCCTCCCCCACAACAAACACTCTGTGAGGTGAGTGGGGCTGAGAGACTTCAGAGAAGTGTGAACAGCCCAAGGTCACCCAGCAGCTGCATGTGGAGGAGTGGAGATGCGAACCCGGTTCACCAGATTACGAGACTACCGCTCTTAACCACTACCCCACACTGGCTCTCCTATAGACTCCGCTAACCCAGAACTAGTGCTTCAGGTTAAGAACTTTGCTTCAGGATGAGAACAGAAATTGTGCTCCGGCGGCATGGCAGCAGCAGGAGGCCCCATTAGCTAAAGTGGTGCTTCAGGTTAAGAACAGTTTCAGGTTAAGTACGGACCTCCGGAACGATTTAAGTACTTAACCTGAGGTACCACTGTAGTATAAAAAGACACAAGCCCCATTTGCACATCACAGTACACCATAAACCATGGCTTACTGAGAGAGCACTGTGCTGATGCATGCTGCTGACATTGCTCCCATTTCACTCTGCCCTTCCAGGAGCAACAGTCCCCAAGCCTTGTCTTACCATGATGTGCAAACCAGCACTTACGGTTTTTTTCTCCCAAATAAACCACGGTATTTCTGGCTTACCAATCTTTTTTGCCCTGGTTTAGTATGTAGATGTTAACAAAGCTATTCAAGCTCACGGCCTTGGAACCCGAGTCTTTATGACCATATGCCACACATTATAAACATTTTTAGATTTGTTCTGCTTTCCTTAGTGATGTGCAGTTATATTCATATTTCAGCATGCATGAGTGCCAAGAACAAAACTGCAGCATTTTAACGCCAGCTGTTGATTCACCTAGTTGCTTGCTTCCTAGAGCCAGGAAAACTTGAAGCTGATTTCCATTTTGTTTGCTGCATGCTGTCCAATTTAGAAGGATAAATAAAACAACGGCAAGGATGTCATCTCAGAGACAATACATGAGCAGCTCTTCATGCAATTAGTGACTCACTAAGGCAAACTGAGTTCACGTATGGCAGCCCACCAGGTCTCATGATAGGTCCTGGTTTTTCTGTCTGCCTTGGTTTGAAAAAAAAAATGGGGCAGATCACATGACATGATGAATTGTGCTCAGCCTGAGCAGACCTGCAATTCTTGAATTCTTGAATTCAAATCCTCAGGGAAGCATAACCATACGTCATGGCCTTGATGGCCTCATAGGAATAGGAACAGGGAAGAAACTCAATCCAGTTCACATTTAAAGATGAATCTACAATATTCACAATTTCCAACACAACATGCTAACCAAAAGATGTTCATCATTTAAAATGCACACTTCTCCAAATCTTGCAGTGCATTTGTTCAGCCAAGTAATGTGTCAAAAATGCATATGATAAGGTAAAGTGGGCATTAAAAAGTATATATTTGTAAAAATAACATATAGAAATGTGTTGTATCGGGGAAACTGCTTTGCAAGATTTTCCACTAAAATGCTAATGAATTTTCATGACGACCTTTAAAAACATCTTGCAGACTGATTTGGAAATGTAGAGAACTGAACTAAAGATTGGAAAAACAAGAAATGGAGAGAAACTGAAATTGACAAAATCACCCATCCCTGCAAGAGAAAAAGGGATATAACTGAGCTGAAATGGGCACAATAATGTGAAATTATCAAGGAAAGTTTGAAACTCTGCTTCCTAATGACATTTTAAAATGGGACTCACCTCTACACTTATTCAGCCTTTGGGGAATCCTTGTAAACTACCTCCACCTTTTGACCCTTAACCTTTCCCTTCTATAACATACAAAGGAAGAATATCATATCAGCAATTAACACTTGACAAGTTTTATATTTATATTTTTAATACAGTGGTACCTCGGGTTAGGAACTTAATTCGTTCTGGAGGTCTGTTCTTAACCTGAAACTGTTCTTAACCTGAGGTACCACTTTAGCTAATGGGGCCTGCTTCTGCCGCTGCTGCACAATTTCTGTTCTCATCCTAAAGCAAAGTTCTTAACCCAAGGTACAATTTCTGGATTAGCAGAGTTTGTAACCTGAAGCATCTGTAACCTGAAGAGCCTGTAACCTGAGGTACCACTGTAATCATATAGTTGTATATATAGGTAACACATATGTGCATATAATTTTAAGCATGGCATTTGGGAATAAGTGAGCAAGTCTATCTCTGAAATGAATATCCAACAGAAATAAGTGTTTGCTGCTATTGGCCTGGTGAAAGAAAAACCACCAATGGAAATTGCAGGGGCGAGGAGAGACATCTTGTTCTGGGTCACACAATAAAATGTCAGAGCCTAAATTTTAAGAAGTGCTGAGCTAGAGCATCTGGGGTTTTTTTTAAATGATCTTTTCCTCCATATTTAAATATAAACGTAAGTCCTTTAATATATAATTGGGGTTTTTTTTTTAATCCAGACTGTTTTATGTTGCCTAGGGCTACAATTAAATGGGTTTTTGCTACTATCTTTTATTGTTCTTTGTTGAATTTAATTGTTATATATAATATTTTTAACATTACTTTGCTTGTAAGCTGCCCTGAAAATAATGACTTAAGGGTGGCTATAATAATGTGGAAGGGGGGTGGCATAGCAGAGATTTATATAGCTAGGCTGATGTGGACAGAGAAGAAAATGTTACTCGGTTTCTCAAAATACTGTAACTAGTTCATACAGTAAAACTGATTGGCAGGAGATTCGGGACAGGTGAGAAAAAGGGAACCTATGGTTCTCCAGACATCATTAGATTTCTGCTCACATCAGGCCCAGCCAGCATGGCCAATGGTCAGAGATAATGGGAATATTTGGATGTCTATAGATTCTCCATCACCAAATACACAAAAGGGCATATTTCACATACTGCTACCACAGATATGAGGATTAAAACCAGCTTCCTAGGATTTAAAGAAAGCATTAAGGAGGAAGTCTATCTTTGGTCATTTGGTCATTTACATTGCCATTTTTAAATGCAGTTACCACATTTACAGTATGATTTTTGAGATGGAGCTGTATATTAGCATTGTAAATGTAACTGCACCAAAGGTTGTTTATTCTTTCACTTCTTTTTTGAGCTTTCTCACTTCTTAGAATCTGGAAGTTGCATATTCTGTATTTTACTGTGAAATTTGGTATTTTGATGTTTACCTCCAGAAGCTGTTCCCCAGTTGCAATTTAATTAAAAGGGCAGTATCTAAGATTCACCATATGTGACTGCCATCTGTAATAGCTGCAGTTCAAGTCTAAGGGCGACATTACTGCATGTACTGAAGCGTAGTTTTATAAGCGATGAAAGCTGTCACTTATGGTGTAGAAATTGTTATTATGGCTCATGATATTAGCACATCAGTGGGCTATAAAAGCTATCATTGGTTTTATTTTAATAACACATTTAACAGCGGGGGGAGTGGGGGACAAAGAGTTTCAATCCACAAACCAGACAGATACATAATAAGAAGAAACAATCTTGAAGATCCACAGATATCCTTGCAGTCAAAAATTAGACTGAAAATTCCTTCCAATTATAAGCTACTGGGAGCATAGCAAACTTAAGGTCAGACATTTCAAATATTGTGTATTGAGAACATGTGCAAGAATTTGAACTTTGAAGAACTGTAGAATGAAACGCCTAAGGGGATGTGGAATAAGGCGAGAAACAAGACCCATGAACCTCATCTGAATTTCAGCTAGATTGACAACCTGTTGGATTCTTTATCAAAACAAAACACATGGAAATTGTTGTGTTTTTTTAGCTGTTATGCTTTGAGCCACAACTTCGGAATTCATTCTAATTTGCTGCAAAAGGGAGCAGATTTTTATACAGGTGGTTTTCTGGGGCATTGGGGTTGAGGTGGTCCATGTGTCACAAAGAGCATCACTGGCAGACCAGGTAGACTTAATGAGAAGTTGGGGTTGTGTGATTGGTCACCCCAACTGACCACAACTTGTGAAGTCAGCCGGCACCATGCTTTGGACAGATCCAACTCTATACATCTCATAAGAATATGGGGCTTTTGAGACTGCGGCTCTATCAAGCAGGAACAATGGTGGGTGGCATCTCGTTAAATGGGAGAGATTTATCTTTGTGAAATGGAACAATAGTACACATGCACTCTGGATAGAATGGGGAGTTGGAGAGGTAGAAGAAAGAGACAACGCAAGGAGGATATACTGCAACCTGAAGAGTGTAGAGGCAGGAACCAAAATATCTAGATAGGTTTCTACCATGCTGTTCACTACACTTGCAGTGGTTAGTGAATCAGACTGCCCTCTGGTTAGGGAAGCCAGACCTCCTCCCAACTTTGAAGCTGCATAAGTGGCTGTCATGGGCCAGGAGTCAGCTTCACCTGCTGAACAGCAGCCTGAAGTGGGAGAAGGTGAAGTGACTCCCCTTGCAGCTGACCAGTCTTCAAGAACACAGAGGAGAAGGCATTGATGAGAACCAGTGGGATTCGACCTTCTCAAGCAGAGCTTCCAGCAGCAGTCAAGATGCTGGCAATAATGCCTGTTGTTGGTGGCCCAAACTTGCAGCTTCCTGATTGTCTTGACCCCGACCTCCTGATCATCAGATTCCCTGACCCCTGGACCATCTGACCACATGGATGGCTGTTTGCCCAACCCTAGGGCTGGACCAGACTGGACTTTGGATGCTGTCTCTGCCTCTAGGCAAATACATCTCAGAGACTCTTCCGGTTGGCTGGCCTCCCACTTCCCTGAGCTCTGCCCGTGGTTGCTCAGCAACGAGACTACGGCAGTGGCCAGGTGTCATCGTGGCAGTTTTGTGGCATCTCCCCAGCTCCAAAGTTTGAAGGCTGTGGGTTGTTTGACCTCTACGTGACCAAGGCATCTCCCTGGAGAGCCGTGGTTGCACAGGGCCAAACGGGCCACCTCCTCCCCAAAGTTGTCAGGATGCCACTACCTGAAGCCATTTAGGGAACTTTCAGAGCAGTGGCAGCCAAGCAGATACATCTGGGAAAGGCCATCTGGGAAAGGACCATAGCTCAGTGACAGAGCATTTGCCTTGCATTCAGAAGGTCCCAGGTTCACTCCCCGTCATCTCCAGGTAGGGCTGAGAATTGTCACCTGCCTGAAACCCTTGGAGAGTCATCGCCAGTCAGTGAAGACAATACTGAGCTTTGGTCTGATTCAGTCTAAGGCTGTTTCCTGTGTTCAAGAAGCAATGCCCAACTGAATATGGTTCCTGTCCTGTTGACCCTTCCCTTTGGGCAAGGCTGACAGGGGGGATATTAGGCCCTGTTACTCGAAGCCATCTTCAAATGGTGGCACTCAGTCAGGCATGCTCTTCTCGCCAGCTCTTCCCACTCAGGAACGTGAACTCATCCCGCTGCTATTTCAACCTAGCATTGTAGCCCGCACAGATTTCTTACCGTTACTTTGATCCTGTATGCACGCATGACTGAATCATAAAGTAATTACAGCATTATTACACTTCCCCAGTGCTATTAAATCCTATTAACAATCTTTATGTGGTGCACCACACCATTTAATACTGGTAACTCCTGCTGCCGAGGATTTCAAAAAGGCTCCCATAAGAGGAGGCACAGGAGACTTTAATTACCACCAGCGCTAGTCTGCTGGTAGCAGGAAAGCCTGTTAACTTTGAAATAGTTGCCGCGACCTTTGGAAGCAGAAATGAATCACCAGCGCTTAACATCAAGGGAAAGCAATGCCTGGGGCTCAGAACTCTCTGAAAATAATGCCATATGTAGAAACTCTTTGCTGCGGTGGGGGAAATAGACTTTGCACCTGCTTGGAGGCACTTCCAGCAATTCTTCATTTAATTGATACCCAGTCATTCTACACCCCGTCAATGAACCCATGGCAGTGTGCACAGGGAGTTTCCAGGGAAATTTATAGCATTTGGTATGTTCGTGGACTGCACCAAATCTTAAGGGGGGGAGCGGGGATTCTAGGAATGCATCTGGGTGAGTCCTAGCACAAATTAAGACCTGTGGATTATGGTATAACATATATTATGCAGGATGTGGCTGGTAGGCTAGCAAGTAGGGCAGCTAAAGCAATCATGTGCCATCAGTCTTGAAAACACTGCATGGGCTGCCATTGAGTTACCAGGCTAAGTTCAAGGTGTTAGCACTAATATATAAGGCCCTAACTGTCTTGGGAGCCAAGCACCTAAAAGGGCACCTTCCCCAACAAACCATCTTGCACCCTATGATCATAGAATCATAGAACCTTTCAGCTGGAAGGGACCCAAGGGTTATCAAGTCCCCGGCAATGCAGGAATCTCAGCTACAGCATCCATCACATGTGGCTATATTCAACATCAGTGTCTACAACTTTGGTCCACCCCAGGTATCTAATCTCTGCTTCAAAACCTCCATGGAAAAACCTCACCATCTTGCAAGGAAGTCCGTTCCGCTTCCAAACAGCTCTTACTGTCAGAAGGTTTCCCCCCTGAATGTTTAGTCAGAATTTCCTTTCTTGTAACTTGAAGCCATTGGTTTGTGTCCTACCCTCCAGAGCAGGAGAAAACTAGCATGTTCCCTCTTCCATGTGACAGCCCTTGAGATATTTGAAGGTGGCTATCTGAAGATCAGGAGGTGGTAACTTTTTTGGTGCTGCCACCACCGCTAGGGAATGTCTGGCTAACATTGATCCAGTCCAACGTCTGAAGGGTCACAGCTTAGCCATCCTTGTTCTACACACGAAGTAAAATGCTTGGTCTAGAGAAAATTATCAACATCCTCCACCCCCCACAAAAAATCCCTTGGTGAGAGCTGTCCCTGCCCCCGCAAATGCCAATGGTTCTCTATTTTCATAAACAAGGCTAAAAATCCAAGGCCAAAAATCACATCCAGTAAGATATTAAATAAAATACTTTTCAGATAACATACTCCACACAAAACACCAAAGTTCTGCTGCTTCAAAGAGCGGCAACATAAATGCCTTTTTTGTAGTGACAAGTTTACCTTCTTCCTAAACAACATCATTTTGCTTCCAAAGAATTGAGCAGAATGATAACTATATACGTCTGCTAGGTTCAGCGAAGTTACATTTCATTTATGATTGCACAGATGACAATCAGCCCTAGGAACCAAAACCCTAGTGGCACAGTACCCATCGATTGCCTAGGCTAGGGGCTCTATAATGAGGGGGAAAGCCACAGAATATCAGCTTTTTAGGAGTGGAAGAAGATGTCACGTTTCACTAGGTTAGGAATGCCAATATATCATTATCAAGGATTTGTTTTAAACTCGCAGCAGTTGCTTCTCCAATGTTTTTCAGCGTTATAGCCAATTATAGCACGCGAGATGAAAAACTGCAACAGCAGTCAGTTGTGAGCTCCCAGTCAGGCTGTAATTACTCTTGGAAGAGAGGATATGAATCAAGAGACAGTCACGGTAGCCAGAATAACAGCCAGCCAGCCCCCCAAAAGCCCCTATTCAAAATGGAGCTACATTGACTCTGAAACACATAATCAACAGGCCGACAAAGACCCAGCCATTCTTGGCAGCTTATGTGTTGGCGATGATTCTCAACCTCAATAAGGGAGTAGTGCTGGCAACGGGTCACTAAAGCTCAAACCCATTCAGGTAATGGAGATATCCTGGCAGGGGATCTGGAACTGTCCACCAATGCCATCAACAACTGGGGGTTTCAAGGCCCCTACTTTGTGGGTACTCTTTTGGCAGAGACGCTCCAACACTGAAAGTCTGTAACAGCTATCGACGCAACCGCAGTTGCCAAGTTCTGATGGATGCCAACGAAAAAGACTGACTCACAAAGCTATTTTTGAAGCCTTCTGCCTAATAGAACGAAACAAACAACAAAAGAAAGGTTTGAACAAATACATTCCTGGAGAATATCTGGATTACTTATAGAGGTCCTGTTTCTAGATGTATTCGTTCTATTTATTTAGGTTTTTTTTAATAAATGGGCAGCGGTTAGAAAATGCTAGCACTGAGAATAGAAGTTAATGGGTGTTATTCAACCATTTATTATTCTATTTGTTATTTATTTATTAAATTTGTATACCATCCTATACCCACAGGTCTCAAGGTGGTTCACAACATAAAATCACAATATAAAAACACAAAATACATAATAAAAAGAACTAGGTTTTAGTCAGATGTATTGAAATCAATGGACTTCACAGTCACGCTCATTAATTTCCATGAGTCTTCTCACAGAGGGTTATCTGATTCCATTTAGACCCAGTTTGCATGTTGTGCTTAGCTAAACCAGGGCTTAGTACTAACTTGTGTACTCCCAAAAGAATCCTTTCCCTAGTATCATGTAGCATCACAGATGTAGCAGATGGAGCATGCAACACTGAAGTGGGCCTACTCAGCCCAGTCCTCTTCCTTGGTCCCATGTTATTCAAGATGGAAGCAATGAACACCCTAACAGGGTTTTAACATCACTAGCGATTTCAGTCTAATTCAGAGCGCATTCAGAAGGAAATACGTTCTTTGGTCATGGAGACAATGTAAGTGTCTGGAGACCTGCTTTTTATCATATATTAAAAAGATCAGCCATGAAAGGATTTCCCATGTGATCATCCAAAGGAAATCAAAGAACAGACTTCATCACTATGCAAAACACCTTGAGGTCAGCTTCCCCCCTGCCTGAAAAATAGCTCTGTTTGGCACTTAATGAAATCCACCACTTTTCCCTCCAACCATTTCTATAGGGCTCTTCTGTGCTTATTTCACAGCTCCCTTTCTGCTGGTGCTACACATCAGAGAAGTCTTAACACACAGTGATATCCCTCATGCAATTGTTTCCCACAATCTCAAGTGTTGTTGAGAAATGAAGCACCGCAAAAAGAAAAGAGGTAACTGCATGCAGCAAGATCCGCTTTGATAATATAGGATGATCAATATGACTGTGGATGCTATTGAGAGCAGAACACAGGTAACTGCATCACAGCAAGCTGTTGCTCTCTGGTTAACTATCACCATCTTTTTTTGGTCGTAAGCTTGACAATGGACAGTTGCTTTTGATGTGATTCAGATCAAGAAAATTGGGATTTCCAGGTACAGGTGGGGGCCAAGGCTTCCACCATATTATAGGGCAGGTAACAACTAGAGATGAGCTGAATGACTTGGTTCTGCTCTGAAAAGTCTTTATGGGAAATGGAATGGAATAGTCCATCAAAACACCAAGCAAGCACAAATGGTCTTGGCAGCATCTGAAAGTTTCTAACACCTAATGCAACTTCCCACAAGCATGTCGGTGGTTCCTATGACTTGAAGCTGCATGCAAAATATCTCAAGGGAGCTTTGCCATGGGAGCTTCAGAGAGGTCCAAATCTCTGATGTGTAGCCCTTGAAGCTGGGGCTGCCCTTGAAGCTGTCCCAGAAACTCCAGCGGGTACAGAATGCTGCAGCGAGGCTCCTCACGGGGTCTCTGCCATGGGAGCATATTCACCCGGTGCTTTTCAAGCTGCACTGGCTCCCAGTGGAGTACAGGGTCAGATTTAAGGTGCTGCTTTTGACCTTTAAAGCCCTTCACGGCCTAGGACCCTCGTACCTACGGAACCGCCTCTCCTGGTATGCCCCACGGAGAGCCTCAAGGTCCATAAATAACAACACCCTAGTGGTCCCAGGCCCTAAAGAAGTTAGATTGGCTTAAACCAGAGCCAGGGCCTTTTCAACTCTGGCTCCGGCCTGGTGGAACGCTCTGCCTCATGAGACCAGGGCCCTGCAGGATCTGATTTCTTTCTGCAGGGCCTGTAAGACAGAGTTGTTCCGCTTGGCCTTTGGCTTGGAGCCAATTTGATTCCCTCCCTCTCTCTCTCTTTCCCCCCCCTTTCTTTTCCTTCTCCTGCGATGAGGCTACATTTTAATATTTTAATGTTCCATTATTTTAATGTATTTTATTTTTGTTTTTAAGTTGTAACCATTCATCTTGTTTTTATTATTGCTTGTAAGCCGCTCTGAGCCCGGCCTTGGCTGGGGAGGGCGGGGTATAAATAAAATATTATTGTTGTTGTTATTATTATTATTATTATTATTATTATTATTATTATTATTAGCCTCCCTAGCAAGAATGTAGCCTCCTTAGCAAGATTAGAATCACACCCATTGCTCCACCCATTTTTGCCTCTAGCCCCGCCCACCACTGACATTGACATGAAGGCCCTGGAAGTTGCCTACCCCTTCCCTAGGGCCACAAATCAGCTACTTCAGCCTTAAGTTAGAGCCAGTTAAGTTAGAGCCAGTGTGGTGTAGTGGTTAAGAGTGGTGGACTCATAATCTGGTGAACCGGGTTCGATTCCCCGCTCCTTCACATGCAGCTGCTGGGTGACCTTAGGCCAGTCACACTTCTCTGAAGTCTCTCAGCCTCACTCACCTCACAGAGTGTTTGTTGTGGGGGGAGGAAGGGAAAAAGGAGATTGTTAGGGGCTTTGAGACTCTTTAGGGTAGTGATAAAGTGGGATATCAAATCCAAACTCTTCTTCTAAGTTTTTCCAATGAACACATGCCCTCTGCCTTTCATCGAGCCTCAATTGAAATGCTACCTTTTTTATTACCTTTAAAACCATAGAGCATGAGACTCATGTTTCAGGGTTGTGGCTTTGAGCCCCACATTGGGCACTGCAGGGGGTTGGACTAGATGACACTCGGGGTCTCTTCCAACGCTACAGTTCTATGATTCTAAGTGGCTTGTAACATGGGCAAATCGTTGATTGACTGCCAGACCTGAATCCTTTCTCTACCAAGCTAAGGAGCAATGGGCTTTCTGCTGAAATCAATGGGACCCATTGTGAAAATAAAGCAGCCAACGCAAACAAAATGTTCAGGATCACAGAACTGTTGAGTTGGAAGAGACCCTGAGGACCATCTAATCTAACCCCCTGCAATGCAGGAATATGCAGCTGTCCTATACAGGGATCGAACCTGCAACCTTGACGCTATCAGCACCACATCCTAATCAACTGAGCTATCCAACTATCTTCAAATAGCAGTTATTAAGAGGAACAGGTTTTCCTGGCATGAGAAAGAAAAGGCTTCACTTCCCCTCCCCAGTCTGCTTTTTTAGCTTGGCACGCAAGTGAGCAGGCATCAATAAATATTTCAGGCTGCAAAGGCATTTATGATCTATTTATTTGGCGGCAAGAATGGCATCCTGAAAAATGTCAGCAACCATTCATCAACATGATGGATGATATCCTCTCAACAATGCAGATTAGTCTCCTTGTCAGTCATTATAAGAGCTCTCTATTGCAGATGTCTAGCATTCTATGCTATTTGGATATTTAGGATTATTGAGGGAAGGGGGTATTAAGAGGCTTCCAAGATCACATCGCCAGGCTAAATCAGACAAGAGGATTAAAGGCTTGCAAGATTCCTTTGAGCCTTGGGCTCAGTGGGCCATGCTGCAGCAACACAAGCGCTTCCTTGAACACCTGCCAATGCCGTTTTTGCAATGTGCTGCCTATGCCAGGTAAGTAGATTTGGGGGTTTTGTAGAGCAGTAACAGCTGAGCCCCAAAGCACTAATGTAGATTTAGACTCAACAGATGCATCCATGGCAAGGGCCATTGCTCAGTGGCAGAGCATGTGCCCTGCATGCAGAAGGTGAGTTGCTTAGAACATAGTGCTGATAATGCCACGGTTGCAGGTTCGATCCCTGTATGGGACAACTGCATATTCCTGCATTGCAGGGGGCTGGACTAGAGGATCCTCAGGGTCCCTTTCAATTCTATGAAGGCTCCCTTGTACAATCCAGGGCACCTCCAGGTAGGGCTGGAGATGTAATACAGTGGTACCTTGGGTTACATACGCTTCAGGTTACAGACTCCGCTAACCCAAAAATATTACCCCGGGTTAAGAACTTTGCTTCAGGATGAGAACAGAAATCGTGCTCCGGCGGTGTGGCAGCAACAGGAGGCCCCATTAGCTAAAGTGGTGCTTCACAGCTTCAGGTTAAGAACAGACCTCTGGAATGAATTAAGTACTTAACCCGAGGTACCACTGTATTTGCAAACAAACTCAAAAGTCAAGGTTCCTTTGATGTACCCAATAGCACATTTTAGATCACCCGATATTTAGCACATTTTTTTTAACTTCTGTTTTAAAAAACCACCACAGATGTAAACTTCAAGCTCCAAGTTGAGTCTTGACAATTTCCATTGATTTACAGATTTAATTTTGCTTTCTCCCCCAAGAGGCCCCGATCTAAAAATAATTCCGAAGTCTGTGCAAGTACTTTCACCTCCTAAAAGGAACAAGCAGCAGCTATTCATTTTCAGAAGCATTATATGTGCTGGAATAAATATCTCTGGCTTTGGAAGCTTAATTCCACCGAGTCAATGTCACTATGCAGTTTTCTCTTTTCTTTTCTTTAAAAAAGAGGTTTAGTAGAGTCTTATTATGATGAATGAGGCAGAATTCATTTTGAAACGAGAACTACGATTTGGCATATTTCCAACGATACAACAATAATTCTGCATGGTTCGAGACCAGTTCATACACTTGCCTTTTCTTCAGGTGCTGGCCTACTTTGCCACTGATGCACCTGCGATGACATAAACACTCCCAAAACTGAACCAAACACAGATAACATGCAGAGCCGGCAGCCCAAAATATATGAGCTCTTAGAGAAGCCTTCCCTCTAATGGCCTACCTGTTGGAAGGATTACTAAAGACTGAGTATAACACTTTGCAATCTTGCAAAGTATAACAATTGGCGCGAGACATTTACTGGTTCATTTAATGGTCAGGCTATATAATCCTCTTCACAGCTGGCTACCTTAAATTTATTTTGAGGGCAATATAGAGATCTGAGAAGTTGGGAGTTGATAAGTGATGTATTATCAGAAGCCAGAGTCTTGGTGCCCAGGTCTGGAGTGACTTCCATGAATATCTGTAGATGCCCGAGCGCAAAAAGATTTGGCAGGTAAGCACTACTTGAGAAATTGGCCGGTGTAGAAATTATTCATTTTTTGCAGTATGGCATGATTTCATTGTCTTTACAAGCATAGAGGAACATACCCCAGTCTCTACTGATGCATTTCTGCACCTGTGAGTTTTATGAACAGGAAAGAGATATATTAAAGTTTAATAATGGCCTTAATATTGATAGTCCACAACAGTTCCTCTGAAGCATCTTCCAGGATTATTTGTTCTTTGTAATTTATATTGGCTCCATTTTATTCCATGTTTGCCTTATTTCTATAGTGGTTTATATAATTTGAGATGTGGATGTGCTTTGTTTTTCCCTTACCCATCTTCTGCAACCCGACTGCGTGCAAGCATTCCCAGTTTTCCTACATAATTTGCTATTAGTATATAAAAATATCAAACATTACACACACACGGGCACTTGTATCCCACTTCCTCTACCCAAGGAGGGTGGTTGGGGGCTTACAGACACAACAGAAACATACACATTAAAGTATCCCACAAAATGCAGCATTAGAGAGCAATGTACATCTTTCTCCTGTACTAAGCAGTTATTTCAAGGTAAGCTTCCTATGAAAACTAAGAAAATGCATCTCATGGAAGCATTTAACCTCAAGCAAGTCTGACTTGCACACTGCTTTTTAGCCCAACAAAGCATGCTAAAATAAACAAACGGAGTTTAAAAAATTGCCAGCAAGGGAAATAAATTATTTCCCCAAATGCTTCTATAGCTTGCATAAAGACATCAATTACGGCAGCCTGTCTTGTAAGTTAATGATTCACAGTGATGGATTATTTATGCAAGTCGGCCAGCTGAACATTCTAGTTTGACTCCAAAAGGGGGAAAGTATAGCATGTCTCAATTAATTATGCTTTGCGGAGGTTTGGAGACAGCCATCAGAAACGTAAATAAGATGTTTTCCACCTAGTAAAATTTCAAAAAGAGGAAGATTTAGGATTGTCAACACACACACACACACACACACACACACACCCCACCTTGGCCTTTAAATCTGAAAAATAATGTTAATTAGCTAGTTAGGTCAGATCACAGGCCCATCTAAGGTTAATGTTATGTTTCCAACACCAGCCATTCATTACTGAATATGGAAGTTCTGTTTAGTGATTAATAGACCTTTGGGGAATACAGTTTTTTTCGGAAGAAAGTTGACCAATAAATATTATTGGTTTAAACCAAATTGTTCCCAACCTTTTGGCATATTGCTCTAATAGTGCAAATTTACTTGGTATGATGATGCATCCTTTTACTGTCACATTAATTTTGGACCTTAGTTATTTGGGTGCCATCACTTTCGTGCATTTTGACTGCCTATTTTATGACTCGAGGCATCCAAGTGAAAAATCGTGCAACACCCTTATTAATGTGAAATTTGTTGAAATATTTATAGTCCTTACACAGTTATTCACAGTTTTGTTTATGGGAATGTAAGAATGCCAACCATCTGACTACAGGATATTGCTTCAAAAGCTATTAAAAAGCATTCTAAAAACATACGGTTACAGAAGTAGTGTTAAAAATAATCATACTCATAATATCCAGTAGTTCCATTCACAGTAAAGTCCATTTGGACAAATTTCAGGAGGATGGCTAAGCTTGCATTTTGCCAGTGAGTAGGTCAATGATTTGACAATTGCCAGGATACATAGCATACCTCTATATTTTGTCTTCCTAAAATAGGGTTAATAACTTCTTACTTTGAGCAAACTTCAAATCGCCTTTGGCTAACCCTGGCAGCAGATTTGGTGAAATTTCACCACAAAGCCAGTTGTTCTTTTTAAGCAACTGTTGCAGCTCATCTCTGTTGTACAGGTGTTGAAAGCAGCGTTGGACCAGAGGCAAGCCATAATAGTCACTCAGAACAACTCCCTGTACAAGCACCTTGTGGTGAACCATCGCCAAATCTGCGGCAGGCCACCAGAGAGGGGTTCCCAAGTGTTAAAACCTAAGACTCGAGCCGTTCCAGTGTTTGGCTCCTCTCTCTGATTTCTCAGCACATATTGTTCTCTGCATGTTATAAGAAGAAGAAGAGTTTGGATTTGATATTCCGCTTTATCACTACCCGAAGGAGTCTCAAAGCGGCGAACATTCTCCTTTCCCTTCCTCCCCCACAACAAACACTCTGTGAGGTGAGTGAGGCTGAGAGACTTCAGAGAAGTGTGACTAGCCCAAGGTCACCCAGCAGCTGCATGTGGAGGAGCGGGGAAGTGAACCCGGTTCACCAGATTACAAGACTACCGCTCTTAACCACTACACCACACTGGCTCTCATATTATATAAATTATACATATCCTTATGTTATCTATCTATCTATCTATCTATCTATCTATCTATCTATCATGTTATCAACCAATAAGTTTGTGTATGTTTATTCAAAACCTGCCAAGGAGTCCAATTCATTTTGCCAGTTGTTGTCTTTTTAAATAATTTGTAAAAAGCTCCCATTCTTCTTTAAAGTCACAGTTGTCCTCCCGCAGTTTGTATGTCAGTTTGGCCAATTCTGCATAACTCATCAATTTCTCTTGCCACTGTTCTTTTGTTGGGATTTCCTCATTCTTCCATCCTTGTGCTATTAAGACTCTTGCCGCTGTTGTAGCATACATAAATAAGTTTTTTATTTTTCTTGGCAGGTCTGGTCCTAAAATCCCTAACAGAAATGCTTCTGGGTTGTGGTTTTTTTTTTTCAAATTTTGGCTGCAACTGTTAATGCATCATTATAATAAACGAAGAAAACAAAAACAGGTAAGAGGTATACCATTTAAGGATTAAAAGCAATAATTATAAGTAAACCTAAAATAGAGCCTGCAACCCACTTGCACAGGCTTCACAACTCACTTGTGGGTCATGACCCACAGGTTGGGAAGCGCTGACCTAGACAACTATTGCCAACACTGACCACCAGTAGCTGTCCAGGATATCAGACAGTTGTCTTTCCTCAGCCCTACCTGGGATGTCCCAGATTGAATCAGAGATCTTCTGCATGCAAAAGCATGCGCTTTGCCACTCTGCAGCAGCCCTCCAGTCGATGAAACTACTAAGGGAAGAGGTGGCTTTTCACCCATTTCTGCTTCCCCTCCAGCACTTTTTGAAAACCTGCTCCAGGAGGGCTGGGGGACCCTCATCCACAAGTGGACACCTTCTGCTTTCACAAGTTTCTAGATCAGAGAGACTGGAAGGACACAGCTGTTTGTAACCCAACTTTCCAGTTTGTCTAATCTCTCTAAAAAACACACTTAAGCTGATCGACATCCACATCTTGTAGTAGTGAATTTCATATGTTCATTCTACCTGTCTGACGCTCCAGGAGAGAGGGGACAGAGGGGTCCCACTCCATCGGCTCATGTCACCTGCAATTCATTTCAACACCAGTGAACAGTTATGCAAACCTGAAAAACTGATCCTGCCATTTGCTCGTTTCTCTTCCTTCCTCTCCCTTCCCCTTTGTGCTGTGCCTATTAGATTATGAAGCCTGCAGGCCAAGACAGCTTGCTTTTTAATCTTTATACTGTGCCCAGAGAAACTTAGGCATTTTTATAAAGGATTATTACTAATATTTTAATAAGACTCACCTTCTTTTGTCTGTACTGACCCTGCCTCTAGTCCATTTCATTGTGTGACCCAAGTTATAGGCTAATGGCAGACTGATGAAGACTTCCTACGCACACTGTTAAGTTTTCATAAACTTATGCTGTCCATCATCTTTTCTATTCAAGTGAAAAGCCTTCTATGTTGTACCCTTTTCTCAGAGGAAAGAGGTTTCTAACTCTTGATAATTTCTGTTGCCCTCCTCTTTACCTTTTCTAGCTCTTCTCTTCTGTGGTCTCTGTAATATTCTATAGATGAAAAACTCTCATATGAGAGAGCACTGGACCCTCAAGCAAACCTGCAATACGAGTCTCCGATTACTCTTTTAAGAAATACGTTTTACTCGGCAAATTGACTTCAGCTCTGTTCTATCAAAGCTTGATGAAGCAATTCAAATTTTATCCAATTCCGTCTGTCTCATATCATTTCTGCTACACTGCAAGACTGCAATTGCCTACTTCCAGAGTACAGGGGGAAGCTAATTCTCTTAGATTTGCTCTAACCATACTCAACATAATGAATTTTTGCATGAGTGACAACACATTTCAGTTTCTTGTATGCTTTCTAAGCAAAAATAAATGAAACCGTTTCCTTTACAACAAGTAGCTTTATACATATTCTATAGCGTGGAAAATGGTTTACTTGCTATTCTATTCCCAAAACAGCTATTCCCCTTTCACAGAGGGGCAGAAGACCCCCAGTGAGTGCATTACTAAATTGGTCTCTAGTTTCAACACTCTACCTGCCAGGACCATAGTCTTAAAACATGCTAAGATGTAGTAGTGTTGAGAATGCTTATCTGGAAGCATCTTCCATTAACACCAGAATTACTTATGTGCAAACATAGTTCAGACTGGTGTTTAAGTGGGACTTACTTTTGAGTAAACACATTTAGTATCAATAGGTCATAATTCATCTGGGTATTCTTTCCAAAATTAAGGAGTCTGCTCCAGTCCATGCTTCATGGAGGAAGAGGTATTCATTACAAATGTTGAATACGAATACATTTGGAAAAAATCGAAATCTGCACTTGGAGAATTCAATGTGCCACAGATCAGACTATTCTCACAAGGCTACTGTATGACTAATGGACCCCTGTCAAATATATTTCCTTTGCAGCTTTACAGCTCTATTTTTCTCATTTTGAATTCCATCATCTTTATGACCCGTGTTAACAGGTGGCATTTGGATCAGAGCTTTGGCACACTGCGTACGCTGCCACACAAGCTCATCCCAGGCAAAGGTATATATCATCTGCTGCAAGATATATAGAGTTCAGGGCTTCCAAATTGAAACCTTGATCAATGAACTTGCTCCCCGTATTCCTCCCTTGCACTTACTTTTACATTTACCATTTGCTAGTATGTCGTGTTGCTTACCAAAGCAGCATTCTAGCTGCAGGTGTAGTTAGTTGCTGAAATCAACAGGACTTCCCAATGTGTAGCTTATGGGATTCCTAATGTTGATCTCTTCTCAATGCTCTCAACCTGTCTCCCCCTTTTGGAACATCCTTTTATCAGGTTTCATTCAGGTTACTGCAGGCAGCCTGAATTCATTCAACATGTCACACGTTGAACAAAGGGACCCCTAATATCCCCCCTCTCCTGGGCTGGCCAAGATGGACAGGTAGATTTGGCTGCCCACCTATCACCCAATGACATCATAATATCAGTTGATGATCAGCTCCTTTGAAGCTGTTTGGGGCCGACAGTCCATCTCACTCTCAGCGCCGAGAGAACTGGTGGCTGCTGAGAGGGAGCCCTTTTGATGTCCATTCGTAGACATGTGCTCTGAATTCAAATCCCATCTGCAAAGGAACATTTCCCTCTCCTTGCAGACTGGCAGAGGGAAGACAGTCGTTGGCGAGCATGGTTTGAGTCAGATCATGCCCACCTGAAAATAGAGGCCCGTAATATTGTGTGTAGCTTATGGAGACTCGGCTACTTCAGTGGGCAGGGCCACCAACATGTCAATCACATGACTGACATGTTGGTGGAGGGTCCAAGTGATGGCAGGAGCCTAGCAAAAGGCAGCTTTGCCCAAGACCCTTCCAACTTGGAATCAGCTCCTCTACTGGCAGGTGGGCTTCCTGGTTGGTACCACCCAAATGATGGAACTCCTTCCCTAAATACATTCCATACTATGTTTCAGGTGTTACACAGAGCCCATCCATTTTTTAAAAAAGAATCTGACCTGCCTTTTTATGGTGCTTGCCCTTTGTGTTTTGTTTGAATGTCTCCTTGTCTGTTAATTTTATTATTTTTGTGCTCCCTTTGTTGTTTTTCCTTGGCTTTTTTGTTCCGTCTTTTTTAGCTGTTTTGAAATACTAAAAAACAAAAAAGGCCTTTAAATGAACAGAATAAAATAAACACACCTCTCATCCCAGGAACCCATAAGGTTTCAATCAATATCAATGTGGCTGAAAGGCTCAGTGGAAAAGAACCCAAAGGAGGCAAAGACAGACACCTGGGCATTACTTATTATCTTGTCTGCCGGATTACCTGGAAGGTGCTTAACCTTTTTGCTGGACGTGTTTCTTTCATTCACCATTATCTCCCCTCTTCTATTTGGCAACCAAACGCTTGACATTGTACAGATGTAGCCAAATCCAACAGAGAAATAAACTAGCATATGGAGAGTTTGGCTTTCCCCCACAATATAATGGCAGCAAAAATTACAGCAGCGTTTTGTGAAGCTAGTGGGTTTGGGGATTTTTCATTTTGCAGGGAGGAGAAGAACATCAATACCTCATTGATTCAGTCCATGTCATGCTGGGAGACAAAGATGGTGAATTCGTGCAGGGAGCATTCTAATGTGAAGAATATATACACGAGACAATCTGAAATCTGGGGTAGAATTGATTATACAATCTACCCACACATCCCATGCTAGAGGCAGTGCCTTTATGCAAAAATTGCCTATAGCGAAAATCACCTATTTTCACCTGGCTTCTGGTTGGCAAAGGGGGAGGAAGCCCTGTAGGAAGGCTCTCCCTGTGCCTCTGCTGTCTTTGCTCACTCTTCCACCTACAAGCTATCTAGATGATGATGATGATTATTATTATTATTGTTATTAATAATAATTTATTATTTATACCTCACCATCTGGCTGGGTTTCCCCAGCCACTCTAGGTGGCTTCCAACAAAATATTAAAATACAGTAATGCATCAAACATTAAAAGCTTCCCTAAACAGGGCTGCCTTCAGATGTCTTCTAAAAGTCTGGTAGTTGTTCTCTTTGACATGTGGTGGGAGGGCGTTCCACAGGGAGGGTGCCACTACCGAGAAGGCCCTCTGCCTGGTTCCCTGTAACTTGGCTTCTCGCAGTGAGGGAATCACCAGAAGGCCCTCGGCGCTGGACCTCAGCGTCCGGGCAGAACGATGGGGGTGGAGACGCTCCTTCAGGTATACTGGACCGAGGCCGTTTAGGGCTTTAAAGATCAACACCAACACATTGAATTGTGCTCGGAAACGTACTGGGAAGACAGTACAGGGAGTTCAGAAGGGAGGAGGGATGCAGACAGAAAGAGACACAGGCAGAAGAAAAAGGCTTGAATGGATCTGGGATGAAGCTGCAGCAGAGCGTGCAACATTGAATTTGCACAAATTAAATGCGCATGTGATCCTGATTGACTATATACACATACAGAGCCTGCTCACTGGTTAACCACACTGATATCTTTACTAGAATGTCAAGACACATCACTAAAACAGTATTTTTGTGGTTTTTTTAAAAAAAAACTTAACCCATTCCATTTTCTGGAGGCACAGAGGGAAGTACAACATTCCAGTGTGGTTCAACTCACCAGTGTGAATGGAAGAAGCAGGAGGAAATGGATTTCACAGCAGGGAAAAATTACATGTATGTGTCACATAGGCTATGATGTCAGAGTCAGGCCAGGATGTAAAAAACCACACTGACTCCCCACCAAAAAAATAAAATAAAATGCCTGTACACATCCTAATTTAATGTGTGAGATACACAGCAGATAATTGCTGTAAATCTTGCTTTAATATGAGCAGGGAAAAAGTATTCCAGAAAAGCAGATTTACAGAGTCAATTAAATTAAGTATTAATTCATATTAGCTGTAGTGTTGAATCACTGAGGAGAGAACAAGCAGCATCAGTTCGTCCAATATTGAAAAGGAGATTGCCAGAAGGCGACGTTTGACTATCATTTTAAATATATGTGCCCAAAGTGATATTTGATGGTTGTGGGAAGAACAACAACAACAACAACAAAAAACACGTCCACAGAGGACATATGCATCCAAATCTCATGTAGGAATCAACAGTGAAAAGAAGAATTAAACTATAATTGTAAATCAATGCAGAACTAGTTCAGTGGCCGACAGCCAGGTTTTAGTATTTCTTCTTAGACAGACTACTGGTTGGGCGTCACTCTCGTGATCCAAAGGAGTTGTGTTAATCATTATTGAAGCCTAAATAAACTTGTCCTCTTGAGCTGCCTATGAAAGATTATGCAGGAATTCACTCGCTTCCTTCCACTAACTGATGCTCTGGAATAGCCTGCAAATCCAGAGCACTTGTTTATAACAGTGAGAGGGTGTAGCTTTATGTTCCAAACCTTCCCAATGCAGATGGAAAAGCAGCTTTCAGACTCAGCAAAATTAGGATGGCAATGAGTTTTCACTGGAGGCCACCACATCCTAAAAATTTAGACGCAAACTTGGGTCTCCAGTTGTTTTGGGACTACAGTTCCCATCATCCCTGACCACTGCTCCTACTAACTACAGGAAGATGGGAGTTGTAGTCCAAAAAGAGCTAGAGACCCAAGTTTGGGAAGCCCTCAATGACTTTCTGGGAACCTTCCTAAGTGACTCTTCACATGGGAAACCAGAAATGAAGGCCCATTTGCAGAGAGTTCCTTTCCAACACTCTTACAGTATGGCCTTGCTGCTTCTTCAATACGCAGCAGCAGAGAAGAACAAGGAAGTTGCAGTGAAATGGGAAGCAATCCTAGAGCAAACATTCTCTAGGTCAGTCTTCCCCAATCTTGGACACCCCCATGGACCTGCACCTCCATCACCCCAAGCCAGGATGGCCAGTGGTCAGCGATGGCCAGTGGTCCCACAACAACATCTGGGGACCTAAGCTTGAGGAAGGTTCCTCTAGTTCAGGGGTGGGGGAAACTTGTTCAGCCGGAGGGAGACATATGCAAGTGGCAGGTAGGGCTGGAGTCAAAAAGTGGGTGGAGTAAGGGGTGTGGCTCACATCTGCATTAATAAGCAACATTGCAAAGTAAAAAAAAAATACACACATAAATATACCTCTGCAGTTCCATCCAAGTAAACAAGAAGAATGATCACAATTCAATGATATTTTTCAGCCATTCAAATGCACCTGAGAATGCAGATCGAGGTCAGGGAAGTGTGAGTGTGAGTGAGAGAGAAAGTGAGTGAGAGACCTGAGGAGGTGGCATGGCTTGGGGGCTAAGCAGAGATGCTTGGAGGTTGGACCCACCCATTCTCTAGGGAAAAAAATGTTCAATCATATAATAATAATAATAATAATAATAATAATAATAATAATAGTTAATTAATTATACCCCACCCATCTGGCTGAGTTTCCCCAGCCACTCTGGGCGGCTCCCAATCAAATATTAAAAACAGTACAGCATTAAATATTAAAAACTTCCCTGAACAGGGCTGCCTTCAGATGTCTTTTAAAGATAGGATAGCTGCTTATTTCCTTCACATCTGAAGGGAGGGTGTTCCACAGGGAGGGCGCCACTACTGAGAAGGCCCTCTGTCTGGTTCCTTGTAACCTCACTTCTTGCAATGAGGGAACCGCCAGAAGGCCCTCAGAGCTGGACCTCAGTGTCTGGGCAGAACGATGGGGGTGGAGATGCTCCTTCAGGTATACAGGACAGAGGCCGTTTAGGGCTTTAAAGGTCAGCACCAACACTTCGAATTGTGCTCGGAAACGTACTGGAAGTGTGGGAGCGGGAGTACATGGGAGTGGTAGTGAATTCAAACCAGCCGTGATTCCAACTGATAACTCATATGGGCAGGAATTGGTTCCACTCAGACACCTGCCAGCTATTAAGGACCCTGTGGTGAACTGTGAATGAATTGTGTCTTTGAATTATGGACTAAACAAACAACCACCACCTCTCAGAATGCATGATTCATAAATATGCCTGCAGCGTTCATACTAGTCTTGAGAAAAAAACACATCCAAGAGGAATGATCTACAAAGAGATTTCGGTCACGCGTGCCTAGTCGCTCCCATCAAACTACTTGTGAATGCAACATGAGATCAAGGACATTAAGGCTCTGCAACCTCAGTGGGCAGAAAGCTGCGCTCATGAAACAGAACAGAGAGCTGGGAGGCTTTTTATCATGCCTAAGTACCCTTCCCTTGATGCACCAGCAGAGATCTATTTCAGGGCGGCAGAAGCAGACATCAGAAGTCTTGCCTTCTGCCAGAGGGAGGATGCAGAGTTTATCTTATCATAATATAGTATTTGTTTGCTTCCTTTATATACCACCCTTTTTCTAAAGGAGGAGTGGAGGACCTTTTTTCAGCCAGAGGACCAGGTTCACTTCCGAGGGCCGCACACCATTGGTGGGTGGAGCCAGAGGGGGAAAGTGGGCAGGGCATTAAATGTACAGTGGAACCTCGGGTTGCGAATGCGATCCGTGCAGGACGCACGTTCACAACCCGCAGCTTTTGCAACCTGCAGCGCAGCATCTGCATGCACGCATGATGCTATTCGGCGCTTCTGCGCAAAGCACAATTTAGTGCTTCGGCGCATGCGCCGAAACCTGGAAGTAACCTGTTCTGGTAGTTCTGGGTTTGGCGCGTCCGTAACCCGAAAATGCACAACCCGCAGCGATCGCAACTTGAGGTATGACTGTACATTTTACCATTGTACCATAACCTAATCTCTACACACATTCCTTTCTATCCTTCATCCAGACAAGCAAGGGGGTTTGTCAGAGTCCAAAGACACATTCCTGCAAGAAAAGGGGTGTGTCGCAGGGCCAGTGTGGTCTGTAGAGTCCTGGCTTGTGCACGATGTGCAGTTTCCCTCTAATGCCCATTGCATCGACGTATCTGGAAACCAATATGTTTTTATGGCAGGACAGGGGCACCGCCATGCTCTTGGAAATGTTTAGGATTGGGGTTTCATGCAGCTGAGGCAGAACGGAAAGTTCTCCTATAAAACCCGAGCAGTGTAGAAATATTGATTAAAGCAGCGCTGGAATGAGACAGCCACAGGTATACAAGTTGTATAGTGTATCTTATTACTCATATTTATTGCCGAGTTTATGTTCTATATTTCATCAGTTACCTGAGGAGAATTTAAGGATTAAAATTTGGCATCTCGCAAATCTAAAGAGGAAGCAGTTCCATTACACATTTTCACACGAGGAAGGAAAATGTTAAGATTAATGTACTCCTCTAGTGACTGCAAAGCCAACCTACTTACGGCGTTTCATGTTATTAAATCTAACTGAAATTATCTTTCGGACACTTCCCTCCCAAAACCTAGAATCGAGTTTCCATAGTTCCTCCAAGTCAGTTGACGAACAAGCACTATGGAAGAGATACAAGTGTGCATTAGAGTTTGAGGTGTTACAGCCGTGTCCAGTGCTCTGTAAGTGGAACTTGGCTTGTGCCCCAAAAATCAGCTCTGGAGAATCCCCCAGCCCTCCAGACGTAATTTTGAAGGTGTAGGGGGGGCTGTAGGGGAGAGAAGGGGAAGGTTCCATTCCACAAGTATTTTGCATTAGTGGAACAGGAACTTTGAAAATTACCCAACGCACTTGTCTTGAGTCAGAATTAGGGGTGACTGACTTCAAACCCCACCCAACCATACGGGAGTTTGGTTCAGATGCAACTGGAAACCACTGTTTAGATTGTGAGCAGGTTGTGGCAGACCTTGAGCTTACATGCTGCCCTGCTCTTCCAACTGTATGCCCACAAGGAAGATTTTTAAACTTTCCTATTTCGATTTTAAGTTAGCTAACAGTAGTATGCTGTGATATCCAAACTTGGGGAAAAGCAGTGTGCTAAAAATAGGGATAGCCAGAACAAATCATGTTCTGAAACCCTGGTTTGTTCCCCTGGTTTATCCTCAGTAGCTGTGGTTAAAGCAAACCACAGTTGTGAGCCTGGTCATCACAGCAAACTGTAGTTTGAAGATCAGCTACGGTACTTCTTCTGGGCACAGAAATGTAAGGGAGGTAGCATACAACCCAAACGTTCCCTTCAGCTCTCTTTTGCAAAACAGTTTCCCCTTTATGTTTGAACTAAGCCCCATTCATTGGTATGACCCATATATACCCCTTTGGAGGTGTGCAATATACAGGTTAACAATATAAGGCCCTTGTTATGAAAAAGAAGAGTGAATTTGATAATCTCTGCCCATTTGTTAGCTAGGAGAATCAATTCATTTCTGCCACATGTATAACTTTGATTTATTAAAATTAGTTGAATCATCAGAGCAAGCAGAACAGAATCTGCCATCCTTGTTTCGTTCAAACTAATGGAAAGTAACAAACAAAGCTATTAAGAGGAGGAGGACATTACGGCTTCCAGTACACTCATCAAATCACGCAAATCAATTTGCTCTTTAAAATCCTGATTCTAGGCTTTCCTGAACTTATGAAACATTAAGCTTCACTCCAAAAAGAACATCTGCCTTATCTTTTACACAGCATGCACAACTGGGCATTGCCAAATACTCTCATTAGTAAGGAGGAGCATTAAAAAAACAAGACGACTTTTGGCAGGGCTGAGGGAGAGATGCACACACACACATCTATTTCCTTTGTGTGAAAAAATAAATACCATAATGACTTGGTACAAGGTGGCCTTTCTGTGCAACTGCAATTGTTGTTGTTGTTTAGTCGTTTAGTTGTGTCTGACTCTTCGTGACCCCATGGAACAGAGCACGCCAGGCACTCCTGTCTTCCACTGCCTCCTGCAATTTGGTCATGTTAGTAGCTTTGAGAACACTGTCCAACCATCTCGTCCTCTGTTGTCCCCTTCTCCTTGTGCCCTCCATCTTTCCCAACATCAGGGTCTTTTCCAGGGAGTCTTCTCTTATCATGAGGTGGCCAAAGTACTGGAGCCTCAGCTTCAGGATCTGTCCTTCCAGTGAGCACTCAGGGCTGATTTCCTTCAGAATGGGTAGGTTTGATCTTCTTGCAGTCCATGGGACTCTCAAGAGTCTCCTCCAGCACCATAATTCAAAAGCATCAATTCTTTGGTATCAGCCTCAATACTCAGCATCAATTCACAACAGTTTTGAAATTACTATTAATGCATGTGGTTGCTATTATATGCCTAAGGGACACCCACAATTCCAAAATCCCTGCCCACCAATTACACTCCTCAGATGCAGTGTTTCAGATGGAGTTTCCCATAAACTCCCCTAACCTTCAGCATTTTTTGGAAATTTCATCTCAATTAAGTATTACAGTACTTTGATTTCAAGATTCTGGGCAGGGATCTACAGGTTACTAGGCTGTGTTTATGCTTCAACATACCCTGGGCATTATCCTTCCTTATATAATAGAGGTGTGATTTCTTTGAATTTATGTCAAGCAGAACTAGAGAGTGCTCTGAGTTGTGTTATGAGTTTAAAAACAAAGCAAATACTGGTCTGTTGGGGGTTCGAAACAAGCATCTAACTAATAACAAGTCCTGTGCCAAAATCCCTCCTCCAGTTTATCAAAAGTTCTATTCATCTCCTTTCAACAAGCCTAAATGGAGATTGTTATCCCAGTTGGTCTCTGTATTAGATTAGAAACTGATTTTATATATGCAATTGTTGTTTCTTGTTTTACATGTAATCGTGTTTTTGTGCTTTTTAAAAAAATGTTTTGATATATGCAGTTGTTTTAACTGATTTTGTATAGGTTTTTATTGAGTAGTAAACTGATTCAAGATGACTCACAGGAAGCAATTCATAAATGAGCTAAATAAATAAATGATTGTTTTTGAATGGGGCACTCAAAAATTCTTTAGCATTTTGCTCAGTGTGGGTTCTGAGCATGTATTGTAAGGCGACCAAGGATGGGTGTGTGTGTGTGTTTGTTTGTCCCAGCAAACATTTGTCCAGACACTGCAGCCTCCCTGGCTGCATACACCACTTGACCTGAAAAAGCCCTGTGGGTGGAGTTACCTTTTGATGTCTTCCCCTGGGCCTTGACTGAAGTACAGGCACCCAGGAAGGCTGACTACAGCATACAGATTAGTGAGATAAGTAGTAGAATGAAAGCAAGGATGCCCACAAACACCTGCTGGCGACCTCAGAAGTAAGGAAAGCATGACACAAACCTGCACTCGACACATGAGAATTTCCTTTATATTCTCAAATACAATTTATATTATAGTTTCAAATACAATTTATTTCCTCACTAACTGATGGCGAATAGTTTTTTTGCGGGGGCGGGATTTTTGGAGTAGCACTACTACTAACGGTCAGACTACCTGGGAGACAATCAATGCTTTTTAAAATAAAAGAGCGCTTTCCTTATTTGCATGCCCTTTCCTCACAATTACTTAACACTTTTATGATGTCGTTTGGTTTGCACTCAGCGGGGGAGCATTTGTTTGCACCCTGCTGGTTAGAGGGGACAGGATCTTGCGGCTTGTACCACACTGAGGAGCCGGGAGAAACAATAAACACGCCTATGGGAGGAATTGCTACGCTGCCCTTAAGCCTTGAGGCAAGCCAAGTTATTTTCTCTTTCCTTTGCCTGTTAAGAGAGGAAGAGAAGAATAATTTAATTTCATCTTACAGTGTATGCCACCAGGCTTAATAATTCTGCCACTTCCCTCTAGGAAAGATAATCAACACTTTGCTTGGGAACATTGGCTGATTATACACATTGATTTTGCAACCCTATTCCCAGAAATAAGCCTGAATTCAACAGATGCGCTTCCAAGTAGGTGTGCCTGGGATTGCACCCCCCCCCCCTGTTCTTTTGCTCTACAGTGGTAAGCACCAGGACATAATATTTTTGATCCTTATTGGCCAATGCATCTGTCTGACCTGTAGCAGCTCACACCTTGCACATAGGTACCAGCTTTCTATACCATGTGAGATAGAAGGTCTTTCCCAGGCTACTACGCATAGTTACAAGGAAATAATAATGCAAATGGACGCAATTCACACAAAAGAAGACAGTTTCTTCGCACTGTTATCAAAGAATTGGAAGAGCCACAAAAAGATTCCACTGAGCACATGGATTGATAATATGGACAGATTAGCTACATATGAACGAATTGCATGTCGACGCAAAGTAAGAATGGATAAATATAAACAAATCTGGAGCAAATATTTAAGCGATTAGGTGGATAGTGGTGGGAAGTAGGGGGAGGAGAGGTGGGAAAATATTGTTTAAAAAAGGTGTAGTCGTAGGTATATCAGTGTATTCAAATCTGAACTGTCAAATTGTGTTATTATTGCTATTGTGGGTTTTTTTTGTATGTGTCTTTTGATGTTTGTATCAAAAAAATGATTAAACAAATTAAAATAAATAAATAAAAGCCAACAGGCAATGGACAGAGCAAGCTAGATGAAAGAGGCGAGGAGTGGGGTCTGGGTCACATGACATGGTAAACTAAAATATGTGCCCAGAGATGAGCATGAAGCTGGTCTATGGCCCATTGGTTGTTGTTGTTTCTTTAAGGTTGCATTCACACATGAGTTTATTCCCTTAGCCCGGCACTTCCCAGTTAATTTTTGTGCTTTCACATGAAGTATAGGCCACTTCTGGAAGTCTAGTGAAACATACAGAGAATTTGGAGCTCAAATTTCAGTTAGAAACTGGGATAGAAAAGCTAGGAGCCAAATGGTTTCTAGGACCTGGGTTGTGGGCACCAAAACAGAATGTCTAGTCGCCACCAGGGGGCGGGGGGGGGGGCGGGTCAGAAACCACTTTTCCTTTATTATTTTGATAAGCATGAATTAATATGAAATTCACGTAAGTAACACATAGCTAATATCACATTTTTAGCGGAAATTGTTATTACATGTTTAATTTGGTGTTTACAATAAAATATAGATACCATACTTCAGTTTTCAAAACTACTCTTTATTGTTAAGCTCCTTAACACAGGGGTCAGCAAACTTTTTCAGCAGGGGGCCGGTTCACTGTCCCTCAGACCTTATGGGGGGCCGCACTATATTTTGAATATAAAAATGAAAATGAATGAATTCCTATGCCCCACAAATAACCCAGAGATGGATTTTAAATAAAAGCACACATTCTACTCATGTAAAAACACCAGGCAGGCCCCACAAATAACCCAGAGATGCATTTTAAATAAAAGGACACATTCTACTCATGTAAAAACATACTGATTCCCAGACCGTCCGCAGGCTGGATTGAGAAGGCGTTTGGGCCGGATCCGGCCCCCGGGCCTTAGTTTGCCTACCCGTGCCTTAACTTAATGTCTATCCTTAACATATACTTTGAATCTTCAAAGTACATCCATTTCAGTAATTCTTGAGTGTCAGCCAGGTGCAAAAAATGGCACCCAGAGTTTTGGAGGTGCTCGCAAATGGAGAATCTTTAGTTGCAAAAACACGCATGGTGCCCTGCTAATTTCGAACCCTGAGCTCACTTCCATGCCAATAGCTTTCAGAAAAAAAATCTGTTTACAATCCCACTAGCCCCCAAAATTTCAGGAGTAAAGTGATAGAATATAGCACGTGTTTCCGTGTTATTTGATTCCTGAACAAATCTGTTTGCAGCCCCCATAACCAGAAAAATAGCTGGAGTAAAGTGCCAAAATCTGGGGCAGTACACAGTTTTTCCCCTCCCATTTTAATGGGGGAATTGTGGGGGAACAGAAGCACAAACGTGTGGAAAGGGTTGGTGCACAGAGATGTCAGCCAATGATGTTTGTTGTGTCACATCATGATCACTGGTGTGAATTACTTTTAGTGCAACATATCAGTCAAAAAGCCGCCGTTCCATAAAGCAACAGGTACTGCTGTGTGATAGGAAAATTAGTAAACAGGATAGAAGCAATAGTATAATAATCGGGGAAACTAAGAAATATTCTCTACATCTGAAAACACCCTGACTAGCGTGCTGAGCTAAGCCAAGGTTCGAGTTAGCGCATTGTCTGAATCCGAGCTTGAAGTTAAGCTCCCCCCTTGATATCACGAGCTGGAGTCAATAAGCCATGCAAGTCAATGAGACACACTTCCTGAGAAAACATGCTTAGGATTGTGATGCTCAATTGATATTTTGAGCTTTAGGATAAACTTTAAAAGGCAAGCATAAAGGGGCTGGGATCCAAAAGGCCACATGGGGAACATCTGAAGGCAGAACGAAGCTTGCAAGCACTCCTCTTCTACTTCTGACTGCAGACTTCCACTCCAGACAACAAGCCCTGCTCAAAAACTCGGGGGACCTTTAGAAAAGCTTCCGATACAACACAAGAAGCTGCAGTAGATGGGAGGGAGGCGGTTCTGGTGTGTGTTTGTGTGTTCAGTGTGCCTTAGGGACTCCTTGGATCTCCTGTAAATAGGAATGAAAGATAAAAGGAACATAATATCCTGCCTCAGTGGGACACCTGTGTGTTACTGCAAAGAGAGAGGGTTGGATCCAGATTTGGCAGGAGAACAAGTCACTTCTGCAAGTGTACAGTGGTAACTCGGGTTAAGAACTTAACCTGGAACTGGGCCTCCTGCCGCCGCCGTGCAATTTCTGTTCTCATCCTGAAGCAAAGTTCTTAACCCGAGGTACTATTTATGGGTTTGCAGAGTCTGTAACCTGAAGCATCTGTAACCTGAGGTACCACTGTAAAGGTAAAGGGACCCCTGACCATGAGGTCCAGTCGTGACCGACTCTGGGGTTGCGGCGCTCATCTCACTTTATTGGCCAAGGGAGCCGGCGTACAGCCCACATGCTGGTCATGTGGCCAGCATGACTAAGCTGCTTCTGGCAAACCAGAGCAGCACACGGAAACGCCGTTTACCTTCCCGCTGGAGTGGTACCTATTTATCTACTTGCAATTTCTCATGCTTTCAAACTGCTAGGTTGGCAGGAGCAGGGATCGAGCAACAGGAGCTCACCCTGTCGCTGGGATTCGAACTGCCGACCTTCTGATCGCCAAGCCCTAGGCTCAGTGGTTTAACCCACAGCGCCACCCGCGTCCCTCATACTAGGTGGTAGAGAGAAGCAATTTTTACCCATTTCTGAAGGTTGCATTGCACACTGTCATTCTGCTTGTGCAACAGACTTCTGCCTGTGCAAGGAAACGTCTCTCTCCTCTACTTTGCAGCCTTCTGTGCTCCAGAGAGTGGGGGGGGGGGACATGACCACCCACAGCAGATTTTGGGGATGCGCAAGCAGAAGAGGGAGATGCTCCATTGTTCAAGCCAAACTCCATGCACACAGCACTGGATTCAGTCTTGTACCTCCTAAGAATCTGCTCTGCATGGTTAAGCGACCCTCAAGAATGGTGTGGGAAATGAATGTGGGAATTGCGAAAGGAATAAAGGTTAAAAACCACCTCCACTCCTTGCTCCAGTGGCTTTTGCATCCTTCCATGGATGCAAGGGGAAGTCTAAATCCAGCACAGAAGGTGTGCAGCATGGAAACCTACAGAAACAGAGGTTTACTGTGGAACTTTGATGTTCGGATGATCAGTATGAAAACTGAAGATGTCCTGCCTTATGGGCAGGACTGGGGTTTTTAAAAATTCAAATATTTACAAAAATGGTAGCTGGGGACTGCCATCATAGAAATGGCATTCCCTTTTGTAGTAAAGTTAAAACAGTGCTTTCTACAAATCATGGGTGCATCACCTATAAGTTTGGTTTTCTGCCTTCAGTACTATACCTTTTGTTCATGTGTAAGTGTGTGCAGATTTAATCAATAATTTGGTCATCAAAATTCACAATTAATCAAAACTCATATAACTAACCCACTAAGAGTTCTTTAATCAGGTAGCAATTTATAAACGCTCATGTCATAATAAAAACCTACTTCATGCTATCTTCAAATCTACAGCAAACTAATAAGTGGAAGCAAATTTCAGCTGCATTCCCACAGAAGTTTATTCCATTTCCTCTGATGGTTCCCTAACTTGTTCATTTCTGCATTATGTTTGAGCGTTCACATGATGTAAACTGCACTTTAGGGAAACTAAGGAAATATATATGCAGGGCTGATTTTGCTGGTATTTGATTCTAGGATGGGGCGGACAGCTGGCAGTCCCCTTAAACCAGAACAAGACATAGAACCGGGGGTGGAACATAAGCATGCAGTTCTTTCCTGCAATTTTCATGGGGGAACAGAAGCACACATATGCGGAAAACTTGGGGGAGAGCGATGCTGTCCAATAACACCCATTACTGTCAGAAAGTGCCTACCGATGCTTAGTTGCCAAACAAAATTTCGTTGCAGCATGGTAATATATTGGGTCCAAAAGCTGCATCTGCATAACCCAACAGGTATACTGCAGTGTGAAAGGACATTAGAAAATGGAACCGAAATGCTAGCACTACAACCAGGAAAACGGATGCAATATTCCCCATGTCCGAACACACCCTGTGTCTAAATGGCCTAACAGGAAGACAAGTCCGACGTTGGAACAGACCACTTTGAGAGGTCATGGGCTTTGCTATGTGGAGGTGCAGAGGCTGTAGGGCCATCCATCAGGGATTTTGTTGCTGCTGGACTACAGCTCCTATCATTCTTGACCACTGGCTATGCTGGCTGGGGATGCTGGGAGCTGTAGTCCAATAACAGCCAGAGGCGCGAGGTTATGAAAGGCGGGACTTAGGTGACCTCCCATTATTCTGAGATCACAGGCATGAATTGGACAGAGACGTAGCTACATTCAGAGCTACCCTGATTGAGCAGAAAGATGAGCTCCTTATTGTTGCTCTTATGCAAGCTCAAGTTGGCCAATGCAAAGACACTGGATGGAGGTTCTGTATGTTGCTGCACATGCGCCCATCACTGGACAGCAATCTAAGAAAAGATCTGCTGGCAGAAGACTCATCTAAGTCCAGCATCGTGTTCTCCCCATGGGAAATCTGCAAGCAAGACTGAACGCAACAGCTCTAGATGTGTCACCACTACTGAGTTCACCTGTCTTCCGTATGCTTATTACAGCTCATTTTGTGCATGATTGGTAAAAAAAGGATAAACCAAAGGCAACAGCAGTCAGAAACTTGTGGGAATGTAAGATATGGGCCTCAAAAGCTGGAGAGGGGAACATGAATACAAAGCATAATCTAAGCACCAAAATATGAGCTATGGCCTAATCCTCAAAACCTTGTGGCACTGGCACATACATACTCAGGACCAGGCATATAGACCACTGCACCCACTGCTATGTTCAAAGGGAGTATTTGGAAATCCTGAAGACTGTTAAATATTAGCAACTATCACTGTGGCATACAACACTGAAAATACAGTAAATATGATATAGAAAAACAAGTTTCCAGAAGAAATCGGATATTGCCTGCTGGTCAACACGTCTTTCTGGGAAAGCCTGTATAATTAGGAGAATTTTTGTCATCTGACAAGGTGTATACAATGTCAGAGTGAATATAAAGGGCAGTGCATTTTAGAGGAGTACAGCAAAACAAATGGGCCGGTCCAAGTGCTGCAATTCATCAGTTACTCCAAAGTAATTTCACAGACGGCAACAATTACATTTGTTAATGATGTACAGAGCTTTACTCACCACTGCATGAAAGGTTTCAGAATATAAATTGGCTGCATCCTAAGGGAATAAGTTCTGCTGGACTGATCTGAGCTTATTTACTATGTTGAAGGGCTGCAGCTCAGTGGTACATCTGTTCCACAAGCTGAAAGTAATAGGTTCAATCACTGGCATCACCAGGTAGGTGTCTGAAGCCTTTGAGTGCTACTTCCAGTGTAGAAATACTGGACTAGATGGACCAATGGTTTGGGATAAGGACATTGCCCGAAGTAAACACATTTAGGATTACACCTTAAAAAAAACCAACAAAAAACAGAAACTTCCAAAACAAAATCCTAGTCAATTTTTTATTTTCACCTAGGCACTACTGACATTGGTTTCCTATTATTATTTTGGCTTAAATCCAGTTTGGAAGCGTAAATTGTCAAGCTTAAGAAAATGTCAACATCTGCCCCTCTCAACATTTGAAATCTTCTCATAATCTCATGGACTGTTCTGAAAAACACAACGCTGGGAAACTTGAAATGTCTGCATTTCTCTGTCATAGGATTACTTCACCTTTAGCCTACAAGTAGCATCACAGAACACAATGCTGAGAAGCGCTCTGTGATTAACTATGGGAAGAAAGGGGAAAATGTGAAGACTAGAACACTAAGGAGATTTTTCTTCTTCTTAAGAGGGCGTAACATTCAGATGCATTTCATAACGTTCTTGCTTCTTACCCTTTGACAAATGGGGAAAAGTGATGAATGATGACACACTATGCTGCTGTCCAATATAGCTGAAGTCTCACTTGCACTGGACAGAGGCAGTAGTTTCAAAGGCAGCAGTTTCAAAGGTAACACAGATTTTCTGCAGAGTAGTTCTCCATTATCACCACTGGTTGACAGGGTCAATCATCTGATGAAACCAGTATGAAAGATTCCCGATTCTCTTTCCCCTGGCTTAATTTTAAACACCAACTTTTGGTTCTGCAATTTCACATGAAATGTGAAACTTCCAAAGTTCTAATCAAAGATGGGTCTTGTATTTGCAAGTGGCATGCATTAGCAACCATCTAGAGGCATGCAGATTATATAATTGGAAGCATAATATAAAGCAGACTCACTGATTAATAGGAATAAATCTCTGCACACTTACCCAGAAGTATGTCCCAATGAATTCAGCAGGCCCTACTTCTGAGTAAACATTTCCAGAATTAGGCTGCAGGTCCAAGTTTCTCAGCACACAACCAGGTCTCTACACAGAAGTAAACCCCTGTGTGTTGAATGAGGCATACTCCTAAGACAGCGTACAGAGAATTATAACCTTAAGTGTACTGGAGACCCAAATGTAGATGACTTGTTAAAACTGCATAATTCACCCCCTCTAGATCACTACATCACCTCCTTTTCTATTGTTGGTAAGATTGTTTAATATACAGTTTGAGAACTCACTTTCATTTTCTTCTTTTAACAGCAGCTAGAACTACTAAACAATGATGCACTTGAAGTCAATGGCAAAACTGCCACCGATTTCAGTTTCTATCAATAGACATGAAAATATACAATGCCCATAGACTGGGGATACTTATACTGGACTGATATTCAATATACTATACACAAAGATTCAATATAAAACGTCCAACATGTTTCAAAAACAGTTAATTAAGAGATACCCTGATGCTATGCAGCAGAAGCCACCGTAGGAGGAGATAGGTATGAAATTAACAGAGATAGCATCTCGAACAAATATCAAGAACGCCTAATCTAAGGTGATACATATTAAGAGGCAGCAATAATAGCGCCTCTGTCACACACAGAGAGACGCACCCACGAACTCTAAAATGCTACTTCTCAGCGTTACATTTTAAAGTTCTGTACATCTCTTACAGTAAATGGCAGCATTGTCTGAATGACTCCCAGCAAAGAGCACCTGTGAATCGCCGCTTACGGAGAATGGCAATGGGTGAAAACGAGACTCCCTTCGAGTAAAAGGAGCATTTTCTCTAATGACTCAGAGAAATCGGGCATTGGCTAAAATCCCGATGAGGAAAAGAGAAAGAAAAGATCGCAGGGCTTAGTTTGGCTTTTGTTTCTGAGGAAACGCGTCTCGTTGGCATAATATGCGGACACAAGAATATATATATATATACACCCTCTTAGGCACCAGAGGGAAGAAAACAGCCGCGGCTCTTTATCAGTGCCTCGGAGGGATTCGCCAAGCCGCGTCTACAAAACAGAGGCGGCATTTCCTAAGAGATCGAAAGTGGCTTAAGTTGTTTGGCTGAAACATCTTGCATCCGCGATAAAAGAAAAAGGAGCAGCGTGCCGTTCTTTTGAGCAGCAAGGGAACCTTTTAAAAAAAAATCTTTTTGAGAACACCGCCAAACGCAACCCCTTGCGCCGTTCTTTCAAAAGCGCTGAAAATAACTATCCTATTTAAGAAAGAGAGATAGCCCAGCTCTGCTTCTTCCACCCCGCACAAGCGGCGCTGGCTGCAGCAGCGTTGCTGCTGCTGCTGCTGTTTGCGCGCTCGCCTACCTGACAGCCGGTCTGGCGATGCGAGCGACGCAGCTGTTTGCAGGTGTGGCTGCACCCCTGGCTCGCTCCGCAGCAGCAGCAGCTCCTTTCACCGGAGCAACGAACGCAGAAGCAGCAGCAGCAGCAGCAGCAAGCGCGAGCACCGCCTCCGGGGTTGCTTCTCTCTAGTCTCTCAGCGCCTGGAATAGTTTCCCCCTTTTCCCCGCCCCCTTGTTTCCCATACATGGTCAACGCCGCGCCTCTTTCCCCAGTCCCGCGCCCTGATTGGTTCGTTCTCCCACCCTCCCCCTAGCCCCTCTCATGCCTCCCTTCCCCCCCCTCCGTCGCCTGGCTTCGTCTCTCCCGCAATGCTTCTCGGGAGCTGTAGTCTTTCCAAGAAGCGGACTACAGGTCCCATGGGCCCGCGCGGTCGCCGGCTAGTTCCGGACAACGCCTGGTTGTGTGGTAACGGCGGCGGCGGCGGCGGCTGGCGACAGGAGGAGGAGGAGGGCGCTTCCTTTCCGGCTGGTACTTCCGGGAGCAGCGACGGCGGAGCCCGCTCGGGAGCCCTAAAAGGCTTCGAGGGGCGGGTGGGGCAGGGAGGGGAGGTAAGGAGCTTTAACTGCTGCGGCTCCGGCGGCCTTTACCGCCGTTGTCGTCGTCGTTTACCTCAGCCATTCCTATTACCCTTATCATTAGCGCCGGCAATGTCCGCAGGGGTCACTGGTAGGTTTCCGCGGGGCCTAGTCGCGCCGCAGAGGTTACGCCGCCCCGGAGGCGTAAGAGGCCTTGGAGAATCCCGTGGCCGGGCTGGAGCCGGCGAGCGGCCTAGTTGCTTCCCGTCAGGCGCAGCTCGGAGGAACCCCAAGCAGGAGAGGTCCACCCACCCAGCCAGCCTTCTCCCCGGAGGGGCAGGGCCTCTCCCCGACCCCGACCCGAGATCTCCCAAGCGGAAGAGATTTGCCGGGAGAGGCCAGGCCGGTGTGTCTCCCTGGGAGGCGAGGGACGGGGCGGGGGGCGCAGGTGCCAGCGCTGCGAAGCGGGGAGGTATGGCGTGTACCGTTGGGGAGGATTTGGGGCTAGGGTGGCTTCCGTGCTTGGGGGGGGGGGAGGTCAAATATCAAGGGTAGGCGGGGAAGGTCGGAGGGAGAGAGAGAAGTGGGGTGGGGGGAAGAACCGGGAAGAGGAAGCAGTCTCGATGGGGGACAGACCTTAGTCCTCTTGAAGCAAGGGTGTGTGTGTTTTTGCAGATAGATACAATAAATATAATTTTCCCCCTTGACGGTATTTTGTCTAAATTATGCCAGTAATTATGCTGAATAATAATATAATATTGCAGGGGGTTGGGGGCAGTAATGTATTCCTCCCTCTGCCGAAAGAGGAGAGCAGCAGCATAGGCCAGACAAGCCTGGTTTGTGTAAATAGCAGAAGAAAAGAGACTGTCTCTCTTCAGGTTACAGGTGGTAATGTGGTGGGCCATGTTATTACTATTATTATTATTACTTTTATTAATGCTTTCTGGCATGGGAAGGAAAGCTGGCATATCATGGGAAAAGGTTAGGTGCTCATTTCCAACATGTGCTCAGTTTACTGCATGCAAGGAGTAGCTTTTATAGATAGGCGCTCGGTCAAGAGTTTTGTATTATTATACAGCCTGTAGCAGGAAATAGCCCAGGTATGTTTTTGCTGCTTTCATCTGTTTCAGTAGACATGCTCGAGTGTGGAGAGCTGGTGTGCTTGTTAGAGATGGCTTGGTGGAGGGCTCGAAGAATAGGTTTGATGAAGAGGGCTCTTGGGCCATTGGATGCAGGAGATTCCAACAGAATGCTGGATTAGGTGGGACCTTTGCTCTGATATAGCAAGGGCAGTTGTTGCATTCTCTTGCATGGATAACAGAGGGTGGAGTTGGATTCTTGAGTGGGGTGGTAATAGAATAGATATAGGCAGTTAGAGGGAGTACTTTTTTGGGGGGAATCCTTGGCATATTAGGATAACTTGCATAGAGTAATTTCCATTGAAAATGTTCCATATTTATTGCTAAGATTTGGGATAACCTAGAGAATGATCTACCTTTGCATGTTTATTTTGCTTATATTTAGTAAACAAAGCTGAAGACTTTGAAATGGTCAAGTTTACCTAATACTGCACATGTAGTGTGTTATCCACTCACTCTCCTTCCCTTGGAAGTTTTTAAGCAAAGTTTGGATGGCCATCTGTCATGTATGATCCAGTTGAGATTCCTAAATTGCAGGGGGTTAGACTAGATGACCCTTGGTGTCACTTCCAACTCTACGATTCTATGATTCGTTGTCACAAAGGAATTAATGAAATGGGGGGGGGGAGTTGCGGAAAAATAAAACTTAGAAAATCGTTCCACTTTGGAAATTTCCCACCGCACATCACTGGGCATAGCTTAGTTATTTTGTTTATCAGGTTATACTATGTTGTCATGTGGCTTGGAAGTACTGTGAGGGTTGGTAGAATGAAGGCAAGAAGAGTGAGTACAGTAACTAAAGAGTTTGCTTTGGAGTCATTGAACTGAGCATGCAGGTTGCTGTCAAAGACAGATTGTTATTGATAGGTCCTCTGCCTTTTGAACCAAGGCTCCCATTTTTTAGCTGGAGAAGGCAAGAGGTGTATACGTGTCTCCATCTTGATGTGACCAGGCTGAACAGCTTTGGAATCCTGAGACTTGGAGAATTTTAGAGACCATTTTTCTAACATGGCCAGGGAACAGGGCTGTTTGGCGACAAATGCCAGGCAGTAAATACTGAACAGTGGTACCTCTGGTTACGAACTTAATTCATTCCGGAGGTCCATTCTTAAGCTGAAACCATTCTTATCCTGAGGCATGCTTTCGCTAATGGGGCCTCCTGCTGTGTGCGCACCTCTGGCACGCAATTTCCGTTTGCATCCTGGGGCAAAGTTTGCAACCAGCAGCAGCTACTTCCGGGTTAGCGGAGCTCGTAACCTGAAGCGTTCGTACCCAGAGGTACCACTGTATACTGAAATTGTGAGGCAGGCAGTCTTGAAGTCTAGAGGTAGGATTCTTAAAAAGTGGTGCTGATCTTTAGTGTATTGCTTCATGGTAAAGAGAGATTATAATGACAGTGGCTAGTGTGTAGTAATGGTGCTCATTCCATTTGAAGCCTTTGTTGGCTTAACACTCATTTATGTGAAACTCTTGTGTTTATACAGTTGATAGTGGCAGTTCCTGGATCTTTTGAGTTGCCTGGATTCTTTTATGGGCTGTTTATCTCATAATGCATCTGAAAAACAGAAAATGAAACTGATCCATGTCATATGGATTTGAGTGTTCTTTCAGTTTTTATCTATGCAAAAGAAAGCCTATCACCAAAATTCCTTTTGAGGCTTTTTTCTTTAAAAAAAAATTTTAAACATACATTAGCAAAATGTTGCTTTTCCCATTAGGGCATTACTTATCAGTGTTCAAAATTAGCCAGGCACCAGACACATTTTGCACCTGGCAATTGACCACTTTTGACCAAGTGAAGATGCCTAGGTGCCAGGATGGTGCCTGACATGTCCTACATCTGGAAGTACATGTCTGGGGATCATTGGATCTGGACACATTCTGTAGAATTCTTTCAGTTATACTGTATCTGCGCAGTCGGAATGAATTTCTGGAATAAAAATGCTTTTTCAATGGAGCCTGAGCAGGAGCAGTCACCATTCAGAAAAAGGGGTTGGAATGGGGCAATATATGTGGACTGTCCCTGGATCAAGTGACTTTTCTTCTCTAAGTTCTCAAAATTCTCAACCTAGCTCACAGTTGTCATCTGAATTAGCCAGATATTTAACCGAGAATCAATGACAATCAGTACTTCATTTGAAAAATAAGACTTTAGAGGTGTCTTGCTCAAAAATGGCAACCAGACATTCCATTTTGGCGACTGAAACCCGAATTTAAGGAGCCATTTGGCTCCTAGCTTATGTATCTGAGTTTCTAACACTGCTACTATTGCTAGTCATCTTTAGAGTCACAGATAAATGGTAATCCCACACCATTCAGAATGTCCATGTAGTTATACATTTTGTGGTTTAGGCAGTCTTCTTGGTAGTATTCATTATTTTTTATAATTAAACTTTAAAGATACACAAAATAGGTGCAGATATGGTGGAGGAGCAGGAGTAATGAATTGTATTGCTTTTTACTGATAGTTTCAAGAAGTGGCTTGTGATCCTTATGCTGCCACATTATACGCAGGATGCTCTGTTTTAAAAGCTGTACTAGTTGGTGAAAGAATGGCATTTCCCCAAGTGCCAGAATAATATTGTCTCTGCTCTGGAAAGTTCAGTGCCCAATAATACAAACACAATTTTGTTTGTAAATGTTCATATAGTTGGGAAAATTTATATTGCAATGTGACAGTGAGCAATCCTATGTACAAGAAACTGATGGAAAGCAAGCCGGTATAAATTAAGCCAGCAGAAAGTTACACCAAATCCAAACACTGGTCATCAGTGGGTCTGACACAGCTCTGTCTAAGCTTGGTGGAGGGAGAGAATGATCCTTTAAATTAGAGTTCTGTGTGACTGAGCTTATGATCCAGCCTAAATCCATTCTCCCCTGCCCCAGTCCCACCATTGGAATGCCTCCTTTTGAGGACTTACACTGGCCTTGGCTCAAATAGCTTCGGTTCAGTTAGGAAGAACAAATTACACCTGCTCATATTTGCCTGAGCTGGGATTGGGGGCTTAACACTAGCTGAAACAGATCCATTGCATCCTAAGCTGCCTGTCCTGATGGATCTTGCCATATGATAGTCCCCTGTGATTTTTTTTTTAAAATAAAGAAAAAACATTGAAGAAAGGTGCCTGGATTCTTCATAACAAATGAAGAAGAGCTCTGTGTTTGTGCACCAGGAAACCTGACATTTGGAACTGCCCTTAATGAAAACCCTAGATCTATTTATTAGTTTTGTAATTGAAATCTAATCTAATAATAACAACTAATCTGTTATATTTATATAGAATTTTAAAATAATGGGTAAGCAAATAAGTGATATACTTGCAGAAGCAAAAATTGGTTAGAAAAGCTATTTTCATTCAAAAAGTATTGTTGCTTGTTTCTAAACCGTGGCAGCTTACTAGTATTTTGAGAGAGAAAAGTGTTAGCCTTTAAATAAACATGCTTATTTCAGACCATCAGACACTTCAACAGTTTACTGTTTTTGTATCACTGCTGAAATGTTCTTAAACTTTGACAGACTCCAAGGGTAGGAAGTTGTAGAATTAAGTGACAGTAATGATAATGTTGTTCTCCATGTAAACTTCTTGTTCTTGCCACAGACTGTAGCACATCATTAGCAGATAGTGTTCTGTAGCACTTAGGCAGCCATTTTCCATGGTAAGTGAGTCTAGCACTGTAGAGGTCAACACGGACATCCTGGATTGTGCTTAAAAATCAAATATGGAGGGCCATTCTGTTAAATTCATGATGTTTGGCCAGCACTGCTCTCCCAAAAAACACTAAATAGTTTTATAGATAAGCACAGAAGAATGGGTGAAGGTTACTTTTGTTTGTTGTTTAGTCGTTTAGTCGTGTCCGACTCTTCGTGACCCCATGGACCAGAGAACGCCAGGCACCTCTGTCCTCCACTGCCTCCCGCAGTTTGGTCAAACTCATGCTGGTAACCTCGAAAACACTATCCAACCATCTTGTCCTCTGCCGTCCCCTTCTCCTTGTGCCCTCCATCTTTCCCAACATCAGGGTCTTCTCCAGGGAGTCTTCTCTTCTCATGAGGTGGCCAAAGTACTGGAGCCTCAGCTTCACAATCTGTCCTTCCAGTGAGCACTCAGGGTTGATTTCCTTCAGTATGGAGAGGTTTGATCTTCTTGCAGTCCATAGGACTTTCAAGAGTCTCCTCCAGCACCATAATTCAAAAGCATCAATTCTTCGGCGATCAGCCTTCTTTATGGTCCAGCTCTCACTTCCATACATCACTACTGGGAAAACCATAGCTTTAACTATACGAACCTTTGTTGGCAAGGTGATGTCTCTACTTCTCAAGATGCTGTCTAGGCCTGTCATTGCCCTTCTCCCAAGAAGCAGGCGTCTTTTAATTTCGTGGCTGCTGTCACCATCTGCAGTGATCATTGAGCCCAAGAAAGTAAAATCTCTCACTACCTCCATTTCTTCCCCTTCTACTTGCCAGGAGGTGATGGGACCAGTGGCCATGATCTTCGTTTTTTTGATGTTGAGCTTCAGACCATATTTTGCGCTCTCCTCTTTCACCCTCATTAAAAGGTTCTTTAATTCCTCCTCACTTTCTGCCATCAAGGTTGTGTCATCTGCATATCTGAGGTTGTTGATATTTCTTCCGGCAATCTTAATTCCGGCTAGGGATTCATCCAGCCCAGCCTTTCGCATGATGAATTCTGCATATAAGTTAAATAAGCAGGGAGACAAAATACAGCCTTGTCGTACTCCTTTCCCAATTTTGAACCAATCAGTTGTTCCATATCCAGTTCTAACTGTAGCTTCTTGTCCCACATAGAGATTTCTCAGGAGACAGATGAGGTGATCTGGCACTCCCATTTCTTTAAGAACTTGCCATAGTTTGCCGTGGTCGACACAGTCAAAGGCTTTTGCATAGTCAATGAAGCAGAAGTAGATGTCTTTCTGGATCTCTCTAGCTTTCTCCATAATCCAGCGCATGTTTGCAATTTGGTCTCTGGTTCCTCTGCCTCTTCTAAATCCAGCTTGCACTTCTGGGAGTTCTCGGTCCACATACTGCTTGAGCCTTCCTTGTAGAATTTTAAGCATAACCTTGCTAGTGTGTGAAATGAGTGCAATTGTGCGGTAGTTGGAGCATTCTTTGGCACTGCCCTTCTTTGGGATTGGGATGTAGACTGATCTTCTCCAATCTTCTGGCCACTGCTGAGTTTTCCAAACTTGCTGGCATATTGAGTGTAGCACCTTAACAGCATCATCTTTTAAAATTTTAAATAGTTCAGCTGGAATACCATCACTTCCACTGGCCTTGTTATTTGCAGTGCTTTCTAAGGCCCATTTGACTTCACTTTCCAGGATGTCTGGCTCAAGGTCAGCAACCACACTACCTGGGGTATACGAGACATCCATTTCTTTCTGGTATAATTCCTCTGTGTATTCTTGCCACCTCTTCTTGATGTCTTCTGCTTCTGTTAGGTCCTTTCCACTTTTGTCCTTTATTATGGAAATCTTTGTACGAAATGTTCCTTTCATATCTCCAATTTTCTTGAACAGATCTCTGGTTCTTCCCATTCTATTGCTTTCCTCTATTTCTTTGCATTGCTCATTTAAGAAGGTCTTCTTGTCTCTCCTTGCTATTCTTTGGAAATCTGCATTCAATTTCCTGTATCTTTCACCATCTCCCTCGCATTTTGCTTGCCTTCTCTCCCCCGCTATTTGTAAGGCCTCATTGGACAGCCACTTTGCTTTCTTGCATTTCCTTTTCATTGGGATGGTTTTCGTTGCTGCCTCCTGTATAATGTTACGAGCCTCCATCCATAGTTACTTACTGAAGGTTACTTACTGATGTCTAAATGGTGCTGAAAACATTTCTGCCACCACCTCCTAAGCAACTGTTGTTGGCATCCGTCTGTCTTGGGCAATGGACTGCTACTTCAGGGCTTAAACCAGGCAGCTGGAAAATCGCAGCTCCTGCTGTGGCTACAGAGACAGGTAACTCGTATGTGCTGCCTCCCGCATTGTTTTTGCTGCATTAGCAGCACCCAGGTGACCTCCCCAGGGCGCAGGCCTGGGCAATGTGGTTGGAGGTCCTGGGTTGCCCAGATTATTATTATTTATTAAATTTATATTTCGCCCTGCATCCGGAGGGCAGTTCACAGGATTAAATCACAATATAAAAACAGAATACATAATCAAAATAAAAACAAACAAGCCCTGCACTCCCACATTTTTAATAGGGCATTGGATGACAATCAACCAAATGCCTGGTTAAAGATGAACATTTTCACCTGGTGCTTCACTGATGTGGTGCAAAGGAAAGCAGAGCAAAACATTTGGCACCAGCTTGGCTGCAGGAGTTGCCAAAAGGAGGAGTACAGGACTCCTCCCAACCGTCTTAGGGAGTCTGCTCCAGATTTGTATAGGGTTTACTCCTTAGCCTTTTCTTCTCTCAAAGGTGTCCTGAAAGGCAGCGAGTACAGGTTTTTCCTCACGCATGAGTATAGCCGCAAGTCAGCAGAGCTTTAGGATCAGAGTTTTTCTTCTTCCAGATAAGCTACCTTCCCAGGTTGATGGGCCCCATTTCCCCCTTAAGCAGCTGTAATTAGCTACTATTAGAAGTGGTAAACTGCCTTGTGATCTGATTTGGTTTGGCAGTACCTGCCCTGGGTTTGGTAAGTCATTAGTCATCGTGATAAGATAAAATAATAAGAGTTAAATTTTTTAAAAAGCAGGTAACTCCATAAAGAGCTCAAAGAAAGGTGTTAGTAACTGTGGGACTGAAATTTCAAGCTAGTGCTTTCTTCTCCCGAGACTTAGAGAACAGGCTCTCTTCTGGAATGAAAATCTTCTCACAGACTTCATTAAGAACAGGTAGTTCTTAATAGCAGTTCCCCCTGTGGCATATCAAGGTAAACTAGGTCAAAATAATTACGTAGAGAAATGCTGAATATTATGGTACTCATAACTATGTATGCACTGAAGAAGTTGCCATATATTGAACACTTGTACAAGTAAGAGTATAAACAGAGCATTGTATGCAAATCGTAAAAGTTAGATTATTTTTGGACAATTGTATGTGAGTTTCCATTTAGGATAATTGTTAGTTTCCTTTAAGAGTCCTGTTTCTGTCCTCTCCAAGCACTGCTATATCTCCCCAACAGATAGAACAAACCAGCAGGGAAGTATTTCATTCTTCATCTAATTTAATTATATTCCCCTTCAAAATTTGGGATCTGATAAAATCCTACACACCTAGATTTTTGATGTTGGTACTTGAGAACTGAAAATTTAGCTCTGTTCAAGACTCACCCTGGCTCATAATTTTGTCTGGTGCTCTCAGTATGAAATGGTTTCAGCTCTGAAAGCATACCTGAAATTTGAGTTCAATACAGAAGTAAAACAAATTAATTCAGGCTCTCATATGCTTATGTGTTACTAATGTTTCTGTTTGGTCCTGGAAAAATTCCAGGCTCTTCCAATGCCAAGGTGCCTAAATATTGGCTGATGATGATGCCCAGTACCTGAATTTGTTATTATTACTAGCTCTGTGCACTACCGACTGTCAGGTATTTGCAGTGCATTACAGCAGTGTGTTAACTGCTTTTACCATTGGAGTGAAAAAACACAGGTTTCTTAAATGTTGGTGCACATTTATGTAATTGTGCTTTGTGGCACCTGAGAGTTTATTGGGAGCAGAAGATGGTGTACATTTCATTAGCCCAAAACGTTCTTTTGAAATCCAGTTTCAGCTATTTTCAGAAATCCTGACTGGAGGCTGCAGTCTCTTCTAAAGCATGAGTGTTAATTTCTGTAAAAAGCTAAGTGTAGAAATAGTGTACGCCAACTTGGCTTGGCAATATGTTTGTACTTTGGCCAAATATACAGCTGCCAGCTTCTGTTTGCTTTTCTATTTGGCTTGCATGCTGAGAGAATATACATTAGAAAATTGGTCAAGGTTAATTGCCTTGCTGTAGCTTCCCCTAAGCTTTTTGTCTGTAAACCAGTAAATTTACTGCAGTGTAGCTAGACAGATGTCATCTTCCTTCTTCAAAACTTAACCTCTCTTTGCCAGTGAAATGCTGAATTCAACGTGAGGTTAGATAAAACCAGCCTTGCAGGCAGTACTTGTGGAGTTGGTTATCCTCATGTCTCATAAGAAGAGCCTGCAAGTGGTCTATCTAGTCCTGCATCCTGCTCTCAAAGTAGTTAAGCTGATCCCTATGGGAAGCAGACAAGCAGAAGCAGAGTATAACAATCCCCACTTGTGATTCACAGCAACTGGCATGCTGCTTTGACAGTGGATGTAGAACATTGTAGCTAGTAGCCCCTGATAGGCTTAACCTACATGAATTTGTCTAATCCTCTTTTAAAGCCATCCAAGTTGGCGACCATCACTACTACTTGTGGGTGAAAACTCCAGAGTTTTAACTGTAATAATAATAATAATAATAATAATAATAATAATAATAATTTTCTTATTTATACCCCTCCCATCTGGCTGTGTGCTGTGTGAAGAAGTACTTTCTTTTGTTCTGAATCTTCCAGTGTTCAGCTTCATTGGATGTCCCTGAGTTCTAGTGTTATGAGAGAGGATGAAAAACTTTGCTCTGTCCACTATATTTGCACCATGCATAATTTTATGCGCTGCTACCAAATCTCCGCTTACTCACTTTCCCCCTTAAACTAAAAAAGCCCCTTTCCTCATAGAGGTTGTTCCATCCCTTTGGTCATCTTGCTTGTCTTTTTCTGAGCCTTTTCCGTCTTTACAATTGCCTTTTTGAGATGAGGCAACCAGAACTCTGCGTATTACATCAAGTGTGATCACTCCATAGATTTGTAAATTGGTATTGTGATATTTGCAATTTTGTTTTCAATTCCTTTCCTAATGATCCCTATAATGGAAGTTGTCTTTTTCACAGCTTCTGTACATTGGATTAACATATTCACTGATTTATCCACTTTGACTCCAAGGACTTGTTGCTGGCCATTAAACCCCATGAGCGTATATGTGAAATATTTTTGGTCCAATGTGCATCACTTTAAACTCTCTCTCTCTCCCCCCCCCCCCCCATTTTCCTACCCATTTACTCATGCTTGGGTGAGTGAATGTACTTGTTCAATACCTTATTAGATGAACCTGACATTCCAGAGGCTGTGCAGCTAACATTAACCTCAAAATGAGTTTTTATACTTAAAGGTGAAGGAAATAAGAGAGGAGCTCTTGACTGAGGCAATGCATGGATAATGGAAGTTAGCTTTTGTATGAGACAAGATCATAAAGTGATTTGGTAGAAACTGGAGCAGTAATTTTCAACCTTTTCAGACTTGGCACTTTCCTTTAGTCCATCCTGAAATCTAGGAAACTTTGAATCTTTCTTTTGCCCTTTCTCCCTTCATTCCCCCTTACTTTCCATCTCCTTTGCTCACAGTTTCCACTGTACCACTTTATAGCTCAGTTGATTAGAGTGTGATGCTGATAACACCAAGGTTGCATGTCCAATACCCATACAGGACAGCTGCATATTCCTGCAATGCAGGGGGTTGGAGTTGGTGTTACAACCCATATATAAGCCAATTGCCAAATGGCATCTTAAACCTAGGTTACAGTTGCTACAATGGAATGTTTAGATGCCTTTTTTTTTTGCTGTGGGAATTATTACTCATTTCTATATGGGTTTAAACAGTATTTTAAACAAACAAAATCTCAAAGCAGTTTACAGCACATTAAAACATCAAATAAAACAATCCAGAATAAAACAAATTCAAGCTTAAAGGAAAATATTTCAGATTTGCTTTACCCATATTTATTTACTTAATTAATTAATATAGCTCTCCCATAGCGGTATTCTAGGAAGCCAGTGTGTTATAGTGATTAGAATGTCAAGCTAGGGTTCAAATCCCCACTCAAGTCATAAAACTCACTGGGTGACCTTGGTCCAGTCACAGCCTCTTAGCCTACCTCATAGGGACATTGTAGGTATTAACTGAGATGGGGAGGGAAACATATACTGTAGTCCATGGAGAAAAGGGTGGGATATAAATGCAATAAATAAGCTCTTCCGCTTACCTGCTTAAAAAAGCTGGAGGGGCCAGCCAGTTGGAGATGTCAGTTGCCAACCTGGCATCCAGAGATCTCCGCATGGTCACAATTGGACCCGTGCCAGTCACGAAACAAGTCTTCGGCCTGCACGATTTTGAACAGTAGTTGGACTAGATGATCCTCAGAGTCACTTCCAACTCTACAATCCTATGATTCTTCCTTGCTTTTTCTCTTATCAGTTTAACACATAACCTAAAAAAGAGATTGTGTTGCTTTGTGTCTCACTTTGGGTTGAAGGCAACCCGCTTGTGTTGCCTGGGTCACTGGTGGAAGACCAATGGACTAGATTAATTTTACCTGTCATATTATTAAAATCCATTTAATAGATATTTTGAAACATATATGTCCTCCACAAACTTCTTACGAGGATGAAAAAATATTTCAGATGTGTCAGAGTTGGCATACTTAATTGTTAAGATCAATTTTTTAGGCATACACTTGGTTAATGCTTTTCCAGCATAGTTTTTCATATCCTCCGTGAAATAGGAGTAATTCCTTACCAATACTTGAAATTCAGGTCCACTGTTCTCTGGGCTGGGCTGGGCAGGGTAGGGTGGAGGATCTCAAACCAGATTCGGTTTCATGAACCATTATTTTCCATTGAGCTAACAGTTGCTGGCACACCCTTATGAAAACAGAGTTTGAGACTTTTGTTTGTTTTAAAGCAACCTAAGCATAGAGGTTTGTGTAGCTTTTTGTACATTTTAAACTTATTACAGCATAGTCATAGTAAATCTATTAGATAGACTATCGGCTATTACCTTTGCAGATGACATTATGCTGGCATACATACAGCTTACATGTTACTTGCTATTTTGGGTCTCTTCGATCACTTTCCAAGCAAGTCACTGTTGGATGTATGACTAACTTTGCTAGTGCTGATGAACGCTTACTGTATAAATTGTAAAAATAGTATTGACCTTTAGCATTTTAAAGACATCATTTCTCATTTTCATTGCTCTTTTCAAGAAAGTGGCTGAAATGAGAACTTGTGATAAATCCTCAAGAACTGCATTAATTGCATACAGATCATCAGCTAACCTGCAGCACATTTGAACTTTGATTAGAAGGGAACTGAGCTTATTGGGGCAGTACTGAATCTACTGCATTACATTTTTGGTAGTACTACTTGTCTGAAAGGTGATACTGATCATAATGAAACCTTTTCTCTCTCTCTCTTCCTTCCTTCCAGGGTAGTTTTTTAAAGTGCTCTAAGCATTCTGATACAACTAGAAGAAAGAAGAAACGCTTCATTGAATGAGAAGTCCATTGCTTTGATAGCCATTTTCTTCAAGAGTGGGTCTTTGAATGAGGATGACAATGGAAGAGATGAAGAATGAAGCAGAGACCACTTCTATGGTTTCCATGCCTCTCTATGCTGTTATGTATCCTGTCTTTAATGAGGTAACATGCCTTCTAGTTGATTTTCTATGTATTACAGTGCTTGGGAAGCAGGAGGTTAGAGGATACCCTAACATACTGTTTATACTTGGTAAGCTAACATTTTCTACCAAGTCTTTACAAACTGCTCTAATGAGTCCTGCTTTCTATCTTTCTTTGGCTTGGCTTATTTCCATGAAATCAATATCTATAACCTTAACTTTTTTGGCCCCAGATTTTTTCTTAGTTCTGGCATTCCTTTCAGGACTTATATGCTCTCAAGATACTTCTCAGCATATGCAAGTTTCTGAAATGTAAACTCAGTTGGTTTTAATTAGTATCCAGGTTTTAGGCAGCCACAGAGATGGCAGAAAGTCTTATACTATGTTTCTGCAGTTTCACAGAATTGACCTGTTTTAAAATGGTAAAATCCAGAAATATTTGCTGATCCAGGAAGCTGGAACTTTTGTTTTTGTTTAAGTATGCAAGGGAACAGCCCTTCTCTGGTGTGCATTTAAGAAAATCATATATAAATATTAAATTATCTTTGCAATTATTACACACTCCTTGGAAGTATAAGCATCTCATTCTGTCTGTCTATAGTAAGCTATGTTCCAGTTATCACCCTTCAGTCTGTTAAACACAACTGTAAATCTTTAGGAGTCCTTTTTTGTCTGTCCTATGAATGGATTGTTGCAACGCATCACTGCACCACCCCTGGCTGTATGTTAGTCAAAACCTTGGCCTTTGTGGAAATGGTTCTCCACCAGCTGTCAAATTCTACCAGATAACCAGTAATTTTCAGGTCTTTCCTCCATTCACAGAACCATTTTGCCATGTGAATATAGAGAGCAAAAAATCACCATGCTATCTAATTTTATGCTTGTAAGTGGCTGTGTGAAGCCTTAATTTTGAGCTGAGAGGCGGTGCCTGCTACTCTTAAACATAGAATCAGCTTAAATAAGTTGACAGAAAATTTGGAAGTGGAGTTTCATAAGGCAAAGTGTTTTTTGTTTTGCATGTTTTATATTAGTATAACAATTTACTTTTAACTCCACCTTGCAGCTAGAACGAGTAAATTTATCTGCAGCTCAGACACTGAGAGCAGCTTTTATTAAGGTAAGAATAATTAACATTGTGTGTATTTGTACATCAGCTTCATACAGCAATGTAAAAATTGGATTAACTGCATACCGGATTTAGCTACTGGTTTTGTTCTGTCCTGATCCATTACTTTTCTTCTCCCTAGGGACCCCAAACAAATCCCACTTCCTGCACTAATTAGCATGCATCTGGTTGAGACAGGCAGAAAGCTATCTGCTGTTTGGCTATAGCTCGGATATGAAGCATCCGCTTTGCATGCTAAAGGTCCTAGTTAAATTCTGGTATCTTTGGTAGGAATTGTGAATGACCTTTGCAGAGACATTGAAGAACTTCTAGAGTTGAAGTATTGGGCTAGATACCCTGACTTGGTCTAACTTCATAAGTTAAATGCCTATGCCCTATGGCATTGGTGATGTATTCCAGATTTGCAGACAGTTAAGGAGATTCTGCTCCTTTTCTCTGAGCTTGGTATGCCAGTCTTCCATTTCAAACCTGGTCCCATTCATGCTCTCTCTTCTTCCTGTCATTTACTGTATTGTTTCCCTGGTCGCAAAAGGCTTAAAAGGGTTCCCTCTCACAGTACTTTAAAGGAGGTACAACAGAGATAGCCATGCAGTGCTAACCCTGTTGTTGGTTTTGGTTTTGAGGTCTGAGAAGTGAGTTGGAATTAGCCCAGCTTTGCTTCCCACCCTCTGGAAAGACTGCTGTGGCATTCATTGGGCTGTGTTTCTTAAAGAGCCTAGAAATGCAGCTGTGATTATCCCTTGGTATCTGTTTTCTTCTTTGGGCTAGAGCACAAAGAGCATGGTGGGAAGTCCAATGAGTTTTTCCACTCATTGTAGTTCCTGGGACAGTTGCTGCTTGAACCAAAGAAATTTGAAAGCATGGCTTTATATTCTGTGTGGCTGCGACCTTGCCCACCATTTAAAAGAACTGCAAGTGTCTCAAATAAAATTATTTAGATTTTGTTTTGTGAAAACCAATCATTCCTCTAACAAATGCATAAAATGGAATATAGTCATAGTTAAACACTTCATATCAAAATTATTTGTTAATCAGTATTGTAAACTTTAATCAGCAGTGCTCTTTTGCCACAAGCTTTTAGCTTGTTACTTACAACCTTGTATTTTGAATTAGCACAATTGCACTCTTTGTAAATCAGTTGCACATTTTTTCTTCTAGTAGAAGTGGGCTGTATTTATGGATAAGAAGTTATGGTTAAATTTCTGGCCCTATGAAGAAAATACTACCAAATTGTATGGCTTATGTTCAGACTGTCCCATTTCTTGTCTAGGAGTACAGTTTAACTTTGACAGCATGTAAGCTCAGTGTTTTTTCTTTTACCTTCTGTCACTAAGTGGGCATGAATTACTGAAGCATAACTGCACCAGCTTAAGCAACTTCACTCCCAACATTTTTTTTGTTTTTGGTAGAGATATTACGGCTTCTGAAATGCTTGGTTTCCAGGGACAAGGAACTAAAATACTTCTTGATATGGCATTAGTAGAATTTGCTTTGAAAGTACTATACTCATTTTTGTGTGCCATGGTTCAAGAAGAAATTTTGGCAACTTAGAAGACTCAAGTGTGTACCTGGGAAAATTGTATCTTTAAGCGAAAGATGCAAAGCACTCTTGTTAACTAGCTAACTTTAGGAAGCAGCTGGTTATGGGGCTTTGTGGACACTCTGAAATGCTTTAAGAAAATTCATCCAGTAGGAAAAGAAGCTATATTCTTACGCTTCAGTGAGGAAGGTTTTATGTTCAACATCGGGAACATGAATCTAGAAGCTTCAGCATTTGCCCTCAAAAGATTTCACAAACCCAGTTGGCACTTAGAAATTTCCCCCTTCAAACACGTACTCTTTTCTCCCATGCTGCATTGCAAACTGCTTTTGAAAGTCCCCTTAATTTCTTGAAAGGCTGGCCATGCAACATGGGAGGCCACTGTTTAAAGGCAAACAATATCAAAAGACACACTGAGCAGCCAGAATTAGCAATCTGGTTCTCTGAATTATGGCCCATAAGAGTAGATGAGCAGTGAATAAGCTGTCTGGGGAGTTTTTGGAATCTTCCTTTATGGTTGGGCAGGCATCTTTCTGTTAAGCTAATGCTACAGAGGTCCTTTGGACATCTCCATCTAGCACCGGGGTGGGAGTAGGGGTCTGCTGGTTCAGGAAGCAATGACTTGCATGCTGCAGTTTGGCTTGTATGAGAGCTACTTCACAAGCACATTTTAATAATGATGATGATGATGATGCATTTATTGTCAATGTACAACCTGTGTACAATGAAATTAACCGAGACTCCCACCCCCCACAAACACTCGATCTCATTGCACTCTGTGTGCTTGTTGCACAACACACCAACCCCGAAAGTCAGTTGCACTATATTATTTTCCGTTCAGCAGCCTAACAGCCCACAGATAGAAACTGCTTTTTAGCCTGTTGGTACGACTGATATATCTTCTGCCCGAGGGTAGAAGATTAAAGAGGTGCTGGCCGGGGAGTGAATCGTCCCTGATTTTGCACACCACTAAAGCCAATAAATTGATTCGGCCTTGGGCTTTTGAACTGGTGGGCCTCCCAGTGTAAAAGGGGAAAGGGCACTTTCTGATGTCTCCTTAGCGGTCCTCTTTTGGTGATGCAGGAGATGGTGTCCCATTCTTTAGCTTGGTGGACTGGGATAGGGAGGGACAGAAGATCAATACAGTATTTGTGGCCTAGGATAGCCTGTGTCTGGCCTGGGATTTGGAGTTTACCTTTAGATTCTGTTCTGAGAAACAAGCATGTGAAGTGGGAGTGCAGATTTCCTTGTTTATAATTGATAGGAATTTGGGCACAGGTGTGTGGAGCAGAAAGTATCAATCTTACTTCATAGTTTGTATAGTCATCACTGTGGTGGTTGACTGTTACTACTTCATGTTATATCCTCTGTAAAAAGCTAAAAAATCAATACTGTAAAAGCACTCTGAGGAAAGTATAAGACATGGGATGTAGGAAATGTGAGGTTTTGCAGCTCCTTTTTACCCTCTGTGGAGTTCATTATCTCCTGTTACTGTTACAAGATATGAACATTGCTAGCTGTTGAAAAAGTTATTCTGGTGTATCTAAAGATAAGAGCTATGAAGATAAGTTGAACGTACCTAATTCTGTGCAGCCTATAATGTTGTAGGGACTTAAATGTAATCATGTAAATAAGTCTGTCCCTTAATTTCAGTTGGGTTAAAAAGAAGAAGGAGGGTTGTTATAGTGCATAGAAATAAATGTTGCACAGAAATAAATGAAATGGCTTACTGGGCAAAGTTACAAATGAAAAATGTTGATGCAGTTCAAGAAATATAGGTCTTCCTTTCAAGGAGAAAATGGTGGTGCAGAACTGGATGTTTATTATGATGCAGTGCTGCTTGGTTAGCTTTTAAAAACATAATTTCGAATTTAGAACCCGTAGTGATTCTTGGATATCTTTTACTGCGTGCAAATTGACTGTTGGTGTACTAAATAAATAAAACTTATTTGAAATGCAGGCTGAGAAGGAAAATCCAGGTCTCACACAAGATATCATCATAAAAATTTTGGAGAAAAAAAGTGTTGAAGTTAACTTTACTGAGTCTCTCCTGCGCATGGCAGCTGACGATGTAGAAGGTATTTCTGCTAAACTTCTGTGATTGTGCTGATTAAAACTACTCTATCATGAAATGTGTTTTTTATTTTTTTTAAAAGAGATGAAAAATAATTGTGAGTTCAACAGAAGTGCAGTTTGAATGCAAATCCAGGACTTTGTTCTGTTTACTGGCTCTGAAATACCCCTCATACACCTAGAGCACCATTTGCTTATCCTGCTTTGGCATGTCCCTCAAGCATCCTTCAGGCAGTCAGGCACATGTCTTAGGACTTCAGTTACCTACATTGTCTTACACTGAAGACGGAAAACTGGGTGGGTTCATAGTTCAGTTCTTGCCCACCATGTGCATTGTGCATTGGTGTGGTTTTTGGGGAGACCCAGGCTCAAATCCCCACTGAAAAAGAAAACTAATCTTATTGCAGTAAGTAACCAATTTCTTTCTCTCTCTCACGCCCTTCAGAGTATATGATTGAAAGGCCAGAGCCAGAATTCCAAGACTTAAATGAAAAGGCACGAGCACTTAAACAGATTCTCAGTAAGATTCCAGATGAAATCAATGACAGAGTGAGGTTTCTTCAGACAATCAAGTAAGTGCTCCTGTCTAAACTAGTTTGCTGATCCAAGCAGAAGACTTTCCTTAAACCTATATTTTATGCTGGTCTCTCCCCCCCCCCCCCCGCTTTGTATTTTTTGCTTACAGTTTATATGTAGTGTTTTTAAATTATGGTGTTTATCATTTTAGTGTATGGTGCTTGTGAATTTTTGCTTCAAAATTAAATTTTCTTTCTGTCTGCTGTTCAAGCTGTGGATAGACTTTAGCCGCTGCAGTGCTAATAGTGGCTACAGCAGCTTAACCAGCATCTGTTACTTGGCAATGGACAGCAATGCCAATTTTGCCCAGTTTGCCGTAATAAACTCTTACTTATAATAGTACTTTAAGCATTCCATCAGATTTTTAAAAAAGGGACTTCCTCTAACCTTAAGGGAACCATGTGCTAGTTTGCATTATAGCTTTATCAAGTTTTTTAAGGGTAAAGAGGCTGTCACAGTGTCTACCTAAAGAGTAGCTATGATGGGCACTAGAAGCGACTGACTTCCAATGGTGCCAAGACCCATATGTGCAGCTGTTTTTATTTATTTAATCAGTTTATATTCTGCCCTTCCTCCCAAAAGAGCCCAGAGTGGCAAAAAACAAGTGATAATAAAACATCTCAGAAACAGTTCCAGTGCAGATGAAAAACTGGGAAAGATCTCTACTTAAAAGGCTGCTGGGAAGAGGAAGGTCTTCAGTAGGCACTGAAAACACAACATAGTATTTAAAGGGATGGGATTCCAAAGGGTAGGTGTCATAATCCTGAATAAGATGGTTTCTGCAGAGCATAGTGATTGATGAAATGATATTTCAGGAATCCTGGTCCAAGCTGTATGGGGTTTGATATGTTAAAACCAATGCCTTGAAGTTAGCCTGGTAGCCAAGTGACAGCCAATGCAGTTATTTATTGCAGGATAATGTGTTGGCAATCTCCTGCCCCAGTGAACCGTTGACCTGCCACATTTTGTACCACCTGCGGCTTTTGGACCAACTTTAAGGCAGCCCCACATAGAGCATGTTGTAGACATCCAGCCTGGAGGTTACCAGCACATGGGTGACAGTGGTCAAGCTATCGTGGTCCAGAATGATCATAACTGTCTTTATCAGCCAGTAAAAGGCAATCCTGGGACGCAGGTGGCGCTGTAGGTTAAACCACAGAGCCTAGGACTTGCCGATCAGAAAGTTGGTGGTTCGAATCCCCGTGATGGGGTGAGCTCCCGTTGCTCGGTCCCAGCTCCTGCCAACCTAGCAGTTCAAAAGTGCAAGTAGATAAATAGGTACCGCTCTGGCGGGAAGGTAAACGGCATTTCCGTGCACTGCTCTGGTTCGCCAGAAGCAGCTTTGTCATGCTGGCCACATGACCCAGAAGCTGTATGCCGGCTCCCTCGGCCAATAAAGTGAGATGAGCACCACAACCCCAGAGTCGGTCACGACTGGACCTAATGGTCAGGGGTCCCTTTGCCTTCAAAAGGCAGTCCTCAGTCCTAGTCAGTGAGGTCACCTGGGCCTGTAGAAAAAAGGTGGGTCCAGGAGCATCCCCAGACTACAAACCTAGTTTTTCAAGGGGAGTAAAACCCCATTGAATGCAGGTCACTGGCCCAAATGTCTGTCTTGCCAGAATTTAGAGAAACTTTGGCCCTCTCATCTAGGCACTGGTCCAGAACTTGCATGGCCTCTCAATTTAGATGTGCCCTGTGACATGGCATATTTAAAAACGCTCCCGTGTTTATGACTATAACTTTAAAACCCTTTTTGCGTTGCAGTGATGAGAAAGTAAAAGGCCACAGTCCATGAGAGAGTTAAGCTTGCACATTCATTTGATTGGAGCCATTTTTTAAAAAAAAAACTTCATATTAGTTTTGAGATTCATTTGGTGTAATTAACTTCTGTATAAGTTGATCCATGATTCTTTTGACTAGTTAAGCTAAAGGCACTTTGCCTATCCACAGGGCAGCAAAATTGAGCTCTCTGCAGATTGAGTAGGAGGGGGTTCTGCATACCTAGGAAAAGCTCTCAGATAGGCAGAAAAAAATGTGCAAAAAATCATGTGCATGGTGCTGTAGCAGGTAGACTGAGAGCACATATTTTCTTGTCCCAGTTGCACTCCTTTACTTATTCAAGAATATTTGACGTAGTTAAGCCCCCCTCTCCCCATACATTTAAAATTCTTCTCCCCTCGAGAAGTATTTGTTAGGATCAGAGAGAAAGCACTTCCACAAATCTTAATTAATCCCTCCAGCTCCCATTAAGGTTCATCCTCTTAACCCAACTTTCCCACAATCTCTTATGCTGAAGTCACCAGCTGCAAGCATGATTGGTGTGACATAACTTTTTTTTTTGGGGGGGGGGGAGTTATTGAACAGCTTGCTGCCCACAGAATCCCAAACCTAGAAAATGGGAAAGTGTATCCCAGTTGTGCAATAGTAAACATAGAAGACCTGCTACCCGGCTTCAGTTGCCAAATTATAATCCCAACTCTTTTGTGCCTTTGGGTTTAACGTGGCAGTTTGATAGGCATTTTTGAAGATGAACTGCAAGGAAGCTGAAGTAGACCTGAATATGCTCAGTTACTCCTTCTTAATGTCACACTTGCTGCCTTGGGTGTAGATGCTTGTCTGAATCCTTCTCAGGCTATGATTTTAATTTCACATGTGACTTTGGGGAGGATTCTGTGGCTTTGGTTGTAATTGTGAAAACCTGAGAGTTGTCCACAGATCATAGTGTTAACTGTCTTTTCTCTCTCCTGACCTCTCTTAGCCCCAGCGCAAGGCTGTTTAGTCTTGTTGTAGAGTGACCTTAAATTCTGCCAAGTTAGAACAAGATGAAATTGTATCCATTAATTCTGAGAGGGGCTACTGCCATCAAATTGCTTTCAATAATACTTGCTGTGACAGTTTTCTTCCAGGTGGTTTAACTTTATTTAAATGCCTAGAGACTTGGGTAGGACAAGATAACAGCCTGAATTCATGAGATCAGTGCTCATAAAATAGTTTAAGGTGAATCATGGGTCACTTTTTCATATCTGTTCATTTTATTCATAGTATATATTCAGAGTTCCTCTGAAGGGAGGGTATCATTCTGAGGATAGTCCAGAGCTCCTGCTGTGTAACACTATTGTGTCGAGTTCTAAATCCAGCAGATGCCACCTTTCCACATAGGAAGGCTTGCATTAAACCTAATTTGGACTTTGAAATGCTATATAATCTAATTAGTTCTTGGTGTTCACTCTTGCTGTGCCATATCTAAAACTCATTCTTGAAGACAGCAAATCCTTTAGAAATACATGTCAGACATAATTTTGGAAGTGATTAAAATTCTGCATTGAGTTAGTCTAATTTTAAAAGATGTTGCAATTATCTTTTCATTGCCAAATAGGGACATCGCCAGTGCAATAAAGGAACTTCTTGACACAGTAAATAATGTCTTCAAGAAATATCAATACCAGAACCGGAGGGTATGTGAATTAAATTCTGCTATGTTGGCTTGTCAGAAATATAAACATATTAACTATAAATATTAAAGGATCCGCAGTTTATAATGCTTGGGTGGTGGGAATTGTAAATCATTTCAACAACCACTGGCAGTTAAGACAAATAAACTTGCAGAGGAAGAAGCAAACAGAATGAAAACCAATCTTCTGTCACTAAGCTACTAGTTTTTCCTACTGCCTGATTTTTAGTATTTGTGGATTTTTTGTCTGCAGTGGCTACATTTAAGGCTTAGTATAATTTTCTAATATGCTCTGTATGAATTTTGTTGCTGTAAACAAACATTCCCAGATGCATTTACAGAAGTGCTGTTAGTCGTTTCATTTCCTAAACAGAATTTTGCTATCACAGCACTTATGCTTATTTTCTTCTGTTTATCTTTTTAATCAGTGTCCAGTGGCTAATAAAAATGGTTTATGAAGGTTGAGGCTTTGATTGAATGACTCTTTGCATATGTATATTTCAGGCACTTGAGCACCAAAAGAAAGAGTTTGTAAAATACTCTAAAAGTTTCAGCGACACTTTGAAAACCTATTTTAAAGATGGAAAGTAAGTATGCTTGGGGTTTTTTTTCTTTTCGTTTTTCGAATTGGTGAATTTGTTATGTCTTCCCTGTCATCCTTCTTTCTAAATATTTATTTAAAATATTTTGTAACAGCAATGAGTATTGTTTGTACTGACTAGTGTCTTAAGCACTTCTTCACTTTCTGCTAACACACTTCAACAAGTGTTCGAAAATAGATTGGCCTGTTACTATAGAGATTGCCATGTTTTCAGTCTTAACATTAACTTTTCTTGGGAATCAGGGATTTTTTAAAAAATACTGAAACTTTTGATGGCTTCAAAACAGGAAAAATCATCCAAGCATGTTTTCTTCTGCTCTTCCAATACTGTCCAGCATTCCCCAACTAAAATTAACACATTTAATGCTGCTGTGACAGATTGTTTGGGGAGGAGGAATAAGGAATGGGAAGTCTCCTAAAAGTAGTTGTCATATATGGTCAAGTTAATGGCCATTTTAGGGATGAGGAAACTGGTCCTCTAGAGGTTGCTGGACTCCAACTCCCATCAGACTCAGCCAGCATGGCTGATGTTCAGAGATTATGGAAGTTGTGACCTTCTAGATATCTTTCCTTATAAGCCAGGATAGCTGAAATGGAGTATCCAACTATAGAAGTGATACACCCCAAAGGAACACATAATGGGAGCTAATGGTGGAAGGACGTCCCTGGTCAGTAATCAAGATGCCTTTATGCTTTGTCCAGGACATTATGTATCTTGAGTACCAGTGGCTAAGGAACAACTTTGGGAGAGGACAAGAGGACTCAGAGAGTTGGCCACTGTGGGAAACAGCATGCTGAACTACATAGGCACTTGGTCTGGTCTTTGTGCCACACTTTCCCAACTGATCAGTTCCTTCTTGCAGCTGGCACTTAACGTATGCCATTGCAGGAGTGCATGCATTTTCACTGCTCCTTAGTGGTGTACTGCACATGAGGGGAAGCATGTGCAACAAGACTAGCTACAGCAGCCAGTGATGGAAGTTATCAAACAGCGATTTTAGCTCTGGGTAGTGAGGAGGAAAAGAATCCATCTGTTCCTTGACCTGGTTCATAGTGGTTGGAGTTAAATGGACAATGCTGATATACACAAACTCCTCCAGTCTTTGGCATTGTACAGTGCTCAGTTTATTTAAAGTTTATAATACTATATGGTATTATTCTGGTTTGTTAAACACTGGGCAGCCCAGGAATTCATTAGTTAGTAAGAGTGAAACTAACACATGCTGTGACTGGGTATAATTTGCAAACAAGAAGTGAAATTGATTTAGCTGAGGATGAAGCAAAAAAAAAAAAAAAAAAAGGTCAATTTTACTAACCAAGCAACACTCACATTTGAGTTTGATGGCCTTCACTAACTGTTAATTCATTCTAGCGTTACTTAGCATAAAAGCTGAGTTGTCTGGGGTTGCAAGTGTATGTAGGTCAGTGGATTTTACTGCTATGGTCTTACCAAATTTTTATTTTTCACGTTTGCTGCTTGTGGGGTTCTCTGCTTTTGAAAAAAGTCAACAACATCCATGACAATGTGCCAGGATTTGGGTGCTGCCAAAAGGAATTATTTGAATCCTGGCCAATGTGTATAGCACTGGTTGGTGGGGGGAATATAATTGTGTGCAATGCTCCCATGGCTCTTACGTGGGACTTCCCTTGAAGGTGGCATGGAAGTGTCAATGTAGAATTGTTCTGCTCACCTTCTAACACCATAGGATTAGCACACTGAGTCAATTTTGTGCTATTTACTGTTTCCAGGCCCAATTCACTATGCAGTGTTCTACCTATAAAGCCCTTTGTTGCCTACAAACCACCTACTCAAGGGACTGCCGCCTCTTATATTGCCCCATATAATAGTTGGGGTTGGCTAATCAAGCAGTTTTTGCAAGAGTGGTGATAGTAAAAAATTAAGGCTTTTACTGCCTTGTCCTCATGACCTTTGAATGACTTGCCTCTAGAGATGAAGAGCAGCCCCTTTTGTGATTTTCCACAAGAGCTGTAAGACCTTTTTGGCAGGCATTTGGTTGATTTGGGCTGCAATCTTATATCTACTTAGGGACACAGGTGGCGCTGTGGGTAAAAGCGCCTGCCAACCTAGCAGTTCGAAAGCACCCCCGGGTGCAAGTAGATAAATAGGGACCGCTTACTGACGGGAAGGTAAACAGCGTTTCCGTGTGCTGCGCTGGCTCGCCAGATGCAGCTTTGTCACGCTGGCCACATGACCCGGAAGTGTCTCCGGACAGCGCTGGCCCACGGCCTCTTAAGTGAGATGGGCGCACAACCCTAGGACTGGCCCGTACGGGCAGGGGTACCTTTACCTTTACCTTATATCTACTTACCTAGGGATAAGGCCCATGTATCATCATATACGCTACTGGGCCAGGTTCAATGCTCTTACGTTAATTTACAAGGCCTTTAACAAGTTGGATCCAGGATGTCTCAAGGACCAGCTGTTTTATTATTTCCCTAGCCAATAACTGAAGTTTGGGGTAGGAGAGTCACTGTTAGTGGTCCGCTGTGGCTCAGATGCATAGCTTGCATCCATCTGGAACTGTGTGTTCAGTATTGTGTGCACAATTTTATGGAGCACTCTTCCATTTGCGTTCAGATGGTTCCCCTCTCTGTTGAACTTCCATACTTTTTGAAGTCTCCCCACACCCAGCAGGCATTTTAACAGAATTCCAGAATTCTGATTTAAACTTTCAATTTGTCTCAACTTCAAAAAAAAAAATGTATTCAGCTACTTTTACATTGCTTAGAGAAAATTGAAATTGAGCAGTATATAGATTAATGAAATAAATAAAGACATTTACCGCAAAGGGACTTACTCGTCAGTACAGAGTTGGAGGCGTTTGTTGCTCAGTGTATTTTGGACTGTTCCTATAATTCTCTTCTTTATTTTATCATGGGTTTTTTAAATGAGGTACATCACTTTAAACATCTGGAAAAGTAGCTTAATAATGCTTTAGAAGTTAGACTTTTAAGACACAAAAATGAAGCATAAATATGTCAACTTTGCAACAGGATTTAAGATGGGTAAGACCACCTATCTTTCTTTGCTCACACTGGTAATAAGAAAGATGTGTTCCTCATTGTGTCCTTTACTGAAGGGATCCTATGCAAGAATATGTGAATGAGTTCCTTATTTCAGAATTGGAGGTGAGAGGTGTGCTAATATGTGGAATGTTTTGTGCAAATGAAGTATTTTTGCATGTCATTCATTCAGTTGGTTGGAGAGAAATCTGTGGGGAGAGAAACTAATTATTGGGCACTTCAAACAAACAAACAAACAAACAACCTAATTAGTTCAAGTTATCAGTCCAGGTGCTGCTCCTCTCTAGCACTGAATGATCAATTGATCAGCATTCTTGCTTGGAGTTGTAAGTGCTGAAAAATAAGCAGCGTTGAAATCGACACTAGTGCCATTCCACTTGAATAACTTTTGAAATGTATTCTATCTGATGGCTTCAGGTCTCTGTTCTGCTGCTGAAATGTGTTTTGTTTCTTATAACAGGGCAATAAATGTGTTCATAAGTGCCAACCGACTAATTCATCAAACCAACTTGATACTCCAGACCTTCAAAACTGTGGCCTGAAAAAAACACACAACTGTATATGTTGAGAGCTGTACTTTTCAATGGTGGATAGGATACCTTTATATGTAAACTTTAAAGTTTTGACTGTATAAATTATCAGTCCCAGTTGAAGGGACCTATTGCAGGATTTTGAATGGGATTTATTGCCATCTTACACCATATTTTTGTAAAAACATTGTAGCTTAATCATAATCTCACGATGAAGATTTTGCATCACTTTTTTGCTATTATCATTCTTTTCAGAATTATAAGCCAAAAGAATTTACGCCTTAATGTGTCATTATGTAACATTCCTTATAAGAATTGTAAATATTTGGTGTTCTGTTTCTGACATTTTAACTTGAAAGCAAAAAAAACAAACAAAAAAACTGCAAGATGATGTATTTAACGATATTGGTGGCAAATATTCAATAAATAGTTTACATCTGTTAGATTATCTGTATAATCTGTTTCCATTATATTATCTTTTAGGATTGGAAATGGGCGGTGTGCATGTCTTTCACATCCACAAAGGTTTAAAATATTATCCCAAAGATGATAGCAGGGGAAAGGGAAACTATTTTTCTTATGTCTCCTTCAGCCATTCCATTAGTCACTAATGCACTGTGAAAGGGACTTCTCAAGAGTGCGACTGATCCTTGTGTCTTCTGCTGTGTGTGCCTGCTCCAGATGCTCACAGCCAAACCTAACTCCTGTTTATCAGCTGTTAATAACTATTACCTTTTGAGTGCTTTCGGTAAAGGGCATTTCTTGGTTTCTCTGAAATGCTGTTGTTGGAAAGTTAACAGCTTTTAAACCTCCTAGCTTCCAGATGTTCTGTATTTCTGGTAGCAACTGAGAAACTATTATAGAGTGGTGGGGTGTGCAGCTGCTTGACTCTTTCAAAGCACTGATTGCACACAAGTCTTACACATAGCACTTGGAGTCTGCAGCTGGTTTGCATGTTTCAAAGCTCTGCTCCATTTGCTATGCACACAGCTCTTTCACGCTGGAACTCATGGGGAAAGCCCTTGCCTCTTCTGGACCGCACAAAGATTCCCCAAGGTAGTTGGCAGAAAAGAATATGAAACATTTAGTAAAATATGTACAAGGCCACAACATATGCAGAACTGCAGAATATCAAAAGGCCTGGAAACGATGCCTTATGAGGAACGGCTAAGGGAGCTGGGCATGTTTAGCCTGGAGAAGAGGAGGTTAAGGGGTGATATGATAGCCATGTTCAAATATATAAAAGGATGTCACATAGAGGAGGGACAAAGGTTGTTTTCTGCTGCTCCAGAGAAGCGGACACGGAGCAATGGATCCAAACTACAAGAAAGAAGATTCCACCTAAACATTAGGAAGAACTTCGTGACAGTAAGAGCTGTTCGACAGTGGAATTTGCTGCCAAGGAGTGTGGTGGAGTCTCCTTCTTTGGAGGTCTTTAAGCAGAGGCTTGACAACCATATGTCAGGAGTGCTCTGATGGTGTTTCCTGCTTGGCAGGGGGTTGGACTCGATGGCCCTTGTGGTCTCTTCCAACTCTATGATTCTATGAAAAGGGTGTTCTGGATAATTAAAACTTCATTCAGCCCAAGTGGCTGTCAAGTTTTGGTTGAACAAGAGAGTTAAAATTCCACAATACAATTCACTCTGATGGTTGCTTTTGTCCGTTGCTAATATAAAAGCTCCATAAAGTGCAAGCAATTTGGACCTCGGGTCTACCCTTGGTTTTTCTTAAAGAATTGACATTTGTGCCTTTCTGACATTTTCAGTAGGCATGTTTGGGGGGGGGGGGCTTGATGACCTGTAGTCGGCTGATTGATCTGCCACAACATGGGAAAGGATGGTTGGACTTGCCATCACATTTCTTTCTTTTTGCTGGAGATCAGGTAACAAACCAGTGTGTGCATGGGACCTTCCCCACCTTCAGATGTTAGATCAGGGCCCAGCCGGAGTTTTCCTTGTGCCTGCTCAGTCCTTTGTTCTCTTGTATCTTCTTTTGATTGAAGTTTGATCTGCCGATTTGGAAGTAATATTTTCTTGTATTTTGAATAGCAGCTGCGGCGGTTCTATTTGATAACTAGAAGGGAGCTCCTGTCTAGGTTTGTTTCTACCCTGCTTTCTGAGATGGAGGTGTTAGCCTTTAGTTTGTAGGGTGGGGACTAGGAGTAGAGGGGAAAAAATCAATCCAGTATTCACTTAAAGCTGAATTTTACCAGTTTCCAAAACTGATACACAGCTATCCTTCAAAATCTGCACTTTTCTGAATTTTGTGATTCGGTTCTCTAGCCAGTATATGAAAATGCATATATTGGGGAAATGTGTGCATAAAAGTGAAGATATTGGTGAAAATTAACATACAAAAATATATTGCATCAGGGAAAATGCTTGCAAAAAATGTGTATGTGAGTCAAAGCTGCATATAAAAAGTTATCTGGAGAGGTTTGCACTAAAATGCTGATGAACCTTGATGAGATTGTTTGTTTTTAAATCACGAAATGCCGAAAAATTGGGATAACTGAATTTAAGCCTTGAAAAAATGAGAAACGGAGAGCCAAAATTTTCCAGATCCTTTTATCCCTAGGATAAGTATTCAGGCTTTCCTCCCAGAAGGTCCAAGATTCAATCCCAGAGTCCACCAGTAAAAAAAGGTTCAGGTAGCAGATGATGTGAAGGACCTCTCCCTTGAGAACCTGGAAATCTGCTGTTGCTGCTGCCAACGCTATTAGTAAAACACCAATAAAATGAAACACTATTAGGCTAGAGGAAATGGTAGCTCCCTATGTACGGAACAGCAGCAAACGTCAGTAAAAGAAATTTTAAAGAAGAAATTGATTATATGGGTTTTGGTTTCATGGGGATATAGCCCAGTAGCAGCCTCTCTATGTAAAGCTTTGACTTGCATTTTTGTTTTGTGAACATCTACAAAGCCTTGGATTACTCTCAGCAGCGGGACAGAAATTGATCACAGCTCTAGAGGCAGCAGAAAAGGGATTAGCCTTTAAAGGTAGTTTTTAGGCCTGGTGACAGCGATGAAAGGGGCCTGTGATTTTAGTATAATTTGGAGTATCTGATGCATTGTGTAGGATAAGATCAAAGCATTCCTGTTTAACAGGGACGTAGCCATCAGAAAGAGCTGCATTGTCAATCCTTTCTCAATGCCCAGTGTTAAGCTTGGCTATGTTTTGCTGCACAGCAGAATAATCTTGCAGCACCTGGAAGTGGAACAGTGGAGTGCCAACTGACTAGCAGATAGAGGTAAGTCTACCAAAATGTTTTCTTTTTTAAAAAAATCCCATTCTTCCACCCATCACCCCAGAAGTCTTCAGTCTGGTGCTGAATCCCATGTTCAGCCAGGTGCTGGGACTGATAAAATTCAGTGGTCATCAAGCTTGTGACAACAACATCATTGTCCTGCCATGTGGGATACCCTCCCATCAGATGTCAAGGAAATAGACAACTATCTGACTTTTAGAAGACATCTGAAGGCATCCCTATTTAGGGAAGTTTCTAATGTTTGATGTTTTATTGTGTTTTTAATATTCTGTTGGGAGTCACCCAGAGTGGCTGGGGAAACCCAGTCAGATGAGCGGCATAGAAAATAATATTATTATTATTTATTAAGGCTTGCAAACAGATGGAAGGCATTCTATAGTAGTTGGGGCTGGCCATGTGAAACCCTAATCAGTCGTCAGCCATGTCAGTTAGGGGCAGTGGAGGATTAGATGCAGCCCCCTAGCCTCTGCCCATTTCTCTCTCTCTCTCTCTCTCTCTCTCTCTCTCTCTCTCTCTCTCCTACCAAGGTCCAAAATAGGTTAAAGACTAAGGGATGTGGCTCTCTGGAGGTTGCTAGGCTCTAGCTCCCATCAGCCCCACCCAACATGACTAGTGGTCAGAGATGATGGGAGTTCTGGTCCAGCAACCTCCAGTGGTTCAAAGAAGCCAAACTGTTGCTCAGAAGGCTCATCATATGTGAGATTTTTTGGGTGATTGGGTGGAAGGAGACTGCACATGGTGGCTACAATTTACTATGGCAGTGTTTTTCAACCTTTTTTGGGCAAAGGCACACTTGTTTCTTGAAAAAAATCACGAGGCACATCACCATTAGAAAATGTTTAATTTTTTTTCTTTAATGGCAAACAAAAATGTTGCGGACCGTTCTCTGCTCAGCGGGGATCGATCCGCTGATCCCCGCTGAGCCGGCGGATGACAGCTCCGTCTCCGCACTGTTTGCGGAGAGGGAGATGTCAGAACCCCGCTGCTCTCTATGGGGAATCGAATTAGAGCAGACTGCCTGTCCGCTCTCATCCGATCCCATCCGATCTGATCCCCACCCAGGACGGATGGAAAATAGGGTGGACACAGTCCGGCGCCCGCCTAGTGGGCGAAAATTTGTCTTTTTTAAAAAAATCTTTCGAATTTTTCAATTTTTCCCACTGCACACCAGGCAACATCTTGCGGCACACTAGTGTGCCGCAGAACAGTGGTTGAAAAACACTGTACTATGGTAGTAATCTCCAACTCTCCTGGCCTTCCAGCTCCTTTTCTTTCTGAGTAAAGCAAAACCAGAGACCAAATACAACATAGCTACTGGGTCGTATCCCGCTCTGCAAACAGACTACAGATGGACTAAAATATGGATGGAAAACCTATAGACCTCCCAATGATGCTGGACTTCAACCATCCCTGACTATTGACCATGTTGGCTGGGAGTGATGAGAGCTGGGATAGCTGGAGGGCTATAGGTTCTTCACCTCTGGTCTAAAATTAGTAATAGTTGTGTTACTGCCAGGATCCCGCTCAGTGGTCTGTAGTAGTGCTCTATAACAACCATGCCAATCAGCAGCTCATGAGGGTTGCACAAGCACTATGCCTGTCTGTGTGCATGCACCTGTTCAGAATTCAAGACCCTTTGCTCTTCTGAATGGCTTCCAAGTCTTTAAATCAAATAGGTGGGCTTCGTTTCCCAGCTTGCTGCAACAGATCCTTCCTACCTAAGCAATTTCTCCCACTAATTGGGAGGGGTGGAAAGGGCAGTTAGCTAGTGTTGTGCAAGGTTGCTAAGGAACGCTTGCAAACTCAAGGAAACTCAGCTACTCGAAGCAGTCCTGCGAAATGCCTATAGCCTCCACTCTGCACTCAAGAGAAAGGAGTGCTGGAGCTAATCAAGTGTGGTTGGGAAAGATAATGGGATTTTAATCTGAATAAATAGCACATTAATAGCAAACAAGGTAAGCAAAATGGATTTTCTCCAGGTGAACAGCTTCTGTTACATTTCCAGGAAGAAACTGTAAAAGGTTATAAATTTGCTGGGATGGATTCTATTTACCGTCAGAGAAAGCCACTTACGTTTTCCTGGCTCGCATACAGCATTCCAGAGCTCACATGCAACCTGTGAGAAATAAAAATGAGAGCATTGTGATCGAAGTCCGTGTTTTGTCCTTTTGGTTCTTGTCCATCCAAACCCTTTTTGACATTCCAGAGACGGCTTGCTCACCACAAATTATTCTGGAGGAAATTAAACTCTGAAAGGACATAAAAGCCGAGCAAAGAACCACCTTTGGAGATGTATTGATTGAGATAAAAGCAAATTAAGCACGAGCACCACATTTCCTGGGTCAAAAAAAAAGCCATGGCTGCTACTGGGAAGCAGCTGCTTAACATGGCTGAAGATTCTGCGAGAGAGAAAAGTACAGAACGACTTGAAAACAGGCTGACTATTCATGATTTTATGAGGATGCAGGAGTTTTTTAAGGTAAGTTCTCAGTGACCTGAAGGGCTTTAGAGTTGTTAGGGAAGAACAAAGGGGTGGAAAGAGAGATCAGAGGAAGGAGAGCCTATTGGCTTGAGCAACATGTTTCTTCCCAAGAGACACATCCCTTTGTGGACAAACTTCTGGGGAACTACCTGGGGCAGGGATGGAGGCATAGTGGGCAGAGTAATGCACAGGAGGCTGGTTTCTATATGCTCTCCTACATACTCCTCTCTATTCTCCATCCAGATGAGTCAGAAGTATTAGCAAAAATTCAAGGACACCCGCCATGCAAAAGAGAATGCAATGAAGGGCTGGGAAGAGGGGCATGGCTGGAGAGGGTATAGCCCAGGCATAGGCAAACTCGGCCCCCAGATGTCTTGGGACTACAACTCCCATCATCCCTGACCACTGGTCCTGTTAGCCTAGGGATGATGGGAGTTGTAGTCCCAAAACATCTGGAGGGCCGAGTTTGCCTATGCCTGGTATAGCCTTTGGGGGAGTCCCTCAGGCCATAGAGAGAGAGGCCTGGAGGGCTGTATTAAGCCCCAAGGCTTGTGGGTCCACACTTCTGACCTGGAGCGGTCACAACAAACTTGCATGTTTTTGCATTATTTGCTGCACATGGAGAATGTCATGATTTGATTAGGAGGTACTTGCATTACTCTTCAAGCGGTGGTTCTGGAGATCCAAGCGGGTCCTAAGGAGACTGATCCAATGCCAAGAAGGGCAGGCCTTCTGTGCTTCTGATAGTTGCAAAAACTAGAAATCTACCAAGCATAAATCCCAACACATTTTGATCATAGGTTTGTTTCAAAAGCAAGACTTACTTTGAGCCAGGGCTCGCCACATTGTAGACCCTGAAGCTATTTTCAGTGGCAAGGCTCAGCTCTAGAAATGAGCATATAATACTGATAAACCGCCTTGAACATAGGCAGAGTGCTATCTCTCAGCACTTAGTGATGTCAGACAGCTTCCATCTGGGATTAAAAGGGGGGGAAACCGCCCTCCCGGTGCCCACTCCTCAGGGTCCAGCCCGTCCCTGACAGTTGGCACGTTTTAGCTCAAAAGGCCTGTTTCTTTTCAAAAGTGTAATTAGAGAGGAGTCTGGAAAGGAAATGGCGGTGTTATATTTTGTAATCTATAAACACACACAAGCAAAGCCCAGTGACAGCGTGTATTAAAATAAATGGTTGCTTTTGACTGTACCTCGCACACACAAAAGTGTGTGTGGGGGGGAATGGCATGGATCTATTTTCAAAGGTTGCAAAAGCCAGAGGAGCAGAACAGCCTGGAACAAAAGCAGAAACAACCCCAAAACCTGAAATATGCCCCTGAGCTAGCTCTGTAGCCTCATGTGGGATGGCAGGTTAACGAACAGAGCGAGAGTATCAGTCTCAGAGTGGAGCTGGTCCAGCTGCTCTGAATTGTTAGGCCCCGGAGGCCCACAGGTGCCATTTGCTCTCAAACTATCCTCAGAGGAAGCTTTTACAGCCCGTGGAATTAAAAGGCAGTGATGCTGTTGTTCTGCCGTCACTCAGTAATGGGTCTCTGAGCAGTCCAAGTGCAAGTGATGGGATTATGCTTTTTCGCTGGCCTTGCCTCGTCTGATTCTGGCAACCGGCTAAAAGGATAAAATGTTGGCTCGGCCTGTAAAGCAGAAGGGGGAGGGGTGGGCTCCCCACCTTTCTGCATAGGGCTGCATTTACTTAGAGGTTGCATGCTGGTGGGGCACCCCATTCTCTCTCTCTGACTCCATTTTCTCACTTCTATCCTTCACTACCAGTTTTCTCCTCCTTTCCACCTGTATGAAATTAAGGTTGCATTCATGTGGCCGTTTACACCACTTCCCTGACGTTCCCCTAACTGTTAATTGTTAATTTCCTCACGATATCTGAGTTTTCATACAACGTAAAAGCCACTTCCAGGAAAATGATGGAACATAGCACATGTTTAGCACTCGTTTCCCTGTTATTTGATTCCAGCAGACCCTGTGTGAGTAAACTGTGTGAGTAAAATGACAAAAATTGGGGCGCAATACTGGCTTTCATGGGGGAACAAAATAATAATAATAATTTATTACTTATACCCCAGCCGCTCTGGGCAGCTTCCAACAGAATATTAAAAAAATAGCGAAACATCAGATGTTAAAAACTTCCCAATACAGTGCTGCCTACACAGAATGCAGTAGTAGTGCCATTGTCCTATGACATTTGTTGCTGAATGAAATTTAGCATGACATGTCAATATACTGGTCCAAAAGCCACAGTCCCATAATACAATAGGTTCTGCAGTGTGAAAGAAATGTGATCAAGCAGAACAGAAGCACTATTATAATCAGGAAAACCAACACAGTATTCACCAAATCTGAATGTAGTCTAGGCTGAGGGGTTGCAAGTTGCCCACAAAAACTCTGGTTTGGTGGCACCTGACTTTTCAGTAATGCTGCCTCCTGGGGACCTTTCAGCAAACAGTTCCTGATTTCCTGTTCTTTATGTGCTTTTCCCTGCTCCCGCCTGTGAAGTGGAAAGGGAACAAGCAAACTGTTGTCGAAGATGCTTACGTTTCTGTGGAAAATAGTATTATTCATTAAAAGAATAAAATGGGGGAAGCTGCATATGCATAATCTGAACAAAGCCAGTCATTGGTGTCACAATAATTTTGTGATTCTAACCAAGAAAGCTGCATGAGGTACTAGGCAGAAAACTCTGCTCACCAGTAGGGATGTTGCTAACATGTTTAATTATCTGTTTTGGGGATGTGAATTTGGTCTGGGATATGAATTTGGATGTCTTTCCAACTGAACATCATTTCTTAAGAAGTTCTTCTCCAGCTGATAATTTGTTAATTGGTGAGTTTTCAGTTGCTCCTCAAAATATCGTCTTTGTTTTTTTGGTCCAAGTCCTTGACACTAATCACAACTAGGATGGACTAGTGCTGTGCCAAAGCCCATGGAAACTTTTAAAGCCTTCTCCCTACAAATATAGAAAGAAGAGAACTGAAGGCTTCTGGAGGCAACTTAGGTCCTCAAGTGCAGAGAGAGAAGCAGTGAGATAGTAGAGACGGAATTTAAGTAAGAGAACATGATCAGACTACCCAAATCTGGGATATTGCAGGAAAAGAAGCTCCGTATCTTGAAAGTGGAGCCAGCTCAAAGGGAAGAGCCACATGGAATGGAAGTCAACAATGTTAACATACATACCTGGAACAGTTCCCAGGATTCTTCGGGAGAAGCCATGACTAACAAGAGTGGCCTAAGTGTGCTTTAAATATCGATGTCACCATAGGAAGCTGCCTTATAGTGAGTGAGATCCTTGGCCCATTTAGCTGAGTACTGTCTATATCAGGTATGTGGAATTTGTGGCTTTCCATACGTGGTTTGTCTCCAACTCCTGTCAAACCCAGCCAGCTCGGCCAATGCTCACAGATGATGGCAGGCAATATCTGGAAGACTACAGGTTCCCAACCTCAGATCTACACCCAGTGTTGGTTCCTCTCCAGGGTTTCCAGATGGGTTTCCTCCAGACCTACCTGGAAGATACCAGGGATTGAGTTTGGGCCATTTTGCACACAAAGCATGGGCCTTACCACCTGGCTACACCCCTCCCAAAACATGTCTCTCCCATATCGGTTTCTGCAGCCACAGCAGCTGCTGCAACCTTCCAAGAGTTTGACTTCACCCCTAAAGGCACACTCCTCAATTGCCAACCAGTCACGGCCCTTCCAGAATAATTCTTCATAGTGAGGCAGAATATCTCAGAGAGCTCAAGGTATGAAAAGCAAATGACTATGGCTAGTTTATTAGCAAAAGTTCTGCAATGTCAGGCAATGCATGTACCCATGAGCATCAACGCAGACAGAGACATGCACCCTGGCTGATTCTTCCATGGGTTCTTGTTCCATTCCTTGCTATTCTACCAGCACAAGTCAGTTCTCTCGGAATGGGTACTAATGGGTTAGGGACTAGGAGATGCGTATGTCCTTTGATCTGGCCTTGTCTGCCGCTGTAGTGTAGAAGAAGTACAATTTCAAGACCTCTTGCACTAACCTGCACCTCTGTAAGAGAGAGGAGAAGCAGCAAAAGCTTGACAGGCCAAGCTTTTGATCTCTAATTACTGTAGCATGTCAGGCCTGTGGTTTAAATTGGGTCTAATTGAGGTGATTGCGATTACAATAGCTTGCCTTCCACGAGCTGGCCTTTTCCCCTCTGCCAGCCGTTCTGCTAATGGGAGCTGACGGCATCCATATATAGCGGACTGTATCTTGGCAGGAAATGAGAGGAACGTGGCTTGCATCTCCTTTTTGAGCAAGACATGGAGGGGGAGCAGGCGATTTGACGAGGTGACGGACCCTTTTCACGGTCAGCTTCGTTTTGGAGCTGCATGCACTGCTTTGATTTTGCAAAGAGAAGGATCTTCCGCCGGAGAAACGAAAAGGAGAGGTCTCGTTTCTGAGCTTCAAGGGAGCAAGCGACTTGTCGTTTCCTCACTGACAGATCACTTTCAGATCACCTGCAGGGCTCTTGCTCAATCGTTTATGCGATCGCCGGCTTTTCTATGGGAAAAGAATTGGCAGGAGGTGGGAGCAGGGGGTTTGCTTCACATGAAATGATGAAAACCTCAGATCTGCCAGTGGGTACACAAAGCTGCTTATTGGGGAGCGCCGCCAGCTGCTGGCGGCAGAAATCTGGGTTGCCAACTCATTATTTCTCCATCTCGCAACAGTGGCATAACAAGCATAGTATCAACCCTTTCCCTATGCAGCAACGGGGAACTTCAGGTGCCACATTTCTGATTGGTGGGCAGGTGTTAACGAAGTACAGTGGTACCTCGGGTTACATATGTTTCAGGATGAGAACAGAAATCGTGCTCCAGTGGCACGGCGGCAGCAGGAGGCCCCATTAGCTAAAGTGGTGCTTCAGGTTAAGAACAGTTTCAGGCTAAGAACGGACCTCCAGAACGAATTAAGTTCTTAACCCGAGGTACCACTGTATCAGCAGAGAAAAAGGTTGGCAACCCTTGGTACAGTGTTTCCCAAAATGGCCAATAATGTGTTGGATCAATCCATCAACCTCTGATGGATGATTTAGAACAGGGGCCAGCAAACTTTTTCAGCAGGCGGCCAGTCCACTGTCCCTCAGACTTTTTGGGGTGGCCGGGCTATATCTTGGGAAAAAAACAATGAACGAATTCCTATGCCCCACAAATAACCCAGAGATGCATTTTAAATAAAAGCACACATTCTACTCATGTAAAAACATGCTGATTCCTGGACTGTCCGCGGGACGGATTGAGAAGGCGATTGGGCCGGATCCAGCCCCCGAGCCTTAGTTTGCCTGCCCATGATTTAGAGGGATTGGGTCTGGCATCACTTTGACTGTGCGTCTATGCCAGTATCCATACACAGCAGAGTTACATCTCAACGCAGCTCCTTCCTTGGAAGCATCTTTGGGGTTGAAGGTACACACGGTTGGCAATAAACATCCATGGATGCCATAAGGATTCAGCCAAGTGTAGAGGTTTACTTGCCAGGCATATAAAAACATATTGGTAGCAAGTATATACGGACATTCACCAGTGCCGTGGTCAAGGCATGCTTAGAATCCAACAAGATCCCAAGGTGCTCTCCCTGCTTCTCTCACCGCAAGACACAAGCAAGAGACTCACAACAAGTTGCAACAAGTTACACAGAACCGTTGTTATCAGTACTTCCTGTCTCACTGCACATGTCCAAAGAACAGTTCCCACAGAAAACGTCCTTGCATAGACAAAACAATCTCAGCCTTCTGCTGCTTCTTGAAATTTCTTCTCTGTTCTTCTCTGTTTCTGGAACAAATGATTTTCTCTCACACAGAGAGAATATCCAACATAACGTCCCTGGGGGGCGCTGGAATGATCCTGGGGTGGTGGCGGTGGTGATAGCCTTGGGTGCAGTTGGGAGGCATTGAATAAAAAAGGGGGGGTGGAAACATAAAGAAAGAGAAGAAAATTACATACCTTCCAACATTTCTGTTGGAAGTGCCAGTTTGAATTTTTTAAAATGGGGGGACACTAAGGCTCACCCCACATAATCGATCACATGATACTGTGCACACTATTCATTTGAATGGCAATGCCCATCAATTTTGGGGGGGCTGGCCCCCTCAAATATTTTATTGGTGGGGCAAAGACCTCCTGGGCCCTAGGAGTTGGCTCCTATGTCTCTGATGGAAATTATTGTTGTTTAGTCGTTTAGTTATGTTCGACTCTTCGTGACCCCCTGGACCAGAGCACGCCAGGCACTCCTGTCTTCCACTGCCTCCTGCAGCTTGGTCAAACTCATGCTGGTAGCTTCGAGAATCCTGTCCAACCATCTCGTCCTCTCTGATGAAAATAGGGACGTCCTATTCCATCATCATCATCATCACCATCATTTTATTATTGCTCCAGCCACTCTGGGTGGCATCCAGCATATATAAAAACATTAAACATTTTTAAAAAACACACTACCCTATACTTGGCTGCCTTCATATGTCTTCTAAAGGTTGTAGAGTTACTTATCTCCTTGGCTCGAGGGTTGCATAACTCCATACCGTCCAATATTTCTCCAATTAAAATAGGGTCGTCCAAAAAAAAGTGGGACATTCTGGGATCAAATCAGAAACCAGGGTGGCTTCTGTAAATCCGGGACAGTCCCTGGAAAATAGGGACACTTGGAGGGTCTGGAAACGGCTTACCAGGTGAGATAGCAGGTAAAGTGCTTTGGCATACTGGGGGGAAGAAGGGATGGGCAGCTTTGAGGTCAGCGCAGTGCAAGCAGGTGAAAATAAACACCTCTTTTGCAGGAGAAGAAAACTTTTGAGAAACTGGAGAACAGATTTTTTACACAGAATGTGTTAATTTAAGGTTCCTGCCTGTATGGAAAAAACTGCTTGGGATCTCCTTCCTGCCTGCTCTGCGTTAGCATGTCTGCGGTTTGCTTATTCCATCAATTGCTTTATCTGGACAACTGTGAAGTCCCAGCATGCAAACATCTTGAGAATGATCACTCTCAGGCAGACAAATTCTACGACTCCTGAGTGTGATAGACAGTTTCATTGGCAGAATCAAAAGCCCCCACAGTTCAGACGTGGGTGGATGCAAAAGTCGTTCCTTTTCTTGGTGACAGCAGCTGCCAGCAAGGGCAGAAGGGAGGACAGAGAGCAGAATGGTCTCTCAAAAGCTCTGATTTACTGTTGTGTTCGAAAAATCCCCGTTTTTATATTTTATTTTTTACTGCTTTTGAAAAACTACAGCTCTTCTTTGTGCATGGAGTTAGACCTCCTCCTGTCCCTCAAAATCACTCAAGACAGTGAAATGTATTTAGCCTGACTACTGTTGCCACCTGTTTTTCCCTGTTTGATGAGCTCTTTAGTCTTTAACAAGTTTTGGAAGGTGGCGGAGGGGCCTAGAAATTGTTCATTGGCAAGGAAAAATTAGGTACAAGAGGAGGATTCCTGCGTACAATCCTAGAATTGTAGGCTTGGAAGGGACCATGAAAGTCATCTAGATCAACCCCCTGCAATTCAGGAATCTTTTGCCCAATGTGGGGCTCGAACCCAGAACCATGAGATTAAGAGCCCCCAAAATTTGCACTAACTTCTCCTCTGCCTTCTTCTAGCCTCTCTTAGTTCTGGGAGACCAGGGGAGAGGGGAGCTCGTCATAGCAGGGGGTGGGAGACACCCCCTCTTCACCAGCCTGACTCACCTCTGCCTCTTGGCCTCCCTAATCTCACTTTCCTGCTTCATCTTCTGCCTCCGAGTCTGGACTGCTCTCTGGGACAGACTCCCCCTGCTGGCTCCTCAAGGTGATTCCAAGGTGATTGTCCCAACCCAGCCGAAGGAGCAGCATTTGTGTGCAGATTCCCTGGACTGGCAGGAGTTGTGGGTCCATGGCAGCAGTGTACTGCAGCTGTAATACTAGGAAGTGCGACTCCAGGACATTTTTCCAAGCAGGAATGGTGGTGTGATCACACAGGGTCCCCGGACATTTCACCATCTATTGATCCATGTGCCATCACTTTATTTCTCGCTGCCGCCACCCAGGCCCTACCTGGTACAATACTGAGTCCTGTCAGGGTTAAATTGGAACATAAACTTCTGTTTGTTTATTGCAGTTTAACAAGCGTGTGGTTTCATAAACGGTATCAGTCCATTACAATCATGGGGTGCCTATCCAGACCTATAACTTCCGCTACCTGCTCTCACTCACTAAACCACCTCTCAGATATTTCCTTGTCTTCCTACTTCCTAACAGTTCCTGACTCAGCTTATTTCGCTGCACTAACTCAACCTATCCACAGACTCTATCCCAATTCACTCCCACTCCAACCAACCACTCAACTCCCAATGAACTCCCTCTTCGCGCCTCCCAGAGCTGGTTTTATAGTCCTTCTGACTCCACCCCCTGGGTCCTGATTGGGTAACCTGTTTAACTATTTCACCTCCAGCACTCTCATATGTTAACGTCACAAGTGGTAGTTTCTGCCGGCGTTTCTAGTGTGATTTACAGACTGGACCCTCCTCCCTCTTGCAAGCAAATGAGGCAGTAACAATGCTTTCAAGTTTTCCGGTCGTTTGTGATGAGTCAGCACAACTATTTGCAGTTTTGGACTCTCATTGGGTGTGTGTTTCTATGGAGGCAAAGCTCCTGTGCTTGGAAATTTGCCACGACCCCACTGTGTACATCTCCCGCCACTCCACTGGGCTACTTGTGCATTTTTGCACAAAACTGCATCTCGATTGGAGTCTGCATGCGGTTTGTAGCAATAGATGTGGTCACAATTTCACTCTCTGCCACACTGATACATACTTTAGTATTTTGGTTGTCTCAAGAGTAGGCTGCTGTTCCTTGCTTTCAGAAAATATGTTTTGCAGGTATCCTTCTTAGTACCCCAGCGAAGTACAAACAAGCGGTTTTAAATATGAAGCGCTTTCCCAGGAGAAAGCTGTCTCATTTACATGTATTGTTAATACTTTTTTTAAAAAAAATCTGTGGGAGAAGCTGTTCTATGTTACCTCTGAGATTAGCATTACATTTGTATGGAAATATGTAATTCGGCAGACGGAATGACCCAAGGGAGACAAAGTATTTTCTGCCTTTACGTTATTGTTAAATGAAGGGGTTTCTCTTTGCCAAGTGCCTGAGTATCTGTTACAAACAGGCTCTTTAGTTTCTACCTCCTTCATAAGATAGGACCACATACGGATCCCTGAGGAATTCAATTTCAGTGAACTGCAATGCAAAATCAGCCTGATCCATATCTCCTGCAGGACTCATCATGCACAGCAAAATGTATTTGGTTTTGCATTTCTCCAAAATGTGTGATACGGTTCTCTGCATTTTTTAAAAAAGTGTTTAAGGGGGATACAATGCGTTTACAAATGCACACGCTGTGTTTAGTTATGCATCATGTGATAAAATTTGTAATAAGATATGCATTTGAATATGATGGTTAAAAGGAGGAGTCACAGATTGAAAACAGGACAGAATGGGCTTATGAACAGACACGTGGAAAGTTGATAGGGGCCAGAAATAGACCGATTGCTCCATCCCTAAATCCACTGGGATGTGTCCATTCTGTTTGTGCCCCCGCCTCCCTCGATCTCTTAGATTCAGGCACATGACGAGGGTAGCTCAGAAGGGCCCTCATGCAAACATGTGTGTGTGCAACGGTAGAGGCCTGGAAGGAAAGCTTAAAGCCCACTGTGACTACATGGGAGACAGATTGAGGAAAAGGAAATATGAATTGGCCCCTCCCCATCATTTGACCTATCGCGGCAAGGAGCAGCTAAAAACTAGATGGAGTCATAGATCTTTTTTAAAAAAAGTGTAGACTCACACACGCTGGCCAGTTGAAATGTTCGTTTGGGGCTTCTTAGAAATACGTAAAGGCAAGAAATGGGTCGGGTGAGGGCTACCCCACAATGGTTTTGGACACAGACCAATGACAGTGTGATCATGTTAAAGATGATAGCAGGTCCAGTGAGTGTGCCCCCTCCTCTCCATGATCAATGCATGGCCAGAGGGAGCTTTTTCAGTGCTTCTGACACCTGTGGTGCATATTCTTAGCACCCAGTTTATTTTTATGATGGTAATTGGTTTAAAACTGTTTTTAATACAGTGGTACCTCGGGTTACAGTGGTACCTCAGGGATGCGAGTGGCGCTGTGGGTTAAACCACAGAGCCTAGGGCTTGCCCATCAGAAGGTTGGCGGTTTGAATCCCCGTGACAGGGTGAGCTCCTGTTGTTCAGTCCCAGCTCCTGCCAACCTAGCCGTTCAAAAGCACAAAGTGCAAGTAGATAAATAGGTACCGCTCCACTGGGAAGGTAAATGGCATTTCCGTGCACTGCTCTGGTTCGCCAGAAGCGGCTTAGTCATGCTGGCCACATGACCTGGAAGCTGTTTGCCGGCTCCCTCGGCCAATAAAGCAAGATGAGCGCCGCAACCCCAGAGTCGTCCACAACTGGACCTAATGGTCAGGGGTCCCTTTACCTTTACCTTGGGTTAAGAACGTAATTCGTTCTGGAGGTCCGTTCTTAACCTGAAACTGTTCTTAACCTGAGGTACCACTTTAGCTAATGGGGCCTCCCGCTGCTACCGCGGCGTGATTTCTGTTCTCATCCTGAAGCAAAGTTCTTAACCTGAGGTACTACTTCTGTGTTAGTGGAGTCTGTAACCTGAAGCGTCTGTAACCCGAGGTACCACTGTATTGTGTTTCAATGTTGGAACCTTCCTTTGGATGGTAGGGTGAAAGGCCGGAAACAAACAAAAAACTAAAAAATTAAACATCTGGTGTTTTCCAGCTGCCCTGTCTGTCATATTTAGCTGCAGAAGGCCCAGGGATGGTGCAGGGACCCTGGTATCTGTCAGTGGAGGAAATGCCATACACTGCTCAGTGGTAGAGCATGTGCTTTGCAGGCAGAAGGTCCATTTCTAGGAAAAGCATATCCAGGAAGAGCTGGGAATGCTTCCTGCCTGAAATCTAGGGCAGCCAATGCCAGGAAGTGTGGCCACTGCTGAGCAAGATGTACTCAAAGGCCTCAATCAGCACGAAGCAGCTTTCCATGATCCTAATAGGTGTAAACAAGGACCCCTGGATAGTTAAGTCCAGTCAAAGGTGACTAGTGGGTGCAGCGCTCATCTTGCTTTCAGGCTGAGGGAGCCGGCGTTTGTCCACAGACAGCTTTCCGGGTCATGTGGCCAGCATGACTAAACTGCTTCTGGTGCAACGGAACACTGTGACGGAAACCAGAGTGCACGGAAATGCTGTTTACCTTCCCGCCACAGCGGTACCTATTTATCTACTTGCACTGGTGTGCTTTCAAACTGCTAGGTTGGCAGGAGCTGGGACAGAGCAACGGGAGCTCACTCCGTCATGGGGATTTGAACCACTAACCTTCTGATCAGCAAGCCTAAGAGGATCAGTGGTTTAGACCACAGCGCCACCCGCGTCCTTTACCTTCCTAATAGTCAACCTCTTCTACTGACCCTCGTTCCTGCTGTCCATTTGGTGACTGCACACTTATAGGGACTTGCTGCACAGACTGTTTTGAAATAAGATTTCACTCAACGAGTTAGTGCCTTTGATGCTTGCTCTCCAGAAGGGCTCAAGCCTGTAACTGTCAATCAATCATGATACCGCTGATGTTTCACGGATAACAAGGAGTATATTGAGTCCAGAGGTTCTGGCTGTGCAGCATTTTCAAAAACAAGGTTGTAAACCTAACTCTTAAAACAACACACACACCCAGTGCCCTGATTCATTTCAGATTCCTGTTTGCTGTCTATATATATATAAAAGCGAAATAATATTGAAGGGGCAATGGAGTGTAATTTCCATTTTGAAATATTGTTTCATTAACATTCTATGTGGAACACAGAGATAGATAGTGTTGAAATACTAATGGGATTTTTTCCCCCTTTAAAAAACGTGAAAATTAATTAAACTCGATTTCCCACAAAGTTATCATGGTGTTATACTTTAGATGCCACCCTCCCCCTCTGTGTATGAAATGTTAAAACCGAAGTGCCATTTAATTTTTTTTTTTTTTACTGCTGTTCAGTTAAATAATTACAACAGTGGATTAGGAAGAGGCCTTTTATAACATAACAACATTTCTTATTCCCTTGCCACAATGTTTTCATTTGTGGATATGAGAAAATTCAAGGAAGCCTCTGTAAGAAAAGAAGAAATCCCCCAGGGAAGAGTGGATTGGATGATTATTAAATAGGATAAAGAGGCTTTTAGCAGAATGATCCAAAATCATTATTCTGACAGCTTTTCATTGGAGCATATGGAAGCATACCTGGCCCCAGGTATCTATATGACGAAAATGTCCATTGCAATCTGTTACCAAAGCAGAGGAAGCCAATTTACTAAGCATATTTTACAGAAGGAAACCAGCAGTTATTTATGGGGGATACAAAGTTGAGAATTGGCTTGTCACCAACCCATAATTTTAGAGGAGGTTTGTATTTAGTTGGATTAGGTCCTTGTGAGTTCGATACGGCTTACTCACGAGTAAGTATGCATGCATAGGATTTTATTTACCGGTAGTTTTATTTCAGACATTCCTTACCCACTCTTCATTGCAAAGAGGACTCCAGAGTGAGATAAAAAATTAAAATAAATCTAGGCCACCATACAAGTACAGTGGTACCTCAGGTTAAGTACTTAATTCATTCCAGAGGTCCGTTCTTAACCTGAAACTGTTCTTAACCTGAAGCACCACTTTAGCTAATGGGGCCTGCTGCTGCCGCCGTGCTGCCGGAGCACAATTTCTGTTCTCATCCTGAAGCAAAGTTCTTAACCCCAGGTACTATTTCTGTGTTAGCGGAGTCTGTGACCTGAAGCATATGTAACTTGAAGTGTATGTAACCTGAGGTACCACTGTATGATTGAACGCGTGGTTGCTGAACAACTCCAGGCACGCCTGGAGGATGCGGACCATTTGGATTCCTTCCAATCGGGATTCAGGCCTCATCATGGGACTGAAACTGCCTTGGTCGCGTTGGTAGATGATCTCCGGCGAGCTAGGGACAAAGGTGAGAGTTGTTTCCTAGTTCTGCTGGATCTCTCAGCGGCCTTTGATACAATCGACCATAACATCCTCCTGGACCGTCTAGAGGGGCTGGGAGCTGGGGGCACTGTTATGCAGTGGTTTCGCTCCTTCCTCCTGGGCCAGGTTCAGAAAGTGGTGGTGGGGGATGAGTGTTCAGACCCCTGGGCCCTCACTTGTGGGGTGCCTCAGGGTTCCGTCCTCTCCCCCATGCTTTTTAACATCTATATGAAGCCGCTGGGAGAGATCATCAGGGGGTTTGGACTGGGTGTCCATCAATATGCAGATGATACCCAGCTCTACCTCTCTTTCAAATCAGAACCAGTGAAGGCGGTGAAGGTCCTGTGTGAGTGCCTGGAGGCAGTTGGAGGATGGATGGCGGCTAATGGATTGAGGTTGAATCCTGACAAGACAGAAGTACTGTTTTGGGGGGACAGGGGGCGGGCTGGTGTGGAGGACTCCCTGGTCCTGAATAGGGTAACAGTGCCCCTGAAGGACCAGGTGCGCAGCTTGGGAGTCATTTTGGACTCACAGCTGTCCATGGAGGTGCAGGTCAATTCTGTATCCAGGGCAGCTGTCTACCAACTCCACCTGGTACGCAGGCTGAGACCCTACCTGCCCGCGGACTGTTTCGCCAGAGTGGTGAATGCTCTGGTTATCTCCCGTTTGGACTACTGCAATGCGCTCTACGTGGGGCTACCTTTGAAGGTGACTCGGAAACTACAACTAATCCAGAATGCGGCAGCTAGACTGGTGACTGGGGGCAGCCGCCGAGACCACATAACACCGGTCTTGAAAGACCTGCATTGGCTCCCAGTACGTTTCCGAGCACAATTCAAAGTGCTGGTGTTGACCTTTAAAGCCCTAAACGGCCTCGGCCCAGTATACCTGAAGGAGCGTCTCCACCCCCATCGTTCTGCCCGGACGCTGAGGTCCAGCGCCGAGGGCCTTCTGGCGGTTCCCTCATTGCGAGAAGCAAAGCTACAGGGTACCAGGCATAGGGCCTTCACGGTAGTGGCGCCTGCCCTGTGAAACGCCCTCCCATCAGATGTCAAAGCGATAAATAACTACCTGACATTCAGAAGACATCTTAAGGCAGCCCTGTTCAGGGAAGTTTTTAATCTGTGATATTTTAGTGTATTTTTGGTTTCTATGGAAGCCGCCCAGAGTGGCTGGGGAAACCCAGCCAGATGGGTGGGGTACAAATAATAAATTATTATTATTATTATTACTAAATTTACTTGTGTGGTTGCTTCACCCCATATATCGAATTGCCCTCTCTTTAAATTGCAGAACCGGCACTGTTAGAGGTGCCACATAATACTTGTTCTGCAATTGTAAGACATTTATGTTTTAGTGAAGCTGCATTCACAACTTGGGAACTCCCTGCTTATTGACATTGGACAGATGCCTTCACTCTTTTTGGTACATGATAAAAAAACACTTTTGTTTAGGCAAACCTACCCAGACATGTAAAAAATGTCTTTTTAAACTAGTTTTAGTTTATTGTTGATTTTAAAAACTTTAAAGCCCTAAATGGCTTTGACCCAGTATACCTGAAGGAGCATCTCCACCCCCATCGTTCTGCCCAGACACTGAGCTCCAGATCCGAGGGCCTTCCGCGGTTCCCTCCCTGTGAGAAGTGAAGTTACAGGGAACCAGGCAGAGAGCCTTCTCAGTAGTAGCACCCACCCTGTGGAACGCCCTCCCATCAGATGTCAAGGAAATAAACAACTATCTGACTTTTAGAAGACATCTGAAGGCAACCCTGTATCGGGAAGTTTTTAATGTTTGATGGTTTATCATGTTTTTAATATTCTGTTGGGAGCCGCCCAGGGTGGCCCAGCCAGATGGACGGGGTATTAATAATAATAATAATAATAATAATAATAATAATAATGACAAACAATCACCCAGGGTCAATTTTACATACTGCCCAGGGACTTTGTGGGTTGTATCCATTGAATCCACGGAAATTTAAGAATTTAAGTCAGTTGCAGTCATTAATTTTACTAGGTCTACTCAAAATATGACTAGCATTGGATACAGCCCTTAGCCATATCCATTATTTCCAATGAGACCACTCTGAGTAAGACTAACATCAGGTACATACAACCTTGTGGGCTTCTCATGGGCATCTGGTTTCCATCTGGTGGGCCACTGTGAGAAGAGGATGCTTGAATATATGGGTCCTGCACCTGAGTCTAGCCGTCAGGCTCTTCTTATGTTCTGTAATGCCTAATGGAAGGCATCACTATGGAAGATACCAGGCCTGAAATGGTGAATCATAGAACTGTAGAGTTGGAAGAGATCCCAAGGTTCACCTAGTCCAACCCCCTGCAATGCAGGATTCTTTTTGCCCAACGTGGGGCTCAAACCCACAACCCTGAAATTAAGAGTCTCATGCTCTACCGACTGAGCTATGGAACATACCCTGTAGAAAATGTCACTGACGGAGCTTTCAAAGCACCTTGTCACCACCAAACATGGCACTTTCCCTCATTAAGACAGTTCTTCTGGGTGCCATTGAGAAGTGGGTCACTGAATGAATTCCATGAGAGTCGATCCTTAGCACCTTGGCAAACTCCTCCTTCTCTCTTTGCTGTTCTTTCAAGCTCCCAGAATCGAATGAGAGCACCGGCACAATGACGAGAGAAGAGTTTATAGACAAAATGTCCACAGCAGTTCGGCAAGGCACCAAGGAAGAGTACGGCGAGCTGTTTGACAAGATAGATTTGATCCGAGATGGCCTTATTGACTGGGACAAATTGACCTCCTTTGTGCTGCTTGAGCTGTATGAGAGAGATGAACGGGCAAGGCGATCGGTCATCCCTCACTGGAAGGACCTCCGGTTTCTCCCTCTGATCCACAAAGATGCTGTTCAGAAGGTAACGTTATTGAAAAGCCCTATCAGCTACCTGACTGTGAGCAGGAACGGTTTGCTCGGCTGCTGGGGAGAGAGTCTAAAGTTACAGAGGACTCTTCAGATCACCACAGAAGCTGTCAAGCCTAAAGACCTCTGGGTGACCTCTCTGGTTGCACTGCCAAATGTTAACAAGGTATGTAGCTGTGCTCATGGAAGTGTAACAGTACTTCTGAAACCATGTTAGTGCTGATAATTTTTCACAGCTTCTCACAGATCCCATCCGTGTTGGGAATCGCCTCTCAGTTGGATGTATCAATCACTTACTGCCCTTCGGGACACAGAAAACATTAATTTTCCCTTCCAACATGTGGGCAATAGCCCAGCCCCAAGGAAAGGATGGTCTGTTTTCTGATACAGCTCCTGCTACAGCTGATGGGTAGCACCCTAGCCCAGAAAGCAGATCCCTCCTATCCACCTAAACCCTGACTGAATGATGGGAAAATATTCTAACTGGGCTATCCAAAGGTTGCAAAGCACAGGACTGAGTTTAAGAGGATGCTGGGCAAAGTTTCACTTGGTGGGCTCCCCTTTGTCTTGGTGAGCTTATGTAGCTGTTGTGATAGCTCTCAATATTGTGCTACACGGCTGGGTTTACTCAGCATTTAAAGTTCCCACAAAGAGTTAGCTTAGGTTGGGGCACTGTGGGAACTTAAAACAGTGACTTAAGGCAGCTGCATAGCACTGCTTGGAATCTTGGACCAGAGTAAAACCTAAGAGGCAGTGTGCCTTAGGGAGCTGTCCAATGGTTCTAGGTGCTGAAGTTGGTCTTAGCAAGGATGATGCCTGCCTATAGTGCTGGGATGGAAGCTGATTGAGTGTCTGTGCCTTTGTGTGCGTGTGTGTGTGTACGTGTACACACAGCTCCTCAATTAGTGGATCAAAGGACCAAGCAACTTTGCTGTGGTGTGCTCTTGACTCCAGCCTCAACAATTACCTCCTTCTCTATCTTCTTAGGCCATTGAGGTTTGTGTTTTCTTTCTTTTTGCACTGTAGGCATCAATATTTCTTGCCTGCCTTTCTGTAAAAACCTTTCTCTGTAGGCGGCAACAGGTCATAACATCAATAAAAACGTAAAATCTATCTCAAAACTAAAATTAAACACAGCACTTTAAAATCCGCATTATGTCATATGTACAGGCAGAAAGAGGATACAAAGATAAAGATATCAAGAGATGAATGAGAGGGGAGGCTTTGTTTCAGAAAGTTAAGAGAAATGAGGGGTGATGGCAGGAGTGGGGACCTTTCTGGGCTTCCAGATGTTGATGAGCTACAGCTCCCATTTTCCCTGACCATAGGCTATGATGGCTGGAGCTGATGGAGGTTAGGGTCAACCAATCTCTGGAGGGCTACAAATTCCTTATTCCTGGATTAACACAAAGGCTTGAGGTAGATTTTGAGCAGGGGTTTGAAGAAGAAAGTGAGAATGCTCACATGCCACAGAGGAGTTCTTTGCATAAGATTGGAGACATAAAGGGCAACAGAGGTTAATGGGCAAGTCTTTTAAGAAATGAAGGCACTTCTGGATGGCTCCTGTGTGTTAAACTTGGAGAAATATTCTCTCCCCCCACCACTAACTTTGTTTCTCTCCCACCCCATATAGGTAGCTGTCTCATTTACAAGCAAAGAGATCTATTTTGCTGAGCTGAATTCCAAACAAGGGTTCTCATGTCAGTATAGACTTCAAGGCTTTGGGGGAACCGTGATGTGCATGGACTACTGGTACAACCCTCACGATGGAAACGATGCTATTCTGACCATGGGAGATGTTTGTGGGCAGGCAAGTACGGCACAAAATATCAGAACATCTGGGTGGCCACAGGTTCCTCATCCCTGTTGTACTGGGACACCAGCTGCCTCTTGAAGAGTGCTGGGCCGTTAGTGTCATGGAAGGTGTCCTGGCCTAGAATCATAGAATCATAGAGTTGGAAGAGACCACAAGGGCCATGGAGTCCAACCCCCTGCCAAGCAGGAAACACCATCGGAGCACTCCTGACATATGGTTGTCAAGCCTCTGCTTAAAGACCTCCAAAGAAGGAGACTCCACCACACTCCTTGGCAGCAAATTCCACTGTCAAACAGCTCTTACTGTGAGGAAGTTCTTCCTAATGTTTAGGTGGAATCTTCTTTCTTGTAATTTGGATCCATTGCCTGGCTGGATGCAGAAGAATGGTGGGAGGCAGCAGCTGGGGAAACCCCAAGGGAAGAAGGCTCAGAGCCAGGGGAGCGGTTGTGGGACAGTGATGAGTGGTTAGAGGGAGAAGAAGGAGCAGACTGGGAGGAAGAGGAGTCAGAAGCTGAAGAGGTAACAGGGTTGAGTGAGCAGGAAGAGGCTGAGGCAGACAGCAGTCTAGAATCAGAGGCAGAAGCTGGAGGGATGCTAAGAGGCAGAGATGAGTCAGGCTGGTGAAGAAGCCATGGTGTCTCCCCCTCCTGCTGTGACCAGCTCCCTTCCCCCCTGATCTCCCAGAACCTGAAGAGGTATGCAGAGGGCGGAGCAAAGACAAGCAAGATGACAGAGTCTCAAATTGCTTGGGGAAGGAGGAATCTTAGGGAGCTGTAGGAAAGCGGTGGCCCTCGGTCCCCACAACTACCTCATAGGGGCAAGTTCTACGGGGAAGAGTTGCTGTGCACGGCCTCCTAGACTTTCTTCTTTGAATAAAGAATTCACATGAGTTATTTCTGACTTGCTCCAGGTACCCACCCCTGTCAGAAGGCTTAGTGGACACATCAGTCAGGGAGCTAGAGAAGAGCTTAGCTATATTTCTTAGAGAAGAACAGAAAGTAATAGGAAATGCCTGGCTCTACCCAACAAAACATCTAGTGAGTAAAATATGTAAGGGCACTATCCATACAGATTGAGCACTTGTTATTTATTTAGTGACAGTACTTGTTCACAGTATCACTGTTCAGGCAGACCTCACAAAGCAGTTTACATAAGATTATTACAACAATAAGCATGGTGGGGTTTTTTCCTTTAAAGTTGCAATACAATTGGGAGTAGGGGGGGAACAACTTGTTTTTTTTTTAAAAAAAATAAAAATCAATTACTACTGCTTCTCCCCTCCCCTCGGGGTAAGATGGGCTTTCAGGTGTCCCTGTAGCAGCAGTTGAGGAGAGCAAGGGGACACGATGGGAACTGGATGGTGACTCCTCCATCTGCATTTCTCTTATATACTGAGTCAATCCAGTCCACCTTCATATGTTCAATGGTGAAGACGATGCTTCAGAACTTCCAACTCCAGGGAGATTTAGCTTTTCTTCTTATGTTAAGTCAAAAGTCAATTCATCCCAATTGCTTCTCATTACTCATATTCACTCTCTTGAAAGTACATTTAGCTGCCCAAGGCTTTGTTCCCTTCATTTGCTTTTAGATTGGTTTACCCTCCCCCTTTTGTCATATCTTGTCCAACTATACATGTTGGCTACCTATACATATTTAAGTTATTTCCGTTGTCCTCTCCTAAGCAAATCCCGGCAGCCTCATTAGCAAAAAAATAGCCTTAGCCGTGGCTGTGAAATTCAAACGCATGCAAGTTATGAATTTATAACAAAGGAGGGGCTTTGTGTGATATTCAGGTTATTGCCATCAGTAATGGTTTGCTTTGAAATGCTGAGAGTGGTAGAAGATTTTTTTAATATAAAAAATTAACTCTATCCTTCACAGGTCCAAGCAATTGTCTTCAACACAGCTCTGATCTCATTGTTTGAACGACCTTCAAATTCCACTGAAGATGAAAATGTGACAATGACTGTGACTTGGCAGGAGCTGGTCTCTGGGTATCACAAATGCTGCTATGTGTTAAGGCACAAACTCCATGATAAGGAATGGGTTAGACAAGGTACTGATCTGAGAAATGACGCAAGGAAGTCCTTTATTTATTTATTTATTTTTAATCTTGGGTGCCAGCCTCTGGTGTAGATTGGGGTATCAGACAAAAGCTCTTAAAGGCTGAAATCCTATGAGAGGCAGTGTGGTGTAGTGTTTAAAGTGGCTGACTAGGACCTGGGAGACCAGGGTTCAAATCCAAACTTGGCCAGGAAGCTCAGTGGGTGATATCTGGCCAGTCACTGCCTCTTAGCCCAACTTAGTACCTGGGGTTGTAAGGATTAAATGAGAGGGAGAAATATGTGTGTTTTTGCCATGTTGAGCTCCTTGGAGGGAAAGGTGGGGTATAAATGCAACTAATAATAATAAACAATAAAAATATGTGATTACTTTGAGGAAGCTCCGTTTGAACATAGTAGGACTTACTTCGGTGTAAACGCACACAAGTTTGCATTGTTATTAGTAGGTCCTGGAGTTCTTGGCCTCAAGCGCAGCTGGGTTCACGCATGCTATGTAGCCCTGCGAATTCTCACACATTCATATGAACTTTACCACACTTTATTTCCATCAGCAATGTCAACCTGGTAATGGTTGCTTTCATGCTGGTGTTCACATTTCCCAAGGGAAGCCTCTACAGCAAACTTCAACTTCTCAGATTGTATTTTTTTCCTTGGGGTTAATTTTGCTGATGTTTAGGCGGTGGTAATATTTTTTATAGCTGCATCGTTTTTTCTTTTTTTTTGAGGGGGGACCGACTTGTGGGGTGTTTGGCAGTAGGAGAGAGGAGGCTGCGACTTCTGGGCCTGCCTTTTGGAAATTAAGATTTTGCTGCCAAGTCCTGTGCCAAAAAAGCCTGATTGCTTCCTTCCAGAAGCTTTTATAGCCTCTTTAACACCAAAGCTCATTTAAAAGTTTTAAATCAAAGCCAGAGGATAACAATGGTTCTGAAATCACATCTCCTGAAGTGAGTCTATTTTCTTTTCTTAAAAAAAAAAGAGTTAAAGTAATTTGCATGCATGCAATCAACCCAACTCTTCGTGTCTGAATAATGAATGGCCTTCCTAGTCCTGCTGGGGGGAATATCGTTCTTTTCTGCCACTCAAGTGTTCTGCTTAATACAACATTTTAACCTTGCATCTCAGAGTTATGCTTGCAAGGATGCGATCTGGACCTTTGATGTCACAGTGTAATGTTGGAGAACAAGAAGTCATGGCGTCTTCTTCTTGTCCCACCCTGTCCACTTGCTTATGTTTCCCTACCTTGCCTGCTGCATGGCATACCTGGAGCGCTCCTTTTTATTGCAAGTAGGAGAGGCAGCAGAAGTGGGAGAGTAATGAGTGGGAAGAAGCCACTGCAGCTGCCTTGTCTCCATCTGTGTCATGCAATCCAAAGATAGATCTCTGGGTTGCAGCTGTTATGGATGCAATGCAGCTGCAAACTGCTAGCTTGGAAACAAAGCATGATGGGAATGTTGGGACTGTCCGTGGGAAACAGTGGAACAGTCAGTTCACAGGGCAATGCACCGGAATTTGCTCAGAGTGTAATATGAGCTCTTCCTCTTGCGTATGTACAGGAAGTACAGGAAGTCTTTGTCACTTGACTGCTGGAGTTGAAGAGTACAGACATGTTTTCTGTAATGCTGCAAAGACAGAAATAAAGGCATGTAAATGCATTTCTTTCTATCTCCTTCCCTGCCGGGGGAGCAGGAGGGAGTGGGTGTGTTCTTCCCACGTTTGGGAAGAATCGCCTATCGTGACCTAGCCTGGATCTTGCTGGGGAATGCAGCCAGGGAGGTCAACAGGAGACCAAGCCGGGTGCCTGGGAGAGTTGCCAGTTTCTCCCGATAAAGGCTTGATTTCCGACAGCAGCCTGGTCCAATATTTTAAGGGTTGCTTAGTTGTGACCCTCCAGCTATTGCTGGACTACAACTCCCATCATCCCTGCTCACTGGCTGTGGTTGATGGGATTTGTAGTGCAACAGGATCCCATTTTTAAAAATTGAAATATCCAGTGCTCAAATATTTTTGCTTAATAAATAAATATTAGCAACCCCAACCTCTGCTGAAACCTGAATTGGTACAGCCCAAACTTAGCTTTACCATTTCATTGTGAACAAGGCCCCAGCCTTCAGAGTTTCATTCAATTACAACAGGTCCCCTACCCCTGCTGTATGTGTTAACCATGGACTCATGGTATACATGGCAGGTTCTCTCTTGCTAGAGGTCTTCAAGCAGAGACTGGACATGCTCTAGCTATGAATTCCCTGCCTTGAGCCAGAGATTGGATTAGATGATCTATAATACCCCTCCAGCCATATGATTCTACAGTACGAAGAACAGCAACTGGCTCAGTCTTTTCTTCAAGGAACATAACATTTTAATTTGCTATATATATTCTGATATGGGAATTATTCTTAAGACCACCATTTTCAGTCAGGCATCCTCCAAGGAGCTTGACTTACAGTGTAATTTAGACAGAAACAAGTTTATGTCTTTGTTGGAAACTGCGAAGATTTCTCAGCTCCTAATATTCATAACATTTTACTCTCATAAAAGTCCCTAGAGTCCAGAGAGGCGTGTGTTTTATTGAAACTCCTTTTTTTTTTTTCCTCCAAAATTTTTATTAGGTTTTTTTTAATAAAAGAGATACAAAATTAAAAAACAGCATTGTTTGTGTCTTTACAAAATTTCATAACATCTTTGGACTTCCTCGCGTCATCCGCTCGCACTTACATTGTTCATAAAATTTTTCAAGCAAATTACCATCTTATTTGTAATCTTATAACCAATCATTACAATATAGTCTAATAATGCTCATCTAATTTAGTGATGGCCAATTGTTTATAATCAAGCATCCTTCTTAGCATTCCATCAAATTACAATAATTTTGTAAATAAATCTTAAATTTCTTCCAGTCTTCTTCAATCCTTTCTTCTCCCAGGTCTCGAATTCTGCCAGTCATTTCCGCCAGCTGCATATAGTCCATCAGCTGCATCTGCCATTCTTCCAGCGTGGGTAGATCTTGAGTTTTCCAGTTCTTTGCGATGAGTATCCTTGCTGCCGTTGTTGCATACATAAAGAAAGTTCTGTCCTTCTTTGACACCTTCTGGCCGACAATACCCAGAAGGAAGGCCTCTGGTTTCTTAGTGAAAGTATACTTAAATACCTTTTTCAGTTCATTATATATCATTTCCCAGAAGGCCTTCACTTTAGGGCAAGTCCACCAGAGGTGAAAGAATGTTCCTTCATTTTCTTTACATTTCCAACATTTATTGTCAGACGAGTGGTATATTTTGGCAAGCTTAACTGGGGTCATGTACCATCTGTATATCAGTTTCATTATATTTTCTTTCAAAGCATTACATGCAGTAAAGTTTAGCCCAGTGGTCCACAACCTTTCCCATTCCTCAAACATAATGTTATGCCCAATGTCCTGTGCCCACTTTATCATAGCCGATTTAACCCTTTCGTCTTGTGTGTTCCATTTCAACAGCAAGTTATACATTCTTGAGTGTTTTATTGAAACTCCTATGCCATTCAATAGCAAACATTACAGCAGCATATAAAAACCTGTTTCCAGATGGTTATACTTTTTTCTAGATATCTGCAGAAGTAGTTTGACTACAACTCGCATCATCCAGACCTTTGACCATACTCACTGAGGCTGATTGGAGTTGAACAGCATCTTCTTCCCCATCACTGCTGCAGTATAGGCACCAATTTTGTATTCAGAGCTTCTTTCTTAATGGCCGTCTTCACATGCTACATTTTTACTGTGTACCCATTAAATGCTTTTTACTGTGTACCCATTAAATGCTTTTACATATGCCTTTTACAAAGGCAATGCATGAAAACACACACATGCAAATACAAAGCCCTGTTTGTCTGGCAGTTGGCGTTAGTCATGGCTTTCCAACAAAAGTACACTTCATGTTTAGGTTGCCAGCTTGATGGCATCTCAAACCTTAAATTCAAGTGATGGGGCTTAGTGATGTTGCATGACTTCCCATTATTAGACTACAAAAACAAATCTGGTACCAGGTTGGGAGAAAGAATAGCACTAGATTTGAAGGCTTGGAAAAATTAAATTTCTACTGCAAATGTTTGTGCTCTGCTTATCTATCTATCTATCTATCTATCTATCTATCTATCTATCTATCTATCTATCATCTATCTCTATCTATCTATCATCTATCTATCTATCTATCTATCTATCTATCTATCTATCTATCTATCTATATCTATCTATCTATCTATCTATCTATCATCTATCTATCTATCTATCTATCTATCTATCATCTATCTATCTATCTATCTATCTATCTATCTATCTATCTATCATCTATCTCTATCTATCTATATCTATCTATCTATCTATCTATCTATCTATCTATCTATCTCTATCTATCTATCTATCTATCTATCTATCTATCTATCATCTATCTATCTATCTATCTATCTATCTATCTATCTATCTATCATCTATCATCTATCTATCTCTATCTATCATCTATCTATCTATCTATCTATCTATCTATCTATCATCTATCTATCTATCTATCTATCTATCATCTATCTATCTATCTATCTATCTATCTATCTATCTATCTATCTATCATCTATCTATCTATCATCTATCTATCATTTATCTATCATCTATCTATCTATCTATCTATCTATCTATCTATCTATCTATCTATCATCTATCTATCTATCTATCTATCTATCTATCTATCTATCATCTATCTATCATCTATCTATCTATCTATCTATCTATCTATCTATCTATCTATCTATCATGTACCATCTACCTATCATCTATCATCATCAATCAATTGATCTATATCTATCATCTTCTAATCATTTATATCTCTTCTTTTCTACCCAAGTAGGGTACTAAGAACAGGCTGCAGAAGCATTCAAAACATCCAAATCTTAGCACAGCGCAACAAAACTTAAAAACTGATTCACCCCAATTGACTCAGCTCTATGTAAGAACCTCTTACTTGATAACAAATCTAATCAAAATGCCATCTCTGTACTGTTTCAGTTGCATACATCCCCTCCTTAGATGTCTTTCTGTCTGTTACAACCAGCAGCACAAACACACTGGTGCTAGCTTGGAGAGAGAAATTAAGTCCTCGTCTTACAACAACAACTTTCCACGTCACTCAAGGAGTCAGTGCTTTTGATTTCCATTCAAGGCTCAACTTGATAGGTATGTCACTATAATTTGTTTTCTTGTAAAACCGAAAGGGACAATCAGAAGTCTAAGAGTATGTCTGCACTGTAGCAGTGGTAGCTGGTGCCCATGTGGATTGGTAGACTGGAAGGGAGCCTGACGGGAGGTAGAACCAGAGCCAGTGACAGGCGGAAGACCTAATTCTAGTTTTGTCTCCATCCTCCTCCCTACTGGAGGACAACAATGAGGTAACAGTGAGACTGAGAAGGAGGAAGCTGGTAGAAAGGTGAGGAGTTTGCGAATGAGTACCCCATGCACCCTAATGGGCCAGTGTTTATTGCAGACTCAACCTAGCATAGCAGCCATTTCCCCCTCCCTAACAATTTCACTTTGGTAAAGTGGGCTAGGTAGAAATTCACTAACGGCAACTTCATTAAACTACAATGCCCAGAATTCTTTGGGGAAAGCCGTGACAAGACAATTAAATCCACATAATATCAGTATAAATGAATAGGTGAGGGCAGAAATTCTAGTTTGATTTGGATATAGCACCCAAGACGCGGCACATACGGAAAAAGGATGGGAGGAAATGGCTATAAGGGAAGGTCGTTTTGAAAATGCCCGTGAATCCAGTTGTGGCCTAGCTGGTAATATTTCTCCTCAGAGAGAGGGGTCTAGTCCAGGCATAGGCAACCTCGGCTCTCCAGATGTTTTGGGACTACAACTCCCATCACCCCTAGCTAACAGGACCAGTGGTCAGGGATGATGGGAGTTGTAGTCCCAAAACTTCTGGAGGGCCAAGTTTGCATATGCCTGGTCTAGTCTCCAAGTCTTCTGGCTGCTGAAGGGGGGTTATCATGTGGAAGGAAGTGTGATAAAGTATGGGAGTAATTTCTGGGCTGCATTCCACACAGTAAAGTGCAGTAAATTGTACTGATGTTGTAAAACATGACATTTACCTAGTGGTTGCTGCATCTTAGAACTCTTAAATGCCCAGGGCTCTATATATCAGGGTACTTCTGCCTGACAAATGTGAACTGATTTTAGATAAATAAAACCAACAAAGTTCCCCCGAGGAACTCTTGCAAGCTGTGCTTTAGTGAGCTCTCCGGGTATACTATGTTCTTAATCCCCAAACAGAACAAAAAATCCCAAGTGTTTCTTAGGCAGAGTCATAATTGTCCAGCCATTTTATGCTTATGGTGGTCAATTTCTCTCCCCACCCCTTTGGCTTAGCATCAGCTCTACAGCCCACAAATGCCTAGAGGGTAGACTTTTGATTGCACCCTCCAAAAGCCAGGTGCAGGTGATAAAGCGTATATTGCCGACGAAACACTTGCCGGAGGAAGGAGTATAAGCGTCACACTGAAAAGGAAATTCATTAAAACAAAAAAAAGTACAAATGGAGCTCTGTTCTGAATTGATGTGAAGTGGGGTGGTAGGGAAAGGGGAACAAAGGGGACCTGAGGCATTTGTAAGGAGATGGATAGACAGCAAAACCAATAAAGAGATGTTGTAGAGGACTGGGGAGGCTGTTGTAAAGAAGAGGCAACCAAATATAAAACATCTGCTAAGACAGGGATAAGGAATCGGTGGCCCTCCAGATGTTGTTGAACTGCAGATCCCATCATCCCCTGACTATCAACCGTATTGTCGGAGCTGATGGGAGTTATCATCAGTGTACTCGTGTCACCTTGCTCCAAAATTCCTAATGGCTGCTTCCGACAGCTTCATGTGGATAGCAATGGAATATACTGCCCTGCAGCAACCCATAGCTCAAGAGCCAAGGGGCCGAGAAGCACTCATCCAGTGCTACTTTCTGGAACGGTCCTTGGAGCGAAGACTGAAGCTACTGCAGAACAGTGCCCTCAAAAGCCATCTCCTGTAGGTGGTCCAGGAGGAAATCATGGTCAATGGTATCAAAAGCTGATGAGAGAACTTGTAAAAGCAACATTCCGCCTGCCTTTCTCCCTATAGTGGTCATCCATCAGGGTAACCAAAGCAGATTCTGCCTTGAACCTGGGTTTAAACCCAGACCGAAATGGGTCTAGATAATCAGTTTCTTCCAGGAATGCCTGCAGCTGTGTTGCCACAACCCTGTCAAGTAAGGTAAAGGTAAAGGGACCCCTGACCATTAGGTCCAGTCGTGACCGACTCTGGGGTTGCGGCGCTCATCTCGCTTTATTGGCCGAGGGAGCCGGCATACAGCTTCAGGGTCATGTGGCCAGCATGACTAAGCCACTTCTGGCAAACCAAACCAGCGCACGGAAACGCCATTTACCTTCCCGCCTGAGTGGTACCTATTTATCTACTTGTACTTTAACGTGCTTTTGAACTGCTAGGTTGGCAGGAGCAGGGACAGAGCAACGGGAGCTCACCCCGTTGCTGGGATTTGAACTGCCGAACTTCTGATCAGCAAGTCCTAGGCTTTGTGGTTTAGACCACAGTGCCACCCGCACCCCTACCCTGTCAAGTACTTTGCTCAAAAAGGAAGTATTTGTGACGGGGTGGGCATTTTCACCTCCTTCAAAGTGGTTGCTACTTGCCTCCTTTCATGCAGAGACATATTCACCGCAGCCTGAACCCACCCAGTCATGCCACTCAGGCTAGCTTTAGTCAGCAATTGAAGGCAGGGGTCCAAAGGGCATGTCATTGTGTGCATACACATAAGTACCTTGTCAACAACCTCAGACGGAGAAAACTGAAACTGATCTCATGAAACATGACTTGATGGAGCATTAAAAACAACAACACCTTACTTGGGAGTGACTGTATCAGTCCTGGCATCTAGCTTGCTACTGAGATGAATGGCTGTGTTCTCAAGCAATTCCCAGTGAGTCTCTGAGGTGTGCTGGAGTCCATCCCCTGATAGAGGTGTCAACAGCCTATGGATATATGATGTTACATACAGTGGTACCTCGGGTTACAAACACCTCGGGTTACAAACACCTTGGGTTACAAACTCTGCTAACCCAGAAGTAGTACCTCAGGTTAAGAACTTTACCTTAGGATGAGAATGGAAATCGCGTGCTGGCGGCGTGGTGGCAGCAGGAGGCCCATTAGCTAAAGTGGTACCTCAGGTTAAGAACAGTTTCGGGTTAAGAACAGACCTTCGGAACGAATTAGGTTCATAACCAGAGGTACCACTGTATAGGGAAGATGAGCAGGGCTTGGCTAAAACACCCTCACAGGCCAAATGGAGAGGCCTTACAGGCCTCTTTAGGCCTGTGGACCTGAGATTCCTCACCCCTGCCAAGGAGTGTCCATTGTAGGACTGCACCAAGGTCTCCAAGACCCATCTTTCCTAGTCTCAGCCAGTGTTCCCTTTCTTTGGCTCACATTGGCTCCATATCAAGTCAAGCAGCTGCAAAAACAGATTAATTTTTATGAAGGGAATGAATAGGGGGTGAGGGAGAAGCTGCATCAAGGCAATCAAATCTGGAGAGTGGAATGGAATCCATTTAACAAAAATTGTTTACAGTTGCTGCAACTTTGGCATATTTCTTTGTCATGCTTGTAAAAAAAAAACCGTTTGTATAAATGAGTTTCAACTTTGTGACTTTGAACAGCGACCGCAGGAGTTAATCGCCATGTTTGCCTTTGGAATCCTTATGTCACGTCTAAGCCCGCTGGAGTCCTGGAGGGCCATTCAGACAGTGTAATCGCCGTCCAGTTCATTACTGAGCGCAAACTGCTCTTCAGCTTCGGAAAGGATAAGGTGAGCTTGGGAAGGGCCTGAGAAGCGGAGATCATTAGTCTTCCTCTAGACAACACTCTCAATCCAGCAGCTGCTCCACTTTGTAGTGTTCATGACTAAGTCTACTTAACATGGGTAGAAATGGTCTCGTCCTTGGAAGACTCTAAACAAAATGAAGCTTCTAAGACAGGGGTGGGGAACCTCAGGTTTGGGAGCCAAATGCAGCCTTTCAAGCCCTTCTATCTGGTTCTCAAGACTCTCTCTACACCCCTCCTTCCCTAGCCACACCCACTCCCCTCAGGCAACACCCCTCACCACCATTGCTCTTCTTGAGTAGTTTTTGTGCATGTAGAAAACAGCTTATTGTATAAAGGTAAATTTTACATTTGTTGCTCTGCACACTTTTGATGCTGGTCCCACCCAGTACTGAGAAATGTTCCCCTCACATGCGCTAATATATGAAGGAGGCAGAAGGCCATATGAGTTCCATTCTGCTTCTCTCCTAAGATAAGAGCAGATTCATATCTCAAGTGAAAAAGTAGTGTTTCCTTTTCTTTATGGGCTGTTACCAGGAATTAAGTCCACTTAGTATCTCTCAGGTATTCTTCTTCTTCTTCTTCTTGCCTCTTGAGACTCTCTGGTTAGCTATTCATTGCCAATTTTCTCTGTCCTGCTCCCCCCTCCTCTCGATTCTCTTTGAAGGGCTACTTCAACAGCCAGTTCCCCAAGGTTAAAGAACACACCATCTCCCGTGGTTGTATTAAATGGAGTCATCCTTTTAGCACAATGGGTTCTACTCTTCCTGCCCCCCAAATCTGCTCCATATGGTTGTAGGAACCCCTGGAACACATTTGTGGGGCACAAAGGGAGAGGAAAGGGGGAGAAAGTCTCATTGTATAGGCAGAAGTCTTTTCTTTGCATCAATTGGACGACTTCATTGGGCATCAACTCCTGGATTCTACCTTCGGCCTCCAGCCCACCTTTAGCTAGGCTCTCTTCCTTTCTGGTCTTGAGTTGCAATGGCCTTCATTTCACTGTTTCTCACAGCTATGGCAATCCCCTTCTCCATTCGCTGCAGCTGCCACCAGCTGGACCTGCTCTCCCTCCAATCCACTCCAGTCTCTTCATCCTTAGGGATGCTGCCCTTGGGGAATGTCTAGCCACAACCACAATGGCATTTATTTCAATACCTTAAGAAATAACGAGACACCTCTCCACTGAATCTTGTGTTTTGTTTCACTGAAATATCTAGAATGCAAGTCAGCTTTTGCTGCCATTTTAAAAAAATGACTTATCGACATTTCTCAAATTTTTATTGCCACATTTTTACTGGCTCTGGATCAGTTATTTCCATTCCAGGAAAAGCTTCACCTGCCGCATTGGTGTGAGGCTGCTTTTAAATGCACAGAAGCAGGGAAAGTTTGGAACCTTAAGCTAAGATCCTTCATTAGTTGTGTTTCTCATGCCAATCTGAGCCTGCAGCCTTGATTTGTGTCCAGTTAACATGTCCTTAAAAAACAACAAAAACTATTTCCCTGCCACTAAGCCTCTTAATACATTCTGTGACCATTGTTTTGCCTGTAGTGGTTTAGCCCTTATTTTACTGCCTTTTAGCATTCTTGACATTAACATGAATCTGTTTCATTTTGATGGATGAATGGGCACCTGAGCTGGTAGAGTTTATTTACATGCAAACCTCCTGCTCTGCTAGAGCAACCGCCAACATACTGCCAGCCAACCCAAATGACACATCTGCTACGCAGTGCCATGTAGGACAAGGGCTGGAATAAGAAAAGATAAAAAGGCTTCCTTTGCTGAAAGCCTTGGTTTGACAGCTCAGGAAAAAAAGAAATATAGGCGTCCATGATTAGCTTGCACTTCACATCAGATAAGGCCTTGATTTGGGGAGAAAACAACTATTAATTTTAATTTGGTTGCATCCTCATAAGGAAACTAGGATATCTTTCAGTCCAGGGATTTAAGAGTAATGATTTCTAAGAGGTTTGCCTGTGGGAGTAGAAATGACCAGTAGGAAGTTTACTAAACAGTGCATGAAATGACGTCAAATAGTAGTCTGTGGCTGTTGAATTCAGCATCACCAGTCATGGAGTTTATCTCATGTGAGGTAGGTTAGGCTTAGAGACTGTGATTGGCAGGAGGTCACGATGTGAGGCTTCCATTGATGTACTTTCCAAGTGTCCCAATTTTCCATGGACAGTCCTGGAATTATGAAAGCCATTCTAGCTCCTGATTTGATCCTGGAATGTCTGGATTTCCCCTGACAGCACTGCCACCGAGTTTGGGTAGAAGGCGCCACCACCAGGGAGGTCCAGCCCTCCATGACGTGCTAGCTCTGAGGGGCAGGCAGTGGGCAGGGGTACCCTAGGCGGGAATGAAGGGGGAGTGGAGGGCATCCCATTGGTGTAGCTGTGATGGCACTCAGCCTTCTTTTGATAGGAAATGCTCCATGGGGAGGCACAAAAATGGGGGTTGAAGGGGGTCAGTTGGGAAGGGAGTGATAACTCCTAGTGGGGTGGCAACAGAAACAGAGACTCCAGCATTGGGGGCAGAGAGCAGGTGGGGGCATGGCTGGTGCACGTCCTGGGGGCGTGGCATGCCACACGCAAGGGTGTGGCGCGTGTTCTGGTGGCGTGGTGCACCGCTTGCAGGGGCGTGACACCCAGCGCTGGGGGGGGGGCAGCCGCGATGGCACCCCACCGGGATCGTGGTGCTGGGGGCGGTGCGCTCCCCCTGCCCCCTCTTCCTCCACCAGTTAGCATGCCCTCCAACAATCCTCAGATGAAAATGTCCCTATTGTTGGAGGGTATGTGGACAAGCCAGGATTTGAACACAGGCCTCCACAAGTGAAATGCAAGATGGGGGGGGGAGGAGACAAAATTAAGATTCACCTAGTGCAGGGAGGTCCAACAGGTCAATCGCTGGGGGGTGTGTGTGTCTGTGGTAGATCCTGGTCGATCGCGAAACCCTCCTCCCCCCAAAAAAGCTTAACTGCTTTTGTCAATCCAATGGGTAGACCATTGCCAGTTGTTTTATAATGGGAGTAGATTGCAGTCTCTTGTAAGTTGGACATCCCTGACCTAGTGCAACAAAATCACTTCACCTGCCCTGGACCACTCTATCTTCGTCCCTCTGGCAGGTTCCTTGGAATGAGGGAAGGAATCTCTCACCCTTCACAGACTCTGGAAAAGTCTGAGTCCTTTACAAGTGACACAGAAGCTGCCAAAATATTTCCCCAGGCACTTGTTAAAAATTCCTCAGTTCCTCCAGCATCCTTGCTCATCTCCCTCCCAACCTCAGGTAAAGGCAAAGGGGGCCCTTGAGTAAAGATGATTGAATTGGGGTCTACATTTCCCATCTTGCATGGGCCTCTTGCCAGCTTTGCATGGTCCTGCCAGCCTGAACAATATGAAGCCTTCAGAGGACTTGATGAAGCCTATAGAGTACAACTTGTAGTCCTCCATATGGAGCTGGACTCCAGCTCCCATCCACCCCAGCCAGCATGGCTTTTGGTCCTGGATTGTGGGAATTGTAGTCCAACACCATCAGGAGAACCACAGATTCCCCATCCCTGAGGAACTATACCTAAGCTTTGGTTTTACCTATTTCTGCACCTTCTGAGTTAAAAAAAAAGAAGAAGTTTGGTTCTGATTTATTCCTCTCCTCCTTACCATGTGCAGGTCTTAAGGATATGGGACATTCAGCATCAGCTTTGCATCCAAAGGATTTCTGGTTCCTTCCCCAAAAGCCTAGATTTCCATTCCACGCTTTGCTTTGATGAATCCCATGGGCGTCTTTTCATCTCGTTTAACAACCAATTGACATTGCTGGAGATGGAGCAAGATTCAGGCAAAAGCAGAGTTGCCAGTCACAGGAAAGCCGTTACGTGCCTCCTTTACAATTCAGTGCTCCAGCAGGTAAAATAAGAAAGAAAATAGAGCCCCTTTCTGTATTTGTCTGATAAGCATTTCGAACCTTTGATTCACCATTTCTTTATTGCGATTTCAGCAAGTAGAAGCACGGGGGGAAAGGAAACTATGTAATACAAACGTGTATTAATTGTAAGCGTTTGGTGACTTTCCTGCAAAGGATTGTGAGCATTTTGGCTTCCTAAAGAGCTTTGTTTCGCAAGGGTGCCAGTGAATTCAGTATGGCTTAAGTCCATGTACTTAATCTCTGTTCAGAGATTACTTGCTGGCGTTGCAAATGCCATGGACAATAAGTCCTATGCTCCATGCATCCCTCTGAACCTGCACCAAACTTACACCTTCCCATATGACTGGGGTGCCCTGCATGCTTCTTGTAGGTGCTTAAGCACAGTTCGCAACTGTGAATCGATGTATGGAAGCCATTGGGGAAGGGTCACTGAGGGCAATTTGCTCTCTGTTCCATGAATAGACTGCATAAACAGGGCTATCAATGACAACCTCCATACCAAATGAAATTGTGAGAGGCAGCAGGTGGAGGGAGGCACCATTTACATATTTTATTTGCTCATTCTCAATACAGATTTATGTAGCCACAGAGGGCTTGGTTAGAGAGCTACCAAAAATGGTCTCAGGGTGTGTATTGGGAAGGGAGTTGGCAACAGGGACACAGCCCCTAACTTGAATGTGTGTATGTGTATATACATGTGTGTGTGTTTTGTGTGCGTGTGTGTGTGCAAATATATAAAAAAATAGGAACGAAAATATAAAAACGTAAGTTATCTTAATCAAGACTGTTTATGTACGTGTCAAGAGCAGCAGGGACAAAGTACTGGCCAGAGAAGAATGGCAGACCAAGCTGATGAACTATGCTGGCAAAAATGACGGGAAAGATCAGAAATCAGGAAGACCAATTTTTTATTAAGGACTGGATTAACTTTATAACGTATCTTAGAGACCAATGTAAACAGCTGAAATCATTAGCAGGAATACAATAACACTTGAAAAGTAACATGAACTTTGGATACTATGGAGATGTAACAGATAGAATACAGTAAGAGATGCAGGAATAAAATTTAGAAGTGGAAACCAGGGAGGGAGGGAGAGCAATCCAGAGGTTCGAGAGAGCCTTTTGGTGTTTTTCTTTCTTTCTTTTTCCTTTGGATTTGTTATGTTTGTTGCTTATAATTATTATGTAAAACTAAATAATTTTTTTTACAAAAAAGAAAATATAAAAACATCACCAGGTGACAATAAGAATATTCTATCTATCTTAATTTAAGCATAATAATGTAGGCATTCCATATGTCCAAATAGCTATCTAAAGAGGTTATAAGCCACACATTCATATGTAGAAAGGGCAGCAATAACTTCAGAACACTGAGCAGTATGTAGTGGATTTTCGCTCTTCCAGCTCTGTGCACCATTGTTGTTGTTTAGTCGTGTCCGACTTTGTGACCCCATGGACCAGAGCATGCCAGGCACTTCTGTCTTCCACTGCCTCCCGCAGTTTGGTCAAAAGGGCTCACAAATCTGTTAGTCCCCATGCCATACAGAGTGTGTGAATATCCACAGGTTTCTCCAAGACAAGGTTAACATCAACAGTTATTTCGGACCAGACAGAAGACATCATATGCGCAGCCAGTGCAGATGTTGTAGCACAGGTGTGTCATGCTGTTAGCAGTCTACCCCCAACAATAGTCTAGCCAATGCATGTTATACTAGCTGGAGTTTCTGGGTGTGGCCCATGTGCAGCCCAAAATTGCCCACAGCAGTAATCCAGTTTCAAGGTTTTGCAGCCCTGCTTTGAAGTGGCCCAGTTTTATCCGTCCCAGAACAAATTGCTGGAGAACAGCTGTTCCCCGCTCCCAGTGCAGCAGATGCTGCAACTCTGCATTGCTCCATCACCAGTGCCAATCCTAAAAACTAGCAATATTAATATGTTGCTGCTGCTGCTGTTAATATCTTCCTTCCAGTTGCAAATTCACCCGGTTTTGAAATCTTCCTATGAAGTCACCTTACTGCACCTGCCAGGATAGATATAAAATATGCACACGGTGTAATTAGCTGAGATGTGCCTTCTTGTTGGCACATTTCCCCAGAAGTGACTCTCAGTATGGTGGCCCTGGATCACAGTTATGTATTTCATCACAAAATGAAATCAGTTAAATGCAATGCCACTTGGTATGCAAGTTGGGTGTTATTTGTCTTCCCAGCACTGCGGCCCTTGCCATCAGAGCACTACCTGCATCTCAATGAATAGTCAGGCTCGGAAGAAAAGGGAAAGACCCCTGTGATTGATTCCTCCTTCTCCCTCAGCTGCGCCCAACAGCATCTTTTAATCTCCAGATTGAGATTCAGCTAAAGCAAACATAGCTGTATGCTGTGGGGTGATACAGAGCTATGGGGGGGATCGTTTACATTCCCCACCCCTTTAAAAACAACAACCCCGTATTCTTTTGTTTGATTGTGTGTGAGTGCTTTGGAACAAAGCAGGAATCTTGCTGCCTGTCAAATAAAGGCAATAGCTACCCTGAGCGCCATTGCTGTGAATCTGTGATCTGCAGATGTAGGACTCCAACTCCCATTGGCCCCAGCCAGCATGGACAATGTTGCGGGATGGTTAGAATTGGAGTCTCAACAAAATCTGGAGGGCCTCAGGTTCTCCATCCTTGGCTGTAAATTAAGCACTAACCGGCTGCAATCACATCTACGCCTGCATGGGAGTAAGGCTCCGGAATGTCTGTGATTTGGTTGCATCTCCCCCTTTGCAGCTGATACCAAGGGTACAAAAAATTATCAAATTTAAGGTAAAGGTAAAGGGACCCCTCACCATTAGGTCCAGTTGTGACCGACTCTGGGGCTGCAGCACTCATCTCACTTTATTGGCCGAGGGAGCCGGCATACATGTGGCCAGCATGACTAAGTTGCTTCTGGAGAACCAGAGCAGCGCACGGAAACGCCATTTACCTTCCCGCTGGAGTGCTACCTATTTGTCTACTTGCACTTTGACGTGCTGTCGAACTGCTAGGTTGGCAGGAGCAGGGGCCGAGCAACGGGAGCTCACCCTGTCACGGGGATTTGAACCGCCGACCTTCTGATCGGCAAGTCCTAGGCTCTGTGGTTTAACCCACAGCACCACCCTTTACCAAATTTACCAAAGGTAAATTTCACTGTGAGAACAGGATGCTGGACTAAGTTGAACCATTGGTCAGATCCAGCAAGCTCTTCATAACTGAGGACACTATCTCCAGTTTTTCTACCACAGCTCTCTTCCAGCCTCCTTATCTCATAAGCTTTCGGCCATGTGACATTTTCTCTTACTGCTGCATTGTATCTGCTAACAGTGGTATCTTTTGTGTCTGAAAGTGTGCACGCGGGCGGGGGTGCGTGTGGCCTATCTTCTTTGTACTTTATCTTTCAATTTTAAAAAAAAAATCCCTTGGGGACACTTCCAGAATGAAAGGTGTGATTGATTTTTATATATCAATGAAAATATCAGCTCAAATGCACCACAAGGCAAGCAGTTAATACGGCCTGCCTTTCTCCTTAAGTTTCATTGTGAAGCGAAAGGAGAAAGAAGGACCCCCTGTGTCTATTTACCAGGGAGCTGAAACCTTAAGGAGCTTGCTTCCCCCCCTCTTCCCTACCCACACTTTCCCCCCTTGTATATCATTTCTTTTAGTTTGCAAGCCTGTGGGGCAGGAATTATCTTACCACTGATTTCTGTAAATTGCACTGGGAGCCTTTTTGCCTAAAGACTGGGGTTAATGTGGTTCAATAAACAAATAACAAATAAATAGGATTGTTCTGTTGATGTACCTGTCGGCACAGATAAACCACAAGGGAGACGTCCGCAGGGGCCAGGGATGAATTGGAGGAAGATGGGGTTAAATTAGACAGAAGCCTCATGCTGAGAACATCAGGTCACAAAGACAGGGGGGTGGGGAAACCAAGAGACACTAGGGCTTGTTGCTCTTTGGGGATTGACCAAAAATCATGCTTTGGATTCCACAAACAGCTAATGCAAATCACCATTTGGTGTGATGTCTGAACTGAGATTCTGTTTTTTATCTGAACCGTCAACAATATTATCTCACTTAGATCACAATTGCAGACATATAATAGATATGGGCCACTGCTATACATCACTTCTTGGGTGGTTTTTTTTTTTTTTTACTTTTGCATTTGATTTAGCAGTGGGAGAAAAAATTATGAGCTTTTGAGAGCAGATGGAAGACCAGAAAATGACATTTGAGGAATGGGCAAAATTAAATCTGGATCCACTGCTCACAGGAGTGCAAGGCTAAAGTACTTCAAAAATTCAATGTGGAGAGAGGAGTTAGACGAAGCCCAACTCAAGGACCAGTGCTATTCAGCTATGTAATGAATGAGACCAAGTGGAGGTCAATAAGGGAATTTAGCAGACGTGTCTAAGTTGGACAAATATCATGTAAGTTGGACAAATATAATGTGTACAGCATATGGCAAAGCAGTGTTGACATTGAGCCCTCTGGAACTACAAAAAAACAAACAAACTATAAATGAAATGGTAATTTGGCTTGGTACTTGCAGTGATAAAAAATAAGATTTCTAATTGTGCAGGTCTCCCTGAGTCTTAGATCTTCCCAACCTTTATGTGTTGTGTTATTGTAGAACGTGACCCTGTTCTGCTGCTTCAGATTAACGATTATTTCTGCTGCGACTTCACCAGCAGGTGTGCAGGGGTAACATTGCTACATTCCATGCATTACAGCCATCACTGTAATCTGAAAAGAGATCTGTAAACTGCAAGTGTCAATAATGCGATTGGTCGTGTATTTTTGTACAAATCAAGTATTTGGAACCTGAATTAGAGTGACAGCAAAAGTCTAAATGTTGCTAAAGGAAGTTTTCATGCAGAATATTCAAATATCCTGTTAGGATAAAATCCCAAGTGCATAGGACATGGGTATTTTTTTAAAGAAGAATATTTATACAGACAGAGGACCAGTTCACACATTAGGTGTATTAGAGGGCTTTTTTTCAGCTGGAACTCACCGGAACTCAGTTCTGGCACCTCTCAGGTGGGTGCCATTGCCATTACAGTCGTACTTTGGTTGTTGAATGGAAGCCATTCCGGAAGTCCGGTCAACTTCCGAAAACGTTCAACCACATAGGTGTGGCTTCCTATTGGCTGCAGGAGCTTCCTGTACGCAATCAGAAGCCACAGAAGCTGCTTTGGACGTTCGGGTTCCAAAGATTGTTCGCAAACTGGAACACTCACTTCTGGGTTTGCGGTGTTCGGGAGCCAAAACGTTTGAGTCACAAGGTGTTTGGGATCCAAGGTACGACTGTATAAGAGAATGAGGGAAGCGTTCATGGTGAGTTCCGGCACCTCTTTTTCTAGAAAAATAGCACTGGGTGTACACCTAGGAAATTTTAAGTGTATGGCTGTGTACACACTACATCTTCAAAGGACATTCAAAGCACATTCTTTCCCTGAAAATTCTGGGCCCTCTAGTTTACCCCTCTCAGAATTACAATTCCTTTTTTTTTTTAATTCTTTTTATTAAATTCTTCACTGCACAGAAAAAGACATAAAACATTAGAAATAAAACATAACAACACACAAACGAAAGAAAGACAACCAAAAAGAAAACACCAAAAACTAACACACATTACAATTAACAGACAAATCTACTTTAAAACAATAATTGACTTCCCTCCATCTCAGATTGGGCTGTTCAGACCCCATATCTCTCTGCAGTCTATTTCACTAAATCTTTACGTCGCAGGTTTTATATTTCACCTACTGTGATTTTAATATTTCCTAAATTTGCTTCTATATATGTTGTAAATTTGTTCCAATCATTAATAAACTTTATATTTTTCTGATGTCTAATTTTCTGTGTCAACTTGGCTAATTCTATGTACTCAAACAATTTGGTTTGCCATTCTCTAACAGTTGGAATGTTGGAATGTTACAATGCCTAGCAACACTTAATAAACTACAGTGCCCATTATTCTTTCACGGGGAAATGGGCTTTGAATGGGTTTTAAATGTGTAGTGTCTATGAAAGTGAATGTGACAAATGCACGAATCACACATGTCCCCACATCAGGGAGGTGTGACTGGCTATTGAGTGTATGCCCCATGGGAAATGCAGGTGTGCGTCTGCATAATGTTTGAAGTGTCCCTCAATTTGCTAGTAGAGTCGATTGAAAATATTCTGCACACACTGGCTGAAGGCAAGAAACATTGATATTCCTAACTGGAAGCATGGAAGACGTACAGGCAAATAGCCCCATCAGAAGATGTGCACTAAAGAGAGCGTATTTGAGCAGTGCAAGCACTTCTGGTTGTCCAGTGGAACACTCTCTCCTCTCCTTCTCTCACCTGCTGTTCTGGGGGTTCTTCCAACCCACCAGAGTGGATTTGGGGGACGTGCAGGTGCATTCCACTAGCAGAATGGGGTAGTTGAATCTGCCCCAAAGAGCAGAAATTATGATTCCATTACAAAATCAATTCTTCTTCTTCTTCTTCTTTGGCGATCACTCGTAGCCGAGTAAGATTGTCTTCCATAAACACGGTTTTAACAATGAGTCCGTGAGTGACTGTGGAGGCCAATTCTGGGTCCACACGTCCTTCCACAGACATTGAAGACCAATGTGGAAGATGCTGTAGCTCAGTGGTAAAGCACCACATACCCGGTATCCCAGGTCCACTTCCTGGTGTTAAAAGGTTCAGGACGCAGTGATGGGAAGAAATTCTGCCCTGGAGAGCCGTTGCCAGTCAGAGTGCACACTTGTGGGTGAGATGGACAAATAGCCTGACCTCTTAGAAAGTGGATTTCTCTGTGTTTTAATGTGTCTAGATCCAGCCCTGAGCATTGCCTAGCATTGTAACAATCAGCTGGATGAAGCAAATATATATTAATATCTCTCTATCTCTCTATCTCTATCTATATATCTATCTGTATTTCAATATGAGTAGGAATATGAGAGTACCCTTAAATTTTTTTTAAGAAAAAAAGCACTTTATATATGTGTATATGCCCCTTTCATTAGTCAAAATATTTGAAATAAAGGAAGCTGAAAAGTTCTCAATGAGAAAACAGACAGGGAAGGGGAAAGGAGATGGAAAAACAGAAATAGCTCCCTGCCAAACTCCCAACAGTTTCAGTTCTTTTTATTCCTGTGTGCACAGTCTGCCGTGGGCAGATACTCAGAGTGAGAACAAAAGCAAAAGTCAGCAAAACGAAATGAGGTTTTATCTTTTTTCAGTAGGATTTTCCCTACCCTTCCCTGACTTAAACCTGAACTCTAAAGGCAGACTTTAACAGCTAAAACTTAGAATCCTTCCCAAAATGTGCTCAGGCATGAATGTTGGTAAATCTGCAGGTGTGAATGGGAGAGGACTTGCTAATTTGAGGAGCAGCCATAAATAATGCCTTACAGCCCTGTTTACAAGACAAGACGGGTACAAGGAATGCATGTCATTGAGAAGTCGAGTTTGGCTCATTGCTGTCCCCCCACCCCCACCCCTGACAGACCCTACACATATATGCATAAGATCTGCATGTGCAGTCCGGGATCCTGCTGAAAGCAGTGCAGTATCCCCTTGTTGTTGTTTAGTCATTTAGTCGTGTCCGACTCTTTGTGACCCCATGGACCAGAGCATGCCAGGCACTTCTGTCTTCCACTGCCTCCCGCAGTTTGGTCAGACTTATGTTGGTAGCTTCGAGAACACTGTCCAACCATCTCATCCTCTGTTGTCCCCTTCTCCTTGTGCCCTCAATCTTTCCCAACACCAGGGTCTTTTCCAGGGAGTCTTTTCTTCTCATGAGGTGGCCAAAGTATTGGAGCCTCAGCTTCAGGATCTGTCCTTCCAGTGAGCACTCAGAGCTGATTTCCTTAAGAATGGATAGGTTTGATCTTCTTGCAGTCTATGGGACTCTCAAGAGTCTCCTCCAGCACCATAATTCAAAAGCATCAATTCTTTGGCGATCAGCCTTCTTTATGGTCCAGCTCTCACTTCCATACATCACTACTGGGAAAACCATAGCTTTTACTATATGGACCTTTGTTGGCAAGGTGATGTCTCTACTTTTTAAGATGCTGTCTAGGTTTGTCATTGCTTTTCTCCCAAGAAGCAGGCGTGTTTTAATTTCATGGCTGCTGTCACCACAGTATCCCCAGTCACCCCCAAAAGCTTATATACAGATTGTTCAAAAAGTCTCTTGAACATGTTTAGGCATGGGGATGATCCCAGACCCGCCCCCCCCCCCCGTTCCTTCTATACATCATGTCACGCGGGAAAGACTGTTGCCTTTTCCCAAAGGAACATACCATTCTACCAACCAATGCTCCCCTCTACTTTGTGTGTCCCTTTTAAGGGAATAAATATAACAATCACACAGTCCCAACAAGTCTATCTCTTCATCCTTCTTCAACCAAGGCAGGAGGCAGAGCAGGAGCAGGGATTATTGCTCTTTTGAAAGTCATGAGATGACTTTTCTGTTTTTAATGTAGCCTCTAACATTATTCATTGTTTGCTGTTGTGCATTTTGTACATTTACCGTGAACAACTCTAGGAATCTGAACCAAGAGTGGTGGGTAGCGCTGTGGTCTAAACCACTGAGCCTCTTGGGCTTGCTGATCAGAAGGTTGGCAGTTCGAATCCCTGCAATGGGGTGAGCTCCCATGGCTCTGTCCCAGCTCCTGGTAACCTAGCAGTTCAAAAGCACACCAGTGCAAGTAGATAAATAGGTACTGCTGTGGTGGGAAGCTAAACAGTGTTTCTGTGCGCTCTGGTTTCCGTCATGGTGTTCTGTTGCGCCAGAAGCGGTTTATTCATGCTGGCCATATGACCCGGAAAGCTGTCTGTGGACAAACGCTGGCTTCCTCAGCCTGAAGCGAGATGAGTACTGCAGCCCATAGTCGCCTTTGACTGGACTTAACTGTCCAGGGGTCCTTTACCTTTACCTTAAATGGTATCAATGGAAATAATAAATACAAATGTAATAAAGCTGGTTGGGGTTGATGGGAGCTGGAACTACTTCTTCTTCTCTATTATTATTATTATTATTATTATTATTATTATTATTATTATTATTATTTCCCTTTTACACAGGCACAATCTAAATCCCCACCTATAATTATTTATTCCCCATGAATTCCTGACATCCATCCATGGGAAGAAACAGCACAGTGATCCTTCTCTCTGAATCATACTGAATAAAAGGATATAGCCATTCAAAAAAACCAAAAACACACACACAACCTCTCACTGCTTCATGCTGGGCCCAAGAAGCCATAAAACAGCTGTGCTACTCTTTGTTGCTGACTTGATGTTCATACCTTTCAGGTGCTGCCAAGAGTGAGGCTCAGGCAATTTCTTTCCCATTGCTTTGTATTGTAACGACAGGTCTAACTATCCCAGTTCGCTCACTTTTTTTGGAGGAGACCTTCCAATATTACCGGTGGGCAGTGCTCCTGTTATTAAAAGCACATTGGGTTGCAATTAAAATTCCACTTGGGTGCCATTTGTAATGATGGTTTCAGGGCTTTAGAGGAGCACTGCTCATTTGATATGATAAGTATGGAGCATATCACTTCTTCACAAGGAAGATTCGTTTAATTACCAAAGTTGAAGGGCAGCAAACTTATTTCACTTGCTTTGTCTCAGTTGTAACGATAGGTCTTTAAAAACCCTTCACCAAACTTGAATATGCAGGCATTTCAAGTTACTTGCTGACCTTTAGTTGGCCAGCTGGTCAAAAATGCACTCTCCAAAGCACATCTATGGAATAATGACATAATATTTATAAAGCAAGTAACATAGGCATTGTAGCATTTCATTATCTTTGTGGTGAGAAGTGTTGTTGTGATTAAATGTAGGTAACTGTGCTAAACCCCTCATTAGCCTAGGTTTGACTGCTATAACAACCATTGCTATTGTAGGCTAGCAAACAACATTTATCTTGCGTTCGGAACAGACCTGTTTTGATTTCAAAGGTTTAAATCCTGCTTTTGAATTTCCAGATAAAATGTCCAGTGCAGCACGCAATAAATCCAAAACACGCTGAAAACGCCACAACCGCTCAAAAGATTAAATGTGTTAGCAGCAGAAACTCAAGAGATCAACACTCACGGCAGCAAAAATAGGAAAACCATGATACTATAGCAGCTGAAGCAAATGACTCCTTTGTTAAAATAGCTCCACTGACTACCAATCTGTTTCTGGGCACAATTCAAAGTGCTGGTTTGACCTGTAAAGGCCTACATGGCTTCAGTCCAAGCTACCTGAAAGACCACATTCCCTCATATGAACCTGGCTAGGTTTTGAGAACTTCAGGAGATACCCTTCTGTTGGTCCTGCCAGCTTCACAGGAACGCCTGGTGGGGACATGGGAGAGGGCCTTTTTGGTGGCTGCTCCCAGCCTTTCAAATTCCCTCCCCAGAGAAGCTGGACTGGCTCCCTCCTTGTTGTCCTTCCACTAGCAAGTGAAGCCTTTCCTGTCCCAATAGGCTTTTTGGCTGACTGCTTCTAATGAAAGGGCTTGCGTGTGCTGTTTTTATTGTAATTATCTGTATGGTTTTAATAGATTTTTAATGTTTGCATATATAGTTTTGATTCTAACAATGCTTAATTGTTTTTAACAGTTGGTTTTATTTTTGTTAGCTGTTCTTATTTTTATCTGCCTTGAGTCCCTGACAGACAGAAAGCCGGGGTATAAATAAATATATCATAACAAAAAGCACTCAATGTAATATTTAGGGTTGATAAAACTAAATTATTGTTCAGTTCAGACAAATAAGATGCATTGAACCCAAAAGTCAACAAGGAAATACCAGGCAGGCCTCTCGAGAGAGGACATCCCATAAGCAGGACACCACCAATTAAAATTTCATTGTTGTCACCTGCCTTGCGCCTGAAAGCAAAGGCAACCAGAGAAGGTTTTCTGATGAGTAACTTAATGCGAGGGTAAGTTAATATGGTTGTAGCCAATATTTCAAACAACAGGGTCTCAAGCGATTATAGGCTAGTCATTTTATGGGGGGTGGGAATGGAAAACTCCAAGTAATTGCAGCAAAAAAGTGTGGTTTTTCATACCTCCCCCCAAAGGTATTGCTTTGCTGCAGTGGATGTTTGCCCTCAGGGATGAGGATCCAAGTCCCTAGGAGGTGTAAGCCTCTTACCAAAATAATAATAATAATAATAATAATAATAATAATAATAATAATAATAATAATAATTTATTCCTTATACCCTGCTCATCTGGCTGGTCCTCCCCAGCCAGTCTGGATGGCTTCCAACAGAATATTAAATAAAAACAATAAAACATTGAACATTAAAAACTTCCTAAACAGGGCTGCCTTCAGATGTCTTCTAAAAGTCAGAGAGTTGTTTATTTCCTTGACATCTGGTGGGAGGGCGTTCCACAGGGCAGGTGCCACTACCAAGAAGGCCTTCTGCAAGGCCAGGGTTGCAGGTGCAGTGTAGACAATGCAGGATCAAACATGGAAAATCAGTCGAGGTCCAAAATATGAACCAGAGGCACCACCGGACAATAATCTATTTTCACTATCTCAGGGAGTTTGAACAAGGCACAACAGGGAAAAGAGAGCCCTTACTCGGAAGCCACACAGTGACTCTAGGTCCATAGAAGCAAGCTGTATCACAGCTCTCCAGCCTGGACCAGGACCTTCTGGTGCCAGTGTTCTTGATAACGGGGACCACCTCTAAGAGCTCTACATGTTCATTGCTAGATCTCAACCCAGTGGATCTTCAGCACAGTTTCCAGGGGACTCTGTCTCCTGCTTGTTATAAGAATTCTAAGGTTTCATCCAAGGTTTCAAATATTAAAAACGTTCATAAATGTACAAGGCAAACACATAAGTATATAAATCACGTGTCTGAAATAGTACAGGAGAGCAATCCTGAAGCCATTTTGACTCCCAAATTGACCTTGATCTATTTCTCTGCAAGGAGGGAGAAAATGGGGAAAGCCTTCCCTTTGTCTTTTTGCTTACAAATCCTGTCTTAAGGGCATATTTGTGTATGAATAGGGCGAGCCTGTGATCTGGATTCAGGAACTAAAGTGTTAACCATCACAAAAGAATGGCCAGGATGCCCAGGTAGGGCAATCACTGACCATTAACAGGTTTCCTGGCAGACAGGATTTCTGCTGTAGACCGCCTCCTTCTGTGATGTATGTATGATGTTTTGGGGGGTGGTCTTGAGCTACAGGGTGGGCAATTTCAAAAGTCTATATAAGGGCTTGCACACCATTGTTCTGGGTTCCTCCTCCCTCCTGCATGTGGTGAGTGAGGACCATGTTGCAACTGTTTAATAAAGATCAGGCTTACTAGCTGCTTTGCTTCTCAATATTCTCTAGTTGGCCTCTGTTATTTTCTCCTATCGATAGGGAACCTACTTAAGGACTCTATAAGGGGTCTTGGGTACCCCATAAGGGAAAAGGAGCAGTTTTTTCTGAGGACTCCGATACCATATCCCCAAATGGCAGCCTTCTCTTGCTTTGATTTTTAGGTATGTTGAGCAAATACTATTCTAGGTTGTATCTAAGTCATACTCAGAACAGACCTACTTAAATCAGTATACAAATTTGTCAAGCTCATTGTTTTCAGTGGGTCTTCTCTTGAGTATGGCTTAGTTGGATACAATTCTCTGAGTACAGGCAGCGACCATTTTATGCGTGTCCAACATTGTGTGTGACCACGCACACAAGCATTGTACCAAACCTGGAAGAGAACCAAAAATGTCACAAGAACATCAGAGAAAGGGGTAAAACAGGTTGGGTGCATAGGCAGAATGGGGCGGGACTGCCTTACGTGGGCCAATGTGTGTGGGGGTCCAGAGCGTAACCCCCCCCACACAAATATGCCCATGTTGAAAAACCATATATTGCTTTTGTCGCTCGGACTTTTAAAGCTACAAGCTGGGAGAGGTTGTCTATCCCTGTGCCAGAATAAGACTGATAGGCTCCAACTCTTCTGCAATAAATCACACATAAAATGGTGAAGAAAATGTAATTTTATGAGTAACATAGCATGCCCTGGACTTGAAGCTATCATAGGAGACTGAGCATGATCTGTCTCCAAATGGACTTTCTTCCAATCTGACCACACAGTTAATTTTTTTAATTAAAGCTAATGCATACTGAGACATTTCCTAGATCAGCTTTAAAGATCCATTACTCAATGGATCAATTGCTGTGATAAAGTGAGGCTGGTTTATCTCATGGCACTGTACAAAGCGCTTTGTCTGGTGCACCCTTATAATTTCAGCTGGAAAATTCTCTGTTGCACTTCTTGCTGCTAAGGACACATTGTCCCCCTCTGGATTGGGGTATTATCTGCAGAAGGAACAAGTCACCTCTTTTCTCCCTTGAATGATAATGGCAGTTAAATCATTATTCTTTAGTTAAACGGAGCTTGCTGGGAAGGCAGGTATTTAAGATAGGATAAGAAGCAGTCCATAAACTTTAATGGGGAGGGGGAGATAAATCTTCTAATGAGTTGAAAGAAAGAAGATGAGAAAATCAATGCCGACATTTTTCGGATTTGCATTTCAAATGTTGGCAATTATATAAGTGAAGTTCACGTATGTGTAAGATTATAGTAATGAAGGTGTTTGTGTGGAAGGAGATGCGGAGAGCAAACAAGCAAGGTTTTCATTCCAGAAACTCTCTCCCCCTCCTTCTTCCTTAGGTAATCAGCTCAGATGCTGGATCTACTGTTATCTTCTGGCTGATTGATACTGGGCAGAAAATCAAAGAGTTTACAGGTTGCCATGGCAATGCTGAGATCAGTACTATGGCTCTCGATGGGACTCAGACCAGACTCTTCACCGGAAGCACAGATGGAACCGTAAAGGTGTGTATGTGTTTGTGTCAGGGGAGAAGCCACTTCACTCAACATGCAATTTCGCAGACTACATGGGCTAACAACAGTGCATGGCTCTGTTGTAGGAGTTGTAGGGGGCTACATGGGCTAACAACAGTGCATGGCTCTGTTGTAGGAGTTGTAGGGGGTAAATATTAGCAACTGGATTCTGGAATGACAAAATGGTAAAGGGAAACAGATGTTCAAATCTGTGTATTTGAAGAAGTGTGCATGCACATGAAAGCTTATACCAAGAACAAACTTAGTTGGTCTCTAAGGTGCCACTGGACAATATGTTGTTGTTGTTTAGTCGTTTAGTCGTGTCCGACTCTTCGTGACCCCATGGACCAGAGCACGCCAGGCACTCCTGTCTTCCACTGCCTCCCACAGTTTGGTCAAACTCATGCTGGTAGCTTCGAGAACACTATCCAACCATCTCGTCCTCTGTCATCCCCTTCTCCTTGTGCCCTCCATCTTTCCCCACATCAGGTTCTTTTCCAGGGAGTCTTCTCTTCTCATGAGGTGGCCAAAGTATTGGAGTCTCAGCTTCAGGATCTGTCCTTCCAGTGAGCACTGAGGGGTGATTTCCTTAAGAATGCATAGATTTGATCTTCTTGAGCAGGAACCGGCAAGGCACTCCAGTATCCCTGCCAAGAAAACTCCATGGACAAAGACAACTGGACTATATATATATATATATATATATATATATATGTATAGTCCAGTTGTATAGCCATATATATATGGCTGGAATTTATTTGAATTCCCCCCCACAAATTTATCCCATTGGTTTCAATGGAACCTTTGTTGAGCTCACTTTGCCAAGACCCGATCCATTACCAGTATTTCAATTGCCAGCTTTATATAGAATAAAAAGTGTTCTCTGCCTTCGGTGGGATGGAGAAGGCATGGTGATAGTACTTCAGAATGTAGTTGGGATGCTACATTTTGGGAGTGCTTTTTTACATTAGAAACTCTTACATAATAAAAGCTAAGCATGTTAGATCAAAGACTTGGCTCCTTGACGGGCTAGCTTTTGATGAGAAGGGGTGGTAAGGAGAAGCATGAAGTTATTCAATGCACCACATGCATGTTGAAAAGATTATGGTCTATCCTTGCCTACAAAAATGGAGATAATGTTTTAACCTCCAGTGGAAAGTGCTTTGAGAGTTATGCCGAAGTGCAACAGCTCTTCAACCATTTATGCTTAATTCAGCACATAATTCCTTCAGTTCAGGAAACCTTTCCTGCTTTAATTAGCAGCAATTAAAAAGCTTTTGGGATTACTGGAGTTTTGCATACAGGGCATGTTTTTACCCACCCTTGTTAGCAAAGGAGAGGAACGATGATATAAATACAAAATAAATACCAATATTTTATTTCCATGTGGTCAGTTCTTCTGGCTGGCAATTATTGTCTGCCTAACAGGAATCACGGCAGAATAATTATAGTAGAGATGGATGGAGCTCACACTGAATTAGATTGGAAATAAGCCAAGCCATACCAAAAAAGCAGGAAATGGCTTGTCTCATATCAAGTCCAATCCAGATTTGACTCCCCCCTTTGACGATAGTCAGAGATCATTTACAGACCTCCGAGTTCCCTGGATTCATGCAGATGAGAGATCAGTCCTTGAAGTATGGGAGGCGGAAAGTTTGCAACAGCTGAAAGTGCTGCTGGAGAGGGGAAATCCAACTCACCATGGAAGACTAGATTTTTGGTGCAGAGGTGGGTGATCTGCAGGAGGCCTATGGTGCTAATCTTTCATTCTGGGCCTCATATTCCAACTACTAAAAATATCTTTGTTTGTTTTGCTAAGCAGATATCACTTTCCTGCTTAGTTGAAACAGTAATTGTTGTTAAGGACCATGATTTCCATACCCATTGTATAAAGTAATGAAATCTCTTAGGTTGGAGTCCTGATCATATTGGTTCAAAATTAAGCACAGTGCTTTTTTTCTGGGGGGACACGGGGGTACACATGCCCCTAAGCATTTTGTGAATCTTTGTACTTTTACTGTTCATTTACTGTACAGTGGTACCTCTGGATGCAAATGGGATCCATTCCGGAACCCCATTCGCATTATGAGCAGAATGCAACCCGCGTCTGTGCGTGTGCGGGTCACGAATCGCTGTGTCTGTGCATGCATGTGACATCATTCTGAGCGTCTGCGCATGCTCGAGCGGCGAAACCCGGAAGTAACCTGTTCGGAAACTTCCGGGTCGCCGCAGGACGCAACCTGAAAAGATTTAACCTGAAGCGTCTTTAACCCAAGGTATGACTGTATTTATTCTCCCTGATTTAAAATCTATAAAATGGTGATTTTCTTGAGTCAAAATGAAAGTATCCCTAAACATTTCTTTAGGAAAAAAAGCACTGATTAAGCCCTATTGAATTCATTGAGGCATTCTCCCAGTTCAGTCAGTTTAGGATTGCAACCCTACTGGTTTAAGAAAATCAGGGCTGTGTTTTCAAAAGCCATTGTTCCATTTCAGCTAAAGTTATTGATGACCAAACTGAGTTGGTAATGGCTAAAATCCCATGCAGTTGTTACAATTACGTACAGTGAATGTGCTTAGGGCCCTCACCCATAACCTCTATGTGCTCAGCTGAACATTCCCATATACTGTATATTTTGCTCTACAAGACTCACTTTTTCCCTCCTAAAAAGTAAGGGGAAATGTGTGTGCGTCTTATAGAGCTATCCCAGAAGCCAGAACAGCAAGAGGGATCACTGCTTTCGCTGCGCAGCGATCCCTCTTGCAGTTCTGGCTTCTGGGATTCAGAATATTTTTTTTCTTGTTTTCCTTCTCCAAAAACTAGGTGCGTCTTATGGTCTGGTGCGTCTTATAGAGCGAAAAATACAGTACCTGTATTCCTGCTTGCAAGATAATAACCCAATGTTCGTACAGTTGTACATGTGTAAAATCCACTGAGACATTCAGCTGAACACACAGGTGGAATCTACACACATATAAAAAACATTCTGAAAATGCCTTTTTTAAAAAAGCGTTTAAAAAAATATATTGACTTTTCCATAAGGCTCATCGCCATCTTAGTGTCACATTGTATATTGCACTTAAAACACACTTAAAATGTTTTCTTTGCAGATGTATAGCTGAGTCCACAGAGATCTCCCCCCGCCATTTCTCTTGCACTTCCACTGTGCATTAGGAATGGGGAACCTGTGGTCCTCCACATGTTGTTGGCCTCCAACTCTGATCAGCCCCAACCAGCATGGTCAATAGTCAGGGATGATGGGAACTGGAGTACACCAGCATCTTTTGGACTTCAGCATCTGCATAGCTCCTGGGTTCAGTCTGGTCCAGGTTCATGAATGTCCTCTTACTCAGCTTTATTCTTCCATAACTGTACTGAGAAAAGCAACTGCATTTTTTCTATAAGTGTGAGCACATCAGTCTCACACAGCAGAGTCCTTCCCACCGCATGTTATGTGATCCTTTTAATGGAAGATTACAAGGACAAAAGCTGGGATCTCCTGCATGATCTCCTGTGTCCTACCAACAAGCAATGTTCCACCCCCACCTACATTAAATAGGTCTATGTAGCGTGTCTTAGCAATGTTTATGTTCTTGCATGTTTTTTTAAAAATCAAATCAGCAAATCCTTACCCTCTTTCCATTTATCATCTTTAAGTTTGTACCTTAACATATCACAACTCCAATATTTCCATCCACAAATTCATTTTTGCATACTCTTTCTAGCTTTGTCACTAATACCCCTTATTTTCAATCCAACATCATTTTAACATTCATAAATTTTACACTGTTTCTGTAAATAGTCTTTAAATTTCTTCCAGTCCTCTTCCACCAGCTCTTCTCCCAGGTCTCGGATTCTGCCAGTCATTTCCGCCAATTCCATATAGTCCATTACTTTCATCTGCCATTCTTCCAGGGTGGGTAGATCTTGTGTCTTCCAATACTTTGTGATGAGTATTCTTGCTGCTGCTGTAGCGTATGTTCTTGCATGTTTTGATGTGTTGCTTCTGAAATTACCAAGAGACATTTCCTACTTTGTTTTTTGTCATATTGTTTTCCTAATTTAAATTGCAGATCTGGGACTTCAACGGACATTGTCACCATAAGCTCAATGCTGGAAGAGACCGAGCAGTTGAAATCTCTCAGATCATGGTGCTAAGCTGGACTATATTAGTTCTGGGCTGGGACAGGTACTGTGTAAATATCAAGTTGCAATGTTGGAGAATGTGCAAATTGGAAAAGTGTACTTTTTTTGCTTCCATTTCTGGAGATAACATCAACTAATGCTTATCTCTCCAGGCTGTCACACCAATTCAAGGGCTGTTTGATAACTGAATCCAAGAACAGATTTAGCAGTGTCTGTGTGTCATCTGAGAAAGGATGTGATATTCAAAGGTGCAGCGTAGCAGGAAAGAATCTCATCTGTCTTGATCAGGGACACCATTTTAGATTTCCTTGAGGGGGAGTGGGGAAGTGAGTCTTTCCAAAAGGTTCTGTGGGAAATGTCCTTGGATGTAGTCAAGACTAAATTGCACAATGGCTCCCCTTTATCACATACACAGCCCAACAGGACAATGACAATAATCCACCAACAGCATACAAATCAATATGGCTAACTTGATCCAAAACACCCACCCACCTCACTCACACACGAAAACAAAGATCACCACAGCCAATCACAAACAAACAATCACATCCTAGGCCAACCCCAACCTCTCTCACCACCAAAGGAACACAAGTGAATAACACAAGCACGCTGACACCAAACTACATACATTAAGCATAATAGAAACACCGCTACCCTACCCCCATCCATCTCCCCTCCCTCCACCCTCCTTTCTTTTCTTTTTTTCTTTTCTTTTTTCTTCTCCCCCTAATGCCTCAACAAATGAAATGGATTTGTAAAAATGTTACACGGGGGAAAAAAATATGAGGCATTATACTTACACTGTAAAACAAGAAAACCCTTAATAAAATATATTTAAAAAAACAACAACAACAAAACAATGTATTTTAGAAAGTTGTTTTTTTTACCTGTCACTAAAGCAACCTTTCCATCCTGGTGCCCTCTATATCTTTTGGATTCCAACTCCAATCAGTCCCAATTGGCATAGCCAGGATGATGGGAGTTGTAGTCTGAAATCTGAAGGCCACCAGGTTGGGGCAGCTGAATTATAGCAAAGTGTATAACCTAACCTCCCTTTTTAATTTAAACACGGGGATATGGTCCTCCTGCTAATGCATGCCTAGGGTGATATTTCGTGAGCAAGAAAGACCACAACACAGTGATAAAGCATTTGGTTTGCATGGAGAAGGTCTTGGCATGCTGTCCTTGGGATCCTGGCAAATACTATTTCCAGTTAAGGGTCACGGGAAACACTATTTCCCAAGACCCCCATGTCCCTCTAACCATTCCACAGGCCCAACAACCTGGTTTGCATGCAGAAGGTCTCAGGTTCAGTCCTTGGCATCCTTTATAAGGATCCTTGCAAATACTGTTTCCAGTTAAGGGTCATGGGAAACACTATTTCCCAAGACCCCCTGTCCCTCTACCCATTCCACAGGACCAACAACCCTAGATCCCCAGTGCTGGCTATTAAAAAAAAAGTGATGCAAGGGCAAACAAATTTCACATCTACTGTAGCCATTGTGGTAGACAATCCTTTTGTCTCTACCACACAGAAGGGTTGTTAACCTGTTTTTCTCTTCTAAAAGTGACCCAACACGGAGAAGCTTAATTCCCTTCAGGTAGCCCAGTTCTCCGAAGGCCTGATGAGTGCATGAACTGGTGTTCTGTGTTGGGTGGGGTGGCAACCAATTTCATGACACTCAAACGTGTCCTAGTTGAGCCCTTGTGGGATTACTCTCACGTGTAATATTCTAGCACTGCTTTATTTGGTGAGTTCTTTACTTTAAAAAAGGTGGGGTTTTTTGTTTTTTTGCTGGAGGTAGAGAAAGCCATTAAAATTGTTTAAAGATCCTGGCAGGGAAGGGATGAGCTATATATTTCCTCCACCAAGATGTTCTGCAAAAAATAATGGCAGGACTTAATTAGAAACCCTTCTGTCCATAAATTTGAAAACTTAGACAACACTCAAAGGCTGCTTCCTCTATAGAGGCAGGGGCTCATTGCTGTTGTTCACAATAAAATTATGTGGATGGTCTGGAAATTAGGGTGAGATTAATTGCTTTTTGTGCATATTTCTTTTCCTTTGAAATTATTTTTCTACAGGTCCAGAATCTTCCTCCCTTCCCCCCGTCTCTCTCTCCCCCACCTACAAATTCTCACTTGCTATAGTGGAAAATAGCTTAGATGAAGACTGTCAGAGAATTCCAACATAAGCAGAAGCAGGAATGGAAATTGCTAATATTTTTTTTATCCATTCCATGTCCAAAATGGAAATCAGTACAGCAGATATTAGTATTTGCTGTTGCTGTCTTTAGTTCCAGAACAATATGTAATTGATTGCCTCTCTCCCATTTGCGTTCTGCTTCCTTTACAAGGAAATTAATGAGGTGGAATAAGATGATGGTGATAGAACTTACATAATAAATTATGTACATTATGTAATTTCACCACAGTGGGCAGAGAGATAAACAACATAGTGCTTGGCAGAAGTTGAACTGCAGTAGAACAGAAACAGTGCTGCATGCAATTAACACAGTGTTGAACAGGAAATGATTCCTTCTTACATCCCTAGCTTTGGGCCCAGAGACCAAAATTCTCCTTTTCCATCACCTCTTTCCCACTGCAGCATATTTTGTCCCCCACTAAAAAGCCAGTTCTGATGGCCAGGCACCCTTCAGCAAGTTTTGAGCTGTAGCTATGAACGAATCTGTCAATTTTGATTTCTCTCATTTTCTCATTTTTCCAGTCTTAGGTTCATTCCTCCATGTTTCTTCATCAGTTCACAATTTTTTTAAATTGAATAAGTCCTCATGAAAATCTGTCAGCATCTGAGAACTCAGATATACATACATTTTTGCCTAATAAAACACATTTTTTGTATGTTATTTTCATTAATATATGCCTTTCTATACATATTTCCCCCCATTGTGCACATTTTTCTGGACATTGCTTCTCTGGAAGTGCAAATTTCTCAGGATGGCTGCATTTCAGTTCATTTCTTGTTTGGGAAAGTTTGAATATGCAAACTGAAACAAATTCCCCTCCCCTCCCTAATGGGATATTGTGGAGAAGAAGCTTTAGAAGGTAGAGCTTGGAAACCAGAGTCTCTCTATTCCTCTGTCCCCCACACATACACACACATTAACAAAATATTGTGGAAGAGGTTCTTTGTAGCCAAGTCAGTGCTATTTACAGAACCAACATTATGAGACAACAGAGCCTTCATTTATTTTACAAAGTCTGTGTAGCTGCTAGTTACCCAAAGAGAAAGGTTATCACTGAGGTCTATACCTTACCTTAGTCACATGATAATTGATTGTGTTTATCGTTTGATAAAGTGGATGCATGGAATGCCTCTCATCAGTTATTATGGGTTATTGGGCTGGCCAGTTACCGAACAGACGCCACACTGATAGGTGATGACTATCAAGTGTGTTCTATCACCTGTGCATAAATTGAAGATCATCCTTCCATTGCTTTTCTCCGCCGAAGGGTACTGCATTCATCTGATAAAGCAGCTCTCTTCATAGCAATTAGCCACTTACTCCATACCATCAAATGATTACACGATGGTTGCACTTGTTGAACATGACATTGGGAATCGGCTCAAAACAGGGACAAAGTAAAACACTGTTCAAAGATTTAAATGTACTTTGAAACTGTGTAAGTGGTGGGCCGACCCTATCATTGGGAAAAGTGTGGCAGCCACCTCAGGCGGCAGAAGCCAGGGGCAGGGGAGCAGCAACAACAAAGGCAGTGCTGTGTGTGCCACATGGTCTGCCCGGCACATCCTCAGCCAATCTCTTGCCCTCAGGTGTGGTGAGGACATGACAACATTAAAGAAATATTTTTCTGGTCAGCATCTGTTATGTGTATTGGGGGAGGCACCATCTTGTCACCTTAGGCAGCAAAATGTCTTGGGCTGGCCCTGGTAGCTGGTATCTTGTAGCTATGAAATTTCATTAGGCAAAATTCTGCTTCATCCAATATAGGAAGTGGACTGAGAAGGCGGCTAGTGCAGCAAATAGGATTGTCAGAGAATTCTGGCAGAAAGAGAAGCAGAAATTGCCCCATTACTCACCCATTTCCAGAGCAAAAATCAGTTCAGCGAATGGGATTCACGTTCGTTGTTGCTGTTGCTTTCATTCTCCAAATGGTTTGTAATTGACCCTAATTTGTGTGGGGGCAAATGCTTTCAGCCTGTAATTGGTGTGTAAACCCCCCCCCCAAAATGCATTATGCTTCTTTGCATTTACATGCGAAAAGAAAGTTAAATCCTTGTGATTTACAAAATTAATTACGTAAGTGGTATAATACTGTCAAAGTGGAGATTGAGGTGAATAATGTTTTGGGCAGAAGGCGAACTGCAACAGAGGTGAAACAGTGTTGCATGTGATGAATACAGGGTGGAATGGAAAACGATGCCTTCTTATACCCCTTGCAGTAAGTTCAGTGACTGGAAATTTATTTTGTTCTGTCACAGGAGTGGGCTGGCCAGTAATCACATAGTTCAAAGATGTAGTTAACTGTTAGCAAAAATTCAGTCTCCACAGTCTTGGTTGAGGGTCAGGCCTAATGAGCAGAGCAGCTCATTTCCCAGTGACTTTCCTCCATGAAAATCAGTTGCCAAGACTGAAAGTCTCCACTCCTCACATCCATTTAAGTCCCCTCGTCTCCAGGCTTTCCCCCAAACAATTGGAGACAGTGCTTGCGTTCAGCCGACCTCTCCTTCACCCTTTTCATGCCCCTTCTGGTTCTGAGAGACAAAGAGGGAGGGGAGCTTGTGGCAGCAGGAAGGGGAGACACCTGTGAGTCTTCGCCAGATGACTCATCTCTGCCTCTTGGCCTTCTTCCACCCACTCTCCTGCTTCAGCTTCTATCACTGATTTTTGACTTCTGTCTGCCACAGACTCTCCCTGCTCTTTTGTTACCTCCTCAGCTGCTGACATGTCCTCTTCCCAGTCCTTTCCCTCTTCTCCCTGAAACCATTCATCATTGTCCCACCACCACTTCCTGGGTTCTAAGCCTTCTTCCATTGGTGGTTCTCCAGCTGGTTCCTCCCACCATCCCTCTGCATCCAACCAGTTCATGACACTAACTCTCCCTGCACTCCCAGAGGGCCCACTCATTTAAACAGATCCAGTGCTTTTTTCTGGGGGGACACAGGGGTACGCATACCCCTAAACATTTTGTGAATCTAACAGGAGAAGAAACTAATTTTTTAAATTTTTTTTAGTTTCTTCTCTAGCACGGTGAATCGTCAGTTCTGTTGAATAGCATGGTGAATTGCCAGTTCCATTGCTACCCCTAATGGCGGTCTCATTTCCTGTCCCTGTATTTCCTGAGTCTCAGACAAAAGCGAGCGTTTAATGTGTGAAGTAGGAGTTGGACTCTAGCATGGTGATTGGTCAGTTTCGTTGTTACCGCCTCCGATGGCAGCTTCATTTCCTTTCCTGGTGATTTTCTTGAGTCAAAATGAGAGTACCCTAAACATTTTTTTAAGAAAAAAGAAGAAGCACTGAACAGATCTCTCATGGGTGGGTTTGCAATTGAAGAGTTGAGCAGTGTATCTCAAGGCTATGGAGTCAATCTGGGGGCTTCTAGTTGCTGACCACAAGTATAGAGGAACAGAGGCGCAAAGACTCCAAATAGCAAAAGTAAGAAGGAAGGATAATGAGGATGCAAAGAACACATCCTGGTAAGGGCTAAAAATAAAGACACTACATAATCTAAATCATCAGTTCATGAATGTTAAACCTGAAGGAAGTGCACAAACAAGTGGGAAGCGGTCTTTTTATAGGGGAGAGACTGGTGGGTGATGTGCAGAGTTACTGCTGCCATTGCTCATTAGTCTCTATCTGATTCTAGACATGACACATTTGTGTGCACTTTCTGTTTTCCTGAATGTCCCATCCAACGTCTTTTGCCTAATTGGAAGATGCACAAGTTGTCCGTCCATCATGAACTTGAACATCTTTTAAGGGATGAGAGGGGAGAATGAAGCGGGCAAATGAGCTGCGAAACGCAGTGGGACAGGAAGTGTGAGGCACTTACGGTTATGCTATTAAAAATTCATAATAAGTAAACAAGGTGCCTAGAGGTTTGCAGTCTTAAAAATCTCCTGTAGCATAGCGTGAGTGCGTGATGATATCAAAATCTGGGTTTTCTCCCCTCGAGCCTGTTCTGTCTGATACTGCTCAGCTGTGGACCCTGGCTTCTCCTCATTTCTTCTGAGCAAATTCTATTGGCAGGGGAAATAAAAAATCAATGTAAATATGCTTAAAGAGAATGGAAAATAGGGGCAGCGCTGCTTGCTCTACAAAGCCTGCTTTAGTCAGGATAAGTGTTGTGGTTTTATAAACTATAGATTAGGCAGGATTAAGGGGATTCAACCTCTGCTTGCTGGTCTCTACTCTCTCAGCAGAGTGACAAAAAAAAATTCCTTATTTCAAGGTACTGTTCTTTTTCTGCAAGCCCTTAGTTCCAGGGGGAAAATACATCCTAAATATGACTCTGAGGTAACCAAGGCAGGAGAGTGTGAACACCTCATCCATATTCTATTGCATTCAGACACAACAAATTAACTCTCTGCTGTATCTTAGAGACAAATCAGCCCCCCCCCCCCGCCCAAGTCCTATGTCACTCTCTCCTCTTGGGCTAGGCTGGGGATTGAGAACTTCAACTTCAGTTGAGACAGGGAAATCTTCAACAGGCACCCAGAAAGACAACAGGGATGTAGGATATGCAAAAGGTGGAAATTTCAACAAGTGTTAGAGACTTGGCTTTTAGTTTGCTCTCTAAGATGGCTTTCAGCTTATAAAATGGCTCCAGCCTGGCTCTCCAAAGTGGACCTCTGGTCTCCACTCCTTCACAAGGAGGGACCGCTGCACTAAAATCCTGATTCTGACACCATACAGGATACTTTCTAATTAGGCGGTATCTGCAGAATACCCTCACCTGCAGAGGGTATCCTCTTAGAGGGACGCGGGTGGCCCTGTGGTCTAAACCACTGAGCCTCTTGGACTTGCTGATTGGAAGGTTGGTGGTTCGAATCCCTGCGACGGAGTGCAGCGTCGGAGCATAATGCCTGTGCTGCCCAGAGTGGGCGTGCTCCCGAGGGGGGAGGGACACAGAGAGTGCCCTCCCATGTGTCACAGTTCAGGGCAGGAGAGGGGCGGGGAAGCTGCTGCTCACTTTCCTCCTGTTCTCCGCAGCCGGGTCAGACATTACCCAGCAACGGAGCTGCTGCGGCTGGGTGTGCCTCGCCATGGCTGAGGAGGGCTGAGGAAGAGCTGCTGCCACCGGGTGCGAGGTGTGCGGCCCACTCGCCTTCCATTTTGTCACCCCCCTCAGTCATGACACCTGGGGAGCACTGCACCCACCGCACTCCCTTCCTACACCTCTGATGGAGTGAGCTCCCGTTGCTCTGTCCCAGCTCCTGCCAACCCAGCAGTTTGAAAGCACACCAGTGCAAGTAGATAAAAAGGTACTGCTGTGGTGGGAAGGTAAATGGCATTTCCATGTGCTCTGGTTTCCACCATGGTGTCCCGTTGCTTCAGAAGTGGTTTAGTCATGCTGGCCACATGACCCGGAAGCTGTACACCGGCTCCCTCGGCCGCTAAAGCGAGATGAGCACCGCAACCCCAGAGTCGGTCACGACTAGACCTAATGGTAGGGGTCCCTTTACCTTTTAAGAACCAAAAAACTGTGGCAATTGGGTCTCCTGTGGAGAGTTGTGGAATCACTTGGGGTGGGGCGGGCAAATAGATTCAAAACCTTTCAGATTTTGCACTTTCGCAGAACATTTTCCAGTTCTCGCTAGGTATATTGGATTTGCCCCCCAGAGTATTGTGCCAGTCAGGCTTCTATGAGGTCTGTCTCCCTTTTTCTCCCTGAAGGAATAATTCATAAGGGATTGCCTCAGGGCAGAGGTGTTCTCTGTTTGCGCAGACTTGAAAAGCAGAACCACCTCAGACTGGCTACATGCAGTTTAGAAGCAGAGCGCCCCGTAACATTGATCTAAAAATATATTCCCTAACCCTCTTTTGACTTTGAAGTCAAGCACATTTAAATAGGTATTTTTGGAAATAAAAAAAGACACAGGAATACGCAAGACTGCTGGTGATGGGCGAATGGACCACTGAATGTGTGGGAAGGGGGAATTGCTCCCACTGTCTCTGCATTCTGGTGTGAATTAAATAGTCTTGCTAGGTCCCAAGTTTTGGGGTTCGATTTGAAGGCGTCAGGGTGGCAAGTTTAAATCTCAGCACCCGTCAGTCTCAAATTACTCATTTTTGACACCTGGATATAGGGTTTTTTGCAACAGGATGATTTTTTTAAACACTACTTATCCTCAAATAGAAAACATTGCCATGAGAGGCTCCCTCCACCTCTTCAGTATTTTCACAAGTTTTCCATCTTTCCAGGAATGGAAAGTTGGGAAGAAATACTTCCAAATGAAGAAAGGCTTTACAATGAAATGTTTGAGTTGGAGGTCCAGATCCAGATTGGGAACCTGGTGTGTATGGAGTCTGGGGAAACTTTTTGCCCTGTGCTGCAGTTAGCAACCATGGGGGCTTTGATCAGACTTGAGACTACAGTGGGAGACAAATTTTTATTTTATTTACTTGTTCCATAAAATGCTTATACCACTTTATTGTAACTCCCCCCCTCAAAGCAGTTCTAATCTCTACACCAACATCCTAATCCCCACAAACATAAGCTGTGTGGTACAGTGGTTGAAGTATGGTCAAACCTCGGTTGTTGAATGTTGTTGTCAGTTGTTCTGAAACGTTTGACAACACAAAACTGAAAGCAGAAGACTCAATACAATAGGGAAACTCAAAACGGAAGCTGCATAGCATGTTCGCCTTCCGAAAATCGTTTGATCGCCAAAACTTTCGAAAACGGAGCCGTTCGAGAACCGAGGTTTGACTCTATTGGACTAGCACTTGGGACACCAGTGTTCAAATTCCCAGTCAGCCATGAAGCTCACAGGGTTTGCGCAACTTGGAGAAAAAGGAAGTCCTTTCTCACTGAGCTCCATGGAGGAAAAGGTGGGAGATAAATGCAGTAGATAAATAAAAATAAATATATTAGAATACATTCACACTAAAATGCAGAAGACTTTTCATGAGACTATTTTTTTAAAAAGCAAATTGATGTGGAAATATGGAGAATTTAATTTTAGATTGGAAAAATGAGAAATGGAGAGAAACCAAATTTGACAGATTCACCCATCCCTATTATTGTCCTCTGTGTCGTGTTCATGGTTGTTAAAAAACCGCAAACCTGTGTACTTCTTGGGTTTCTTAAGAACTCCACACTTCTTCTTCTTTCTTTTTTATTCTGCCCATCCCCTCCAATGCAGATTTTAATTAGGAAAAAAAAGGTGGGGGAGAAATCAACACTGCGGCTCGTCATAACACTGCCGTGAGAAGACTGGCGCAATAATTATCCCCCTTGTCTATTAGTACGGTCGGAAACAATGCGCATTGCACTGGAGACAGCTTTGCCATTATGTTTTGGCAGCGAGGAAGTATGATTGAACTATAATAGGCGAAGGATGAGAAAATCCCAGAATGACACTTACAATGCAGTTTCTATAACAATGCCTGATACAGAAAGGGGGAGAAATAGAAACAAATGATTAAAATATTCCATTTCATGTTGCGAAGATATGTATCAATGTGCTATATTTTCTTTGCTTGAGGGTTAGTCACCCCCTCCCTTTTTTTTTATTACTGGCTCTCTTTCCAAAGTTTGGGGGATTTCACACAAATTGCTTTATTTGAATAAGGAGAGATGAGAATGGAGGATGAGATAGGCACAGAGACCAGGAGGTTGGAGGGGGATGGATATCCTAAATTAGATGTGCTCTGCTGTGTCGTGATGACACCGCAGAGAAAAACAGACGCTGGTATTTGGAGTGGGCTTTGACATCTTGACTCAGACACTCTAGATGTCAAGTTTCCTTTGAAAAAGTCAACAGCACGACCCACTGTTTATCATCTCATTTACCTCCTCTGAGGGCAGGGTTCTTGGGCCTCCCCATTTGTCCAGGCAACAACCTTGTGAAGTTTGTTTGGCTAAGAAATGGCTCCAGGTCACCTTATTAGCTCTATGACCAAGTGAAGGCTTGGACCCTGGACTCACTGGTCCTAATCCAGCAGTCTAAACACTATGGTGCACTAAATTCATACTCAGTGTGTCTGAGTAGCCTGCCTATGGCACTCTGGGAGATATGTGGGTCTGCAGGATGGCTCTGTAGCCCAGCAGGTGAATCTTCTCCAGCTTGAGAGCCAAATTCCCTTGTGGGACCAGAGACAAGAGTGGGCAGACCAATGGATGCAAATTTTACCCTTTGTGCCGTAGGCTGGTTTCTACACACTCACATCCATTCTTAGAATTCAAGGATGCATTCCAGCCAAGCATAAGATCTCAAGGAGGGTGCAAAGCAGGGCCAGAAAGGAGCATAGCTTGGGAAGAGAGTTGTGTGTGGCATGAGGAGAGCCCCTGGTGACTGCATCTGGCATGAAGTTCTCTATCTCTGCTCTATAGGAGAGGCAGGTGGGTGCTATGAGGAATGCATTGTCAAAGCAGGCTTGGCCCATGTATGAGGCAAAGTGGCCTCGGTCCTGTATACCTGAAGGAGCTTCTCCACCCCATCATCCAGCCTGGACACTGAGGTCCAGCGCCGAGGGCCTTCTGGTGGTTCCCTCGCTGCGAGAAGTGAGGTTGCAGGGAACCAAGCAGAGGGCCTTCTTGGTAGTGGCGCCTGCCCTATGGAACGCCCTCCCAGCAGATGTCAAGGCAATAAGCAACTATTTTACTTTTAAAAGACAACTGAAAGTGGCCTTGTTTAGGGAAGTTTTAAATGTCTGATGCCATATTGTTTTTAATATTCGGTTGGAAGCCACCCAGAGTGGTTGGGGAAACCCAGCCAGATGGGCGGGGTATAAATAATAAATTCTTATTAGTAGTATTATAAGGTGAGGCACCTGCCCCGAGTGCTGGAAGCCCAAGAGGCAATGCCCATGCAGGCAGTGGCACCAGTTTCTGGTGAGGACTCACAGAGCGTACGAGATTTCAGTGAAATCTTGTGCTTTGCAGGCACTGCCACACAACATAAGTGAGAGAGGCATGGTGTCACCAGTGGTATGGCAATGAGGGGGGGGGGGAGCAGCAGTGGGAGGGATGTAGTATGTTCTAGTGGTAAAATGGAACACACCTCCTCTGTGTCAAGGACTCAAAGAGTGGCATGCTATGGGGATGTCCCTTCCACCAGCATATCGCCCAACTTTTGGAGATCCCAAACTGGGACGCACATCTTCTCGGATGCACTCCTGGGTGAGTCACATGACCTGCACCTTGCTCTTGCCCTCCCAAAAGTGCTTTTTGTGTGTGTGTGTGGGGGGGGGGGGCTAAGAGCACAGCACAAGTGTGTGTGAAATTCTGGCACCCAAAATAGCTGCCGTGGTCACATGTGAAAAAATGTCCCATTTCCCCCCGGGGCATTTGGCAGGTATGCGCCAGAGTGTGCATGTAGATTATTGCCTGTCTGTTAATAACTCAGAAACAAGAGTAGGGGATGAATGTTCAGGGCTGGGGACTTTTCATAATGCACTGAGACTCCCCCATGGCTAGTAGAGGCAGAATACATTATGCGTGATACGTAGATTTGCTCAGTTAAAATTGTTTTCACAAGCGACAGAATTTGACTCTACTGGGCATGGCATTTGCTTCACTGTGGTTCCCCACCCCCGGCCATGCAACTGTGTGCAGATTTGACAACAGGCATGCGAGAAGGTGCAATGCAGTAAAGGAGGCACTTGAGCAGTGATGGGGAACTACCAAGTTTTTTGCTTTATAAGACTCACTTTTTCCCTCCTAAAAAGTAAGGGGAAATGTGTGTGCGTCTTATGGAGTGAATGCAGGCTGCACAGCTATCCCAGAAGCCAGAACAGCAAGAGGGATTGCTGCTTTCGCTGCACAGAGATCCCTCTTGCTGTTCTGGCTTCTGAGATTCAGAATATTTTTTTTCTTGTTTCCCTCCTCCAAAAACTAGGTGCGTCTTGTGGTCTGGTGTGTCTTGTAGAGCAAAAAATATGGTATACCTCTCCAGCAACCATCATCCCTGACCATTGATCATGGGCCTAATGGGATTTGGATTCCAATAGCTATTGCAAACCCAAAGGTTCCCCATCCCTGCTCTAGGTGACAGCTTCCTGCCCCTACAATTTAGTTATGATTCTTGGGTGCTAAAGCAAAAGTGTGTTCCCTTTACAGGCTCCTTTGCCATGCAAATTGCAAAGCTCATCCCAGCCCTGGGGAATAAATTAGTCTGCAGTTCTGGATATCTGTTAACTATGTGGACCTGTATTTGCACAGGCTGTGCCTCCGTCTCACTTCTGCTGATCAGTGGAAAACCCTGTTCAGATTCAGGCTTGGTTTCTTTGACACTACCCATTTCCAAAACTTTCTCTATATACGCTTGAGGACTAGCACTGTTACCTTTGGAATAAATAAAACATTTCCACTCCTCTGGAATCCGTCTTCTGCTGCAGGCACCTGAACCTGAGGGATAAACACAGAGCCTCGGCTTGGAAAATGAATTGTGACTTTGGAGTTCGCTCAGGCTGCTTTGTTTGCTCTTGTCTTTCTCGTTAGGACAATTACTGTCTTCCGCCTGAGCAGCTTGACTCAGTTTCTGGTTCAGCCTTCGGAATGGAAAGGAGGAGCTCGGCACCAGGACGACATCTTATGTGCGGCGTTTCTGCCCCCGCAGACTCTAGTTACAGGTAGTGGAACGTTTATTGCCCAATAGATCATCCTGAGATTAGCAGTTGGGTCCCCCGTCATCTGTACGCATGGCTAGAGATGATCCTGTCCAGCCTGGCTTAGCTACTCAGCTCTTGGCAGAGCTGAATTACTTACAAGACACAGACAAATGACATCTTTTAAGAAGCAGACACAGAAAGTGTGTCATCAAGTGTGTCATGATGGGACTGATCCTCCACCTCCTCCTCCTCCTCCTGCATGGCTTTGGGTGGGGAAAGCTCCTACCAAGTCAGTGGAATGAGATTCATAGAAGATGCCCAGGTGGGTCTGGATGTGGCCAGAGAAGATCAAGAGAGAGGCGTGGGACCCCTTTGTGCTCAGGCTGAAAAGCTTTCCTAACTTGGAATGAGCTTAGGTCAGGGGTTCCCAACCTGTGGCCCATGGGCCAGAAGTGGCCCATGGAGGCTGTTTAACCAGCCCACGAGCCACCCTTGAACCGAGCTGCCCACAGTCGAGTCCCTGTGCACTGCGCTAAACCGGCACGGTGCGGGGACTCTCTTCTGCAGCTCCAGAAATTGCTTTTGTGCATGCCCAGACACCGAAAATCACGTCCACACGTGTCTGCGGTGCCAGAAATCGCTTCTGTGCATGCCCATGTGCAGGCACGTTTTTCGGCGTCTGAGCATGTGCAGAAGCGATTTCCGGCACCACAGACATGGATCTCCATGGGAGTGATCCAGCCCATGCCCGGTAAGCCTTGCCAACCCCTGGTTTAGGTCTTGTCACATGACTTATTGACATTCAATAAGTTTGGGTCAGGTCTAGTTGAACATTCTTATAGCCTGTAGTCAATGGTAGTGGAGAGCAATCAAACTCTCCACCATTGGTTGGTTGATAAGGGAAAATGGGGCACTGCCCCACCAACCTCAGTGTGCATTCAGTGCTGCCCCACCCTACTTGCCAGGCTTACAACCAGATGAGGGGGCAACCTTGGATGCAGCATCCTAGTTTCCACCTTGTAGAACTCTGCAACGGGGAGGAGGAAGGAAAAACTCAAATTAGCAGGCCCCACCTGTCATTGGCTCTGAATCCAGCTACTGTTGGACTCCTGGACTTCTGCCCTACCAATCGCAGTGAGCACCACTGCTCTCTGCTTGACGACCCACAGTTTTGGGACACACGGTTTAGTGTTACTACAATGTGCCTAGCCTCCCCCCTCAGGCCCATAGGTTCTCTCTTTCCCCTCTCTTGTGGCATGGCTGTGAGAAGGAGTTTGGAAGCTCACTGGGTTTGAACTCGACAACCCATCTGAGCCCAACGAACAGTGGTTAATCTTGACTATGGTTAGTGGAAACAAGCCAACTTCAAAGGTCACCTCCACCTAACATGCAAAATCAATATATGATCTGAATTGTTGAAGCAACTAAGGGGGCAAGGCAGTAGGAGGGGTTGGATGCAATATTTGCTTGAAATCAATAGTTTTTAAATATAAAAGCTATGCTAATATGATTGTTTGGTTCTGCCTGCACCTTCAAATAAGAGCCAAGCAAGTCACAATTTAAAGCTCCTAATCACTCACTGGGCAGAATCAGGCTACAAATGGTCCTGATGCTCTCAGTGATGGAGACCCCATTGGTTAAACTTTATCCTTTCTTGTCAACCTGCTGGCAGGATCAGGATGTATCCCAAGTATTTGATGATATGTCTTGAAATTGAAAGCTGAGACAATGTCTCTCCTGGGACTATGGGCCACGACCTCTTGCTTAAATGCTGAGTCAGCTGACCTGTTATATATTATAGATTCTCTTTGCAAATGAAGCTGATGTTTGATCCAAAGTCAGTTGCTGTTCAGTACCTTTCAAACAGCTAAGCACAAAGAGCAGTATCCAGCAAAGCAGATCTACTAATGCAATGACTTTGACCATACCACATAACCTCCGTTCCCTGCATGCCTCTGTTCTAAATCTGTTCTGGTGGTTCCATTGTGCAAGCTGGAATTTTTGTGAATCTACTTCATTAGATACTGCCCAAAGCTTGGAATCTGAGACAATTGAACGTTTAAGGGAAATGGCATTGAAATGTTCACCTGATAAGGAAAGTTGAATGCTGGAAACAGAAATCAGATGGGACAATAAGATTGGGTGATACAAGGTATAGGCTGTATGACTTAATTTAGCATCTGTACAATAGAATTTTATTTTATTTTCTTTGAAATCAGACCTTGCTGTTGTTCTAACAGCTCTGGCTTGTATTCCCCAGAGGCCTGTGAAGCCACAAAAAGACATTGCACTTTCACAGCACATCCCCCACTTTTAAAAAAAGAACTCACGTTACAAAATTTCATATTTGATTATAGCCCACCTTGAAAGTGCATCGACTTTTCATTGTCTATTTCAGGGAGTTCTGATGGTGACATTGTTGTATGGAATAACAGCACAGAAAGCGCCTGCTCTAAGCTGCCCTTGAATTCCAGGAGATCACTGAAATCCAGCTCAGGTCAGCGTGAAACCATCATATAACCCAAATTTAATGAGAGCCAAAAAAAAGCAAGAAAAAATAAGCTGTGGGGTCTCTGTGGAGATGGAGAGCACTAGGACCTAGGAGGAGTGTGATGATTCTGTCTTCCTTAATTTAGGGAAGGGAAGTGACATTGACAAACAAAACTGCAGGAGGAACCTTTATTTGGAGTTTGGTTTATGCAAGGAGCACCCAAGAACATTAGACCAGAGGGTCATCAACCTTTTTGGGCCACTGGGCGTATTGGGTGTATTAGTGCCAGTCACAAAATGGCTGCCATGGGCTGTGGCATAGCACAAAAGTGTTGCTAATGAAACAGCAGAAAAAGAGACAGGGTCGCAAAAATGATGCCAAACCCAGCACCAGCAGTCTCATCAATGGGAGAAGGCACCTTATCAGCCGAGCTTCATTCACAGAGAGAACCTTTTTGCATCTCTCCTCTGTCCAGAATAGATGGGGAACGAGGGTGCCCCATCCTGGCATCCAATGACATGTGGAGATCCAGTGACAAGTGGAGCAAGTTGAGTGTAGGCGAGAGTCTGATCTAATGCACTGAACAAGAAAATCCGCAAGCCTCTTGAGCATTGTTTGTTTTTGTGGAGATACTTATTGAGACATTTTTCAGGCACTGTAACAGGTACTGGTGGGTACACTGCCACCCGCATGGTCCACATTTTCAATTCCTCCACAAAGCAGGAAACTGCCCACCATGGCCCTAGCTCTGAATGTACTGAAGATGCCTGAGGCATCTTTCTAGACCAGTGTTTCCCAACCTTGGGTCTCCAGCTGTTTTTGGACTACAACTCCCATCATCCCTAGCTAGCAAGACCAGTGGTCAGGGATGATGGGAACTGTAGTCCAAAAACAGCTGGAGACCCAAGGTTGGGAAACACTGTTCTAGACCACCCAGTGGAATCTGATTCCACAGAGGTGGACCAAGACAGGTTAGACTGGAGCCATGCCTCTCCACAAACCTAGATAGTCACCCCAAGGGACATTCGCTTTATCCCGAGGGTGTGGGAGAAGCAGTGTGGAGAAGACAGATCCTAAGATTCCCTGGGATAACAAGCTGCACATGGAGCTGATAATCTGCACTATTAGTCCAAGAATAATTTGACAAGTATCTGCCCCTGGTGCCAGGAGTGGTGGCAAAATGCTCCTTATCATATGGGCGGATGTTACAGACAATCAGTTCCCCATGTGGTTGAAAAGCTGCTGCGAACAAGTTATCCACTTGGTAAATGATCGTTTGTTTTCACCCTCCTAGCACCCTAAGTCTCTCATTCTGTGGGATCAACCAGGCTAGAAAAACTTTGATCTATGAAATCACTAATAATGAATTCCAGCTCTGGGATTGTTTATGCCTTCGCTGCGTCAGAGTGACAAAGCCTCGGCAGCGAGGTTGCTCTTTTTTGGGATGGGGCTCGCTAATTCCCCATCGCTCTCAAGGCTATTGCTTCTGTTTATTGTCCCGGATCTACGTCAGCATTTCTTTATATCATTACCTCCAGCAGGGAACATTCCCTTAATTTTCGTCTTCTTTTGGTGAGGGGTGATAAATAATTGCAGGCCACCCTCCCGGAACAGAGCCTTGCAGAGCTTGCCTGCCCCCCTCCTTTGAGGCTGTTCATAACCTGAAAAATTTCATTTGGTTGAAAGTCTTCACACTCTAATGGTTATCATACATTAAGCGCTGTGCTAGCAGGCAATGCGTAATTGTTCCCTCCTCTACAAACCACAGCTTCCATTATGGGAGAAATACTGGCGGATAAAGTGGGGTGGGGGGCAGAAAGGGGCTCTGTAGCAGGTAGAGAAATTAACGTTACAGAGGGCTTTGACAAATCGTTTTTAAATGTTTCTTATTTAGGTTTCTTGACACTTCTCCCAAGACAAATTTTAAAAGGAAATATATATATATTTAATCTTCTGAAATCTTGTTGCCTAGGTTGCCTATAAAACACTAGGCAGAATGATATGATAGGGCACTTTTGATCTATTGCTTCTATGTCAGCCACAGGAAAGGAGGTTTCACCCTTCCTCCCTTTTAAACACCCAAATGGGAGAATGCCTAATTTTCGCTGTATAAATAATCCCTAGATCTATCTAGATGTGCCAGGAACAAACTCTAATGGATACGAATGCAATTACTTTGTTGAAGGAAGATTTCCCGAACGCTCGAGAACCTAAAAGGCAGCTTGGAGATTGTAATGAGCTAACAGGACAGGTGGTGCTGTGGGTTAAAGCCTCAGCGCCTAGGGCTTGCCGATCGAAAGGTCGGCGGTTCGAATCCCTGCGGCGGGGTGCGCTCCCGCTGCTCGGTCCCAGCGCCTGCCAACCTAGCAGTTCGAAAGCACCTCTGGGTGCAAGTAGATAAATAGGGACCGCTTACCAGCGGGAAGGTAAACGGCGTTTCCGTGTGCTGTGCTGGCTCGCCAGATGCAGCTTTGTCATGCTGGCCACGTGACCCGGAAGTGTCTCCGGACAGCGCTGGCCCCTGGCCTCTTAAGTGAGATGGGCGCACAACCCCAGAGTCTGTCAAGACTGGCCCGTACGGGCAGGGGTACCTTTACCTTTACCTTAACAGGACCATCCGTCAGCCCAATTCAGTGGATATGGCTATCATCAGGCCGTTGTATTCTAGACCAGCATCATTACAATAAAAACAACAACAAAAAATATCTTTCCAGTAGCACCTTAAAGACCAACTAAGTTAGTTCTTGGTATGAGCTTTCGTGTGCATGCACGCTTCTTCAGATACACTGAAACAGAAATTACCAGACCCGTCTATATAGTGAGAAGGTGGGGAGGGGTATTACTCAGAAGGGTGGTGGGAAAGCTCATACCAAGAACTAACTTAGTTGGTCTTTAAGGTGCTACTGGAAAGAATTTTTTTTGTTTTGACTATGGCAGACCAACACGGCTACCTATCTGTAACTGAATCATTACAATAACATGTTTTGGAGTCCTATGAGAACTCCATTGGTGCTGGCCCAAAATCTGACCCCTATTATAAAATAGGGGTCAAACTAGTCCCTTTGTCAAGGTTTGCTGCTCAGCTAAGTGCTCCACATCTGCATCTTTGATGAGTGAGCTTCATCTTAAAAGAGTGAGCTCCTTTGCTGTAGAAACAAATGGGTAGGCCTTTCCTCACCTGGCTAGTAGGTAGAAGAACCTACCAACCTAGTAGTTTGAAAGCATGTCAGTGCAAGCAGATAAATAGGTACCACTATGGCAGGAAGGTAGACAGCATTTCTATACGCTCTGGTTTCCATCACAGTGTCCCGTTGTGCCAGAAGCAGTTTAGTCATGCTGGCCACATGACCCGGAAAGCTGCCTGTGGACAAACACTGGCTCCCTCTGCCTGAAGCAAGATGAGCGCCATATTGGTGTTTCACAACTTTAACCTGTTGCAGGATCTTAGCCAGACCCAGTTGAATATAGCAGAGCATGCACAGACTTCCAGAAGCAATCAGTTGCAGGCAGGCAGGATGAGGCAGGAACAAGACGCTGCTACTAGTAACTTGGTTACTTAGAGGTGTTTATTATTTACAGCAGGCTTACAAGTTACTACATACAAGATACAGACATGGATCTTAAACTCTCTCTCTTAACAAACTCCAAACAACTCTCAGAACACAACACAACACTGACCAGCCAACTATCCAGCCAAGAAAGGTCATTAACCATCATGCCTATGTGGAGACCTCGGTCAATAGCAGAGTTTTATCCAAGGTCCCATATCTCTAGGCACAATAACTCCCCCTGCTCAGTCTTCTTGGCCTTTGGCCAACTCTTAATTGCCTCTGTGGGAAGTTGCACATAGGCAAAATCCCAACATGCCACACCCCATAGTCACCTTTGACTGGGCTTAACCATCCAGGGATCCTTTACCTTTTACCTAGAAGAACAATAGACAGAGTTGTTTGTGAGAGCTAGAAGCTAAATGTTGGGAGATGGAGAAAGAAGCATATCTTGCTCTGTGCTGGTCTTTGGGGCTCCCTTGGAAACCTAAAAGGGGGGGGGGGCAAAATCTATGGGAGTGTTAATGTTGTGAGCGCCTGTGTCCCATGCTCAGGTGGTATATTTGTGTAAATAAAACCATATATCCTAAAGATACCATAGTCTCCATCGACCTTGATTCCAAGGAAGCTGTACCCTGCGAAGTGCAGTCGTCCCTAGAATCTCTCGCTGCTTGGGAATATGAGAGAGCATATCAATATTATAGCCATTTCCTAAAATCTGGTTGTATGCCTGCACAATTTTGTAGTCATATATGAGGGAGCCTGTGGCATTTGCCTCCTAGGTGGGTCATAAGGAAAGGGTTAAATGAGTGTGATGTGATTGGCCAGTGGGAATGCAAGGGAGGAGTAAAAGTTAGAGAGGGAGGTTTTGAAAGTTAGTTGAGTTTTGGGAATTGAAGAAGGAAGAGGGAGGAACAGGCCGTGGGTTGGTCGAGTTGTATTGTGAGAGAGGAATTGTCAGGTGGAGTCAGATAGATAGTTGGGGATAATCAGTGTGAAGTTGTTAGGAACTAAGATTAAGAAACTGTGAAGAAAAACTAACTGAAACCATAAGCTTGTTCCTGCATTTAAAAATAAACTTAATTATTTGTTTATGTTAACAACTGTCTGGACTCTGCGTGTCCCCATGAAAAATGGGGTGGCAGCAGCAGAAAAAGCAATCACAGTGGTGGCACAGGGTCAATTTGTAGTCATATATGAGGGAGCCTTTCTACCAAACTTCCCCAAATTTAAAAAGCAGCGAGAGGCTGTGGAAGTTTCCTATGTTGTCTAACAAAAGGCAGGCCTTATTTCCAAAACTTATCTTCTGATGTGCTATGCAGCGGCAGCAATTTTATATTTTTGAACCCATAGGCCATAACAAAACTGAACAAGCATATAAACCGAGGATGGCGTGTAGGAATGAAATCATTTCAGAACTGAGCAAACATATCAAAATGCAAATGATTAAAATCAACAAATCTCCTTGTAAAAAAGATGTTGCCTTCTATGCCAAAGAGGTATTTTAAAAACTTTCAGCAGTAAAGGTGAAAGAGGCTGCTTGCTCAGAAACCCACCTCTCCCCAATTGCAATGTGAGTGACAGTTCTCTCTAAAAAATAATAAATCTATTTGCAAGGAAGTGGGAATGCGAACTTCTTTAGGTATAATATAACATAGGGGTAATTAGGCAAGGGGGAGAATTTCGGTTCAGTTTGCATATTAATGAGTGTTTAAAATTTAACAGTCAGTCCTTCTTCCCAGGGAACTGGTTGGATGCTTCTTGAATTTCAGAGTGTAGCTTTCTAAGTATGTGTAAGAACGTTTTCTCCTCCTGCCTACCCATGACCTCACCATTTTCCACCTTCTTCTGCTTTGTCCTTGGGTCTGTTTCAGATAAGAGGAGCCCTGCTGGATCAGGCCAAAGCTCCATCTAAGCCCAGCATGCTGTTCTCATAGTGGGAAACCCAATAGCAGGATCTGAGCATGACAGCAACTCTCCTCACCTGCGATTCCTAGCAACTGGGATTTGGAGGAACAGTGCCTCCAAAAGGATTAGCTGCTCTTTGTAAAGCATCCCATGCAACAGGGATAATAATAATAATAATTTATTATTTATACCCCGCCCATCTGGCCAGGCCTCCCAAGCCACTCTGGGCGGCTCCCAACAGAAGCAAAAACGCAATGAAACATCAAACATTAAAAACTTCCCTAAACAGGGCTGCCTTCAGATCTCTTCTAAAAGTCAGATAGTTGTTCATTTCCTTGACATCTGATGGGAGGGCATTTCACAGGCCAGTGCCACTGCCAAGAAGGCCCTCTGCCTGCTTCCCTGTAACATCACTTCTTACTGTGAGGGAACCACCAGAAGGCCCTTGGAGCTGGACCCCAGTGTCCAGGCTGAACGATGGGGCTGGAGATGCTCCTTCAGGTATACTGGGCCGAAGTTGTTTAGGGCTTTAAAAGTCAGCACCAACACTTTGAATTGTGCTCGGAAACGTACTGGGAGCCAATGTAGGTCTTTCGGGACTGGTGTTATATGGTCTTGGCTCGGCAGCCACTCCCAGTCACCAGTCTAGCTGATTTGCCAGTGTGATGTCCGTGACAGACTGTCCAAGTGTCCCTATTTTCCAGGGACCTTTCTGTATTTACAGAAGCCATCCTGGTTTCTGATTTGGTCCTGGAATGTCCCGCTTTTCCTTAGGACGTCCCTATTTTCACCAGAGAAATATTGGAGTGTATGGAGTTATGCAACCCCCGAGCCAAGGAGATAAGTAACTATACAACCTTCAGAAGATATCTGAAGGCCGCCCTGCATAGGGAAGTCTTTTAATGTATTCTTATGTTTTCATATATGTTGGAAGTTGCCCAGAGAGGCTGGGGCGACCTAAGCAGATGGACAGGGTGGAAATAATAAAATTATTATTATGGAATAGAACGTCCCTGTTTTCAGTGGAGAAATGTTGGAGGAATTGCCCTCGGTGGACCTGCAGAGTCTTTCCTTGGTGTGGAAAGAAGCATTCTATTGTGGCCAGTAGAGATGATGTCAGGGTGAACTGGTTTGCGGTTTGTGTGTGGTTCCCATGACAGCTTCTCCTGGTTGCAAATGTTCCCTGTGGGCCCCAGAATGCTACTGACCCCCATGTACAAAATTGGCTCTACATAATAAATCAATCACACACATACAACATGAGAAATGTGCAAAATGGTATAGGTTTTATAGCTCAGGGATGGGCGGCAAAGTACATTGGGACCTACTGGTAGTTCTCTGGTGATTTGCAATAGATTGACCAGGGTTTTTGATTCCCAAGTGTGGAATAGAAGGACTTTTCCTGCTTAATTGGGGTTGCCCAAATGGGAATTGGAAAAAGAAACCTTAACCAGGAATGGATGGCATGGTATTGAAAATACACTCAGAAGCATCCAATTCCAACAGTATTTCATAGCTGGTAAATCCTGAGATTCTAATGAAAAACAAAATTGATCTGGCAAGCCTAAAATCTGCCTGCCTCTGTAGTTCTTCAGAAAGCCAGCTTACATTTTTTAATATAAAGAAATGCACGTTCCTAGTTGGCATGGCTGCATTTGTTTTGGGGGCTTTGGGTGAGAAAGTTGCCAAAAGGGAAATTACCCCTGGCACACAGGTGGGATCTCTCTCCCTGCCCCTCCCTGCCCTGGGGTTTCCCTTCCAGCAGCTCTCATGCCAAGCTCTGCAAACAGCTTTTTAAAAACCCAAAGGAGTTCTAAAAGCAGTTTTGAGACAGCTGCTGAGAGGGGAAGTCATAAAAAATAAGCTGAAGTGCGTACGGAGAAAGCACCTGTGCTTGGGGAGGTGGCTGCCGTTGGCATCTCGAGAGCATACATTTCTTTTTTTAGACCCTAATCAGGAGCTTCTCTCGCAGGCTCTCAGATGCAGCGGAACGTAACTTCTGCTGGCAGGCTGTCCTCTAGAAGACACACACTATCTGCAGCCGACTACGCCAACTCTGACGAGAACTGTCATTCCATTACTAGGCTCTTCTTCCTGGAAGCGAGGAAAGTTTCAGTGTCAGGTAAGGGAAAGGCATTTCATTTTCTATGGCCATTTGGATGAGGGGAGAGAAGGGAAGCCGGACCACTTCAATGGCCCTGCTGAGAGAGCAGCCAGCTCTTCCTCTTCCTCAAGTGTCACCTTGGAAGAGCAAAAGGTGTTCGATCGGACAGCAGAGCAAGGGAGAGGTGAGATGTAGGGTGACTCTGCTGAGAAGAAGAAGAAGAGTTTGGATTTGATATCCCGCTTTATCACTACCCGAAGGAGTTTCAAAGCGGCTAACATTCTCCTTTCCCTTCCTCCCCCACAACAAACACTCTGTGAGGTGAGTGAGGCTGAGAGACTTCAGAGAAGTGCGCCTAGCACAAGGTCACCCAGCAGCTGCATGTGGAGGAGCGGGGAAGCGAACCCGGTTCACCAGATTACGAGACTACCACTCAACCACTACACCACACTGACAACTTCCCTTTGGTGCTTCCTTTCTCTGAACAGTTTTCATCCCAGCTTGTTTTCATAAGAATACCATAGTTTTAAGAACGTGCTCATATTTGATTCCCCACTCCCCTTTTCCTTCTGTGCCATCTTTTCGATTGTAATTCTGAGAGCAGGGACTGGCTGGTGTGTTTGGTTTTATAAAACACTCAGTAAACTGCTCTGAGAGCTTTTTCAGCTGAAGAATGGTGTAAAAATGCTTTTAATAAAGAAAGTGTGGATGGATGCCAACTCAGCCTACAAAGCAATCCTAACTACAGGAAGCCAGCATAAATTAGACCAGTTCCAAACTTCGTTCAGGAAGAATATAACCGACATCACCCTTTTTTTCTGGCTAAGTTCTGCTGGGTTGCTTGGACACATGATTGAGCTGGAAGAGTTTTGGAATAGGTGAAAACCTCTCCTTGCCCTGACACCACAGCCTTTTGGGCAGACTTGTGCTGGTGTAAATTACACTGGCTTAAGTTTTGCTGACTGAGCCCTCGTTGAGAAAGCCCAATATCTGCCATATCCCAACTCTCTTGACCTAAGGGATCTCAGGTTTGGATTGTGCTGTTAGCTGAATGTTTACAAGTGACAGCAGGATTACTCCTAGTATTGGCCAAAATAGTCACTGATGGTAGGAGGCTTTGACCCCTGGCCTCCCACCAACTCATTCCTCTTCCCCAGAATGTGGAAGTTTTCTTCATAAAGAAGATGAGTCAAGTTTCTTGGCCTTTCACTGTGGATAGATTCAGAACTTATAGGGTTAAGAAGTTCTGAGTGACGTCTCACATTCCTGAGGCGTGGCCAGTTTACACAGAGGGGAGTGTTTTCTCTGTGTCTTTGTTCCTTTCGCTTTCGCGGTGAGGAAGCAAGATGAGTGCTCTCTCACTGGGTCTGAACACTGTCTGATTTATGTTGTTTTTCTACACGATTAAAGAGAAGAGCTAAGCCAGAACACCCGTCTGGAGTCTTGATTTATCACACACGCACCGCATCAGTTTCTACGCTGCGGAAACTCTGCTACAGGGAGTCCACGGAGAGCTGTTCCCTGGAGGTCCAGTGTGGAGCAGAGTGCCAGGGAAGCGTCTGGACTCCATCCAAAAGCCACAGGTTATGGGTCAGCAAAAGAACGCTTTGAAGCTGATGCCAAGAAGTGCCGGTGTATGTTGAAGTGAACCGAACAGGAGCTGCAGCCAGCTGGGAGGTCCTGCCTGACGCTGGGAGGCAGAGGAACTCGCTGGGAGAATCTGATCTGCTGAATCGTGTGCCGGGAAGCTACTGCTGCTGTTACGTGAGTACGTACGCTGGGCACCGGGGGAGAGATGGCTCTGTCCCAGGAGCATGGCTTTGAGCTTAGGCTGCCATGTGAGAAGCTGACTTGCGATAGTTGGTTGGAGTGGAGTTTTCACGTAGAATATCTTCTCGTTGGGACAAACCTTTGGGAAGCAGTTCAGCCAACACAGAAGGCGGTTGGGAAAGCTGAGGCTGCAAAGCAAAGTGAAGCTGAGAAGCGTGTGCTTGCTTTTCTGGCAGAGAATGTGAGTGCTGATCTAATGCATGTTATCCTGGATGCTAAAAGGCCTGAGGCTGCTTGGCTGGCACTCCGTGAGGCTTGTGAAGCGGGAGTGGGAAGCAAGGGCCAAGATGTGGCTGCATCCGAAGGGGAGAGGCAAGATGGCGCTGGGCACATTCTTGAGAGCCGACACACAGCTGAGAGGAGCTGTGAGCCCCCACGGGGGGACGAAGGGACTGTTGCTGGCACAACAACGTGTCTGTGTGAGGAGCCAGGAGAGAGGCCAAGCGTTGGGAGCCCTTTACCCACCAGAGGGGGTGCAGGAAAACGTCCTGGGAGCCCTGAGAGCAGTGGGGGGGCAGTGAGCGGTGGAAGCTCAGAAACGGCTTGTTTTCCAAAGGCAGCCAAGAGTTGTTTTCGTCGTGACTCGGAGCCTGGGAAGCTGCAGAGAGCTAGACGCTTCAAGGCCGACCATCTGCGAAAAGTAAAGATAACAGCTACAGAGCTGTGTGGGAATGCGGAGACAAGTCAGGTCTCCAAGGCAATGGAGGCAGTTGCATCTACGGAAGCTGCCAAGGTCGTGGGCAAGTCTTCCTGCCGGGGGGAGTTTGTTGCCGTGACAACCAGAGAGGACAGCTGCAGAGGCCCCAAGGGTGGGGGCAGCGAGACGTTTGTTGCTATGGCGATGTTGAAGGACAGCTCCAGGGAGGAGAGAGTGCTATGCTGGATCATTGACTCTGCGGCCAGCAGGCACCTGATAACAGAGACACCTGCTGTCGAGATGTGGAACTGCAGAACTGTTTCAGCTGGGAAGAGTATTGAATTGGTTGATGGGACAAAGAAATCAATTTCTAAAGTTGCAAATGTTTATTTTTCTGTTTTGCAGGCGGAGTTGGAAGTCTACTTGGCACCTGGGATGAAACATTGTCTTTTATCTGTCTCTTGTCTTTTACAGGAGGGGTATAAGGTGTGCTTTGAAAACAATGTCTGTACAATTTCCAGAGGGGGAAAGCGACTGGTCAGCGTTGAAAAAGGGGAAAACAACCTCTTTGTTCTAGAAATGCCTCTGAAGGGTGTGGGGAATGCTGGGAAAGCACAAGCAAAGGGTGCAACCGATCCCACTCATGTTTCATGTGCTTGTGCATGGCACAAGAAAACGTCACATGGTTCCTTAGAAGAGATCCAGATGTTGCCAGAGTGCACTAAAAGGTGCAAAATACAGGAATGTGGCAGGTCTCTGAATTGTAGGGCATGCAAAATGGCAAAGGTAAAAGGGTGCAGTTATCCTAGGGTGGAGAGGGTAACCACAAAACCTTTTGAACTTGTGCACACAGACCTTTTTGGACCCATGCCAAAGCCAAGTCTGGGAGGGGCCAGGTTTCTGCTGATGATACAGGATGATTTTAGCCAGGTTTCGTGGTGCTATGCTCTGAGATCGAAAGAAGATGCACCACAACTGATCAAAGACTGGGTTGCAGAGGTGGAACTAAGGTTCTCCACCAAAGTGAAGGGGTTCAAGAGTGACCGATGTGCAGAGTTTACTGGGTCTGCTCTGCAGGAGTTCTTTCGCCAGAAAGGGATACGCCACAAGGTGACAGCTCCTCAGGAGAGGGGTGTGGCAGAGCTCAGATGTGAAGCTCTGGTCCGAGCAACAGAGGTTTTGCTGTGTGACTCTGGTTTGCCTCAGAGCTTTTGGTGGAAGGCGACGAGAACAGTGACATTCACGATGAATAGTTCCTACAACTCAGTGGTAGGTGAAACCCCACATTTCGTACTCTACGGAGAGAAGCCGCAGGTACCTTTCTTCTGTGTGTTTGGGTCACTGGCCTTGGTCCCGGTGCCAAAGGCTCAACAAAAGCAGGGTGGTCCTAAGTTCCAGAAGATGATCTTCTGTGGGTATGAGCCTGCAACAAAAGGATGGAGATTTGCCTATCCAGAAGGTGACCAGACCAAGCTTCTGGTCAGTAGACATGCTGAGTTCTGTGAGCAAGATGGTAGGTCAAAGCGCAATGCTAGTCCCATGATGTAGAGGACACACTTGCTGGCCCCAGTGGGTCAGAAGAAACACCTGAATTTGTTCTCAGGCGGTCCACTCGAGCAACGAAGGGCATTCCACCTGAGAGGTATCAGGCCAGTGGTGTGTGGGTTGGTTTCGCACAGTGCGAACCTGGGAGTTTTGAGGAGGTTCAACAGTTGCCTGACAAAGACGCCAGGAAGGGGCGAAAGGCAATGGGAAAGGAATTGATCTCTCAGAGGTCTGTAAAGGTACATCCACAGGTCCCCTCAGGACTGGAGACGAGAGGGGGTGTGGATAGATTCAGAATTTATAGAGTTAAGAAGTTCTGAGTGACGTCTCACATTCCTGAGGCGTGGCCAGTTTACACAGAGGGGAGTGTTTTCTCTGTGTCTTTGTTCCTTTCGTTTTCGCGGTGAGGAAGCAAGATGAGTGCTCTCTCACCGGGTCTGAACACTGTCTGATTTATGTTGTTTTTCTACACGATTAAAGAGAAGAGCTAAGCCGGAACACCCGTCTGGAGTCTTGATTTATCACACACGCACCGCATCAGTTTCTACGCTGCGGAAACTCTGCTACAGGGAGTCCACAGAGAGCTGTTCCCTGGAGGTCCAGTGTGGAGCAGAGTGCCAGGGAAGCGTCTGGACTCCATCCAAAAGCCACATCACGACTACCCTTTTCTTCAGCCTTTCTTCTGGATCTACAACGATGTCTTTTTCGAGATGGGAGCCACCAGGTTCTGTAATGGGATTGTGTCGCAGATTTATATAATGGCATTCTGAAAGTTGCTCTTTAATTTCCAGCCCCTTCCTTGCAATTCCTAACACTGAGATTGCCCTTTTCACTGCAGAAGCAAAGGCACACCTGCATAAACGCATGTGAGACATTCCAGTTACGGAATACCAAATAACACTACCAGAGAAGAGCTTCTTCCTTCTTTTGGTTTAGGAGCCATCTCTTATGAGCATTAGGAAAGGAAACATTTTTTGCAGCACAATACATACCTTCTCTTGTGGGAAACCTTCCAGACCCCTGCAGAATGAAGACTGAACTTTCTGCTCACCAGCTTCTTAGCAGAGAGTTAAATCCTGCTGAGTGCTCCTTTCCTAGTGTGTTTACCGTAGGGAAGTCCTGGTGAAGCAGTCCTTACCTGCCTCTTCTTATCCCCCTGCCCTCCATCTTGCCGCCTGACCACCCTACCTTTTGACTATTGTGGATTTTAAATATCGCACAGTTTGAAGCAACTGGAAGCATAAGAACTGACTCATTTGGAAATGAAGCATTGCCCAGACCCATGAAAATATCATTTAAACTCTTACTGGCAGAACTTTCTTCAAAACAGAATTAAAACATCAAAAATATCTATGCAATATCTTGCGCTGTCTAGCACAGGCTCAGTATCTTACAAAATATGAAATAATCCCAACAGACCTAAAAGCAAAGGTGTCTCTCTCTCCGACCTGCTTTTCACATGTGACTAACACCCTTTCAAGATGGCAGATTTGCAACTCAATACCTTTATCACTTGATCAAAGGTTACTCTCAATATAGAGTAGAGAAACAATCAACAGGTAATTAACTAGTTACAGCTCGGAGTCCTTTCGAAAACTTTCTGGTTCACCAGAAGCGGCTTCGTCATGCTGGCCACATGACCCAGAAGCTGTATGCTGGCTCCATTGGCCAGTAAAGCGAGATGAGAGCCGCAACCCCAGAGTCGTCTGCGACTGGACCTAATGGTCAGGGGTCCCTTTACCTTTACCTTTATCACTTGATCAAAGGTTCACTCTCAATACAGAGTAGAGAAACAACCAACAGGTAATTAACTAGTTACAGCTCGGAATCCTTTCGAAAAACTCTTGTGGGAAGCCCCCAGTGTTTGCAATACACATTTAGCCATATTAAGCTTTCATTAATACATATACATTTTTCATTTCTGTGTGAATTAAACCATTAACAGTGACAGTCCCAGATCATTCGGTGGGGGGGGGGCAACCTGGTCTGGAACTATCAATCCAATCCAATTCCTAATCAGGCTGGTTCCATTTGATATCTCCACTATTCTTCAATTCTGCCTCCTAGTTCTAACTTGCTTTTTGGTATTGGGATTTCTCCTCAGTCTTGCCTCCTGATTTGCCCCATAGCTCCTCTTCCCTTCTCCTGCCTCCCCCCAGATTGTTGCCCATGGCTCAGATCTAAGAGAATTGAGCCAACTGTCCCTGAGATAAGACTGTAAATTCCAATAAACCAAATGAGCAAATGTGTAGGAGAAGGCTGTTTGCATGCAGAGAGTCAAACTCACTATTGATTTATACCCCTTGCAAGCCAGCAAGGTGCTGCAGGATGTTAAGTCATGATAGAATTTGGTCCAGTGGGGAGTTTTGCAGCAGCTAATCTTGAGAGTATAAAACCGTTTCTCATCTTAGCAGCTTTTTTCCAGGTGTTTTCTGAATCAAATTATCGTTATTTCCCTCCAAGGCAAATTGGAATCTTTCTGCAGATTTATCTGCAATGATTTGGGAAATCTGTTGCCTTAAGGGTTTATTTAGGGTTCTTTGGTGTCCATAAAGAACATACAATTGACAAGAAGAACTTTGGTTTGCCAAAGAGAAAACCATTTACATAAAGATTTACAGTCTCGTGTGAAACTTTTGCAAATAGAAAAATAAAAGGTTGTGAAAATGAGTTCCCAAGGCCCAATTTCTTTTTCCTGTAACTTCTTTCAGTTTGGGGAGGCAATGGATTGAACTGTATTTCACTGCTGCTGGAAGGCTGCAGTATTAAAATGGAGACCAAAAGCCAAACAAACAAAATACAAATCTAAGCGGGTTCATGCCCAGTGGGAGAATTGCTTGTGGTTAGAGAAGGACAGTTGCATTGAGAAAGTTAAGCACAGAAAGTGATGCACAGTGCCGTTGTACTACTCTCAAGCAGGACACGCTAGAAAAATAATAATAATTCAAGGTCAAGGCTGTAATCTTAAAACTCTGGGTACACTCACACGGGAGCAAATGCCATTGGACTTACCAGGACATGCATCCAGGTGACATGGATATATTTTTTATTTTAAAGTTTCATGCCCTGCCTTCCAATCAAGCAATTATCAGGGCTTATTATCAATAGACAGAAATACATCACACAAACAGAAGCATGCCCCAGCAACCCTTAGCCATCTTGCCGATGAATGGGTCTAACAGATGTTTTCCTTTGGTCCTGCTGTCCCAGGTTGACTGATATTTGAACCTGAGTGCTCTTTCTAGGAGGGGTGGGGAAGCAAGGACTTTACAGCTTCTCTCTCTCTCTCTCTCTCTCTCTCTCTCTCTCTCTCTCTCTCACACACACACACACACACACACAAAATCAGGGGTGGGGAACCTCTCTCAGCCTGAAGGCTGCATTCCCTCCTAGTCAACCTTCAATGGGGCTACATGCCAGTTGTGTGGAAACAAAAGTGGGTTGAGCAACAAATGTTAACATACCACATTTTTCCATGTATAAGACGAGGATTTTCTACTGTAAAATAATGTTTAAAAATGGGGGTCGTCTTATACACGGACAGTGCATAGGGGGGACTGGTGACTGATTGCAGCTGCAAGCTGCATCTTGTCAGCGGTGCTTTGGTATGTGATTGTTGGCTGCGGCAAGGGCTGCTTTTGATTGGCTGCTGCTGCAGTAATTTGGTGTGTGATTGGTTGTTTTGTCAAGGGCTGCTGTGGATTGGCTGATGCTGCGGCTCTTGGGCGTTCGATTCCCGTCTGCTGTTGTCGAGTGGGTAGACGCTTGTTGGGTTTTGTGAATGCGATTGATTGTCAGTCGGGTCAGTGATTTTATGCATCCCCCCCAAAAAAACTCAACAACCTTGGGTAATCCTGCCCCCCCCCCAAAGTTCCACACTCTGGGCAATCCTCCCCCGAAAAAGCTCAACAACTTTGGGCTACCCCCCCCCCCATTTTCTTAAATTTGAGTGCCCAGAAATAGTCATATACCTTATACACACCACATAAATGCCTTATACATGGGGGCATGTTATACACGGAAAAATACGGTACTTGCCCATCTCTCTTTGTCCTCCATTTAGGCAAGCAAGGGCACGATCAGAGTTCAAGGGCTAGTCAGGCAAAAGCACACAAGGAGAGTGCAAATCAGAATTACACAATACTGACTCCCATAGGACGTTACATCCCATGTTTCTCCTGAGGACAGGGAGAAGGAGGAACCTTAGTTCAATGGCAGAGCAAATGTTTTGCATTCAGAAGGTGTCAGGTTTAATCTTCAGCAGGTTTCTGAAGTAACACATTTGGAAAACACCCTCGAGTTATTTGTATCAAAATGGGAAGTCCTCAAAATGTATTTAAAAAATACATTTATAGCAGCTTAAATTCTGTTGCAGCTTAAATTCTGTTGCATTTGATTAATTTCAGTAGTAGTTTTAAGAAGACCTAAGACTAACTAAGAAGCAGTTTAATCATGTTAATAGTTTGTATCAGCAACAAGTTTTGTGTACAGTATTTGATCGGAGGAATGGACGCAAGTCATTTGTGTTTTTCATTTGGTTTTGTAATAACTTTATTTACTTTCTGTACGGTATGGGTGAGAAGGTTGTCTTTTTTCTTTTTCCTTTGTTCGTTCTCTCTATTTCTGTAATAATTCAATTTTTTTAAAAAAAGAAAAGACCCTGGAGAGATGCCCTGGACCACCTGTCATTCAGACCAGACAACACTGAGATAAATGGTCTGACTCAGTTTAAAGCAGGTTCCTATGTTAATATATGTCAGGAATGAGAACAGGAGTGGCTAACTTGTGACCTTCCAGATGTTGATGGATCCCAGCTCCTATCATCCCTAACTATGGGCCATGCCAGCTGGCACTGATGGGAACTTTGTGGCAGATGTTAATATTGTGCAGTTTCAAGCGACACTGACACAACACCCCACATATATTAAGTATAACAGAAACATCGCCACCCCACCCCACCCCACCCCCACTCACCTTTCACCCCCTACACCTCTTTCCCCCTCTTCTTCCTAATGTCTCAACAAATGAAAGTGATCTGTAAAAAATGTTACGGGGGTGGGGTGGGGAGAGAGAGACATTGCGCATACTTTTGTAAACCAAGAAAATCTTTAATAAAAATACATTAAAATTTTTTTGTGCAGCTTGAAGTGACTGGATGCACAAAATGGACTTCTTTTGGGAATAAAGCATAAGCCCATAAGTTTAATTAAAGCTTCACCTGCTGAACTTTCCTCAAAACAGAAGAGAAAACAGTAAATGATACACCCAAAACATCCATAAGAACATGTGCAAGTCCCCCACAGGCTCAGCGTCTTATAAAATATGAAAGACTCCAAAAATCAGAGGTCATTCTCTCTCCCCACAATCTCCATTTTGCCTGGAAAGGGTCGTTTGCACATCCTTACTTCCACAGAGCCCTCTTTTGATCCCAACACCACAATTCTTTTGAGGTAGATCAGGGGTCGGCAAGGCTTACCGGGCCAGATCACTCCTGTGGAGATCCTCTGTGGGCCGGGCTGGCACAGTGTGACACTGAAAATCACAGCTGTGCATGTCCACGGCTGCGGAAATCACTTCTGTGCATGCCCAGACACCGAAAATTGTGCCTGTGTAGAAGGGATTTTCAGCATCTGGGCATGCGCAGAAATTATTTCTGGCATGGCAGACATGCACAGACATTATTTCCAGTGTCTGGGCATGCGCAGAAGCAATTTCTGCAGCCGCAGAAGAGAGTCCCTGTGCCGCGCTGCGCCGGTTTAGCATAGCGCACGGGGACTCGCCAAGTGGGCGGCTCGGTTTGGGGGTGGCTCATGGACTGGTTAAATGGCCTCCGTGGGCTGCTTGGTTGGGGATGCTTGGCAATGGCCTGTAGGTTGGGGACTCCTGAGTTAGATGTTCCCAGAGCTAACTGGACTAACGCACCATGGTTTTCATGTTTTAGGAGGTGCAAACCTGGTATCCTGTGGAGGTGCTGGTTACGTGAGGTTTTGGAACATGCAGAAAGGGAAGCTGCTGGCAGAGTTTGAAGCCCATAGCGGGGTGGGGTCCATCATCATGACCATTGATCAAAGAAGCCAGTACCTCATAACCGGAGATCTGGTTGGATGGGTGAAGATCTGGAACATAGAGGTAAGTGGAAAGAGTCATGCATCAGTCCAGGAGAGGTGAGGCAGACTGAAAAGTAATAAGCTTCTATTCAAAATCATGGCCCAAGCATGGTGCATTTAGAAACTCTTTTGTGTTTCTTTTTTCCCTTTTTTTAAAAAAAATTAACTAGCAGCACTCCCCCAACTAGGGCTTAGTCAAAGCAGGCTCCATGACATGGTAGTTGAGCCAACGGTCTGACTCAATATAAGGCAGTTATATTTGTCTGTTGAAATTTCCAGGCGGAATTTCCAAAAATTGCTGAAATTTCCGGGAAAACCCAGACATATGGCAACCTGTGTTAGAAATGTTGAATTTTTTTTGTGGCAAATTACCTTAAAAATAGCTCAAAAACCTCTCTCTTTTTGAGATTTTTGCCAAAAAGGTCAACAACTTTGGCCAAAAAAAGCTCAACAACTTATGTGTCTGGACTTCCACTTTTTGAAATATGGCAATCCTAGCTTAGATGGCCACATTCATAGAGGGTAAGTCTGTTAGCTATGGAGCCTTCATGTCCTCAGGCAGTTTCCCTTTGAATAACGGTTGTTGGAAGGCAAACAGGACAAGAATTTTCTGCCTTCATGCCTTGCCTATGGGCTTTACTGAAGGCATGTGGTAGGCCACAGTTGGGGGGGAAAGGATGTTTGACTAGATAGACATTTGCTCTAATCAAGCAGGGATATCTCTGATGGATATAACTGTCTGAGTGAGGCTGATCACATGTGCCTTTCTCAGTGTTTAGGTGAGACTCATTGCACCCATCTGGGTTGTGGCATTCAGATGTGCGCACAGCAGTGGTGCAGGATAGCAGAGTGAGCAACGAAGCTCCAAGGCAGCAATAAATTAGATGCCAGGAGCTGGAGTCAGGTGTAGGTTAGCAATAAACAATAAAGCACCCATGTCAGTGAAGTTAACTCTTTATTCAAGGAATCAAAATAGCTCAGTCCAAGTGGTCACAAAATCCCTTCCCAGTTGGTCTTGCCCCAAAGAGTCAGTTGTGAGGACTGAAGGCCCCTGCCTTCCCACCACTCTCCTTCCCTGGTTTCTTCCCCAGCAGGTGAAAGCTCCATTGTCTTGCCTCTCATTGTTCTTCCTCTTCATTTTTCTGAGTGTTCTGGGAGACCAGGGGGAAGGGGACCTGGTTGCAGCAGGAGAGGGAGACTCCCTGGATTCTTCAGCAGCCTGCCTCATCTCTGTTTCCTAGCCCTCTTCCTCTCCTCCCTCTGAGTCTGGACTGCCCTCTGCCACAGCCTCTTCCTGCTCACTAAACCCTGTTGCCTCTTCAGCTTCCGACACCTCCTCCTCCCTCAGTTTGCTCCTTCTCTCTGTGACCACTTGCCGTCATCCCACCACCAACCCCCCAGGCTCTGAGCCTTCTTCCCCTGGGGTTCGCCAGCTGATGCATACAGCCAGTCCATGACAGTAGATGAAGGTGGACATTCTGAGAAGTGTCCATTTCAAACCCAATGACCGAATGTGGCTCCCCAGGCCTCTTTATATAACACTTGAGGTGCTGACTAGGCCACACCTCATTTCCCCAGGCGACACCCTTTGTCTGCACCTCATCCATGTCCTCCTTGGGGGCTTCTACCTGCCTGGAAAGTGTCCTTGAACTGGATGAATGATGGAGCAGTGTATTTGCGTGGGGTAGAAACCTCTGACTTTTATATGGCTGGAATGTAGCCCATTGTACAAAGGTAAGAGTCACACCCACCAATCTGCCCATTTTTGCCTCTGGTCACACCAACCTCTGGCCCCCCAGAAGCTGCTCAAAGTCCCCAGAAGAATGTGGACTCCCCAATTCTGCTATAGGCTATCCTGTCTCTTTCTGCACTAGATATGACCCAGTAGCCAATTTCAGATTTGCAATGCAGCCCCCAGCCAAAAATCATTCCCAAGCCTTGTCCTTTCTTTCTAATAACCTTAGGACTTGCTTCTTTTCTTCCTCCCACAAGGATTACTGCCTTATTTTGGGAGAAAATGTGAATTACCAGCCACCTACTCTGATCAGATCTTTCCAGATGCACGATGATTGTATCACTTATCTCGAGACCTGTGTACGAAACAACTGCCTCTTTATCCTCTCGTCTTCGGCAGACTGCAGCATTGTTCTTACTGATATTTCTGGCGTTCCGTTTGGAATATTTGGGCAGGTAGGAAGGTGGCTGTTTTCACTGTGTTTTTGACATTACTATTTGCTTCCTCTCAGCGTTGTACTCATTACCATCATTTAAGAATAAAAAGTTGTCAAGGATTCCTGTGGAGATCTTTCCCCAGGGGAAGGCACATAAAGAGCAATCTCATATATAGTGTGCCAGGTTTTCTCTCCCTTGCCAAAAATACATAAAGCAACAACTCACAGGGACTCTGGCACATCTCTCCGTTAAATGCGCCAAAGGCAATGTTTGAAATTGCAGAGAGGTAAAAGCTTTCCTCAAAGCACGTATAACTCAAAGAAATAATTGGATGGGTCGTAATTTGTCTAAATAAAGCGGTGATGTTGAGAGCACTGCAAATCCTGAATGTGAGACACAGCTGATATAAACTCTATGACCTTATTTTTTAATACACTCTCATTGGCCAGCTATAGCGGTAGCAGCTTTTAAGACATCAGCTATTAGGACGTTAATGCCCAACCCGTCTTTGGAGATGAGGGCTTCACATTTATTAAGCCAATTCAAAGTGGTTTCATTATTGGATTGTTCAAAAAACCAGCAACACCACCCCATGGTTTTTGGAAGTCTGATGTCTGGCATATTTTGCAGCTTCAGGCATTACAACAGCAGGACAATGTTTGTTCTAGGCAAAACAATTTCCAGAGAGGTATGCTTCAAAGAGTGGCAAAAAAACATATCTAGGTTTATCTGACAGGGAAGGAAGCCCAGAATAAAACATAAAGTTATGTTTGATAGAAAAGAAAGAGGAGGCTTCACTCTACCGGACCTCCAAATCTACTTTGAGACACCATGTTTATGGTGGATAAAATACTGGATATTGTTGGAAAATATCAGAGTGTTAAATTTGGAAGGACATGATATACAATTTGGGTACTGTGCCTACGTATGGTATCGGAAGGCCAAAATGTATAAAATCTTTACAAACTATGTGATCAGAAAAAAATTATACATGGGGAAAGTACAAAAATCTATAAGAAAATAAAACACCAATGTGGATATCCTCAGCTGAAGAAAACAACAAATATGGATAAACCATGATTAACATATAAGGAAATCCTAGATCTTACAGGACAGGAACCAAGGCTGAACAATCCCGAGGAATTAAAAAATGTATTAATGCATTGGTTACAGATACATCAGATTAACAAACTGTTTAAAATAGATTAGAAAATTGGATTTGCAGAAAAAAACCCAAAATACAATGGATTTATTAGATACAAAAATAAAAGTATTATCAAAAATGAGCAAACTGCTGCTAGAGTGGGAAACAAAAGAGGAATTTGTGAAATCAAGTATGATTAAGTGGACACAGGAATGTGGGTCATAATATTAATTATGAACTATGGGAGAATTTATGGAAAGTAAATATGAATTTTACGGCGTGTTACGCATTAAAAGAAAATATGATGAAAATGACCCACAGATGGTAGTCAACACCTGCCAAACTAGCGGAAATGTTGGGACTGCAGCCTTAGTCTCCTGAACAGGAGATGGAACACATAGACCCTCCACCAGTTCTCTGATGAAAATATGGACGTCCTACCATACCCTCCAACATTTCTCCAGTGAAAATAGGGTCGTTCTAAGGAAAAGTGGGACATTCTGGGATCAAATCAGAAGCCAAGATGGCTTCTGTAAATCCAGGACTGTCCCTGAAAAATACGGACACTTGGAGGGTCTGAGATGGACCTCTCCTGCGAAGCTCTGTTACGTGTACTGTACCCTCTGTTCCTTCTTAGGAAGGACATTGGAGGATTGGAAATCATGTTCCATCCTTCCCGAAGGAAGAAAACAAGTATGACGCAGAGGAGGAGAATGATATTAAAAAGAACACCGTATCCTTGGTTGAAGAGGAAGAGCCTTCCCCTATTCCAGTGGAACAAGCTGTACCTGTTACAGAGGATAACGACAACTTCGCATGTGTGTAAGTAATTTCCCTAAAAGCTTCATTTACAGTGACACGTTTGGAAAAAGGGAGGCTATTAAGACAGAGCCAAAGTATATAATTATCAGGAGCTTCCTTTCAGAGAGAAAATTTTAAATAGGCCTGGCCAGAAAATGGATTTCTTGTAGGAGATCAGAATCTCCACCCCACCAGTAGCAGTTTTTCCTTGGGGTCTAAGTCAGAAAGGTTTGAGGGAGGAAAATATGATGCTGGAGAAATTTGCCTGGGAGTGTTTGGGCCATCAAGTGAAGAGAAGCCGTTTCCTCTAAGCTTTCAAGGTAGGTATTAACGGCTAGTACATGTTTGCTGAAATGAGCCAACTCTACAGGGCCTGAGAGCTCCATTTTGTAGCAGATGCCCTTTTGACTTCAGAGGTATCTCAGGATGGCAGCCAGGGACATGGCCTTCTTCATGGTGGCACCCAAGTAGGGATGGAAGAGAAATTCTATTCAGTTTAAAGGCACATCTACCTAATTTGCACTCCCCCAAACACAGCCATCCTTCAGATTTTTGCCATGCTATTTTCTAGTCAAGTAATGTTCACAGAAATGCATATACTAGGATAATGTATGCATTAAGAAGCATAAATTAGTAAAAAAAATAAAAAATATGCGACAGTGCATTATATCAGGAAGTGTTGCGTTGCAGAAATGTGTATATTAGGCAATGCAAACAGATGTATATTAGAAGAAATTCAAACTAAATTGCTGCTGAATTTTCATGAGAATGTGGTTTTTTTAAAAACCACAACTTATGTGGAAATGTGGAGAAATGAATTTCCCCAGGTAAACTCACATGCTATCCTCACTTATGCAATAAGTTTGGGTCCTGGAACAAGGCTCTCTTATTTTCCAAGAAATTGTAACTGGTAATTATTATGATGCATCCAACGTTTAGTTCTGGCCACCCAATGATGTTATTTTGCCTTTTGTCTCCTGATCCTGCGTATACTGTACAAGGCAAGTGTTTCCTTTGGCCCCTGACGACACATAGCAGCCCAATAAGGTAAAGGTAAAGGGACCCCTGACCATTAAGTCCAGTCATGACCAACTCTGGGGTTGCGGCACTCATCTTGCTTTATTGGCCGAGGGAGCCGGCGTACAGCTTCCGGGTCATGTGGCCAGCATGATTAAGCTGCTTCTGGCGAACCAGAACAGTGCACGGAAACACCGTTTACCTTCCCGCTGGAGTGGTACCTATTTATCTACTTGCACTTTGACGTGCTTTCAAATTGCTAGGTTGGCAGGAGCAGGGACTGAGCAACGGGAGCTCACCCCATTGCGGGGATTCGAACCGCCAACCTTCTGATCGGCAAGTCCTAGGCTCTGTGGTTTAACCCACAGTGCCATCCGCATCCCTAGCAGCCCAATACATTGCAGCAAAAGCTTTGGCCATGGCGTAAAAGCACAGGAGCAGGGTGAGGAAGGAAGGTGGCAGTCCTGTGTGCAGATATTCCATGACAACGTGCTGTGTTCTGCTTTAGAAATAGGTTTTACAGCATCCTCATTTCATAGCAGCGATATACAGAAATACTCTTTATGACAAACTGGTCTAATTTTGCGCTTCTAACGGCTGAGAGGTTAGAGGTGTGAGGCTCTTTGATTCCAAATGAGCTCATACATTCTAAAATGTATAAATCTTTCATGGGGCTTTGTAATGTATACTGTGCCAGAGCATAAGAACAGTAAAATTAAACTCTGGCTAAGTGCTTTCTCAGTTTTAAATAACTTCCTTGATGTAACATAATGAAACCTTTGTATTATTAAACATTTTAATAACCTTGGGCGAAAGAATGTAACCTTCCTATACTGCCACAGCCCCCCAGGGAATAATTCCTATGACCCTTTTGCCTGGAGCATGATGCGCTTGGGCAGGAAAAGATGCTGAGCACAGCAACAGTTGAGGATCCGCACAGCAGGATCGGTGCAGATGGTTGGTGTGGAACTGGTGTGCTGGTTTCAGGAGACTGATTTGCTCAGGGTCGTCTCATGTCCTAAGGCAGGAACAGGAAAGGAATTTGGTTTTCAATGCACCCCCTGACCAATTTGCTCTGACCAAAAGAATATGCAAACCGAAGCAAGGCTATTCTTCAAAACGCACCCTCTGATTTTTGTGGCTCAGTTTCCCAACCCCAAAATGTCTACCAATTAAATGCACGTATTAGGAGGAGTTGTGTGTAAAAATGCCTACATTAGCAAAAATGATATTGAGGTTTAGTTGTTTAAATAATTAAGACTACAGTCCTGTGCACATTTATCTGGAATTTAGCTCCATCATTGCTGACTCCCAGCTAAATGTGCATAGTACTGGTGCCGCAAACCAATTAAAGATTTATTTTGTTCATTTAAAATATTTAAATATATTGAAGCCTCTTCTGTGAAGAAGCCTTGTCTCTTGACAGTTCTTTGATTTAGCCTTACAGCATGATCTCAGACTTTAGGTTCACCTCTTGTCTCATCCTGAGAGCTTTGTTTGGATGTTATAGGAATCTGACAACACTCAGCATTGGCGCTATGAAATATTTTCTTTGGTTGCTTTGTTTGATTCATTCATCTGATTTGTTCAGCCCTGTTAAGCCAATTTGCTTCCTGATTTCTGTCTGTCCAGGCTGAATATATGGGACAACACAATATTAGGTAAAAGATACAAAGAGGGGAAAACACAGAAAAGAAGAAAACATACCCTCTTCAATCGAACTGCTGTGATAAAGCCAACAGGTACGTCATTAATTTGATGAATTCAGCAGCATTTGGGCATCTTAGTGGATGCAATCTGTTGGCTTAAAGCATCTTTCAGCCTAATGCAGGACAGCCTTCAGTCCCAAGTTCAAAAGCAGCCTCAAGCAATCCATTCAGACCTGGGGAGAGGCCATAGCTCAGTGGGAAGAGCATCTGCCTTGCATGCAGAAGGTCCCGGGTTCAACCCCCAGCATCTCCAGGTAAGGCTGGGAGAAATCCCTTGCCTGAAACACCTGGACAATAGTGATCTAGATGGACCATTGCTCTGACTTGATATAAGGCAGCTTCCTATGTTCCTTACCTATGGCAAGAGCCACCAGTCCTTGTTGAGTTGATTTGATATCCCGCTTTATCACTACCCCAAGGAGTCTCAAAGCGGCTAACAATCTTCTTTCTGGTTGGGGAAGAAGAAAATGAAAAAGGAAGAAGGGATAGGCTTCTGGCCCCACCCATTCCTGACCTTTGACCCTGCCCACAGTTGGCATGTGACTTCTGATAGATTGCACCTGAGGGAATCAGGCCTACAAAAGAAAAAATGGTTGCCCATCCCTGGCTCAAAGAAATGAATATTTGTAGAAATTGATATTCGTAGAAATTGCTGCTACCGCTATGGGAGTTTGGAGTTTTGTGAGAGCATGGGATGTCCCACACTGGGCCTGCATACAACGTGGGCTGTTGATGTATTCCATCCTTGATGTAGCACCTCACACGCAGTGCTATTTTTCAAGGAAAAGAGGGGCCAGAACTCACCATGAATGCCTCCCTTGTTCTCCTATAATGGTAATGGCACCCACCTGAGAGGTGAACCCCTGCTCACACCTCCTAGAATGCCATGCCTTCACTTTTGCGGGGGGCAGGATTGGTTTGGGGGATGGAATGCAGGAGACTCTCACTGGAAGGAAACAGCTGAAAAGCCCCAGCATGGCTTGTTGGATCCTAGCCAAGGGATAAATTGCAAGAACGAGTCAAGAACTTCCCATTGATGGGAAACCTCAATGAAAAGAATCATATTTATCTTATGTAAATGACAGATTTTGTGACGTCTGCTTGGAAAACTTGCCTGTTAATTAAAATGAAGGGTTATGGCCCTCCCTTTCTTAATGCGGAAGATTAAGCATTTTCCTTGGCAGAACTTAATAAAAAACGGCCAGTGAATCTCGCCGTATATGTATCTGTGTTTATCCAGCTGAATATTTCTCAGTTGTGGAAGTGGCATAGTATGATTAGGCACAAAACATTAGCTTTGCTTCAACTGCAATTGTGCTGATATGTGAAATGATTTTCTGCCTTTGGAATAATCCTCTGGTTTGAAAAGTTGTATTTAGGTCATTAAATATTGAAGCCCTAGAGGAGACGACAGAAATGAATGAGAGCGACTTTCTTCTGCACCCTGACAAATACTTTGGGGAAAAGTTGGCGGAAAAGGACTCTGAAGATTTAAAGCTGCCTACCCTTTCGGCAAGTAAGTAGACCTTCATTATATCCTCATTACTCTAGCTCCTGCTAGCAAGAGGCAAAAATAAAGGTCACCAGCTTATCTCTCTTAAAAGAAAGTAACGGTAATAGGAAAGTCTAGAATTTATCACTTGGCCACTGGCAAGCCTTTGAGGATGTGACAAGCCAGGAAGTTGCTGGAAGCAGGCAATCCAAGCCGTAAACAAGGTTGGCATGTTAAATATGTCACTTGCCGTGGTCAAATGGTTAGGGCGCTTGCAGAGCAAGCCTGTACTCAAGCTGTGACCACTGAAGGATCAAAGGGGATGGTGGATGCTCAGTTTCTCTGCTGGGATAGGAGATACGTTGCCGCCACCATGACAGATAGTATTGGGCAGACAAATGAATATATTGTGCATGGTTAAATGGTGGAATTTGCTCCCATGAGATGTTTTCTGTACATGCAACATCTTGTGTGAGGTGTTCATCATTGTTATCCAGGGTGGCCTGAAGCGGATGTTGAGCTTGTGGTCCAGTCCCTGCCTAAAGTCTTCTTGAGTCAACCACAGGTGGATTTCAGAACTGCTAGACTCCTTTGCTTTGCAGCTTTTCCCAGCCAACAATATGAGGACCACTTTCCTGGCCAGAGCAAAAGTCTTCAGGAAGGTGCTCCAGGCAGGTGTTCACGGGCAGCCCCGAAGCAGGAGCAGCAGGAGGGAGCTGCCTCTTGCTGTTGGTAGCTGATCACTGGAGGTCTTTTGCATGAACACAAAGGGGCTTGATGAACTGCTTTATCCCGATTCCATTAAGCCTAGTATTAGCCAGCCTGACCCACAGCAGATCTGCACAGGCTGAAGTGGTGCTTTCCCTAGGCCTGCTGCCCAAGATCCTTCCTGAGCCTGTGTCTTCCCTTCCACAAAACGACAACATCACACCTGTTCCTGGTTTCTTACCCCTCCCTCCCTTCTTCTAGCCAGTTTTTAAAGGAAGTCCTTTCTTTTTACTCAAAAACAAGCGAACATCTGCCCACATTGAATTCTTTAACAGCAAACATCACTTAAAAGAAAATAAAATAAGTGTTGACAAAAGACCCTTCCACTGCACCCAGAAGAATTCCACTCATTTCTCTCTCTCTCCCCTTGGATAATTTTTGAACGTGATTTCTGAACACAAGTACCCTCAAGGATGGGCAACCACAGGTCTGAGGGCTCAAGGTGGCACTCCAAGCCAGGTCACACACACTTCTAAGCCACTCCATCAGCCCTTGATGAATGTTCTTGAATTCTGATAATGTTTCCTGCTTGCCTGGATGGAAGAAAAAGACGGGTGCATTAGAGTGTGCAGAAACTAGCCAACTTTCCTTGCTGGCATCTCTCCTTCTTGAGAGACAATGGAGTGCACTTCTGGGGCGGAAGTCAAACTGCTGTGTTAGCAGCTCTGAAGTGACCTCCTCGGGGCGCAAGCCTGGGCAGTGTGTCTGGACATCCTGAGTTGTCCAGACAAGACTCCCCTCTTGGCCTTGCTTACGTGGTCCATAGGAAAGTTGAGAAATATGTTTGGTACCAGCTTGGCTGTAGGAGTTGCTGGAAGGAGGCGTACAAACCACTATTCAACCGCCTTAGGCACTCCACCCTGGATTTGTGTAGGGTCTACTCCTTAGCCCTTTCTTCTCCTGAATATGTCCCTCAAGGCAGCAGAGGGATAGGATCAGAGTTTTCCTTCTCCTGGATGGGCTGCCTTCCTAGGTTGACAAGCCCCACCTGCTCCTTAGCCTACTGTACAAAGGTAAATTTTGTATTCATTGCTCTACTCACCTTTGTCTCTAGCCATACCCACCACTGGAAAGTGGCTCCCTGGAAGGTTGCTCAGAAAAAAAATGTGGTGCTTGGGCTGTAAAAGGTTCCCGACCCCTTTGTTGATTGATGGAGAATAGTTGTGGGGACATCAGAAGAAGTGTTTAGCATAGTGCTGCTCAGAAAGGACTGCCTTCGTGACAGCAGATTCTTCACCAAAGGCTTCCTCAGATCATTCGTAGGCTATAACAGTGAATGGAGCTGGTGCAGGAGAAAGGCTATTTTCATATCTCAGCATCAGCACTCCTGACTTGATAGAGGGGAAAATATATCTTCCAGCTAGATAAGAAGAGGCAACAGAGAATTAGATGGAAAGCCCCCTGAGGGGGGAAAAGGAGAGAATTAAATGGGAGTTTATGCTGATGATTCAGCACAGCCCAATGACAGCCCCCACATGGCTCCAAAAAGCAATTAAAAAAATTAAAATATAATCCTTTTGGAGGCTGGATCAATTCCCAAAGAGCTTTTTTGACTAGCCAGGTGCATGATCTCAGTTGGCAAAATGCTGATTTTTCTTTGCTGTCGTTAATCTTGCCAGAATTTTGGATCTTTCTCTGCTCCCCAGGAGCTTTGGATACAAAACGCTATTATTAAATTTATATGAAGCACTTCAGAATTTTTCTCATTAATCCTCCTGAAACTCCTGTTTTAGGCACTAAATAAGCTAACTAAGACTAAATAAGCTTTCATGTTAACTTTCAGTAAGGAGTTTGCAACCATTAAAGATTCAGAAGGTTTTTGTTTTGGTATCCAGGGTGATCAATCTCTCATTGTCATAAAAATGTGTAAACCTCAATGTTTGCTTTGGAAGTCATATTGCTATGCAGTTTGAGCCCTTCTCCTCACCCTTAAAATGGATGGGGGTGAGTGGAATATTCAAGTGAGGAAGAATACAGCCTCTGAGATGAAGCTCTTTCATGCACCAACTGGACAATATAATTTTGGAGTCAGTGGTGAATCCTAAGTCCTAAGTTCACTTGAATAGGCACATGGAAGCCTATGTAGCTGAAGTTATGGTTCAGCTGCAGCCACCTTCCTATTCACATACACAGAGATCTAGGTCTGCGGTTTGTGTGGCCTCCAGTGGGTGGGCCAACAGCAGGCTGGAGATCAAGGAAGCAGCGCTGGTCGCAGGTGTTTAACCCAGGAGGGAGAGGTGCTTCACAAAGCACTTTAGCAAACTGCTCTGCGAAGCACCTCCCCACTCCTTTAAAAGGGGATGGAGATTGGCAAAGGGGTTGGTGAGTGAAGTGAGCTGGGGCAAGGCCCCTAGTAATTCTACAAGGGAGCAGGTGGTGCTGTGGTCTAAACCACTGAGCCACTTTTGCTTGCTGATTGGAAGTTCGGCGGTTCAAATCCATGCAGTGGGGTGAGCTCCCGTTGCTCTGTCCCAGCTCCTGCCAACCTAGCAGTTCGAAAGCACACCAGGGCAAGTACATAAGTAGGTACCACTACTGCGGAGAGGTAAACGGCATGTGATGTGCTCTGGCACCAGAAAGCTGTCTGTGGACAAACGCCGGCTCCCTCGGCCTGAAGCGAGATGAACACCACAACCCCATAGTCACCTTTGACTGGACTTAACCATCTAGGGGTCCTTCCCCCTCTTTTTTACCTTTAATTCTACATGAATGAAATTTTGTGTGAGTGGTATTATTTGCCAGCTGGATACATGCAACTTAACAGCTGTCATTCCCCAGCATTTTGGTATGTGAACACAGAAAGCCCTTAACATAACATGTTAAACCAAAAGGGGTTTTTGTTTCTTAATTGTTATAGGATGACGACTTACCAATAAATAGGCTGTGTTTTGTATTGCTTTCTTCCTCTAATTCATTTTCATATTCACCACATGTCTTCTCTCTTCCTCTCTCTCTCTCTTAAAATAAAGATGAACCGGTCCAGTCCTAATGGGGTTATTTATTAATTTTCTTTATTTTCACCCTGTAGCCCTGAAAGCTGCATTTGATGAAAAGAACTTATTCCCCAAAGAAATTCTGGACCGCGGAAAAAAATCAAGGCAGCTGCATGAGGAAATGTGCAACAGAGGCAGGATAACAAACGAGAGAAAGCAAGGGAAGTTGAAAGGAAAATGAATCAAGCTTTGCTTCAAAAAAAGGAGGTAGGTATGAAGGATGCCACCTGGTGATGACATGAGGCAAGCGTTGGCCGGTTGAGAAGGAGGCAGGGGAAAGAGTCTAAAGACAGCTTCTAAGATGATAAAGAGGTTGTGTAGGTAATTCCTCTAAAGAAAGTCTACAGACCCTGCGTGTGAGAGAGCTTCCCTGGATACAAGATAGGGAACAACAAAATTCCCTTGGAAATCATGGATTTGTCCACCAAGGAAGCCCCCATGGTTTGCTATGCAATTGCTTTGCCATGGAACTGAAAACTGAGACACAGTGTTGTGTAATGGTTAGAGTGCTCGACTTCTTGCTGGACCTTGGTCTTCCTCATCTGTCAAATGGAGCCAACTTCCCCTGTTAATGCCAAATTCCTTAACCATATAAACTCCCACCCTCCCTCCGTGTGTGTGTGTGTGTGTGTGAGAGAGAGAGAGAGAGAGAGAATATATTTGACTTGCTTTATAGTCTATGGCAGGCTTCCTCAAACTCGGCCCTCCAGATATTTTTGGCCTACAACTCCCATGATCCCTAGCTAGCAGGACCAGTGGTCTATGGCTTGTTTGCCTGCTTTTGTCACCTGGAGCCATCTACCAGTCCCAGTTTTCCGCTTGCATATGGATTGTGTCAACCTTGTCATGCAAGCTATGCTGCTGGACTTTGATCGCTGCCCCTCCCACTCATACACTGGAGTGTGTCCCTGTGAAATGCCAGAGGATCTGCCAGGGATGTTAAGCTTAGCTGAGATGCCCTCCCCCTGGGGGCTATTTTCAGCCGTAACGCAGTTCCAGTACCTCTCAGGTAGGCACCATTGCTATTATAAGGGAACAAAGGAGGTGTTCATGGTGAGTTCCAGCACCTCTTTTTCCAGAAAAATAGTGCTGGTTCGGAGTACACAGCTTGCGTCCTGTACAGTCACAGAATGTCCTGTTCTCTTTACACCCAATAAATAATACATTGTACATAATCTCGGCTCCAGTACATTGATATTACATTTTGTTAGGTTATAATATATCATATTACAATGCTTTCTTGCAAAACCCTTGCTTCTGTCTTGCAAATTAGATGGAAACAGTTGACCCAGATCACCTTCTCCTCCTTGTCTCTGCCCCAGTTCTTTAAACTTCACCAAAAGAATTAGCTATAAACTAATTCTACAGGCTTTTTTGTTTTTAAAAGCCTTTCTGGTTCCCCTCTCCCTTTAATATCTTAATGCATCCTTGATCATTTTGCTCTCTCCACTGCATGCTTATTATTGGTCTACATTTGCTTGATAATGGGGCCTCTGAAGGGATGTAGCCAGACATGCTCACTAGGTCCATGGCTCAGTGATAGAGCAGGTCCTTCGTTCAACTCCTGGCATCTTCAGGTTGGGCCGGGAAACCCTGACCTGAAACCCTGAAAAGACACTGCCAGTCAGTGCAGACAATATTGAGCCAGATGAACCGATGGTCTGATGGGGTACTAAGGTAAAGTCACCTTTTTCTGGTTGGGGCTTTGAAGAATGGAGAATCAATGGAACCAGTGTGTCAGGTGCTGATGGTGGTTGCTCGTGAGTAACCAGACAGGACTCCAACCTGTCTTTTACAGGTTTTGTTGTGCAAACTAGATAGATAGATGATAGATGATAGATAGATGATAGATAGATAGATAGATAGATGATAGATAGATAGATGATAGATAGATAGATAGATAGATAGATAGATGATAGATAATTTATTACGGTCGAAGACCAACTGTGCAAACTATTTATAGTGCAGATCTACAAAGTTCATGTCCATCTTAGTAACTTGCAGAATCCGGGAATGGCCCCTTCCGGCTTCTCCCCCAACATAAGAACTTTGGCACCCCAAGCCTCCTCCTCCCCTCCTTGCGTTTCACCCCTCTGCGCAAGCTGGGCGATGGATGTGGTGTGCATCCCTCCTGGCCAACCTGGCGAGGTGAGGCGCTGGGGTTGTCAGCAGCATCCTCGAGGCCTTTCCTCACTTGGCTGGCCCCTTCCCTCTCTTCTCCACTGGAGGTGTGGCTTTTCCCACCACTGGAAGAGGAACTGCTCCTCAGGGGTTTCAGAGACTCTCTGTATCCCAACGCCCCCCTTGCCTCCCTCCCCTGTTCCGATGGCAGTTCCCTGACGCAGTGGAACCAGTGGATCTGTTCTGAGTATGACTAACACTGGATAGAAGTTATATAAACTAAATAAACTTGACTATGCTTCACCTAAGTGGAAACAAGGACTCTTTGTGTTGTACAAACCTATTCACTTCATTCTCAATATTTCTTTTCCTTTGCTAGAGCAAGGTTTTGCACAGCATTGCTAGACCGTAGAAGAAAAAATGGTTTGAGGAACAGTTAACCAAATCAAAGGACGACAAGAAGCTTCAAAATCCGAATTCAGAATGAAAAAGTGCATTTGTGTCGTACAGTCAGAATATAAGTTTTGCTTCTTTTCTTACATTTATTATGGATTAAAGGTTTGTCTGCTTTTTGAGATGCAGCAGCAGCAAAAAAATGATGAAAAAATGTCAGCACTGCAGGCCTGAATCTTCTGCCTGCCATGTACTTGTGATTTGTTTATGTACTTGAGAAAAAGCAGACAAGAACTGGAAGCCATTTCCTTTATTGAAGAAGATTGTCTTAATAGCAATTCATTAAAGATATTTATGCAGTCCTCTGCTCATGTAATGAATATTTAACCATTCTGAAAACAAAGGTTCAGAAATCCAAAGTTATTGCTCCTCTAGGTGAGGTTGATTTCACACGATCGTTTGTTTTTGCCCAGTCCAATTTCCAAATAGGGCTGGAGTGGCGAACCCCCATCCTGGGGACCTGATCAGCCCCTAAGTCTTTCTGGGGGGTGGGGGGTGGGGGGGGTTGCTAAGACTTCACAAACTTTGGTGGCAACAGCAAAAGGACAAAACAATGTTAAGTAGGCACAGCACTGATTAGGGATGGACAAATATGTCCATTTCAGTTTCTCAGTTTCCCAGTTGTTCAATTCTTCATATTTCTGCTTGCTATCTGGTAAGGCCAACACCATCATGGAGAGGACTCTGCATCTTCTAGAAGGGTCCACTGGGGATGTCCACTGAGAGCACTTTGACCAGGGCCTCCTGGAACCAGATACTGGCCCTGGACTTGGAATAAGACTTCTGCATTTCATTAAGGCCTCCACCCGTCGTTCCGCTTATGCTCTGTTCATACCAGGACTGAGTGCTTTCAGTAAAAATAGATTCCGATGCTGAATGCTGTCTCAAACTTAAGCCCTCAAGGACTCTGGCCAATTGCTACATGTAGACTTTCCTTCTTAAACACCCCTGCATCATTTCTGCCCCTTTCAAAATGTATCTATGCACGTGTCCGTAAGGATATACACAATTAAACCATTCAGCTAGCTGAGCGTTCACAGGACAGGTGGATATGACCATTTATGTCCCAGCATTCACTAGGGGAGCATTTTGTATAAATAACTTTTTCCAGCCAATAACACCCAAGGTAAAGCAGCAACAAATTGGACTGGATTCTGGGGCTCCTCGTGAGATTCGCGGTCGTCGTTTCCATTCTGCTGGAACGCTTACAAATGGCCTGATGTTCGAGCCTCTTGCAAAGCGAGCTGCTTGGTTTATCTAACAGTACAACACTTTGGGAAGAAAAGCAGCCTTTCATAACACATTCAATGACCACCTGTTACGTGCCCGCCTCATTAATCAAGCGGCTTTTCCCAATAAATGTTGCCATGTAAACGCCCTTGGCCTTCTCCTCGATCTTTGCATTACTCGACAGCCTACGCTGGATGCACAGACCTTCTGCAAATCGCTGAATGGTGAATATTACGCTGCCGATTTCCAGGTACGTGCCTTTTATATGCCCTGATAAAGTCATTAAAAAGTGGAGGGGGAAGATGGCACAATAGTGGCAGCTATGAATGCAAAGCTCAAGTGACTTATAAGCCCTACCTTTCGTTGCCATGTCATTTTCCTTCCTTTCACAGTGGTTACAGGGAGTATTTCTGTGGGGCTTCTGCTTTGCTCTTTGCACTAAGTTTGCAGCAGAAAGTGATCCTGCTCCTGAAGAGTTCACACGAGTCCGTTTCTAAATAAGTAATGATGTTGTTCCAGCTCGTGCTGAAATATCCTGCCTTTGGTAGCTCTGCTGGAGGCATCTATGTGGCTTCCCCAGTACTGAAATATGAAGAAGCAAAGCAGGGACTGAATTAGTTCAGCCATGCAGGACAAGTGATTCATGGACACAGTGTCCCTCCCTCCCTTCACTTGGTCTGTAATGGACTTTGCCTTCTCTTTTGGCTTGTGGAGAAGGGCTGGCTCTCCAAAGGCTGGTAGACTCCATCAACCCCAGCCAGCATGGCCAGAAGTCAGGGCTGATGGGGAGTTGAAATCCAACAACATCGGGGGGGGGCTCAGCTTCCCTATCCCTGCTGTAAAGTGAGTACGAGGAACAATGAAAACCTCCCACAGGTTTAGGAAACTGGCTTATTGACCCAACCAGTATAAAGCATTATTCCCAATATGTTTTGAACTGTAAGACTAGCTCCAAAACGAGCTCCTTACACTTGCTGGGGCAGCTGGCATTGCTCAAAATGTGTTAAGATTTTGGACCAAGAAACCAGTTTTCTGCACTTGTTGGATCCTCAGTTGTTTCTGCTTTGCGGTGCGTTTGATTATCCGGTGGCCCTCCAGATGTTGCCAAGGATGATGTAAGTTGTAGTTCATCAACATCTGGAGAGCTGAAGGTTCCCCATACCTGCCTTATGGATTGCAGGACTTTGCAACTTTAAATGTGCAGAGAAGAAGAAAAATAGGTTTGAGAATTGATTAGATATGTCAGATGGGAAAAACCACAGATGGCGATTATTTTCTCCTTGTTTGCCATACTTAAAGATACGGGAGAACTTTCAGGGCCAAGGCAAACATTGCAAACTTTGTTTTAATTTGGCTAGCTGTTTTTTTTTAAAGTCTTGTTGTTAGCCACCCCGAAATTGGAGGATGGACAGAATATTAAAGTTTTGTATTGATAAATAAACCTGTAAAGAGAGCTAGTGTGGTTTAGTGGTTAAAGCATTGGGGTAGGACCTGGGAGACCAGGGTTCAAATCCCCTCTCAGCCATGAAGCTCATCTGGTATCTTTGGATCAGTCACCGCCTCCTGGCCTAACCTACCTCGCAGGGTTGTTGTGGGGATTAAATGAAGAGAGGTTGGAACCATGTGACCATCTTGAGCTCCTTGGAGGAAAAGTGGGATATAGATGCAATAAATAAATATTAATACTCTGCCCAGTGGCATGGCTTAAAGAAAATATTTGGGAGACAGCCTTAAAGGAAAAAAATGTGACACTATGTTATGTGCTTCACCCTCTCCTCTCCTGCCACTTTACTCCGAACTGTACCCAAAGCCAGTGTGGTGTAGTGGTTAAGAGCAGTAGTCTTGCAATCTGGTGAACTGGGTTCGCTTCCCTGCTCCTCCACATGCAGCTGCTGGGTGACCTTGGGCTAGTCACACTTCTCTGAAGTCTCTCAGCCCCACTCACCTCACAGAGTGTTTGTTGTGGAGGAGGAAGAGAAAAGAGAATGTTAGCCGCTTTGAGACTCTTTAGGGTAGTGATAAAGCGGGATATCAAATCCAAACTCCTCCTCCTCCTCCTCCTCCTCCTCCTCCTCCTCCTCCTCCTCCTCTTCTTCTTCTCCCCTTCTCCATCACTCCCTGCCAATGTTCAGAGGAGAATTTTCAAGTGCAAATATACGTATTTCAGTCCTAGTATAGCTCTTCTCCACCCTGCATAACACGCACTTTCACTACACAACTGATCAATGCTACAAGAGGGCTGTCTTCTTCTTCTTCTTCTTCTTCTTCTTCTTCTTCTTCTTCTTCTTCTTCTTCTTCTTCTTCTTCTTCTTCTTCTCCTTTATCTGCCCACTCTCCTACTCCCCAAACAGCTTGACTGACCCTAAACACAGGTTATGCTGGGATATCAGTTTCATTAACGCCGGGAAGCAGACCTCACATTACGGATGTGCCAAATGGCTCTGCAGCTGCATCCATTATTTACCACGAAACCATTAATTATCAGTGGCAAAACAGCACTGCTGATCATTGATGCCAGGAAATCCAGCACGGTAATTTCCATCAGTGGAAAAGAAAATTAAGTTATGTTGGGAGTGTCTTAAATGGCCATTCAGAATAAATATTGCTGGCAGCTTGCGACTGCAGACATCGTCCCTGCATGAGGATATGAAAATGTCTCCATCACCTTTTTAACACGGCGTAGGAGTCTGTATTCGCTCTGCCTTTCAAATGGATCTTTGATTTATGGGTGCGATAAAGGCGATGGTGATAGAACATAAGGGAAAGAAAGCTTTACTTTGTCAGAGAAACTGCATTTGTGGAAGGAAGGTGGCTGTTCCTTTGGAACTGAATATTGTCCACTGAGCGGAATCTTAAAAGACCAGTTCTAAACGAGTTTATGTGGGATGTGATACATAAGTAGCAGTCAAATGCAACATTCCTTGTTTTCCTAGAGTGGACATGCAGGGGGATGTTTGATTCAGCCAGTCGGAACTTCCTGTTTCCTCCTGGGCTGAGACGGAAGAGGAAGTTCCTCTTGTATGTGACTAGACGTGGGCGTGACCTTACCTGCCCAGGTAACAAAAAGGACAAGGCACGCAGCCATCTCTCTCTCTTTGACTTCCTCCTTCGTTGGACCAGCAGCTTTATGGCTAGAGATGCTCTGTTGGCTTTCAGAGGAGAAAGGGACTATCTCCATATCGGATAGACCTACATGTATATACTTTGTAACTAAGTCTGCCTTCAGGGATCCAACTGTGAACTAATGATGTGAATAAACTTCTTTTATATACTTTAAACAAGATTGTGGCGTGTTCATCCTTTTAAGAGGGATATAATGGGACTTATCAGGAATCTAATAGTAAGAGGCTTAAACAAGCCTGCCGTTTACTCATAAGGAAGTCCTGTGTAGTTTAGAACAGGGGTTGAGAACCTCAGACCCAGAGGCCAAATGCTCCCCTTCAGGCCTCTCTTACCTGGAACTCTCTGCAAGCCACAGCCCTTGCTGGTCCTGCTTTGGACCCCAAGCATTTTTGCCTGGCTGGAACAGGTCCTTGAACTCTGCCAATGCCTCTTGCTTGTTTGGATAGAGTGGGTGAGTGGGTGTTGGAAGCAGCCTACTGTACAAAGGTAACACAAGTGGAAAGAGGTTTGTTGCTTGCAGGCTTTCCATAGGCATCTGGCTGGTTACTGCAATAACAGGGTGCTGTAGTAGATGGACTTTTGGCCGGATCCAACAGGGCTCTTCTTATGTTCCTATCCACCACAACCCCAAGAGCTGTGTATATGGTCATAACCCCACTAGTATATATCAGAAGGTCGGCAGTTCGAATCCCCACAACGGGGTGAGCTCCTGTTGCTCTGTCCCAGCTCCTGCCAACCTAGCAGTTCAAAAGCATACTAGTACAAGTAGATAAATAGGTACTGCTGTGGCAGGAAGTTAAATGATGTTTCCGTGCACTCTGGCTTCCGTCACAGTGTTCTGTTGCACCAGTCATGCTGGCCACGTAACCCGGAAAGCTGTCTGTGGAGAAACACCGGCTCCCTTGGCCTGAAGCAAGATGAGCGCCACAGCCCCATAGTCACCTTTGACTGGACTTAACTGTCCAGGGGTACTTTACCTATATGTTATGACAGGGTGTTTTATTCCCCTTCTCATTGTTTATCCCTTTACACCCTTTACACTTCCTTACATCAAACATAATATGTCTTGCAAATGTACACCTCTCTTGTATGAGGTTATTCTGGAAACAAAATCTAAGTCAAGATTTCATTGTGTTGGGTGGGGGGGGGGAGGATAATTCCTAAAAGGGAATGGAAGCAATTTGACTATGCATTATTAAACCTCCTTTCCAACAATTCAACAGCTCAAGGAGCTACCGAACATTCTGCAGTACAATGAGGAGAGCTCTACTTCCAAACCTTCTCCTTGCTGTCACCGGAATCCACCTCACCAGAAGCCATACCTCCCAACCTGTGGCTGAAAGCACCACACACTTGGCAGTGGATTTGTCCCGGGTTCTTTCTGTCTCCCGGAAAAATGAGAACATTCTCTATTCTCCACTTGGAGTTTTGCTGGCCCTCGGAACAATCGACTTAGGAGCCAAGGGAAAAGCACGCGATGAGATCAGGCAGCTTCTCAACCTGCAAGGAAATGATGGTGAGTGTCTGCCCCAGCCTTCTCAAACCTGGTGCTCCCTTTCCCTCCACCTCCTGTTTTAGACTGCAACTTTCATCAGACCCAGCCAGTGTAGCCATCCAATGTTTGCAATCACAATGATCTGGCTAGCTACCTGCTCTCCTTGAGTTTTGCTGTTGTTTTTAGTTTGCTAAGTTGCATGGTAACAGTTAAATCACTTTTGTTTTTTATGTTGGGTTTTGTATTTGTAAGCAAACGGAGAGGGGTAGTGGGATGTAAATGCAATAATAATAAATGGAATAATAAATAATCATTGGTGTATGCACAGAGACAAATAGGTTATTTTTTAAAATATTATATACTACTTGTAGTGAACCACTTTGACTAATTTCGATACAATATGGAAACCAACTACTGACACACAATAAAATCATTTTTTTAAGACAAAAAAACCTCCGTTCCAATTCCCCTCTGCCTGGTTTTGTATGCCACACACTTCAACTGTCAGTGAGCATTCTGTGGCTACTGGATAGGCTCAGTCCTCAATGGAGAGGGGTTTGTTTTGTTTTTGCAGAGGTTCCTCCTCAATTATTTTGCCTTCAAACCTTCAAGTTCTGCCCTACCTGCTGCCCATCTGGTGATAGCTCTTTCTTGTGCCTGAATGGTGGTGTTTCGGCTACAAACAGATCCACATTCAGAGAAAGCATTCCCTTGCCTCCCAGAAAGAACATACAGTGGTACCTCAGGTTAAGTACTTAATTCGTTCTGGAGGTCTGTACTTAACCTGAAACTGTTCTTAACCTGAAGCACCACTCTAGCTAATGGGGCCTCCTGCTGCCGCCGCGCCGCCGGAGCACGATTTCTGTTCTCATCCTGAAGCACTATTTCTGAGTTAGCAGAGTCTGTAACCTGAAGCGTATGTAACCTGAAGCGTATGTAACCCGAGGTACCACTGTAGTGCCAAAGTCAGTCTGGCTCCATCCACTGGTCAGTGTGGGAGCAATTATTCCAATACTCGTATTCCTCTTCCCTTCTTATTCCTTTTGCATCTTATTTATTAGATTGTGAGCATGTAGGCAGGGATGCCCTCATCTTTTAATATGTGCACAGTGCTCAGAAAAAAAGGTGTTTTATAAGTACAAAACCAACAACAACATGTTGCTCCACTTCTCACTTTGGGCCTTTTCAAATCCCAAGTGTTCTGCAACAGTATGTTCATCCATAGAAAATGTAGATATCACCAAAGTTCTCTGAGGTTTCTCACTGTGAGTGACTTGCACAGTAGAGAGGTATAAGCCCTACCTCTTGTCTGTTGGCATGCAACATGACATTTTGCTTTCTGTATCTTGTGCAGAAGCAAAAGCAAACAAATGCAAACAAAACAAACCTTGCCTCCTATGAAGCTAAAAGGTCTGATAACTGAAGGCTGCTTTCAAATGCAAGGTCTAAGAAAATGTAATAGCTGGATATAATTGTTTGTATCTCAAATGCAGTTTGGGCAAAATGAAATCTACAAATCAACCCCAGTGTGCAAGGAACATATTTGCCATAGCTTAGTTTACTTTTTTTTAAAAAAAAAATAATCCTTTGACATCTATGGCAAATAATTTAAAAAACAAAACCTAAAGACAGATGGGCATCTTTGCGGCATTTCTTCTAGCCCTTTCACTGAAGATGTAAATCCACCCATTCAAGCAGATGATTGCCTACTATTATGGTTCATTTTTCCACCTTTAGAAAATACATTATGAAATAAACCCTCTTTCCTCTAAATTCCTCCAAATGCCTTGCTATCAATCATGGACACAAAAGGAAGGTCTCTGGAACGTCTGTGCAGTACACACAATCACACGATCTAGTGATGGAACAGGCTTAATGCTTGATTGGCTTCACACTGCTGTTTTTGTAAAAATGCCGCTCTTCAAGATATAAAGAGGGGCATGAAAGAGATCTTGGCCATGGTACCCATTTATTCTTTTCAGCAATTATCCTCCACCTTTGTCCTCTTCCCTCTCATTCACTCTCTCAGTGAGGAGGAGGAGTGACAACCATCTTCTGCTTTACCGGTCAGATTGGGTGTCTCTGGTTAGCGGTTGTCTTCTATATATATGTGAGCTCCAGCAGGTACATAGGCATGCCAGCTGCCAATGTCAGGCATGGTTGTTGTTGTTTAGTCATTTAGTTGTGTGACCCCATGGACCAGAGCACGCCAGGCACTCCTGTCTTCCACTGCCTCCTGCAGTTTGGTCAAACTCATGCTGGTAGCTTCGAGAACACTGCCCAACCATCTCGTCCTCTGTCATCCCCTTCTCCTTGTGCCCTCAGTCTTTCCTAACATCAGGGTCTTTTCCACTGATGTAGTTCAATAATGGTTCTTGCCATTATCGCTGTGTCTTGCCCCGTGGGAACCCACCTACACTTCAGTGTAAACATATGAGATGGGTGTTCCATGTTGACTGATACCTGATCATTCAGATACTCAACCATGGACATTTCTCTATTTCACTTGTATGGGTCTTTCACACAAACAACAATTTTCATTGAATGTCTAGGCTATCCTCTGCACAGTGGAGAGAATGAATATCCTGTCGATTTACAAAGGCCCAGTAAATAGATTGTGTGAACTTACCCTGTTTATCATTGTGGGATATTTAAAATGCACTCAAACCAACAATTCGTGTCTTGCTAGATAGGCACATGATGTAGGAGCTGAAGCTCATGGAGCTTTCCTGTAAGTTTGCTAGAGAGAACACTGTGCTGTGATAGGGGGAGGGCGTAGCCATAAATATTCTCTTACCTGCCTGGGCACATTCTCCTTTTCAGAGGCTAAGTCTTAGGTCCAATGCTCAGATTCCATCTTAAGCTAGACTTAAGTATGTCTCCGTAACTGAATTACCATTTTAAGCCTGCCTGAACAAAGCTGCTGTATGTGTTATTCTTCAACAAATATTTTGGATGAGAAAATGTTATCTTTACCTTTTACAAGATTGTAAAAACCATGGAGAGACCTGGTCTGAATAGAGACATTGGATTCTTATCTCATTATACATGATAAAGCTATTTTTAGCCATCTCACCCCTTGCTTTTTCTTGTAAGACCAATAGCAGTTGTTAACAGGTCTACCACACCTATCAGCCAATCACCCATTCCCACCACCCTTCTGAGTAATACTGCTCTCCACCCTCTCACTATATATAAGGGTCTGGTGACTTCTGTTTCAGTGTATCTGAAGAAGTGTGCATGCACACGAAAGCTCATACCAATAACTAACTTAGTTGGTCTCTAAGGGGTTACAGGAAGGAATTTTTAAATTTTGTTTTATCTAATAAATATATCCTCTCCTAACATTTATTCACATCCCAGCAATCATCCTATACTGGGGTATCCCAGGTGTAAAGGTAAGTCATCCAGACATGATTAATAATCCGTATATTTCTTTTCCCAGTTTCCTGATCTGTAGCCAGACTATCTTCCTCTATCACATCATTCTTCACAAATGACTAAATATGTCTTTTAGCAGCTCAAACATAGCTTTATTATAAGGATTCCAGAAATAAATAAATCATTGTCACCTACCAGAGAAAAATGGAAAACCGAATGCCCCAGGTCAGTGGATAGCTTGATGAATGTGTTGGCCATGTATGTGGTAGCTATGAAAAGGGCAAAATTCTTGTTAAGGATAATTAGCAAAGAGATTGAAAATAAAACTGCCAATATTAGAATGCCATCATACAAATCTATGGTGAGACGGTACTTGGAACACTGTGTGTCTTTCTGGTCGTCTCACCTCAAGAAGGATATTGTAGAGCTGGAAAAGGGCAACCATAATGCTCGAAGGGTTGGAGCAAACCTTTGACGCTTTTTGGTTAAGGAAGAAAACGTCAATATGTGGGTGGGGGACGTGATCGGGGTTGTCAATAATATGCCTGATGTGGAGAAAATGGATAGAAAAACATTTTCCTCCCTCAATTATAATACAAAATCTTGGGGCCATCGAATGAAGCTGAACTTTGGAAGATTCATGACAGAAAAAATAAAGTTCACTCAGTGCGCAAACAGTGGAGTTTGCTCCCACAAGAGGCTGTGATTATCATCAACTTGGATGGCTTTAAAAGAGAATAAAGGCAATCAATGGTTACTAGTCATGATGACTATGTTCTGTTTCCACTGTGGGAGACATTATGCCTCTGAATACCACTTGCTAGGAACGGCAAGTGGAATTAGTGCTGTTTCACCCAGGTTCTGCTTTTGAGCTTCCCATTGTAGCTACGGGACTGCCTCTCCCGGTATGCCCCATGGAGGACCTTAAGGTCCATAAATAGGTCCCAGGCCCTAAGGAAGTTAGATTAGCCTCAACCAGAGCCAGCGCTTTTTCAACACTGGCTCCGGCTTGGGGGAACACTCTGTCTCATGAGACCAGGGCCCTGCGGGATCTGATTTCTTTCTGCAGGGCCTGTAAATCAGAGTTATTCCTCCTGGCCTTTGGCTTGGAGTCAGTTTGATTCCCTCCCCCTCTTTCTTTTTCCTTTCTCCTCTTGTGATGAGGCTGCATTTTAATTTTAATTGTTTTAATGTTGTATTTAATCTTGTTTTTAAGTTGTATTCATTCAAATGTTTTTATTATTGGTTGTTAGCCACCCTGAGCCTGGCCTTGGCTGGTGAAGGCGGGGTATAAATAAAATTTACTATTAAATATTATTATCATCATCTGGTCTTCCTACCCAAAAATCAGCTTTAAAAGTCCCCAGACTTATTTGCCTGAAATCCAGCAGTTTTCTTATCCAGAGGCAACCTCCTTCACATCTGCTCTTTTCAGAACAATGGTCCATAAAACACATGGGGAGATTAAGTGGTTTGCTCATCACCCACCCCAAAACTGTAATAGCTGTCCTTGTAGAGAAATCAGTTATCCTTCTGAAATTTGGCAGGATTCATGCTCTCAGAAGGGGCAACCATGCCTGCAAATTCCATCCAGTTTGGCCGTACTAAAAATAGCCATAGCTAAAGTTAAGTCCTAGGGACACAGGTGGCGCTGTGGGTTAAAGCCTCAGTGCCTAGGACTTGCCGATCGAAAGGTCGGCGGTTCGAATCCCTGCGGTGGGGTGTGCTCCCGTTGCTCGGTCCCAGCGCCTGCCAACCTAGCAGTTCGAAAGCACCTCCGGGTGCAAGTAGATAAATAGGGACCGCTTACCAGCGGGAAGGTAAACGGCGTTTCCGTGTGCGGCTCTGGCTCGCCAGAGCAGCGATGTCACGTTGGCCACGTGACCCGGAAGTGTCTCCGGACAGCGCTGGCCCCTGGCCTCTTGAGTGAGATGGGCGCACAACCCCAGAGTCTGTCAAGACTGGCCCGTACGGGCAGGGGTACCTTTACCCTTACCTTTAAAGTTAAGTCCAGCGGTGGAGTGGGGTGAATCACATCTTCCAACATAAAACCCCATGGATCATCTTGTCTGCAATCTGGCAGTCTAGGAGCTACCATGCTTCAAAATTACACACATTTTTGTTCATTTTTTTTTAAAAAAAGCTTTGGTTCATGTTTATTTCCTTATATGAGATGCAGCAGAGGAAATGAGGCAAGCCTGGACCCCTGAAGTAAATTGGGGAGCCTTTAAATTGCTGGGTTAGGTTGTTTTAAGGAGCACCAAATTAGAGTCTGAACCAAACTTTGTGGTCAATGCACACATGCATCTCCACCATATAAGGTTTCAATTGTCTCCTTGTTAATAAAAGGTTGGTGATTATACCTCAAGTGCACATTTTACCACTAGAAGAAAAACCCAAATAGGAAACCCTTAAACCCTTTTTAAAGGGACATGTGACTTTAAGAGGGGAGAAGGTTCATTAGAGTACATATAAGTCGTTCATGAAGGAAAGATCAGGATGACTAACACATGAAGTATTTTTTTTAAAAGCTTCAATATCTTCTGTAACACCAGTTCTGAAAATTGTGCAGAGAGTCGTTTTGAAAGATAAATTTATATGTCATCAGAACAGCGCTTGGATGCTTTCAGCTCCTTTTAAATTCAACAGATCTTGCTTTCTCCTTATTTAAGCTTATTTTAATCCCTGCTGGAGCTCCTGGGACTTTCTATTGCTTTAGAAATGCAACATCTGACTTGCTAGATGGCAACATGAAGTGATATTAGGAGGAGTGTGAAATAATGCACTTTATCAGCCTTGTTCTTACGCAGCCACCGTGGTATTAAATGAACAACCTGTGGCATGAAATGAGGATAATTCAGATTCAGTACCAGGGGGTCTGTCGTACTGAATGCTTGCCTGTTGACAAGCTGCTGTCCCTTTCTGGTCTAAACTGTAGCCCAGGGCCTATTCTGCCTCTTGCTACCTCTATGGGGTTTCTGTTGTGATGCCATCAGAACAATACTGTACTTGGGGGCAGAAGTCCAATGTCCTGCTCACCAGAATGAGTGGGAGGGGACCACAATGCATTAGGCATGACTTATCACATTTTAAAGCAATAGAGATGACCATCATAAAAGGAACCCTATAAGACCTGCACTGCTGTGTTTCTCTTATATTTTACTGGTCTATTGCTGCTGCCATCAGCTTCCCCACACTTCTTGCTCCAGCAATAAGTATGACTCTTAATCTCAAGGTTATGGGTTCGACCCCCATCTTGTGGAAAAGATTCCTGCATTGACCCTTGTTGTCCCTTCCAACTCTACAATTCTTTGATTCTCTGATATGTGCTATTAAGGACAGCAGTGCTGAAAAACCATTCCTTTGTTAGACCACTCCAGTGGTCAGCTAATTATAGTAAAGGATGGTAGTCAGTTGATACTTAGATGAAGCCTGGTTTTTACTGAGCTTTCATTGTGATTTGTTTGTGGGGAGGTTATAAGGGAATGAATATTCATTCTGAAATGATTGCAGGATTACACATCTTCCTGTAAATAATCCGCTCACTCCACATTCTGAAGTGCATTTTCCTATCATCTTCCTAACTGCAACTAACTTATTTTTAAGTGGATTTGTTACGCCAAGGCGACAGAGCTCTCCCTTGAATTGTGCAAACCTATATTTCTGCTGTGCTCTTGAATCCCTCCTGCAAAATACTGACAGTCTGGAGGCAATCTGACTTCTGAGAAAACATGCATAGGGTTGCGCTCTGCAAGCTTCCAATACTTTCTCATCCAAGTAATCTAACCCTGAGAGCATTGTCCTTGGAACTTTTCACCACTCAAGTGATGCAGAAGTTCTTATAATCTGCTTGCCGCATGGCTGCAAACTGAGCAAAAGAAAAACTACAAGTGGCAAGATGGCATAGCCATAACAATGCTATGTGAGCGTGCATGCACAGTACATTTTTAATAAAGCTCAACAAATGCATTACAGCTTTTAAAACCTAGCATATGGGTAAATGGCATCAAGTTACTTGCAGGACCAGGCATCGGATTCCCATACCCCAACCCAGGCAAATAAGAGACCAGTGAGGCTGGGTTTGGGGTCAAAACAGGCCACAACTTTATTGAATACAGATGAAGAGTCTCTTCCTTTAAATTCCTAGGAGTTTATCTCAGTGAAGACCTTACTTGGAAAATAAATACAACCCAGGTGGTTAAGAAAGCCCAACAGATCCTCAGAGTATTGCGGAAGAACGATGTCAATCAACATTTGATGATCTCCTTCTACCGGTCAACAATAGAAAGTGTCCTTTCATACTGCATCACGGTGTGGTACGCTGGTTTGACATCAACTGATAGGAAGTGCCTACAGAGGGTGGTGAATACAGCACAAGATATTATCGGCTGTCCCGTGAATCCGCTGGATGAAATAGCGGAAGAATGTTGCTTCAGGAAAGTGAGGAAAATTCTCAGGGATGATTCACACCCTGACCGGCACTTTCTTGATCTCCTGCCCTCAGGCAGAAGATATAGAAGCATGATTAGTCGCACCAACAGGGTAAAGAACAGCTTCTATCCGTGTGCTGTTAGGTTGCTGAATGAAAAGATAACAACAGGGCAACTGACTTTCAGGTTTGGTGGATGTGCGTCAGTAAACGAGGGGAATTAAGACTAAAAGAGCTGAGTGGGGGGTGTTCGTGTAATCTCACTGTATACAAGTTGTACAAGCGACAATAAAGTATTTCAATTTCAATCAATGAAAGAGGTTTGGCTTGGGCATGGGGCAATCAAAATACTTCTGGCCCGCCCGCTGGAAGTGATGCTTGGTCAGTCCAGATGGGGGTTCCTAATATTTACATCAAATAGGTGACCCTTGCAGGGACCACCGTCTGGGGGAGCACCCTTGGCCCTGGCCCCGCCTAGACATGCAGACATGGCCACTCCCCCGTAACACTTTAAAGGGAAACCCCAGTGTTTGGAGGGGCAGGTGGAGACTACAACCTCCCCTCCATCCAAAAGAAAGGATTGCCCCAATGCCCAACCAGTTGTGACAATTGCAATGAGGTGGGCAAAACCAGGGGATCCATGCCAATTAGCCCGGTGGGCAAATTCCTACCCGGCTCCTTAAAGGATGGTGACCGCCATAGCCACAGCAAAGTCATTGACTATCAGCTTAAACCGAGGGTGAAGGAACAAACCTGGTGAAGGAACAAACAGGTAATGCCCCAGGTGCTGGCTGCTTAAATGGGCAAGGGGTGGAGCCGAGGGAAGCCTACCTGCTCCATTGGCTCTGCCCCCTAGTGCAGGTGCAGGCTAGGATCCAGTTACTGATAGACAGCCCTCACGGCCTATCAGGAAGGGCACCACTGTTCCATTTCCCTCATTGGGGCCCTGGTGAAGCCTCTGGCATTCTGCAATGCTGCGGCACCAAAACGGGTGAGCGGACTCATCACCCTACTGCGCAGTTTCAAACCAGCATGCCAATGGCACTCATAAGGCCAAACTTCAAGACATAATATGGGGATCTATAGCACTTGGCCCCCCAACATCTGTATGGGACTGAAGCTGGTTGCTGCAACATCTCTTTTTTATTTATTTTTGTTTTGTTTTGTAAATGTTTCACGCAGGTTGGACTTGCTGTGAAGTGTAGCACTGGCTGAGTCCTGCTCCAGCCACCTGCCACCTTCATTCGAAGGGTGCCTCTGTGTCCCATGGGGAGTGGTTGGTGAAGACTTAGCTGGTGGTCTGCAGCACAGCCATCTTCCTGTAAAATGTCTTTAAAAAACCCTTCCCCAACCTGGTGCCTTCCTGTCCCAGCCAGCGTGACCAATGAAGAGGATCTCTGGAAGTTGTAGACTTAAATGGCTAAGGACCACAATACCTCAAGCAGTGTCTCTCTCCATATGAGATCATCTTCTGAGGCCCATGTTCTTCTTCCATGAGAGGTCTGGAGGGTAGCAACACGAGAACAGCCCTTTTCTGCAGTGGCTCCATGTTTGTGGAATGCTGTCCCCAGGGAGGCTCACCTGGCACCTTCATTATACAGTCGTACCTCGGAAGTCGAACGGAATCCGTTCCAGAAGTCCGTTTGACTTCCAAAACGTTCGGAAACCAAAGTGTGGCTTCTGATCAGCTGCAGGAAGCTCCTGCAGCCAACTGGAAGCCCCGTCAGACGTTCAGCTTCCAAAAATAGTTTGCAAACCGGAATACTCACTTCCGGGTTTTGTGGTGTTCAGGAGCCAAAATGTTCAAGAACTAAGCTGCTTGAAAACCAAGGTATGACTGTATATACATTTAGGTGCCTGGTGAAAACATTCCTTTTTAAACACACCTTTGGCTGATTGACATCCGATGCCCTTTTAAAATGTGTTGTGGGAGGGGAGACTTTTTGGTTTGTTTCTGTTCTTATTTTTATTATGTATTTTGTGTTTTTTATGTTGTGAACCACCCTGAAATCTATGAATGTAGGGCGGCATACAGATTTAATTAATTAATCATCATCATCAACAACAACAACATCTGGATGGCATGTGGTTGGGGGAAGTCTGCTCTAAAATAAAGATAACAGAAGTGGCCAGAAAGTGACAGGGTGACATGGGGGAGGGTCAAGAAACGGGCAGGATCCCTGCAGTGCACCCTGACTAGCCCCCTGCCTCAAACCTGGCAGCAATACTGGGGACCACCACACAAAACAGCAAGCAATGTTTTGAATGTCTGGGCTATGGTGAGGGAGTTCAGGCCTTCCTAACCCTTTCCCTGAGACCATGTCAATTTCACAAGCTTACCATAACCATTTCAGAAGCCCTGTGCATCCTTCAAGACTCCTGGAACTGACATCCTTCAAGGATACATTCGTGAAGTTCGAATCCGGGAAAATTTAAAGGGCCCTTGTTAAATCTGCAAGGGCTAGATTTCTGCAATAAAAAGAAAGAAACATTCAAGACTATTAAGAGGAGAAAATGCTGATGCGCCTTCAATAATGGAACAATTCCAGAGGATATGGCCAGTAGCTTTTATGTCCAAGTTGATGCATTTTATTAGAGGGCATGAAGATAGACAGCAAAGTAGCATGGTTGTTAAAAACTGTGCACTAGGATGATAAATAATTTGATGGCGTTGACCCATATGCTAGGTTTTAAAAACTGTAATGCACTTTAAAATTATTATTAGAAATGCACTGTGCATGCATACACAGCGTTGTTATGGGGTAGCTGTGCCGTCTTGCTACTCAAAGATTTCCTTTAGCTCAGTTAGGGCCAAGGATCCGGCCATGCGGCAAGGAGATGATAAAAATGTCTGCACCACTTGTGGCTTGGCAGATGGCTTCTGAACTGGGTCACTCCAGCCACCTGTCTAGACTGTGTCACTGGCAGAGTTGGCCTGGTTTATAGCCAATTCATTAATTACATGGTGACCCTTCTCCCCCCCCCCCAAAGGAGCTCAAGGTGATACACATGGCTGCCCTCCTGCCATCTCACTTTATCCTCACAGCAAACCAGTCAGGTAGGTTAGGCTGAGAGATGGTTCCTGGTTTCAAACGGAGCCACCCAGTGAGCTTCATGGCTGGAAAGGAATTGAATGTGGGCTTCCCTTCTCCTAGACCAACCGTCTTCAGACCAGTGCCAGGCTTCGTCAACATGGCCAGTGGCTGATGGGATATATAGTCTAACAACAACTGGAGGGGGGGTAAAATAAATGAATGAATGACTGTTGTTGTTTAGTTGTTTAGTCATGTCTGACTCTTTGTGACCCCATGGACCAGAGCACGCCAGGCACTCCTGTCTTCCACTGCCTCCCACAGTTTGGTCAAACTCATGTTGGTAGCTTCGAGAACACTATCCAACCATCTCGTCCTCTGTCGTCCCCTTCTCCTTGTGCCCTCCATCTTTCCCAACATCAGGGTCTTTTCCAAGGAGTCTTCTCTTCTCATGAGGTGGCCAAAGTATTGGAGCCTCAGCTTCAGGATCTGTCCTTCCAGTGAGCACTCAGGGCTGATTTCCTTAAGAATTGATAAGTTTGATCTTCTTGCAGTTGATGGGACTCTCAAGAGTCTCCTCCAGCACCATAATTCAAAAGCATTAATTCTTCGGCGATCAGCCTTCTTTGTGGTCCAGCTCTCACTTCCATACATCACTACTGGGAAAACCATATGGAAAATGAATGACTGGAGGGTTGGCACCTGTTGCTCCACCCATTTCTGCCTCTAGCACCACACGCCACTGGCTTGCGGCCTCTGGGTCGCATGAGTTAATGCGGCCCTCAACCTGAGAAAGTTCCCCCATTCCTGCTCTGCACCATTCTGGCTCTCAGATCAATGCTAACTTAATAGATAGGGATGTTGGACCAACCCGTCTGTTGTTTTTATCAAGGCTTTGCTCTCATTTTGCCTGAGTGGCTGGCTCATTTAAAAGCAAATTCAGTTCTCGAGAGAGGTGATTTTGCCATTCCCCATTCTTACTCTTTCTTTGCTCCAGGTATAATAGCATTTGTGTTGTGTCTCTTCATCTTTGCTGCAGACTTACCTTAGGGAGCACCTCGGCCAGGAAGCGGGGATTATGAACGCATGTCTGTATTGGATAACTACCCTATTACACAGCTGGTTTGTGTTCTTCAAATGAAGATGTTAACTCTTAACACTTATTTTCTTCAGGTGAAGCCTTCAAGCCGCTTCAGACACTGTTCTCCGTCCCCTCAGAAGGAAAGGCATTTACATTTAATCTTGCCAATGCCCTCTACCTTCAAGAAGGATTCATGGTGAAAGAACAGTATCTCCATAGCAACAAGGAATTCTTTCAGACAGCTGTAAAGCTGGTGAATTTCCAAGATACGAAAGCTTCCGCAGAGGCCATAAGTACTTGGGTAGAAAACAAAACAGATGGTAAAAAAAAGCTCCTTGCCCCTTTCTTGCATGGGTTTGCTTCCCAGTGCATGCTGGTTAGGCCTCATTGCTTCTTTCAAAGGGCAGAGCTTGTGGGAACAACCACTAGGTGGATTGAGGCAAAAATTGGGTGGCCGCAGCAGTGCCCTGAGACATTGAGCCCCTGTCCATTCCCCTCTTTTGTCTTTTGTTACACATACCCTAAGCTAGCTTGCGCTCCTCAGCTGTACTGTAGGTGGAGGACACTATCCCCATTGCCAGTGCTGAAGGAAGGTGCAACTGGGGGAGGCGCCATTTTGTTTTTTTGCCTCATGCGGAAAAATGCCTTGGGCTAGCCCTGGAGTTAAAGGCACATTCACATGAATAAAAGAGAAAAAAAATATTGGGAAATTCTGTGCACACAGTGCAATTTAAGACTCTTCAAATTATCCTCCTTTTAAAAGATATTTTAGCTCCAAAATTCAGCCCAGCTTTGTATGCTCATTTCACTAATGTAATCTGACATTTTGCATATAAGCCATAATAGTAACCAAGGAGACCTAATAAGTACCACACTTATGATCCCTAAACTTCAGGTTTGTTCTAGGCATAATGCTTTTAAAATTATGTATATATATATATATATTTGCTTTCGTAGATTTTCACGGGTACAGGAATGCAGGTTTTGGTGTCCTCGGGTGTCTTCCCGTGTAAAAGTTGGGGTGTCTAGGCGACGTTTCGACGAGGTCTCACTCGTCATCTTCAGGCTGGTGCTTTCGGCTTCTTGTTACTGGAACAGAGCGGGATCTCAATGTTTGAGTTCCTATAAATACTGTAGAGGGGGTGTGGTGTCTAGCCTCCAATGTTCTGGGCAGAGAACACACTAGCCTGGGAACTTCCTCTCTGCCCAGAACATTGGAGGCTAGACACCACACCCCCTCTACAGTATTTATAGGAACTCAAACATTGAGATCCCGCTCTGTTCCAGTAACAAGAAGCCGAAAGCACCAGCCTGAAGATGACGAGTGAGACCTCGTCGAAACGTCGCCTAGACACCCCAACTTTTACACGGGAAGACACCCGAGGACACCAAAACCTGCATATATATATATATATATATATATATATATATATATATATATATGGAATTATTTTTGTGTCATGGTGTAACAATTAAATGCATAATTTCTTTATGAAAAGATATTTTAGTTCCACCTCCACAGTGAATGCTATAAAGCTAAAAATATGGGAATTGTCCTCTTAGGAAATTTTGCTAGTCTTAAGGAAATTCCTTTAAATTCTTACAAAAATCCCTACTGATGTATTACCAAGCAACACCCACCAAACTGGCCTTAAATTTCATTTCAACTCCCCCCAAAATATATTTTTCCAAATATATTAATTTTGATTACACCAGCAAATAATACATAATGAAAGCCTATCGAAAGCAATATTAAAATGGACAGAGGTAAGAGCTGTTTGACAGTGGAGCAGACTCCAGTGAGAGGTGGTGGATTTTCCTTCCTTGGATGGATGGCCATCTGTCATGCATGATCTAGCTTAGATCCCTGCATTGCAGAGGGTTGGACTAGATGACCCTTGGGTCCCAACTCTACAATTCTGAGATTCTATGCTATTGTTCTTATTTTATCTTTATTTGCATCCTGGCCAATTAGAAAAACAGCTAGACACAACTGACAGTCTCTTTCTGCGCAGGTAAAATCAGGAACCTCGTGGCTAGTGGAGACCTTGGTTCCTTGACTAGACTTTTGTTGGTGAATGCCCTTTTCTTCAAAGGGGACTGGAAGCAGACGTTCAAAGCAGAGGACACCAGTTTGATGCCTTTCACTAAAAGTGACGGTTCCGTGACTGAGATACCGATGATGCATCTTCAGCTCACGGCAAAGCTTGGTAATTCAGACATTCCACTTGGTTTCACATGCATATACAGTGGTACCTCAGGTTACAGACGCTTCAGGTTACAGACGCTTCAGGTTACAGACTCCGCTAATGCAGAAATAGTACCTCGGGTTAAGAACTTTGCTTCAGGATGAGAACAGAAATCACGTGGTGACAGCGGGAGGCCCCATTAGCTAAAGTGGTGCTTCAGGTTAAGAACAGTTTCAGGTTAAGAACGGACCTCCAGAACGAGGTACCACTGTATATGAGTTTGTATGAATGGATGTGTAGATTAGTCCATTTCTGCTCTGGGTCGATTTCTCATGTGTTTATTCCTAAGTCTGTTCCATATCATTTCCTCACCATGGTGTGATTCTTAAAAACAACAACCAATCTGTACAAAAATAATATCTAAACTCCTACTTAACTATGTATTTTAACACAAAATATGTATTCAATATCCTTTTATCCTAAAATAGACATTTTATAAATGCATTCTGGTACGCTTTTGGAGACATGAATTTCATCACAAAATTTTAGAGAAGTGCAAAATCTGAAGGTTAATTATATTCCAATCTGTTTATCAGATCAGCCAATTACCGTATTTGTCCATCTACAAGACGCCCAAATTTGGGGACTCAAATTTAAGAAAATGGGGCGAGGTGGCACAGAGTTGTGAGCTTTTTTGCAGGGTGGGGAGAGGATTACCCAGGGTTGTTTAGCTTTTTTTAGAGGGGATTGCCCTCTAAAATTGTGAAATCCGCACATTGTGAAATCCGCCTCCTGTCTGTCCCATTGCCAGCAGAAGCTGCCAATTGCCCGCCCACCCACTGACGCAGCAACCAATAACACACATAATAGCTGCTGACAGCCACGGCAGCAACCAATCAAACACCCACCCTATGCACTACCCATGTATAAGACGACCCCCACTTTTTAGCATGATTTTTAAAGAAAAAACATAGTCTTATACAAGGAAAAGTACAGTAGGTTCTGTTGAACTCTGAGCCTACTTGCATCAGGACCATGAGTTCCTGTGTGCTTATCTACCTGTTTCCCAAAGCTACCATTATTACAGTCACTCAGGGCTCCCCCCCCCCAGGGGGAACTTGCAGGAACTTTGTTCCAGCATCCCTCAGGTGGGCGCCATTGCCATTCTAAGAGAATGAGGGAGGTGTTCATGGTGAGCTCTCTCTCTCTCTCTCTTTTAGAAAAATAGCACTGCAGTTAATTATTGAATATTTCCTGTGACAAGTATCACATTCTATCCTGTGCCATTTTAAAACTTCCTTTCTAATTGTTAATGTCGTTTCTTCTAATCTTCTGGTGGCAGTGCACCGCATACTGTGAACCACAGCACAGAAGTGTTGGTATGACAGTGCCGTTTTCAATGTGTGGTGTTTCGCAGGGGATTTCCCCCCCCCCACGAAATGCAGACGCTTTCAAAGAGAAGTGGCAAAGCAGATCAATGGACGCTTTCCTCAAAATTGCGAAGTAGCAATAGTGACATTCCAATTAAATCATGCGCATGTACAAGACAAATAATTTCCACATCTCAAGATCTCTGCTCGTTATTTCTGTCTCTTTCTCTGAATCTAACCTGATGTGTTAAATTAATCATGGACGGAGCATGTCAAACTCTTTCCCTTCCAAAATGAAGGACTCATGTATGCATTTCAGTTTATTAGTGAGTTTGATCCTGCTTTATAAGGCAGTAGGGGGCCTTGAACCAGGGACTGCGTGGCTGAGGTGCCCATGCTTTAACTTGCTGCACCACTGTGGTAGCTTATCAGGAGAAGCACCTGCCTCCATGCCATTACTGCAGATGGCCAAAGGCAGTTATCAATTCAGCCATGGTCAAGTGACTCAAGGAACCAATAAGGTTCCACTTGGTCTTATAAAGCTGTTGACTGTTCTCAGTGGCGGAGAAAGGGGTGTGTGGTGGGGGCAGACCGCCCTGGGTGTTATCCCTGAGGGGGGGTTGACATTCGGCTTGTGGTAGGCTTGGGAGTCACGGGCGTGTGTGACACTGTTGCCCCATGCTCCTGGCTAGAGGAGGCAGGCAGGCAGGGGGCAGGACGGGAAGGAGGCAAGCGAGGGGGTGGGAAGGGGAGAGGAAGGAAACAGGATCGGTGGGTGTGCCTTTCATTCTACCTGGCGCCTACAGCTCCACCCCGGCTGCAGGGCACGTGCCGCTCCGTGCACCTGAGTGGCTATCCAGTGCCTGGGAGGGCACCCTCAGCCCTCCTGGGAGCACGCCCCTCCCCCCTCAGGAGCATGCCCACCCTGGGCAGCACGGCCATATGCTCCACCACTGACTGTTCTGCCTCCTCACTCTCAAAAAATTGATACTCAGAAGTGCTCTGGCTACCTCACTTTACAGAGGTGTCTAAAATACATGCAAAATCGGAACCTGATGGCTTGGCAGAGCATCTCTTACATAATTTAAGATGCAACACAGAGATAGGTGTGAACACTAGTATTGTCTTGTCTTCAGGCCATGGTGGAAGGCGGACAGATGGGACCTGATGCCAGCCAGGGGATCCCAGGCTGACTCAGCCCTATCCCCTCCCTGGGGGAAGGGATGAAGCTCAGTGATAGAGTGTCCTGTCCCGGCTGGCTGTGCCCATGGCAGAGTCTCCCCCTGGCACTTGCGAAGCATACTGAGCCCTGGAGGAGGAAGGAGAAGAAGGGCCATGGAGGCCAGCCAAAAGCGGAGCAGCTGCCCCATGGAGCCAGTGGCGGAGCCAGCCACTTGGGCACTCGAAACAGCGCACATGTCATGCACCCAGGGGTGGAGTGTGCCAACCAGGGCAACAATCGGTGCAGTGATCGGTGCCCATTGGGGGCGACTGGGGTGGCAATCAGCATCCAGGAGTGTGATTGGTGCGATGATTGGCGCCCAGGGGGGTGCCACAGCTATCCACCCAGGGGGGCTTTTATCACCCCCCATAGAGATGACACCAGGAGTGGACCGCCTCCCCGCCCCCCTTCCTACACTCCTGGCAGCACCTGTAGGTCTTCTGCCTGTGTATTTGGCAGCCAGCTGGAGGCTGGCTCAGCTGGCATAGCTGAGTGGAGGGATGCCTCCATTCAACCCAAACCAGCCACAGTCTTTTGTAAGGGAGGATTGGATTGCTCTGTAAATCTTCACCGTGGTCTAATGAATAGTCTGAAGCCTCTTTCATTTGCTCTTGTTTTGCCAGCTCTCTCCTATTACAGTCCGGTAATTAAGACTTTTGCACATTTTCTATTCTTTGTTTTAGGTCATTTCTCTGACCATAATGTCAGCTACCAAGTCTTGGAGCTGCCGTACAAAGGAGAGGAATTCAGTTTCGTGCTGATCCTTCCAGCAGAAGATGTGCCTATAGAAGAGGTCGAGAAACTCATTACAGCCCAGCTGATGAAAAGCTGGTTTGCTGAGACGGAAGAGGATGAGGATGTAGAAATCAGCCTTCCCAGGTATGTAATGACCCCTGTGACGATCTGGTCTTCCTCATTATCCATTTTGGTCTTAAATCCTTCTTGTGGAAGAGTTTGTGGAATTAAGACACTGAAAAGGGCAAACTGATTTACTGACCTGGGAGCTTTGCAGTTATTTAAGCTAATGGCAGTTTGTGTTTACTAATTGGTCTAGCGAATGTAAATGAAATTAGGGCCTATATTAAGAGTTGACAGGTACAAAATGTCTATTCCTCCAAGAAGCACTGTGAAGCTGGTAATGGTCCCATGTGCTTTTACTGCCTTGATCCAGAGATGGCACCCCAAATGTAGATGGCTTCCAATTCCCATCAACAGCCAATGGTCAGGGATTATAGGATGTATAGTCCAATGACATCTAGAGGGCCAAAGGTTCCCATCCCTGCTTTAATCCCTTTTTTCTTGTACTTACTGTCCCAACTGTGTCTGTTTTTAAATGTTAGCATGTGTTGCTAGTGTCTTGGTGGACTGCATGGTTGGCTGAGTCCTTCGAGTCCTGTATAGCTCAGAATAAACTGGAGGAGGGCTTGGTTGTTTGTCAGGAAACCTGAACAGAAACACTCAAATTAAGGGCTGAGAATAGGCTGCAAGACCTACTGGTTCCATAATACGTGCAACCTGAAGTTTAAAATAGCCTGGTGCAAAATAAATGAACCAGTAGGTGGGAAAGAATCTTCAGCAGTGTGTAAAAATGGAGGGCTCAGGGAGCTCAGATAGTGATCATTTCTGGAGTGCTGAATAGAACTCCACCACCCTTGTATTTTCACCTGCAAAGAGTTGTGGGTGGGTGAAGGGGAAAAGACAATCTGGGAAAGCAGAACAAATGAAGCTGTGCCTGTTAATAGAGCCAATTCATCTTTAAAATATGGGTAAAGAGGAACCAAGGGCATGCTAGTAAAAGATACAAACTTAGATCCAATCCATAATTTAAGCAGAAAAACCAAGTAAAATAATTACTACAATTACTATACTCCAACCACTCTTATTACAATCAGGACGATTTATTACTGTATATCCCTCATAATACATCCAATGAAACTGTCAAAATGCGCCTGTCATAGCCTTCATATAATATCTATAAAGAAAAATTCAAAATCTATCTGGTGTAGTAAATCTTCTGCCATCACATCTCCACTTGCATGGGAGTAAACCCAATTGGCCTTAATGGAATTACTCCTGCGTAGGCACATATAGTGTTGCATTGTCACACTGCCAGAGCCAAACCTCATTAAAATGCCATAAAAGGCTTCTTAGATATATATTTATATTTCCCCCACAAATTAAAATGCTTCTCCTTATCTCTCATCTTGCAAAGCATGTATAGGCTCATCAAGGACATTGTCTGTCTGAGCCTTTGCAGAGATAAATGCAGACTCCTTACTTACCATTGTACAGTGGTACCTCTAGTTGTGTTCTGCTCTTGTTATGGACTTTCAGCTTACGAACACGGCAAACACAGAAGTGTTTACTTCTGGGTTCCCCCCGCGCGCACGCGCATAAGCGATTGGTGCACTTCACGCATGCGCAGAAGCGCTCGATCATGCCACACACATGCTCTAGTTGAGGATTTTTCGGGGTGCAAATGGCACCCCGAAATGGATTAAGTCCACAACTAGAGGTACCACTGTATCTGCAACAACACCCTCCTCACCACAGAGACCTTGGATCCAACTTACAACAGAAGCAGTAAAACACCCTCCCCTCCAACAGGGATCAATATTTGGGAAGTTTTTAAGATCCCTTCTCATCAACTGGTTTTGGAGAGGGCCAAGGCTCCATGCCTCTTCCTCTAATCACCAACTGTGAAACCCCATTGCCATAGATGCTCCTCACATCTAGGATTGGCAAAGGGAGGCCAGATGGAACTGCTTCAAAGGGAGGGATATTCCAGGGCCCACCATATTCTGACTCTCCAGCTTGAATGAAACTGAGACATAAAGAAAGAAAATTATCCGTGGTGGACCAAGGATACCTTAATGCTTTTTTGCACAGCCCAATTCCATACCTTTGTAGAGGTTGTTCCATTAGGGTGAATGTGTCCCATCACCTTTAGTATTTCCTCAGCAGGTCCCCGCCATCTTTCTTATGTCCAGGTCAGGGGGCAGCAATGTTTGTCAGCTTCCTCCTGCTTAATTTCTGTGTTGCCCATGTAGAACTCAGCTGGGAGGTGGGCTGGGTCAAAATTAGAATTAGTTGGCTCTGCCTCTCATTGACTTGGGCTCCAGCTATTACTGGTGTCTCTGACTTGCACCTAGCTGGTTCTAACAAGAATCAGCCAACACTGATTCTATATGTTCACTTCCTACAGGTTTAAAATAGAGCAAGTGGTGGACTTGAAAGAGATTATCCAGCCTCTCAAAGTTACTGAGATTTTTAATAATGGCTGTGACCTTTCTGGAATAACAGGTGCTTTGATTTATTATGCTGATGGTTGCTGCTGCGAACATTTTATCTGTGTTTTCGGTCCTTATTGTCTGCTGTAATCATGTACTTTTAACAAAGTGTGTTTCAGTGTTTCGTTCAAGGACAAAGGAACACCCTGCTTTTTAAACATATAGGGTTTTTAAAACTATATAAAAAGAGTGAGGGGTTATTATTCTGTGACAGAATCCTTGCTTATCTCACCCCAGATTTCAAGCAAAGGCATGAAAAGGAACAATGTTCAGAACAGAATTACCACATCGTTTTTTTTTTACCTCAGAGGGAAGCACATGTGAAAGGTGGTCTTTCCTTAGGTGAAACAGCTAAGGAATTTTGAAGTTTGTTAAAAGTTTTGTTGCAAATGTTCATGTCCCTCTTTTTTAAAAGAACAACAGCACACAAATCACTTTGTGAAAAATTCAAGGCCAATGAGGAAGTTCCTTCTCAGGAGAAGGCATGTTCAAGGAATAAAATGTTAGCAGAGGCAGCCGTGAAACTGTTGCTAATCTCTCGGGGCTGAACTACATGGCAGGACACAAAATATGTTAATTGCTGCTGTGTTGTTTAAAAAAAATTAATGTCAGCTTATCTCTCCACCCCACATCAGCCCACCCATTTATTGGGACCATGCAGACATTGAAAATGCTCTCCTTACCCACTGTGCACTTGACAAAAATCCACACACAGATGCTTGCCTTTAGCCTCTGAGGGGAATTTCCTAATAGCACCAGAGACTGCCATTAGTCTCTGAGAGAAATGTCTGGAGTCTAATAGCAGCTGTGGTAACAGTGGCTGGATTTTTGTTGGCTACAGTATAGCAGTGGAAGATGTCGGGAACTGCTCACCACTGTCCCACGTGGGAAAGTGAGTAACTGCAGAATACACACCTCGAGGGAGCGCTTCTCTTGGCACCTTGCAAGGTTGACTGGACTACTAGTCATGAAGGCTGCATGCTACCTCCAGGAACTGAGGTTCTGAATATCGGTAACTGGGTAACAATAGCAGGAGACAAGTTGTGATCACTCTTTCGGCATCTGGTTGGCTGTGTTGCAGACCGGATGGCTGCATAAGACTCGTCTTTTGCTCTGAACAATCCCATGTGATTTCCCCCCTTCTCTATAGGCAGGATTGAGATTAATAACGACACATGCATCATATGTGAACTCTTTATCATTCATGTCCCCTCTCAGATTCTGCTGATGTCCACATTTCTAAAGCCATTCAAAAAGTCTGTTTTGAGGTGCATGAAGATGGGAGTGAAGCAGCAGCATCCGCCGGTAATGACATGACAGAGATCTTATTCGGTTTATCAGGACGAATGTCTCATGACCAGATCTAGGCTACCATATTTGGATGGGATGAGCTGATGTTAGGTGCCCAAAAGGTCAAAGGGTTGTACTTTTTAAACTGTGTATACACTTGTGGGCAATAATACTCATGGGAAATAATTTGTTGTTGTTGTTTAGTCGTTTAGTTGTGTCCGACTCTTCGTGACCCCATGGACCAGAGCACGCCAGGCACTCCTGTCTTCCACTGCCTCCCACAGTTTGGTCAAACTCATGCTGGTAGCTTTGAGAACACTTTCCAACCATCTCGTCCTCTGTCGTCCCCTTCTCCTTGTGCCCTCCATCTTTCCCAACATCAGGGTCTTTTCCAGGGAGCTTTCTCTTCTCATGAGGTGGCCAAAGTATTGGAACCTCAGCTTCACGATCTGTCCTTCCAGTGAGCACTCAGGGCTGATTTCCTTCAGTATGGATACGTTTGATCTTCTTGCAGTCCATGGGACTCTCAAGAGTCTCCTCCAGCACCATAATTCAAAGCATCAATTCTTCGGTGATCGGCCTTCTTTATGGTCCAGCTCTCACTTCCATACATCTATGGATGCCACTAACATCCATGTCTATGGAAGGAAGCTGCATGTCAGGGTAAGGACAGGGGAGCCCTGGGAAATGAAGAGACAAATGCTCTACAGCAGGCATGGCAAACCTTTCCTCCTCCTGACATTTCTAGACTACAAGTACCATCATCCATACACATTGGTCATGGTGGCTGGGGTGAATGGGAGCTGGAGGTTGAGCTGCATATGAACAAGCATAGGTTGTTATTAATTAGTTCAATTTATATACTACCCTTCATCCAGGGATCACAGGGTGGTTTTCAATACAAAACACACACAAATATATAACATAGTTACTACAAGCAAAAAACCCCACCCCTAACCCCCGCAGTTTAAAAGGCCATAGATTGACAAATTAAACAAAGGCCTGGGAGAAGATGAATGTTTTTACCTGGCACCTAAAGATATGTAATGAAGGTGCCTAGTGGGCCTCCCATTGAAGAGCATTTCACAAGCTTGGGGCCACCACAGAAAAGCCCCCCCCCCAGCCCTGGAATCCAAGCAAGTTTTATGCAGCTCACTAATGTGCAGCTGAAGAAGAGGATCCTTTAGAGACTGGAGATACATTATACAAGCACCAGTTCAGGTCTGGAGCTTGTTGGAGTTTGCTGGGCTTCACTGGGGCAAGAAAACAAAGGATGCAGTAGAGGGCACGGTCCTAATTTGAGAGGAGATGTTGAACTGTTGTTATTCTGTTAGCCCTCTGGTTTTCCTTTGGTTAACTTATAATTTAGGCAGAACGCATTTGCCCCCAAAGCACAGGGGCCTAAAAGTCAAGACTCAGAGGAGCCATTTGTTAGTGGCATCAATAATTAATGACTTTGTAGCCTTCCAGACACATCGGAATATATTTAGTGCTTCTCAGCAGTCTAGAGCGATGCAAAAGATGCCGCCTGAATTTCTATGATCTGAAGGCTGCAGTCCTAGAACTCACACTTATTTGGGAGTCAGCCACGTGGCTCTGTCTTCCAAGGTTCTTCCTGTTTAAGAGCTGAATTCACTGGAAGTTCTTCTGCAGACATCTCTCAGGAATGCAATGGCCAATGGAGCACAATCTAATGTGAAGTTCATTGTTGTTCAGTGTGCAAGTACTTTAAATGAACATGCGTCAGACTATGGCTGGGCTGATGCTTATATGCCTATGGGAGAGAAAAATTGCTGTATTCTTTTGAGCTCATGCATATGCATCCTAAAGGGCCGTTCCTACGATCTCCCCTTAGCAATGCATTTTTCCAGTTAAGCGATGTTTATAAAAATTCACAGGGTAAAGGCATATATTAGTGAAAGCACCATACCAGAATTGATGTCAGGAGAAATTGCTTTGCAAACTATGTATCTTAGGCAAAATTGCTTACAAAGGTGTGTATAAAGAGAAATGCACACTAAAATGTGGGTGGAGTTTCACAAGGACTTTAAAAAAATCATAAACTGTGCAAATTTGGAGAACTGTATTTAAGATTGGAAAACCGAAGAACTGAGAGAAACCAAAACTGACAGATTTGCCTATCCCTAATGACATTTATATTTCACCTTTCCCCAAAGAGCTCAAGATGGTGATGTACACGATTTTCTCCCTCTCCATCTGATCCTTGGAACCCTTTCTGTTTAAGGTTTATGCACACTTTCTTTTGGTCCCATGGCTTTCTCCTGGGGAAAACTACTCTTTAGCACCCAATCGGAACAAACAGTAGTTCTGTTTTTTTCTGGATTGATGTTTGCTCCAATTTAGCACTAAGGAGTGGGTTAACCCTGGGAAAAGAGTGGGGCATGAAGGAAACTGCTCAGACCCATGTCTAGAAAGCAGAAGCAAAACACTTGAGCATGTGCTGTCTAGGCATGAGACAAGTAGAAGTGCAGCTGAGCCCTTGGCTTCACAGGTTAGGCCAGGGGCTCAGCAAACGTTTTCAGCAGGGGGCCGGTCCACTGTCCCTCAGACCTTGTGGGGGGCCAGACTATATTTTGAAGAAAAAAATTGAATGAATTCCTATGCCCCACAAATAACTCAGAGATGCATTTCAAATAAAAGCACACATTCTACTCATGTGAAAATACCAAGCAGGCCCCACAAATAATCCAGAGATGCATTTTAAATAAAAGGACACATTCTACTCATATAAAAACACGCTGATTCATGGACCATCTGATTTAGAAGGCGATTGGGCCAGATCCTTAGTTTGCCTACCCATGGGTTAGGCTGAGAGATGAGGACTGGCCCAAGGTCATTTAGTGAACTTCATTGCTGAGTGGCAGTTTGAACCCTGGTATTCCGGGTCATGTGGCAGACTGGCTTACATGATCTGGACCCCTTCTGCAAGCCCAATTTTTCTCACAGTTGGAAGAAGTACAGATCAAAGGCTTGAATGCCTGTGGTGCTCAGGAACCCTGGACAGGAGTGTGCCCGCTTTGCTGAGCGCTTTGTATGCCATATTTGTATGCAAGTGGTACAGTATATAACGTCACTTTGCAAATGATTACCTTCACTTAAGCAAGGGTGTTAATAAGAATCTGAACAAAAGCTGATATTTAGTTTAATGGCGTAGTTCACTACTATCATAGTGCCTTCTGCTAAAAAGTAAAAGAAAAGAGGGAAAAGGCAAATGTATTTTCAGATTTAAACCACTCTTCTAAAGCACATTTTGCAGTTTATGTGGCCCATTTTAAACTTTCAGTTTGACAAATGCCTGCAGGGAAGGTAATAACTATAGTTAAAAGTGAATATAGTCACAAATATGTCCTTCAAATGAGTTTCAAAATGGAGAGCCGTATCTTGAGATTTCAACTTCTTCAACTCAATGCATCTCTAGCAGGTTATTATCCTTGATAGCTTTTGAGAAATCCCTAAAGAAAATGCCATATTATAAAACAACGGTGTGGTGTATAAGAATTTCCCAGTAATGGCTCAATTGCCTTTTGATGATTTGTAACTATAAAGCGGCAGAGCGGGTGGGGGAGAATGTTGTAACTCATTTTCCACTTGCAAAGATTTTGCTCAGAACGGTAGGTGATCCGAAAAGTGAAAAGCATTTAACAGGATTTAACAATTGCTTCTCTCTTCTTCTGAGTCATATTTTGGAGGCTTAACTGATGGCACATGGTGGTTTGATCTCTTACAGGAAATCTTCTTTTTTTACTAAAAAGGTATAAGGAATATTGTTAATCTGTGACACATTCGGCTATGTTAATACATAGGCATCATGTCCCCTTGGCCATGAAACTGATCTACAGTTCATGATGGCTGAGCGAAGTAGGTTATAAAATATTATGCTTTTTCTACTGGAATATCCCATCAGTTGACAGGACAGGAGGGAGCTTTGCAGATGATTTAGCTAAGCAAATTCTATAGGCTGTAGCTCAGGGGTAGAGCAACTGCTTTGCATTCAGAAGGTCCCATGTTTGATCTCCAACACCCCCAGGTAGGGAGTGGCAATACATTCATTTGTCCACCCCATGCCTGGAAGGGAAAGCAATCTAGTGGATGTGATTGGTATTTGAAATTCATGTCTCTTTCATAGTAAAGGGACCCCTGACCATTAGGTCCAGTCGTGACCGACTCTGGGGTTGCGGCGCTCATCTCGCTTTACTGGCCGAGGGAGCCGGCGTACAGCTTCCGGGTCATGTGGCCAGCAGGACTAAGCCGCTTCTGGTGAACCAGAGCAGCGCACAGAAATGCCATTTACCTTCCCGCTGGAGTGGTACCTATTTATCTACTTGCACTTTGACGTGCTTTCGAACTGCTAGGTTGGCAGGAGCAGGGACTGAGCAACGGGAGCTCACCCCGTCGCAGGGATTCGAACCGCCAACCTTCTGATCGGCAAGTCCTAGGCTTTGTGGTTTAACCCACAGCGCCACCCGCGTCCCGTCTCTTTCATAGAATCATAGAATTGTAGAGTTGGAAGGAACAGTGAGGGTCATCTGGTCCGCCCCCCCCCCCGCAATACAGGAATCTTTTGCCCAACAGGGGGCTTGAACCCACAACCTTAAGAGTCTCATGCTGTCCTGAGTGAGCTAATTGACTCAGTCCACAAACAATATGTAATTGATTATGGTCCCGTCCCCCCCAATCTGCATTGCACTTCCTTTGCATTTAAATGAATGGGGTGAAATGACATAATGGCAATGTAACTATGCAATTTTCACATTTGATTTATATAATTGATTGCACAGTTGATTATGTGAATCACATAAATTATGCAGCTTCTCAACAGTAAGGAATAACATATTTTGGGTGGAAGACGAACAGCACTGGAACAGAAACATTGTGGCATGTGACAAAAATAGCCGAACAGAAAATGATGTCCTCTTACATTCCTACCCTGGAGAGTCACATCCACACATGTCAGATGTGACAATTGGATGGTATTATGCATTCATTTAAGCATTTTGGAAAACTGTTTCCCACACACATTGGCTGTTTGCCTTTCAAGTACCTGACACTTCAAAAAACATTCCTTTTTATCCATCACTCAGCAGCTGATTCCACCCCAACCCCCATGCTTTCAGTAGAGGGGCAGAATATGCTAGAAGTGCAGGCAATCAGGAATTATGGCTGCAATGAGCTAGTGTAAAGGAATCCCAACCAGGTATTGGCATATATGTACAGCTGATAGAACTCTTATTCTTGAAAAGCATCCTTTGTTTGACTGACCAAGCCATATTAAACCAGTCTTCCCCAACCTGCTGCCATGTAGATGTTGTTTGACTGTTGCTCTGCTTTCCAGTGGGGCTGAGAAGTGGGGTTTTGTCGTCTGGGCAGCCCAGGACCTCCATACACACTGCTCAGGATTGCACCCTGGGGAGGTCACTTTGATGCTGCTAATGCAGCAGTTTGACTTCACCCCTGAAGGCACACTCCATCAGACAGATGGATGGCAACAATATCTCTTCCCATCATCTTTGACCACTGGGCATCCTAGCTAGGAATGATGGGAACTGTAATCCAACATCATTTGGAAACCCAAAGTTGAGAAAGGCTGCTTTAGGCTTTCTTTTCCTTTCTGGACAGCTCACGTTTTATAAGAAATGACGCATGTTTCGGGAATTATCCTTATCTATAAAATTCAGAGCCCTAGCACCATAAAATTCTATGGGACACATAAAAAATCACAGCCCTCCCTAAATTATCACTTGGGTTTGTAAGTCCATGACTTAAGCCCTATATTTCTCATTTGTTCTCTGGTGTTTAAGGGCAAAATCACGACTCTCTCTATTGATTAGCTACAAAGCCTTGATTTGCTCTTTGATTCCAACGCTGCCCTTGTTCTTGTATGGGCCACATCACTGCTTCTGAAAACAACAACACAGCAGGTACCCACCCTTTCCTTCGTGCTCTCTTGCCTGCAAGTCCAGGTCATGTTCCCAGACTACTGCAGGGATATTTCTTCTCTCTGGCCTCTGCTTGCTGTGCCTCTCATCTCTAACCAGAACACCACTGCCATTCACTTTTCATCGCCCTGATATGTGGCTCTTCAAATCCCTACATTGATTCCTACTACTTCTAGCACAAAATTCCATTGTAAGACTAGGGATGGTTGAAACTGTCAATTTTGATTTCTTTTCATTTTTTCATTTTTCTAGTGTTCAAGTCTTCACATTTCTGCATCACTTTGCTTTTTTATATATAAAAATTCTCATCCCTATTTTAGTGTGAATCTCTCCTAATATAAACATTTTGTATGCAATTTTCTCGAATAGGCACATTTTTTTACAAGTAGTTTCCCCTAATACAATGCATATTTGTATTTTATTTTCACTAATATGTGCATGTTGAGAGCCAGTGTGGTGTAGTGGTTAAGAGCGGTGGACTCGTAATCTAGTGAACTGGGTTCGCTTCCCTGCTCCTCCACATGCAGCTGCTGGGTGACCTTGGGCTAGACACACTTCTCTGAAGTCCCTCAGCCTCACTCACCTCACAAAGTGTTTGTTGTGAGGGAGGAAGGGAAAGGGGCTTGTTAGCTGCTTTGAGACTCGTTAAGGGGAGTGAAAGGCGGGATATCAAGTCCAAACTCCTCCTCTTCTTACTCTTCTTCCTCTTCTTCCTCTTCTTCTTCTTCTTCTTCTTCTTCTTCTCCCCACTGCTTGACTGGAGACTTTTCATTACAAAATTCAGAGAAGTGCAAATTTCACAGGATGGTTCAGTTTCAGAGTCGTCCCTGCCAATAGATGTTAAGTTGGCTAGGAATTGATGTGTGTGAGAGAAAGAGAGGGGAAGAAAAACACTTCTAGGTTGTGGCACCTGGTCCATGGAACAGAATCCCAAGACTATTCTACCTGGCTCCTTCTTTGCTTGCTTTAAAGCATACAGCAAGCCCACAACTTACAAACATTTAATTTGTGGGCATTCAGCTTTATGTGCCTGGCAAAAACATAAAAATGAATAAAAAAGGGGGGCAGGCATCTGGGAAAAAAGACTCTGATTTTGGCTTTAGGAGTGATCCCTGGGACTTAACCCATGTTTTATGTCAGCATGGATTTGGTTAGTTAAGGACTTATACTATTGCTGTTCCTTGGTGCTGTGGTCTAAACCACTGAGCTTCTTGGGCTTGCCGATCAGAAGGTCGGTGGTTTGAATCCATGCAATGGGGTGAGCTCCCGTTGCTCTGTCCCAGCTCCTGCCAACCTAGCAGTTCGAAAGCATACCAGTGCAAGTAGATAAATAGGTACAGCTGTGGTGGGAAGGTAAATGGCATTTCTGTGTGCTCTGGCTTCTGTCACAGTGTTCAGTTGTGCCAGAATGCTGGCCACATGACCCAGAAAGCTGACTGTGGACAAATGCCGGCTCCCTCAACCTGAAAGCGAGATCAGCGCCGCACCCCATAGTCACCTTTGACTGGACTTAAGCCTCCAAGGGTCCTTTATCTTTTACCTTGTTCCTTGTTGGGATTTAGGGCTACTATTTCAGTGCTGCTATACGTTACTGCTGTTATTTTTGGATTGTATATATTTTAGGATGCAATCCTTTACCCACTTGCAGAGTAAGAACAGCTGAACTCAAAGGGACTTACTTCTGAGTAGCTATGACAGAACTAATAATTTAGGTTGTTACTGTATCTTTTCATTTGAAAAACACTTCCTTTTGTCTGAACCTTGTGCTTGTTTTTGCCTTTGTAAAAAATATACTGCAGGCATGCATTTGACAGCAATCATGAGCCTGTCCCACAAACAGGTTGTGGCAAACCGACCATTCCTCTTTATCCTGAGACATAACTCGACAGGTAAATGGATAAGCAATGTATTTATTGTTACATTTGATTCAATGTATTGTTGTTTATTAGAGGCTTGGTTGGTAAGGGTTTGGAAGGTAAAGACCATTGTCCTAAACCACTTCTCAGCAGGTGAAGACATTAGCTTTTTCCAGACCTTCTCCTCTGATATGATTACCATTGTGTGAGGGGGGAGAATGGGTCTGCAGCCCGTCTCTGTGTTTGTGTGTGTGTGTGTAGTTCTGTCTGTCTGTCTGAACAGTGCTCTTGTGTTCAGATTCTGATTTCAGGTTTCATCTGTGAGAACAGGACTCAGGATTAGATAGGCCATAACTCTTATTATGCTCATGTGGGCTCCTCACAGAATTTAGAGCCCTGATTATGTCTGTTGGGTTCTGTTGTTGATGAATTTTTTGACCCTCCTGATTTTCTTATGGGTTTTGTTTGTTTGTTTCCATTCCCAGCTGGAGAGAGGAGTTTAATTGGCAGTGCCAGTGTGGAACTATGGTTACGTCACCTCAGGGCTGTTTCACACATTATGAAGCCACAAACCAGGCGACTCACTGAATATACACTTGATAGGAAGCTGCAGCCAGCAAATCCTAGCTCCTTGACCTTTATGATACACATTTTTGAGGCATTCATCTTTTACAGGTTTAGGCTTTTGAAGAAGGTTTGAAGAGTCCTTCAGTAAGGGAGTTTGCCCAGACCCTAGGGCAAAGGCATCACCAATATGGCACTGGCAACTATAGGTGCACATGTGCCCTTGGACCCACAGGATCCCACCCTGTCCTCAAGATGAAGTTTTGCAGTGTGTTCTGGGTGGCTGGGTATGTGTGCAATACCCAAAAAAGTTCCCCCTAAATTGCAAATGTCCCCACAGGCCCAACAAGATTGGCAACTCTTTCCACAGAATCAACTTCTCCAGGCAATCCTGTCATAGAGGTTACAGGAAGTAAGGAGGAATAGGCTGTTAAACCGCTACAATATCTATTACTGTTTCTTGTAAAAGCTGTAGAAATGCACATTACTATTTTATGATCTTGGCTAAAACCAAACTGTCTAAATTTACCTGCTGCTTTAAACTGAGGATTAGGAAATGGGGCAGCTCGTTTTCAGGAAATAACAGTGGCTGAATGCAAAAGAGAAATCACTGTTATTTTAAGCAATTACACAATCAGTACTTTTGTCCCCGGACCCCACTGTAACTAAGCCTAAGTAGGAGCCACTGAAATAATTGTAATTTTTTTTCTCCTTTTCACCCCTCCCATCATTTCCTTCCCTCTTCTCTGCTGTTTTCCCTATTGTGTATTTTTTAGATTGCAAACCACTTGGGGCAGAGACTTGTTCTCTCATTCTTTGAAATCTGTCACAAACACTGATATATTAATGATGATAATAAATAATAGTAATTTCTAAAAACTATTGTCTGATGTGACATGATTTCACATCCAGCCTGGGACCAACATTATCTGACTCCATTTAAGGGCTGGCTGCAGGTGGGGGGGGGTTGCCGGGTGGTGGGGGCTTGTAAAAACTGCCCATTCGTGGGTTAGTTGCTACATCAGGGATGGGCAGCCTGCCCCCTACATTGCTGGACTAAAAATCCCACCATCTCTTGCCACTGGCATGGGCTGATGGGAACTGGAGTCCAACAACACTTGGAGGGCCAAAGGCTCCCCACCCCTGCCCTATATCACCCCCCCCAAACAGAAGCTGTGGGTCTCTAAACAGACCCTCAGCCAGACAGCTGCCATGGGAACATTATCCATAGGAAAATATAGGGAACAAAATCCATTCTTTATTGGCTCCATAACATTTAACAGCCTGTTCTTAAGTAAGGTGTGAGGGTTTGGGGGGATTTGCATTACTGTTTTATGCTCCCTGCTGAAATCAAACTGTCTCAAAGTAACCCGCTGCTTTAAATTGAGGATTAGGATGAGTGGCAGCTCATTTTCAGGAAATAATAGTGACTGCAATAAAGAAGGGAAATTACTGTTATTTTTAGCAATTACACAATCAGTATTTTTTTTTTTTTTTGTTACGGCAACTTTCGTATTGAATTACTGATAATTTGTCATCGCGATGGCAGACAGGCTTTATCAAAGCTCTTGGTAACCTTGCCGCAACAGAATTAGAGCCTTGGGAATCACGGTGGTGTCTAAACTCTAATTTGGCATGTAAAAATGAAACGTATTTAAAATTGTTGCCTCCAAATGGTGGCGAGAGCAGGATAGCCTCACTGGCAAAAGAAGCATTTTAGCTTGATGTCCGACAGTAACCTTCCTGTGAGGTACCAATCAATCTATCTATACCCTACCGTTCCTCCAAGGGGTTCAAGGTAATGTAAATGCCCCTCCCCCTTCCCATTTTATCCTCACAACAACCCTGTGAGGGTGCTTATGGGCTAAGAAGCAGTGACTGGACCAATGTCAGCCAGTGAGCTTCCTGGCCAATCAGGGATTCAGTCTCCCAGGTCTGAGGCTCTAACCACTACACCGCACTTCCAACCTCCTACATCAGTGCTGGATCCAGGTGTCTTTTTTGAGAGGGTGGGGCTTTATGCAAGATACCCATAGTGGGCCTTCCCACTGAGTGTGTTCCCCTCCTCTTTGTCCCTTCAGTGTGGTGTAGCGGTTAAGAGCGGTGGACTCGTAATCTGGGGAACTGGGTTCGCTTCCCCGCTCCGCCACATGCAGCTGCTGGGTGACCTTGGGCCAGTCACACTTCTCTGAAGTCTCTCAGCCCCACTCACCTCACAGAGTGTTTGTTGTGGGGGAGGAAGTGAAAGGATAATGTTAGCCGCTTTGAGACTCCTTCGGGTAGTGATAAAGTGGGATATCAAATCCAAACTCTTCTTCTTCTTCTGCCCATTTGCTTGTCTTCATCCTCTGCTCTCAGTCCATAACAGCTGAACTTGAGGCAACTGGAAGATGCGTCTCCATATATATATATTTGCTCTTGTTGCTGCTTGCACGCTGAGAGAGGGCACATCAACAAGCAGCGAAGGATGTGGGCTAGCAATCCTTGACACCAGCCCTGCTCCTTCTGAGGACTTTTAATCTGTAAGCAGACTGTCTTTTTAAGGTTTAAAAGACCCAAGGGGCAGGTTGAGGCTTGAGCCAGCAAACATCTGGCATGACCAAAGTGGCTTTGCAAAGTCTCTGCGGCTCAAGGATTGGTGAGTCCCTATGTGGGAAGACCTGATATTCCTGCAGCCAGGGTGTGCCCAGCTTGAGGAGATAGATTACAGCAATCAAGTACTGTATACATTTTGTGAAACAAAACAATAAATAGAATTGCATAGATCTGAACAACGACAACAAAAAGAGATGGAAATTAAAATAAAGTGAGTCAAAAACGATCTGCTGTGAAAGGCATGGGTGGGTAGGGGTGCTGGTCCTTTAATGCTAGGAGCAAACTCAAGTCTCCCTTGGCAACTGCTGCCAATAATAAATACAAATCCTTCTAGGTCTGTCTTGCGCAAAACTCCCCAGGGTACTGTATTTTTTGCTCTATAAGACTCACTTTTTCCCTCCTAAAAAGTAAGGGGAAATGTGTGTGCATCTTATGGAGCGAATGCAGGCTGCGCAGCTATCACAGAAGCCAGAACAGCAAGAGGGATTGCCAGTGGCGTACCGTGGGGGGTGCAGGGGGGGCCGGCCGCACTGGGCGCAACATCTGGGGGTTAGGGTTAGGGGGCGCAAATCCATGGGTTAGGGGGTGCAAATTACTTGCCTTGCCTCGGGTGCTGACAACCCACGCTACGCCACTGGGGATTGCTGCTTTCACTGCGCAGCGATCCCTCTTGCTGTTCTGGCTTCTGAGATTCAGAATTTTTTTTTCCTGGTTTTCCTCCTCTTGTGGTCTGGTGCGTCTTATAGAGCACCAGACCACAAGAGGGTTTTTTGTGTTTTTTGGACAGCTCTGAGTTGCCCCACAAAGAGAACACTGGCAGCAGCCAGGAGAGGAAAGGAGAGGAGAGTCGAGGTGAAAAAAAAGAAGAAAAGCGTTGTGTGTTTTATACAACTTGTGTGATACTGCAAACTGTTTTCACATGCACATTGTGCGCAGAGAGGACACCGAATCTAATGAGGTGAAAGGGCCACAGGAGGGACTCAAAGCTGCATTCTGTTTGTAGGATAAATAACTTAATTGTCTTACTTGCATATATCTCCTAAGAGAATTCTGGGGATCTTAAGAGGTAATAATAATAATAATAATAATAATAATAATAATAATAATATTTATTTATACCCCGCCCTCCCCAGCCAAGGCTGGGCTCAGAGCAGCTAACCAGCAATAATAAAAACAAATTGAATGAATACAGCTTAAAAAACAAGATTAAAATACAACATTAAAATATTGAAACATTAAAATATTAAAATGCAGCCTCATCACAGGAGGAGAAGGAAAAAGAAAGAGGGGGAGGGAATCAAATTGGCTCCAAGCCAAAGGCCAAGTGGAACAACTCTGTCTTACAAGCCCTGCGGAAAGAAATCAGATCCTGCAGGGCCCTGGTCTCATGAGGCAGAGCGTTCCACTAGGCCGGAGCCAATGTTGAAAAGGCCCTGGTAAGACCTTAGCTTCCTTCAGACTCTGCTTGCATTATTCGGGTTAACCTGAGGCTGAAGTGAACTGAAAAGGAAGAGGCAGAGCCCCTGAATAAATCAGGAGTAAAACCATTATTGCAGCCTAGTCATTGGCGCAGGATAGAAATGCATTTTGAAAAAACAATGCACAATAATATATATATTTTTTTTAAAAAAATAAATTCTAGTGTTGACTATACTCCCAAAAGATGTCACCTTTGTTAGGTATGCCAAAACATTTCTTTGACATGTGCTGAGGAAACATTGCAGAAGGATTAAAATGGAAAATAGCTTCATTATCTTACACCGCAATCCCACACTCAGCTGTAAGTTCTGTTTAACTCTAAAAGGACTTGCTCCCAAGTAACTGCACATAGGATCACAATCTTTTGGGCGAAGGCTGAAAAGACCGTAAAGCATGATCACGTCTTGCTTGTGCAAGTCCAACCTTGCATGGTTGAAAGTTAATTGGTTGAAATCCTGCAAATTAATTGCACACAAGGTGGAGAGCTTAAAAGCTCCTTCTGTGCCAGTGACACACACCTTAGTTACACCCTGTTTGGATTACAGTAGATCAGAATTGTTGTAATTGGATCAATCAAGATCAGGGAAGCAGGAAGAAATAAAAACTGTGTACCCTGAAATTCAACACATGGGAAGTCACTCAAAATTGTTTAATTTGGTATTTGAGTAATTGGCCTTCTAACTGTATTGTAATGAATAAAAATATTATATGGATTACAGTAATGCACTCTGCATGGGACGCGGGTGGCACTGTGGGTAAAACCTCAGCGCCTAGGACTTGCTGATCGCATGGTCGGCGGTTCGAATCCCCGCAGCGGGGTGTGCTCCCGTTGCTCGGTCCCAGAGCCTGCCAACCTAGCAGTTCGAAAGCACCCCCGGGTGCAAGTAGATAAATAGGGACCGCTTACTAGCGGGAAGGTAAACGGCGTTTCCGTGTGCTGCGCTGGCTCACCAGAGCAGCTTCGTCACGCTGGCCACGTGACCCGGAAGTGTCTGCGGACAGCGCTGGCTCCCGGCCTCTAGAGTGAGATGAGCGCACAACCCCAGAGTCTGTCAAGCCTGTACGGGCAGGGGTACCTTTACCTTTACTTTAATGCAGTCTGCATGGATCTGCCTTTGAAAAGTGCTCAGAAACTTCGACCTGCTCAAAGAGCTGTAGCCAGAGTGTTGATCGGAACTGGTCATAGGGAGCAAACGACTCTCTTGCTACAACAGCTCCACTAGCTACCGGTCTGTTTCTGAGCACAATTCAAGGCACAGCTTAGGTCCAAGCTATCTAGACCTCTCTCCCTGGGGAAGCTAGACTGGCTCCCTCCTTGTCCTTCTGCTGGCAAGTGAAGACTTTCTTGTTCCAACAGGCCTTTGGGAATTGACTGCTTTTAATCAGAGGGCTGGTGCCATGCTGTTTTTATTCTAATTATCTGTACGTTTTAAGATGTTATATATGTTATATATTTTTAATTCCATCAATGTTTAATTATATTTTAATGACTGATTTTTCTGTTTTTAGCGGTTCTTGTTTTTATCTGTAAGCCACCTTGAATCCCACCAGGGAAGGAGGTGGGGTGTAAATAAATATATATTGATACTAATTATAAGGCAGGCACCACCAGGCAAACAACTATCCCTCAGTCTCAGCCCTTCCACCTGTGACAAACCAATAACAATTCAGGGCTGTTGCAATGACCATGGGTTGTGTCCAGTGCTACACTTACTCAGAGTAGAGCCATTGAAGTCAATAGACATATGGCCAACTTAGGTCCATTCATTTTAGTGCAGCTACTCTGAGGAAAACTTAGTTGGATAAAACCCAATGAACATGCAGTGCTTGGAGCATAGCTGTCAACTTACAGAAAGCCCAGCCAGCAGCCAAACAAAGCCTCAAGCGGTGGTTCCCACTGTTGTGTATTGAGTCAAAGGATTTTATATCTGTATTATTATTGTCTGTATTGCATTAGGGTAAAGTAACTGCCTTTTGGTTCCAGAGGGTACAGCTACTATTGGTTCATTTAAGCTGCTGTATTTGGATCCTCTGTCTTATTGGTTTCCTCCAAAAGGCAGGACTGTGATTGCCTGATATTGTTCCCTCCAAAATGTATCCTTTCTAGCTTGTTCCCTGTCCCTATAAATGTAGCTCTCCCCTCCTCAAGTCTCAGTCTTCTTTGCTTTAATAAAGAAGTGTTACTAGAGAACTGTCTCCAGCATATTATGTCAAGAGAGCTGAAATCACAAACCCCACGTCACAACACCCACAGTGCAGCAACCCAGCAAAGGGGATGCAGCAAGGAAAACCACCGTCACCTCTCCGCTGGGAAGCGCTGAGCAAAGGCGAGTCCCCAGGCAACGCGGCCAATTTGATCGGCACAAAGCATTCAAGCTCCACCCCCCCAGTCGTTCTTAGACTCCTTATTGGGTGAGCAATGCAGCCAAGCAACACAGTTGGAGCCTCCCTCCTCCCTGGCCAGCAGGGAGGGAGGGAGAGGAGCTGCTTCCTTTGAAACCTGGGAAATTTAAGGGACATCATCCATAAGGGACAGCAGCAGGACACGGCGCTGGGATAAGGGACTTTCCCGCCAAATAAGGGACGGTTGACAGCTATGGCTTGGAGCCATTGAGAAAAGTGCAGCATAAATACTCATGACTGATTGTGAGATGCTGTTATTTTTATTTGTTACAAGTGGTTTTGCATAGTGCCCACATAGGCACTAGAACAGAGGTCAGCAAACTTTTTCAGCAGGGGGCAGGTCCGCTGTCCCTCAGACCTTGTGGGGGACCTGACTATATTTTGAAGGGGGAAAAAAATGAACGAATTCCTATGCCCCACAAATAACCCAGAGATGCATTTTAAATACAGTGGATGCTCGGGGTGCGAATGTGATCTGTGCGGGATGCACGTACGCAACCCGCAGCGGTGCGTCTGCGCATGCGCAAAGTGAGATCCCCGAAACCCGGAAGTAACCCATTTTGGTACTTCCTGGTTTTGGCCGGACTGTAATCCAAAAAAACACAACCTGAAGTGTCTGTAACCCAAGGTATGACTGTAAAAGGACACATTCTACTTGTGTAAAAACACACCCGGACTGTCCATGGGCCGGATTTGGAAGGCGATTGGTCTTCTTTAGGGAGCCAGTGTGGTGTAGTGGTTAAGAGCGGTAGACTCGTAATCTGGTGAACCGGGTTCGCTTCCCCGCTCCTCCACATGCAGCTGCTGGGTGACCTTGGGCCAGTCACACTTCTTTGAAGTCTCTCAGCCCCACTCACCTCACAGAGTGTTTATTGTGGGGGAGGAAGGGAAAGGAGAATGTGAGCCGCTTTGAGACTCCTTAAAGGGAGTAAAAGGCGGGATATCAAATCCAAACTCTTCTTCTTCTTCTCTTCTTCTTCTGGATCTGGCCCCCGGGCCTTAGTTTGTCTACCCATGCACTTGAAGGTCAGGTTAGAGATGTCCAGATAAACATAATGAAAATGAAATTATTGCAATTATTTGGAAGTTCCCATCTGAATAACTTTTTCTCTGCCTTCCACTCAGGGTCCATTGTATTTATGGGGAAGCTGGCCAATCCTGACACCCAGTCGCAAAAGGGAAGAGACAGAGACTCCCTTTAAAAAGTAATAAGAATCACACTAAGGTCACATGTGCTTTGAGGGGGAGATGGAAGTGTGGTTTCTTTTAATGCTGTTGCCTGCTGAATAGTCTCTCTGCACCTCATATAGCAAGGTTGAATAAACCATTTCTGCATGTACTGTTCGTTTCTAGCTTCTCTGTAAATTATTTTATGTACTTTGAATGCTCTCAAGTACTCCAGGTAATTATAGAAGATTCGTAAAGTGGATATTTGAAAGGAACGATGTGCACTTCAAGAAGCAGCTATATACAAGAGAACGTATTGTTTCTGATCTAAACCATAAAAGGAAAAAGAGAAAAACAATTCTCATGCATTTCTAAGTTCTCATGGAAATTTTCAAATGGCAAGCTTTTCCGTTTTGATTGCACCTTGACAGTTATTGCTTCAGCCTATGTGCTGCTCTCCTTTGCTAGCAAACGGGTAAGAAATAAAAACAAAATCCTTCAGTCCATTGGCGATGACGAGATAAACAAAAAGGAGATTTTGAAAAAGAATATACTGTTACTATTTCTGCATTTTTTTAAAAAACCAAGAAAACAAAGTATATGTGGATTTTGAATCCATTCTACAAAACTTTCCTTTTCGCTGCCTTTTATAACTGCAGGGTCTATTTTCCTTCAGCTTTCTTGGGCTGGGACCATGTTTGAAGAAGCTCTGGAAAATAATTGACAGTCAGGCCTGCCTAGCAATACCATGGTTTATCTTGCCAAAGTAAGATTACAAAAGGGTGGGTGATGGGGCTTGGATGAACATCATGGAGGTTAGCAGAGCATAGACAACAGAAGGCTATCTCTGTCCAGTTGGGCCACCTGCCCAAGCTGATGGAAGACATTCTGCACCACCAATACCACCTGAGCCTTAAGCGACAGCCATGGATCATCTAAGCTGCATACCTGCTCCTTCAGAGAGAGTAACCCCATCAAGAGCAGGCAACCTGACATCCATGTGGTCTAGGGAACCACCTAACTCATAGTGTCCCAGTCTTATTTGGATCGAGCCTCAGCTTGTTGGCTCTTGTCCAGTCCACTACAGAGGCAAGACGACAGTCCAGCACATCCACTGCCCCACTGGCAGATGTTGCACTTGGGGCAAGCAGTGTTGCTCACACCTGTACTAAGAAGGGAAGCAGCAGGTGAAGTACCTGCAGCAACCGCCATGTTTCTTTCCCCAGGATGCTGCTGGATCACAGAGGTAATGTGAGTAATGTAAACAGCCAGGAGCTTCTCACTACTTCTCAGTCCCTAAACAAGTTTATTTTTTATTTTTTAAAGGAGATGTTGCTGTTAGCCTGTGGGTCCTAGCATTTCCCCTGCCATACCAGGTGTTGGCGCTGGGCCTGAGAGCAAAAGATTCTACCTGACTGCCTGCCACTCTTGTACCTTCCCACCTTTTCTCTCAGCCTAATAACTCTGCAACTGGGTGATTTGGTGCTTTCTCTGACAAGCTGTTGCTTCCTCCGCTCACACTGAAATACGGCGGTGTCTAATAAATAAGATTTAATTGATTTGACTGATAATTGCATTGCTGCATCATTTACACATTTTTATTATTCTAGTCTCAGTGATTACTTTTTTTAAAAGGGCTGCACACATGCTCAGCTGATGCACGATGAAGCAGCAGGATCTGAATTCTGCATAAGACACTATCCAGTTTTTAAAGTATGTTTCCCCTTATAGCTGGCCGTTTATTAACACAGCCAAGTTTGAAGCAGGCTTGATCCCAAGCTGTGTACAAATCGCTCTCCAGAGAGCACAGGTCATCACAAGCCCAGGCAGATATGACCTGTTTCTTCTTTGGGTCTGACTTCTTAAAACGCTGTGCTGTGCTACACAGCCTCTTTCATTTTGGCATGGCATGGCAGTATCTAAACTTTCTGAGCAGGCAGCCAAGTTGTGGCTATCAGCATTCCCCCCCCCCCCCAGATAATCTGCTAAACAGTCATCAGCAGCAATAACGTGGACAATGTGATTCTAGCAACAGTGCACCGTCTGCAGTTCTGTGCTCTTCCGTAATGATTTTATATATACATAAAATCCAAAATTCTTGGGGAACCAGAGACGTTTCTCTGATATCCGTTGCACTGAATCAGCAGCAGCAGCTGCTAGCAATGTCCATTAGCACTTCTTTATACATTAACGTTTAATCATGGAAAGCCTCATTCGCTGGAGGATGCTAATGAGGGAAATTTATTTATAGTATATTCTTTTTATTCAAAGATACTCAGGCCTTATGCTGACTGGGTCTGTCCATGGCTATGATATAACAGATAGGAAAGTGATTTGATCCTGCAATGTCCCGCTTTTCCTTAGGATGTCCCTATTTTCATTGGAGGAATGCTGGAGGGTATAGAGTTATCTGACCACCCGCCCCGAGCCATCTGGAGGTGGCCCTGTATAGGCAGGTTTTTAAATGTTTAATGTTTTATTATGTTTTTATATATGTTGGAAGCCACCCAAAGTGGCTGGGGCAACCCAGTCAGATGGGTGGAGTATAAATAGTAAAAAATAATATTATGGAATAGGACATCTCTATTTTGATCAGAGAAATGTTGGAGGGTATGAAATGGAAGTTTGGGAACTATAAGCCACAACTGTATAGTGGTACCTCGGATTAAGAACTTAATTTGTTATGGAGGTCCGTTCTTAACTTGAAACCGTTCTTAACCTGAAGCACCACTTTAGCTAATGGGGCCTCACGCTGCCACCGCATGATTTCTGTTCTCATCCTGAAGCAAAGTTCTTAACCCGAGGTACTATTTCTGGGTCTGTAACCTGAAGCATCTGTAACCTGAGGTACCACTGTAAAGGTAAAGGTAAAGGTACCCCTGCCCGTACGGGCCAGTCTTGACAGACTCTGGGGTTGTGCGCCCATCTCACTCAAGAGGCCAGGGGCCAGCGCTGTCCGAAGACACTTCCGGGTCACGTGGCCAGCGTGACATCGCTGCTCTGGTGAGCCAGAGCCGCACACGGAAACGCCGTTTACCTTCCCGCTAGTAAGCGGTCCCTATTTATCTACTTGCACCCGGAGGTGCTTTCGAACTGCTAGGTTGGCAGGCGCTGGGACCGAGCAGCGGGAGCGCACCCCGCCGCAGGGATTCGAACCGCCGACCTTTCGATCGGCAAGTCCTAGGCGCTGAGGCTTTAACCCACCTTTAAAGGACTGTTGTGCCACTTTAAAGGTCATGGCTTCCGCCACAGAATATTGGAAACTGTCGTTTGTTAAGGGTGGTAAGAGTTATTAGGAGACCCCAGCTACCCTCATGGAGCTGCAATTCCCAGAGTTCCCTGGGAAGTGGGGTGGATTGTTCAACCACTGTGTGAACCACTGCAGTTGCCAGGATTCTTTGAGCGAAGCCATGGTCGTTAAAGTGGTATAATGGTGCTTTCAATGTATTGTTACCTGTTGCCTTGCAGGACATATTCCAGAGAAGAAAAGGCTAAGGAGTAAACCCTACACAAATCTGGAGTGGAGTTCCTTAATAGTGTTGGATGGTGCCTTCTGGCGACTCCTGCAGCCAAGTTGGTGCCAATGTTCCTTTGGACCACATCAGCGAGGCCAAGAGGTTGTTGTCTGGGCAGCCCAGGACCTCCATTCACACTACGCAGACTGGCACCCCAAAGATGTCACTTTGGTGCTAAAAACAACACAGGAGCCAGCAGTTACGAATTATTGGTCTGCAGCCCACAGCAGGTGCCAGGCCTCTCTAGTGGCTTGGCCTTGCCCCCAGAGGCACACTTCATTGCCTTTTGAGACAGACGGATGCCAACATACATGGCGTGGATGCGGCCATAGAGTCCAAATCCCTCTCCAGCCATTCTTAAAAGCTAACCATGGAGAAATACAATGCTGACTGCATTGATGCCACACCCTTGAACGTTGCCTGCAGAGCTTCTGAGGGAGACTTGTAAGTGGGAAACCTGGTAAAAGTGCTTAGAAACCTGCTTGTGGAAGGGGCTAGCCAGGGCCTGTTTTCCCAAATGCTACATATATATTAAAAGACAAGACAATCCCTGCTTTACAGGTTCAAAATCTCAGAAACATAATACATAACATGTGTTGCCATTGTTCAGGGGATTAACACATAATCTTGACACTTAGTTTGAAAAAATGGTATATGTGTGTGTGTGTAGTTTGTTTTTATGGGTGTTTTTAATAGCTTTTTCAGGCTGTTTATTGTGAACTGCTCAGAGGTGTTTTGTTATAGTAAGCAGTGGGTGGGAGGGAAGAGGTAAGAGAAAAGCAAAGCTTAGGAGCAGCTGCCAACCGATGGGGTCAAGTCGTTCTTCCTCTTGCCATGATATTCTTCTTGGCTACCTGTCTGTGGCCCTAGGTCATGCTCTGCTTTGATTTTAGGCAGCGGTGGTGGTAGGGAGAAAATGTAGGAGGAAAAAAGAGCAATTTAACCCTTATATGTCAAACTGCCCTGTCAAACTGGGGAATGATAATAATAATAATAATAATAATAATAATAATAATAATAATAGGAATGGGGAATGGATTGGGCAGACCACTGAAGTTTGTGGGAGCATGAAAAGACATGAATGAATAGCAGAGAGGGAGTCAGCACCTAGGATGAATACTTGGAATGTGAACAGCAAAATCCATTCTTCAAAGAGACGTGTCAGGGAAGGAAGGAATTTCCTGCTCAGAGTCTTCTCAGTGGCTACATCCAGATTTTGGGACCTTCCCAGGGAGACTTTCCTAGCTCCCTGTGCCAGCAAGTAAAGACCTTCCTGTTTAGACAGACCTTCAACCTGCTGAGACAAGGTGGAGGATTTCATTGTTGATGTTCCTCATTTGCTTTAATTCACTTGTTTTTTATCTGCTCCTGCTTGGAGCGATCGCCCTACTAATAAGCAGAGGGAGGCTTTGGGGTGCTGGACTATCCTGGGCTACAAGGCCACCTCCCTCTCTTTGATTCTGTGATATCTTTGCTCCTCAGAGCAGTCAGAATCTAGTTGTTTGGAGCCTTTGCAAGTCTGCTTACATTTTAATAGTCAGGACAGGGTTTTTCACACTGGCAAAGATAAATTCATCACAGTCTGCCTAGTACTTAACAGATGAGTCGGTACAGAGGCAGAAATGTGCTGATCCAGGTTTTCACCAGGCTCTTGGAAGCTATTTTAGCCCCCCACAAAATTGGAATGTACTTCCTCGCACTCATTAATCATGGCAGCTGAATGTGTAAAGGTCTAAAGTTCAGACCAGCCTTCTGAAGTTTGGTTAGGATGTTCTATAGGAAATGTGCCCTTGTTCTCCGGATATCTTCTGTTAGCAAAAAAACCCTCCTGTAACATAGAGCATTTTATATATATATATATATATATATATATATATATATATTTGCTTTCGTAGATTTTCACGGGTACAGGAATGCAGGTTTTGGTGTCCTCGGGTGTCTTCCCGTGTAAAAGTTGGGGTGTCTAGGCGACGTTTCGACGAGGTCTCACTCGTCATCTTCAGGCCTGAAGATGACGAGTGAGACCTCGTCGAAACGTCGCCTAGACACCCCAACTTTTACACGGGAAGACACCCGAGGACACCAAAACCTGCATTCCTGTACCCGTGAAAATCTACGAAAGCAAATATCTTACCTCTACGGGGAGGAAACCTTCCAGTGCCTGAAGATGACGAGTGAGACCTCGTCGAAACGTCGCCTAGACACCCCAACTTTTACACGGGAAGACACCCGAGGACACCAAAACCTGCATATATATATATATATATATATATATATATATATATTCAAAAGAAGTATGATCTGGTAGTTTCTCTTCTTCCAGTTATTACAGTGAGGCATGGGCACGAGCGGGGGGTGGGTTTCAGAAAATGGGGGATCAAGAGAAGCTGACAAACAGAGGAAAAATAGAAAGACTGTACAGTGGTACCTCGGGTTAAAGCCGCTTCAGGTTACAGACGCTTCAGGTTACAGACTCCGCTAACCCAGAAATATTACCTCAGGTTAAGAACTTTGCTTCAGGATGAGAACAGAAATCATACTGCAATGGCATGGCAGCAATGGGAGGCCCCATTAGCTAAAGTGGTCTTCAGGTTAAGAACAGTTTCAGGTTAAGAACGGACCTCCAGAACGAATTAAGTTCTTAACCCGAGGTACCACTGTATCCAGAATGGATATGCAGCTTCTGCATACTCCACAGTGGTGGAGCAATTGGTTTTCAGCGGCAGCAGTAAAGGAGAAGGCACTCTTTCCTCAACAGGCAGAAGCTGCAGATCCTCCCGACTTTTTTTCCCTGCCTGTGTCTGTCTCTGTCTCATGGCTCTGTCACCATCCAATCTCCACTGGTCACCTTTTGTGGAGAGAGATCTGTGTGTATGAGGATTCCTGCATTGCAGGGCACTGGACTTGATGGCCCTTGAGCTCAATCCCAACTCTGCAGTTCTATGATTCTACAAGTTCCTCTATTACTGGAGTCGGTGGTGAATGCCAATGCCAAGGGGACGCCTAAAATTTGGAGGAGTACTAAAAGTTATTTAAAGCTTAACAACAAACCTGAGAGCCAGTGTGGTGTAGTGGTTAAGAGCGGTGGACTCGTAATCTGGGGAACCGGGTTCGCTTCCCCGCTCCTCCACATGCAGCTGCTGGGTGACCTTGGGCCAGTCACACTTCTTTGAAGTCTCTCAGCCCCACTCACCTCACAGAGTGTTTGTTGTGGGGGAGGAAGGGAAAGGAGAATGTTAACCACTTTGAGACTCCTTCGGGTAGTGATAAAGCGGGATATCAAATCCAAACTCTTCTTCCCTGCCTCCCCCCCAAAAAACAGCCCAAGGAGGAAATATGTTCAGTAACCATGGAATGTCAAGTGCCAATTGGAAAAGAAAAAACAGGAACTTCAGGAGGTAGGATAGACCGATGTGCTGGAGAAGTACACGGCCGGCAGATTGAGACCCTGAACAGCCCTGTTAGGAGGTGAGAATATATTGCAACATTTTCTTGCCAGTTCCACTGGTCAACATAGGTTCTCTACTTGGCGTACTAAATCAGTTATCTAGAGCATTGTGAACATGGGTAGGCAAACTAAGGCCCAGGGGCCAGATCCGGCCCAATCGCCTTACATGAGTAGAATGTGTCCTTTTATTAAAAATACATCTCTGGCTTATTTGTGGGGCATAGGAATTCGTTCATTTCCCCCCTTCAAAATATAGTCCAGCCCCCCACAAGGTCTGAGGGACAGTGGACCAGCACCGTGCTGAAAACATTTGCTGGCCCCTGATTGTGAATTACAGCAGATATTCGCAGATTCTAGCTTTCCTTCTTTCTGAATAAGATTATCTTTGCATTATCATATTGTATGTTTAGGATTAACCGTCTCTCTCTCTCTCTTTCTCTCTGTAGTCAGATATATAGTATTATAATGTGACTGCGTTGCACAGATGCCATCTTACAGAGCACTGACTGTGCCTAACAGCCGACTGCAGCGATTATATCCATAACCTTGGCCCCAATTGCCATACTTGCCAAATGTAGCAGCCTAATAAAAAACCCATTCAAAGTCAAAGCCATGTGTGTCCTGAGAAATCCCCAGCTGATGTGCAAAAGGCAGGCAACAGCCCATCTGCAAAGCATCGCAGGACCACATGAGGACATTTGCTTGCTCTTTCATTCCTCCCATGTATGCCAATTCAAGGTGTCTTTCTTTTTTTTTTTTTTACAAAACATTTAAACATGTATAATTTCATAATCTTATATTCATAGACCTTCTTTCCTCCAACTTCCCCATACCTCCCTTTCGCTGCATCCTTATTTTGGAATTCTTTAGCAACCCTTTAGTCAGTTTATCTATTAGTTCCCTTTCATTACGTTTCCATAAACTTGTTAGTTACAGCTGTAATTCTCTACTTCTTACCCCTTGACATCTTAACATTCCTCAATTTTACAACAATTTTTAAGATATATTTTAAATTTCTTCCAGTCCTCTTCCACTGTTTCTTTCCCCTGGTCGCGGATTCTGCCGGTCATCTCTGCCAGTCCCATAAAGTCCATCACCTTTGTCTGCCATTCTTCCAGAGTAGGTAGTTCTTGCATCTTCCAATACTTTGCCAGAAGAATTCTTGCTGCTGTGGTAGCGTACATAAAAAAGGTCCTATCCTTCTTTAGTCAAGGTGTCTTTCCTGATACTGAAAAGCCAGTGTTGGCTTGGTGCTCAGAGAACGACACTCTCTCCTTGCTTTCCATAACAAAAAGAAGCTCTAGAATTAGGGACATTTAACCTGTGATTGTTGACAAGCTTCTGTTTCCAAAAAAGGAGAGATAACTCGGAAGGAAATGCCTCTTGGGCTATGACTGGGGAATTTGTGGCCCTCCATCAGACCCAGCCAACGTGGCCAATGGTCAGGAATGATGGGAGCTATGGTCCAACAGCACCCAAAGTGAATGGTATGGGACTCCTTCTGGGAATAGAGGATAAATTAAGACAGGTCCTTCTGTGTCTTCATCACTATCACTCATTTTCACATAATGTTTCCAATAGCTTCTTTTATAGGCCAAAAAAGGACACACACACTCACAAACACGGAACTCATTCTCTGAGTGCTGATCTTTATTTTGCCAAAACGATACCCTCGATGAGTTATATCCTCTTCTTATCCAGGTTGAGCTTCATGCTGCCGTCCTCATCTCAGAGTCTGTATCATTTAGCAACATGTTGAAGTAAATACATTTTTTTAAAAAGGTTTCTATCGGGTTGATCAGGCTCCCATTCCAGAGCTGTCCAAGAGTTATACAAAGTTATTTTGCATTACCAGACATTACATCATTCATAATTTGATATTTTTTATGATGTCAGAGGTGTGCATTTAGACATGGGGTATATGGTGCTATGTTTCCATATTATAATGCTAGTGTTTCTGTCCCGTAGTCTAACATTCTTTTCACACTGCAGTACCTGTCGCATTATGGAACTGTGGCTTTTTGACCGATAGATCGGCATGACAGGCTACATTTCATTCACACTAGGGGGCGTGATGCGATGCAACAACAAATGTCACTGGACAATGTCATTACTCTCCCACCCTTTCGACATGTGTGTGTGTCTTTCCTCCCCATAATAACAGCGCAGAACTCTATGCTGGTATATTATCCCAAATTTCATCACTTTTCTCTGGTGATTATCTGGGTTAAACTGGCTTTGGGTGGTTTTTTCCCCCCTGGCAATGACACAGAAATAAGCATTATACTTGCACTGCAGGCCATTAGTTTTCCAGAAGTGGTTTTTATATCATGTGGAAGTTCAGATATAATGTGGAAATTAACAGTTAAGGGAACATCGAGGAAATGGAATAAGCTGCCATGTGAATGCAGCCAGCGTCTTAACAACAGGTCCTTTAACCCCTGCAAGCTTTCAGCACTGGCCAATACTCCTCTGGCAGATGAACCATTGCTCCTGCTGTGGAGGGAAAAATATCAAATCTGTGTCCTTCATTACATTCAGCATTGTAGAGAACCTCTCAGGTGTGTGCTTCGTTCCTCTCCTCACACCCCTCCCTTTAATACCTTTCGGTGCCTTAAATCTTTTCATCCCATCTCATCTAAAGACACCGGATAATTTGAAGACTTATTCGTAATTAATGGATACGATTACAATTAGGTGTGAAGAAACATAACGTCTTTGCTTCTAAGCAGGGATAAAACACACACACACACACGGCTCAGATGGGAATGCCTTAAAATGAGCTTTCTTGGTGGTTCTTTTTAATCCTTGCCAAGAGAACAAGGGAAATTCACAGGAAGCCGCAGTTAATCTTGGTCATATTTCTTTTCCTGCTGTAAAAATACAGTCTTCTGTGTGTTGACGGCCCCTTTCCCCAATTTACCAACAGGTAATCTCATTCTGTTTGGTGATTCTGTTCGATAAGCCTCAACGTTATTACAAAATATAATCCATAGTAATGATAAACTAGACAGAAATTGGCTGTTGGGAAGCACATCGCTCTCACCACATAACTAGGTCTGTGCAGGGATCTCTCTGTGTCTTTGGGGATAGACTTATTGGAGGGAAGAACAGGCTTGCTTCGGGATACAGCCATCTTGCCAGTTCCAATGTGTATGTGTGGTTTTGTTGTTGTTTTTTTAGTTTGTTTTCAAATAGAAGCTGAGCGGAAAATCCCTAAAAGCATATTTGGAAGCAGTGAAAGATCCTCTCCCAAGTGCTGCCTTGTCTTCAGCATACAGCATATAGTTTGACTGCGGAACCTTCTCCAACAGGAAGTAGTGGTGGCCACCAATCTAGATGGGTTTCAAAGAGGTTGAGGCAAATTCATGGAGGATAAAGCCATCAATGGCTACTAGTCATCATGACAGCTGTGTTCTGCAGCAATGCTTCTTAATACAGTGGTACCTCGGGTTACCACCATTCTTAACACGAAACCGTTCTTAACCTGAGGTGCGCTTTCAATAATGGGGCCTCCTGGTGTCGCCATGCTGCCACCGCGCAATTTCCGTTCTTATCCTGGGGCAAAGTTCTCAACCTGATGTACTACTTCCGGGTTAGCGGAGTTTGTAACCCGAAGCGTATGTAACCCGAGGTACCACTGTACCTGCTGCCCCAGTGCCATGATGTTTTGGTGCCCACTGGAGACATTTTTGTTTCAGAAGACTTTCGGAATGCTAATTTTACATCTGTAGAAACATGCAAACCATTTAATAGTTTTAGGTCTTTTTGGAGGTGTTTTTGGTGTTTATTCCACTTTCGTCTTGAATACTGCTCCAGTGGCTTCATGCTAGGAAGCGGTTCATAAATTGGTTAAACCAGTGCTTTTTTTCCCTTAAAAATGTTTAGGGGTACTCTCATTTTGACTCAAGAAAACCACCATTTTATAGTTCAAATTGGGAAAAATAAATACAGTAAATGGACAAAAGTACAAAGATTCACAAAATGTTTAGGGGTATGCATACCCCTGTGCCTGCCCCCCAAGAAAAAAAGCACTGGGTTAAACAAAATAAATAAATATGGAGGGTGAAATGATAAAATACCACAAAAAGACAAGCAATAAAATTATCAATCCGTTACAATAAAGCAAAAGTGGTTATCCGTCTGTAGTAGTATCAGTACCTGGAATTTTGTCATTCCAAAACATCACAAATAAACTCCATCATTCTATACATTTGTTTGACTGTTGGTTGTAATACATTCTTCTGTAATAAGTCAGTTCAGACAGAGTTCAGATGCATTCTCTATTTTATTCTACAATTCAAATAGATGTAGGACTGTATTCTTTTTAGATTGCACTTTACCCTTCCGGTGACACTTGGTTGTTTGTTTGCTTTTCATGTTAATAAAGCATTTCTAAACCAAATATCACTGTCCGCTTCTTACAAGAAGAGTGGCCCCTGGAAATGAAATTATTGTGCTCTGCACCAGGGAATGTAAATGTATATACACGGCTAACCAGAGCTCAGCAAACTCCCAAGTCCTGCAGCTACATGGACTGAAAAAAACCTCCCAGCGGGAGCTTCCCAAAGTACAAGCTAGGTAGAAAATAAATATTACAACATCCCATATTCAGGTAACTATCAAGCAGGGAGCTTCAAGGAGAGTTGAAGAAAATTACGCCGCGTTTGAACTGCCTTAATACTGAGGAAGGGAAAGGGCCATTCAGCGTGATGGTTTAATATGTGCAGCACAGTTCCATTTGGAAGAATTATGGGGAACCTGGGGCCCTCCGGACGTTATTAAACTACACATAGGGGTTTTCAACTTTTTTTGGGGGGGGGCAGGGAACACATTTGGAATTTTGAGGTAGCACCAGTCACAAAGGGTATGTTTTTTGGGCGGGGGGCACGGCATAAGACAAAGCAGCTGCTGTGTGGGCATGGCAACACATGGGTGCTATTGGAGGGGAGTGTATCTGTTCTCACCCTGGCCACCAGGGGTATTGTGTATATAGTTTTCACTCAGGTCCACTTAAGTTAATTTAGGCGGGAAACCCTGGGTTGTTGTTGTTACAACGTTGACAGCCGGCTGCCTATAAAAGCAGGCCAGCTGAGCTGTTCAGTTCAGTTCAGTTCCAGCTTACTATAAAGAACCAGTTGGAGAAATTTCTGTGTCGACTGCTATGTCCACCCACAATTTAATACTGGCGACGAAGGTGGGATCAGATGGACATCAGAGCACAGCCAGATTCGGACACTCACTGAGTGGAATCACTGAGCTGAAACACTGAGCGAAATCACTGAACAGAACTCAGTTCAGAGCTGACTGTACTGGCTAGAGCACTGTGTTCCATCCATCGCCCACCATGTCAGCATCGGAACCATGGCTTCACTTGTGCCTTTACCGCCGTTTCCCCCAGCCTCTGAATCATGGGACTCCTACCTCACTCGGTTTGCCTACTACCTCCAAGCAAACGAGCTGATGGAAGGGTCAGAGGAGCATAAGCGGGGCCTATTCCTCAGCCTCTGTGGACCCAAGGTGTTCGAGATGGCCTGAGTTTTGGTCGCGCCACTAGCAGTCCAGGCAGCACCATGGGACGTGCTAAAAGAGAAACTAAAAAACCACTACGCTCTGAGGCCATCCAAAATTGCTGTCTGCCATGCGTTCTACCACCGGGACCAGGCAGAGGAGGAGTCGATCAACAGCTACATCGTCGCCCTCCGAAAAGCTGAACTGCACTGTGAGTTCCGAGACTTAGATGATGCCCTGATTTAATAGTATCATAACACAAAATGGCTGCCACACCTAAAAGAGCAGAAAAAGAGGACCATGGTGCAGCCATGCCACCATGCAACTTGGTGGTGGTGGTGGTGGGGAGATCTGCTTCAGTCACTGCCGCACTTACAGAGAGCAGCTTTTAGCCCCTCTCTGTTTATAACAGCAGACCCTCCGAGTTCCCCTTTTCCAGGGACAGTCCTGGATTTACAGAAGCCGTCCCTGTTTTTGCTCTGATCCCAGAATGTCCCACTTTTCCATAGGATGTCACTATTTTCATTGGAGAAATGTTGGAGGATGTGGAATAAGACGTCCCGAGGGCTTGTTATCAGCTGGAACTTGACGGAACTCAGTTCCAGCATCGCTCAAGTGGGCACAATTACCATTCTAAGAGAACAAGAGAGGCGTCCATGGTGAGCTCCGCCAACTCTTTTTCTAGAGAAATAGCACTAGATGTCCCCATTTCCATTGGAGAAATGTCAGAGGGGACATCTCTACAGTCACACCTCGGGTTACAAGATGTTTCAAGTTGCGGTTTTTTGAGTTACGGACGCGCCAAAACCTGGAAGTACTGGTAACGGGTTACTTCCGGGTTTCGGCAGTCACGCATGCGCAGAAGCGCTAAATCGCACTTTGCGCATGCGCAGTAGCGCCGAATCACAACCCGTGTATGTGCACGCGCGGCGCTGCGGGTTGCGAACGCTGCGGGTTGAGAACGTGCTTCCCGCATGGATCACGTTTGCCACCTGAGCGTCCACTGTCTTTTCATCAGAGAAATGTTGACGGTATGTAACAGATGGGTGAGAGGTGTTCCGTCGTGGTATCCAGTGAAACGTGAGTAAGTTTAAGCGGTGGTATTCAATGTATGAGGGGAGGCGTTATTGTTTTTTTGCAGGAAAGCTAGTGTGACCTAATGGTTAGAGTGTTGGACAAGGATCTTGGAAACCAGGGTTTGATTCCCCACTCAGCCACTGGGTGATCTTGGGCCAGTCATAATATCTTAGCCTAACCTACCTCACAGAGTTCTTGTGAGGATGAAACGGGGGGAGGGCAGGAGAATCATGTACGCTACCCTGAGCTCCTTGGAAGAAAAATGTGGCATATACAGTGGTACCTCAGGTTAAGTACTTAATTCGTTCCAGAGGTCCGTTCTTAAGCTGTTCTTAAGCTGAAGCACCACTTTAGCAAATGGGGCCTCCAGCTACTGCCGCGCCACCGGAGCACAATTTCTGTTCTCATCCTGAAGCAAAGTGCTTAACCTGAAGTACTATTTCTGGGTTAGTGGAGTGTGTAACCTGAAGTGTATGTAACCTGAAGCATATGTAACCTGAGGTAAATGAAATAAATAAATAAATAAATAAATAAATAAATAAATAACTGGTGGGCATGTTGGTGCCCCTTGATTTCAAGTTTATGTAATCTGACAGGAACTGGAGTTCAACATCACCAGGAGCTCCTTGTGTTCCCTGTCCCTGATTTAGAAAGACAATTCATGTGGACTTCGAATGGCATTAAATGGTTGTGTGAACCAGGCCCTGGTTGGCAGGCTTTGGTGGCTTAACTATTCATTTCTGGAGTTCTCAACGTTTGACTTCCTCCCACACTCAAACATATATTTTTTCCAGATTGCTGTCTGCCAGCACTACTCAGTTATTTTGGTAGCTGTCTAAAACGAAGGAAATAACTGCTGCAGAATAATATTTGCAGATCCTCTTCTCCCTGCTACTGTAATATCCGATCCATTTCATTGCTGAGATTGTATTTATAGAAACAACATGTAATGAATTAGCTGGGAAAATGAAGGGCCTTGGGTGATCACTGCAAATGCTAGGAGGCAGGTTGGGAAACTGGGTGCATTCTTTAAATTATTGATTCCAGCAAGCCAGAAATAGTTGTTTTGGCACAGGAGGTAATAACGATTATAGAAGCAAGTTTGCACCATGTCAGGAAAGATGCCAGCCCAGGGTTTTTCTGCTCCACAGTTTTACTCTTCTGGATTTGTCAGTTACTTTCACACCATACATTTAAAGTACATTTAATGCACATTTAAAGTAGGGAACTGTAGTTTATTAAAGCCCATTTATAGCACCTTAACAGTTATGGCTTCCCCCCAAAATTCATTTCCCCAAATAACAACCATTCTTTTTTTTCTCCTGTTATTTGATTGTGCACATAAACAAGCTTTTATTTGCAAAACAGAGTAAGTAGTTGAATTGTTGGACAATTATCCCTCCTTTTCAGTCAGGTAGAAAACGCTGACGGCTGCAAATCCTTTTTTGGGGTGGCACCATATTACTTATTAGCTGGCTTCATATTTAAATTCCCACCTCCTGCCTTCACGGTCACGTCTTTTCTATTGTGTGGGTGTTATGTACTGAGTTGAATAATGCAGCAGTCTGATTGGTCCTAGAACAATAGGATCCAAAATGCAGCAGTCTGATTGGTCCTAGAACAATAGGATTCAGAATGCAGCAGTCTGATTGGTCCTAGAACAATAGGATTCAGAATGCAGCAGTCTGATTGGTCCTAGAACAATGCAGCAGTATGATTGGTCTGCAGGAGCCACCCAATCCAGCTCCAGGTGGAAGTGAATCTACAACCTGATTGGCCTACAGGAGAATCCCGGAATTAGCCAATCACGTGCAGCCCATTGTGTAATTAATGTATATAAAGCAGATATTGTGGGGGAACTACAATTCCTCCTCACCACTATGGGCTGAATAAAGAGCATGAAATCCACTCTCGACTCCGAGTATATTTCAGTGGGAAATCAAGCTTATATTTTCATATGTGGCATGGGCACACTGCATGCTCAGTGATACTACATATACTTCTCAGGGGATTTGAAAATGGTGGTGGACATATCCTGTACATTTGCCATACTGAGCACACCCCTTATTATGGGAAACATTTTTAAGAGCGCAGCAATTGCCAGCTCTCCCCCCCGCCCCCGTTTTTCAAATAGGCAAAAAACATGTCATTCCGGGCGCTAATTGCAACAACACTGTGGTTGGATCTAGACACAGCACAGAAGTGTTTCAGTTAAACATGCTGCAAACTTTGTATGAGAAATCAGGTTGGCCAAAATGGAACTCCTAAGCGCCATCTGGTGTCACACTGTTAGAATGCATAAAGCGCTTTTTCTTTCCCAATGTTGCTGAGTCCTGGTTGATAGCGGACATTGGTTATGAGCACTTTGCAAACTATCCTGCAGTTGAATAGGAACACAGTGTGGGAGAGATGGAACCATACCCTAAAGACACTTGAAGCATCACAGAGAGGGACAATCTGGAAAAAAAAACAATCATGGTTAGTGCATTAAAAGAGCTTCCAGTATTTCCAAATATGTTAGCATCTGAGAAACCAGTACACAGTACGGTTCACAGATCTCCCAAAGGTGTACTCACCCCACTAAGCAGCTTGTGACATACAGACCATAATGTTACCCTCCCACTTTCATGCATGAAGGAGCATCTCCACCCCCATCGTTCTACCTGGACACTGAGGTCCAGCGCTGAGAGCCTTCTGGCTGTTCCCTCACTGCGAGAAGCCAAGTTACAGGGAACCAGGCAGAGGGCCTTCTCGGTAGTGGCACCCGCCCTGTGAACGCCCTCCCACCAGATGTCAAAGAGAACAACCACCACCAGACTTTTAGAAGACATCTGAAGGCAGCCCCTGTTAAGGGAAGCTTTTAATGTCTGATGCATTACTGTATTTAAATATTTTGTTGGAAGCCGTCCAGAGTGGCTGGGGAATCCCAGTCAGATGGGCGGGGTATAAATAATAAATTATTATTATATTAGTATTCTGAGCATATTCATGTTTTGTATTCTTTTTGGTTACTTCCCCATTTGTTTTCTAGGCACTAAGACACTTTGAATTCTCCCACACCAAGGTTCACATTGTCCCCCTTTTAAAAGTGGCTCTGCTTTTTGCACTTTTTTTTTTTTTTTTGGTCTTCAATTCACTCATAAAGATTGGATTCCAGGCAACAGGTTTAGCAGCTGTTCCTGGCTTTGTTGCTGATTAATTGCTGCTGGTTTCATTTCCACAACAGATGGGAGTCCCCAGAGCACATGCATCGCAGCCCATCTCTTAAGTATGACCTGGGTGCTGTAGCCTTGCTAGCCGGAGGCATCCCGCTGCCAATCAACCACTAAAAAACGGTCTTCCGGTTTTGACCAGTGCTTGGTTTACTGTGTAGCTGGTTTGTGAAATGGTGCAGTCTCAGGGAAGGGCTGTAGCTCAGTGGTACAGCACCTGCCTTCAAGCAGAAGACCCTCAGTTCATTCCCCAGTAGCATCTCCTGTAGGGCTGGGAGAGATTCCATGCCTGAAATCTTGGAGAGCCACTGTCAATCAGGGTGGACAATACTGAACTGGAAAGACCAGTGGTCTGATTTAGTGCAAGGCAGCTTCCCATGTTCCTAGTCTGAGGCGCACTTTCCCACCAGTCCCTGAGGTGAACCCAAAAGCATACATAGCTTTTGAAGCAGGGGTTGGCAACCTAAGGCCCATGGGCCAAAAGCGGCTCATGGGGGTGTTTAACAGGCCCATGGATCCCCGCCGCCTGCTCAGGGGCCCCCACAGCCTGCTCAGTCGGCTCCCATTCACCGCCCTAAACCAGCATGGAGCAGAGCGAGGACTGCCTTCCGTGACGCTGGCCGGCTTCCCATTGGCTACAGGAAGCTCCTGCAGCCAATGGGAAGCTGCGCACACCTCCTCCGTGCTGGAAGGAGCACAGGAAATAGCGTTTGTGCATTCGTGCGTGCACTCTCTGGCCCACTGCGGCGTCAGTGGGACCGTGAACCGACCCAAGCCACAAAAACTTTGCCAACCCCTGATTTAAAGCATAAAAACATCACTGACAGCTTTTGGAGACACTGTTGTTTGATTGGGCGCTAAATAGTCACACTGGGTTCAACACATAAATGTGCCCAGCCCCTCACACTAAAAAATGCCTTTGAGATTTCATGGTTGCCTCATTAACTTATCGCACTCCCCAGAAGCTAATTTTGGGTTGTAGGTGTGACACTGCAAATTCTTACAAACCCTCCCTTTTTTATGTTACTGGAGGCAAAGGGGGTGTTTCTGGCACTGCACAGATTGCCTTAAAAAGAGTTTTCTTTAAAAATATGCTTAATATGGTGTGTTTTGGGGTGGGGTGGGGGGAGGAAGCCTTGTATCCCCTCCTTTTGTGTGAGCGAATTGTTAGAAACAAACACAGACCAAGACCTGTGAAATGTAGGAAGCTGATAACTTATAGTACAACTCCACCATATGGATTTCAGCTGAATTTCAGGTCTCGCTTTCTCTTGCTGAAGGCACACTGTTTCAAAGCAAAAGTAATTTGGGAACAATTACTGGCAAGGCTTGGAAAGGGAAGGCTGGATACACATTGGGGAGGTGTGCGTCCCTGTCCCTACATAAGTAGAATTCTTCATGTGTGGGAACTCGGCCTGGACTGGTGTGCAAGTGGGTGGGGGTCATTTATCTTGTGCCCCTATGCATGATGCATAAGGGAGAAATGCAATGAATAAAGATCTGAGCTGCATTCTGGTTTCATTAAATCTGGTGGGAGTTTTGTTTCCAGTTTCTAAAGGATAGGGTTTATTTTATTTATTATTATTATTATTATTATTATTATTATTATTATTATTATTAAAATAGGATATATACCCTCCTTTCCTTTATACATCTCAAAGCGGCTTGCAATAAAAAGGTGTGCAACCAATGGCTTCAAGTTACAAGAAAGGAGATTGAGGACTAAACACCAGGAAGGTCATTCTGGCGGTAAGAGCTTTTTGTCAGTGGAATGGACTCCAGGGGCAGATTTAGGGTGCGGAGTCCCAGGGGTGCCACAGGGGATGCCACAACTATTATGTAGGATGGAGCATGAGAGGCGGGATCACTGAAATTTGGTGTTGCATAGGGAGTTGCAAATAAATTGGGCTCCATGAACACTGCAGATGGTGACAGCAGTCATGAAATTAAAAGATGCCTGCTTTTTGGGAGAAAAGCAATGACAAAACTACACAGCATCTTAAAAAGCAGAAACATCACCTTGCCGCCAAAGGTCCATAAAATTAAAGCTATGGCTTTCCCAGTACAGTGGTACCTCAGGTTACAGGCGCTCCAGGTTACAGACACTTCAGGTTACAGACTCCACTAACCCAGAGATAGTACCTCGGGTTAAGAACTTTGCTTCAGGATGAGAACAGAAATCGTGTGGTGGCAGCGGGAGGCCCCATTAGCTAAAGTGGTGCTTCAGGTTAAGAACAGTTTCAGGTTAAGAACGGACCTCCAGAACGAGGTACCACTGTATATGAGTTTGTATGAATGGATGTGTAGATTAGTCCATTTCTGCTCTGGGTCGATTTCTCATGTGTTTATTCCTAAGTCTGTTCCATATCATTTCCTCACCTTGGTGTGATTCTTAAAAACAACAACCAATCTGTACAAAAATAATATCTAAACTCCTACTTAACTATGTATTTTAACACAAAATATGTATTCAATATCCTCATTAGCTAAAGTGGTACCTCAAGTTAAGAACAGTTTCAGGTTAAGAACAGACCTCCAGAACGAATTAAGTTCTTAACCTGAGGTACCACTGTAGTGATGTATGGAAGTGAGAGCTGGACCATAAAGAAGGCTGATCGCCAAAGAATGGATGCTTTTGAATTATGGTGCTGGAGGCGACTCTTGAGAGTCCCATGGACTGCAAGAAGATCAAACCTATCCATTCTGAAGGAAATCAGCCCTGAGTGCTCACTGGAAGGACAGATCGTGAAGCTGAGGCTCCAATACTTTGGCCACCTCATGAGAAGAGAAGACTCCCTGGAAAAGACCTTGAAGTTGGGAAAGATGGAGGGCACAAGCAGAAGGGGACGACAGAGGATGAGATGGTTGAAGCCACCAACATGAGTTTGACCAAACTGTGGGAGGCAGTGGAAGACAGGAGTGCCTGGCATGCTCTGGTCCATGGGGTCACAAAGAGTCAGACACAACTGAATGACTAAACAACAACAGGGAGCTGCTGAAATTTGAGACCCGAGGTCTCTGTGGACTCCCTCTGACGGTGGTAGAGTCTCCTACGTTGAAGGTTTTCAAGCAGAGGTTTGGTGGCCACCTGCAGTGTCAGATTAAACCCTGCAGAGGCCCCTAGGCAGTTAAAACCTTGGGCCCCACCCCTCATGCATGTGCTCTAGTGGGATAACACTGAACTAAGAAAGTTTGATTGTCATTTTCTTTCAAGATCAAATCAATATTACTTTGAGCTGTTTCCTGCGGGGCCCCTAAGCCAGGGCCAACTCTGCCTATTTGGTAATCCGGCACTGGCCATCTGTCATGGATGCTTTAGTTTAGATTCCTGCATTGCAGAGGATTGGATTAGATGACCCTCAGGGTCCCTTCCAACTCTACAGTTCTATGATAGATTTAGCTGCAGTGGAGAATGCCAACTAAGGGGTTGTGCCAAAGGGTTCATTCAGAATATTAAGAAGCACCATAGCTCAGAGGTAGAGCATCTGCTTTGCATGCAGAACTCTGAGGTTCAACATCTGGCTTCTCGTGTAGAGCTGGGATTGTCTCCTGCCTGAAACCCCGGAGAGTCACTGCCAGTCAGTGCAGACAATACTGAACTTGAAGACCAACAGTTTGGCTCAGTATAGGGCAGAGCCCTCTGAAAATATACTTTTTATTTTTCCGTCTTTTGTTCTTAATAAAGATATTGAATGCAATCAGGTCCACATCTTCTGTGTAACATTAGCGGAGAGCTGTTTGCAATCTGCTTTTGAGACATTTAATTTCACAACCTGAGTGCTGCTATATATATGCCACCTTCATTTCCAATTTATGTTACTTCCAGTTCATGTTTCTCAAGTATTCTTAAGGGTTTTATGTAGCTGCAGAATCACGTTGAGGTCTATTGTCTAGAGAGAGAGATTCTTTCAGCATTCGTTCCAGATTATCCAAGGATGCAATTCTCCTCCTGCAGCCTGTATTGATTATTCTGCTGTACAGTTAAGAGGCTGGCGTATCCCTGGGTGAATGAAAAAGAATCCAGCTGCCCCGTGCATTCAGGCAAGTAATTACCAGACACACAAAATAAATGAGTCGAAGAGACCTTTGATCAGACTAGGATCATTCACGAGAGCAAGTATAAACAGCTGACCCTCTCACGCCTTAGGTCTCTTCATATTCTTTCATGGGGAAAGGCCAGCAGAGCAGAATGTGTAAATTTAATTAGGCTGCAATCCTATACCAACTCACTTACCTGGGAGGAAGCCCCATTGAGTTCCTGTGAGTTTTACTTCTGAGTAAACCAGCATAGCATTGAGCTGTGAATAGGGTAAGAGACAGGGTTCCTGCATGTTTAATAGCTTTGCAGAAGAGGGAATTTCAGCAAACGTAATTTGTCATGCAAGATACACCTGCTTAGATTCTTTCTTCGCTGTTGAATGAAAGTGACCTATTCCTCGTTTATGTGTGGCCACCCGAGCTGCAAATTAGATGAACAATGGACTTACTCTAAATTAGGTCTGGCTCATAAAGAACATTGTATTTTATTTATTTCGCAAGATTATATACCACTTGATTGTAATAAAACCTCAAAGCAGTTTGCAGAAAGAATAAAATTACCAGTAAAAAAGAGATGAAAACAACTATTTAAAACATACCAAAAATTAATTAAAATCAACGATAAGCTGAAAACCAGATTAAAATGCATGCCAACAACATTATACGTGTCTAAACAGGCTTGCGTGTTTTTAGCAGGCACCAAAGAAAGTACAGTGAAGGTGCCCACCTGATGTCAATAGGCAAGGTGTCTCAAAGTGCAAATGCTGCCACACTTCAGGATCAATTAATTACAACCACAGAACAAACAGACCACGAGTCACAAGGAACACCTTTATATATTGACAGATGCAATCCTTCCGCAGCCAAAAATTCATTCTGTAAGGCACTTTGAATTTATTTTATGAAGGAAGGTGGTACGTATATGAAATCCAATAATAGTAATAGGTAAAGGTAAAGGACCCCTGGACGGTTAAGTCCAGTCAAAGGCGACTATGGGGTTGTGATGCTCATTTCGCTTTCAGGCCAAGGGAGGTGGCATTCGTCCACAGGCAGCTTTCCAGGTCATGTGGCCAGCATGACTAAACTGCTTCTGGCGCAACGGGACACCTTGACGGAAACCAGAGCGCACAGAAACACCGTTTACCCTCCTGCTGCAGCGGTACCTATTTGTCTACTTGCACTGGCATGCTTTTGAACTGCTTCCTTCCAATCGGCAAGCACAAGAGGCTCAGTGATTTAGACCGCAGCACCACCCGTGTCCCAATAGCAGTAATAACAATTGTTATGTACTGATCTGAATCCTAGAACAATAGGATCCAGAATGCAGCAGTCTGATTGGCCTGCAGGAGCAGCCCGGAATTAGCCAATCGCGCAGGGCCCATTGTGTAAATACAGTGGTACCTTGGGTTAAAAACTTAATTCATTCTGGAGGTCTGTTCTTAACCTGAAACTGTTCTTAACCTGAGGTACTACTTTAACTAATGGGACCTCCCACTGCCACCGCGCTGCAGCTGCACAATTTCTGTTCTCATCCTGAAGCAAAGTTCTTAACCCAAGGTACTATTTCTGGGTTAGTGGAACCTGTAACCTGAAGCGTCTGTAACCCGAGGTAATGTATATATAGCTAGACGTTTTGGGGAAAGTTTCATTCATTGCTACTACGAGCTGAATAAAGAGCATGAAATTCACTCGACTCCAAGTATATTTCAACAATAACAAAAAAGACAATATAATAGTTTAAAAGGTAAATAGATGCCCTTCGAGAAAAAGCTTTCTTCCTGCAGGGATGCAAATATCACCCCATTGCACATGCAACTGGGCAGGAGTGCTGCTGTTGGGATGCTCCAAAGGTGGGGGAGGGAGAGTAAGGTGGCTTGGGAACCAACAGATCCTGAGTTGATTTCACTGCTGTTGTGCCTTGGCACTGGACCCGTCCTGGACCCAGTAGTTGCACCAGCAATCTTATGCTCCCCGCTGCCCAAATTTGCAGCTGGTGCCCATTGGAAGAGATGGGGTGGAAAGCAGGGGAGCGAATGGTAGGTGGTACCAGGGCCAATGACAGCTGGAACCAACAAATTCTAGCCGTGTCCCCATCTTCACACGCCCCCCTCCCGCTTTACAAGGGAAATACTATAAGAAGCAAGGAGCTGGTAGCCATTGTAAGACCCACTGAAGGCAGGTGGAGGTTTATTGGGGGCACAGTGAGGTTGGGAGGGCAACGCCCGCCCCCTGCCCTAATGGACCAACTCCCCCTGGGGGGCTCCAGTGCCCTGGGCAACCATGGAGACCAGGGATCTTGTGGATCTGGCAAGGTGGTGGTGAGGTTTGGCCCCCGCCTTAAAGCGAAATATAGAATTGGGATGTTCCAAATGCACCAAAAGCGAACCAGAGCAGGCTCGGAAATTAAAAACCGGATCATTCCCCCACTCCCCCACCCCTGGGCTCATTCTCTGTTCCACCTCCCCCCCGTTCTGCAGCATGGAATCTTCCGAAGCTCCAGCCGCAGCCACTGCCCCACCCCCGCTTTCCGAAGTGGAACGCGCCGCGTTGACCCGTTGCTATGGAGACCGGCGAGGCCCGGTCCGGCGCGTCGCTCCCGCCCTGCGATAGGAGGGATTCGAGGCGGCTGGTTGGGTGGGAGAGCTGCTCGTGTCGCTGCGGCGCTTAGTTCGCCCCTCTCCCGCGTTGGAGGCAGGTCTTGAGGGGTGGGGTGGGCGAAATGCTGGACCGAGGGGCAGCTGAGGGGTGTGGTGTGGTGGTGGGGGGCAAAGTGGTTCTGCGGTTCTGAGGCGGGGGGGGGGAGCCGGCGGCCAAGAAAGGGTTAATTTAAAGGGGCGTCGGGGGTCTCGTCGGAAGGGCACCGGGTTATTCTTGGGTGGGGCGGGGCAGAGTTGGACTGGTAGAGAACCCGCTCTGCATGCAGAAGCCACCCCCCCCCCACGTCCCTTTGCATGCAGAGCCTCAAATCCTGGAGAGCTGCTGCCAGTCCGTGTAAGCAATACTGAGCTAGATGACGTGATGCCTTGATTTGGGATTTTTTTCCCTTTTCTTTTTCAAGGCAGCTCCCCTGAATTTACAGGGGTTCCTGCTGAAGGGCCAAACATGAAATACCTTCAGCCTAAAAACCCTGTGGGTAGGAACTAGAAAGCCTCACTTGCTTCATTTCTGCAATTGGTGAATCCCACCCATGGGCGCAGCCAGATTTTTGTTAGGGTGGGTGCAGGACTTTGGGGGTGGGGGAAGTGCAGAACTGCCGTGATTGTCAATTAGTTAAGTATTTCTATTGTTTTACTTGATCTAGGGTTGCAACTGCCGTCCCCCTTGATTAAGTCCATGATCCCAGCCCTGAAGGGATGGTGTTGTTAGGCTGCCACCTTTCTTTCTCCTTCCCTCCCCAAGCTGGGCCTTTGGAATGGAACAGCTGCAAATCAGGCGGAAACCCAGTGGGTGAAGCTGGGGGGTGTCTGGGGGGCTTTCCTTGTTGAATTTCTGCCTGCTGCAAATCCACCCTGAGGGAAAAATAAGGTGGTGAATCCTGGTGGCGAAGGGGTGAGGTGCGGGCATAGATGAAAAAGTTAACTTTCAGTAGTGGCTCTGGGAGATAACTTGCAGTGGGGTTGTTAAGTAGGTGGCGGGGTTAGGATTTGCAAGCAGCAAAGTGATCCTAGATGCATAAGAAGCTGTGCAATACCAGGCCAGGCACTCTTTGCCTACGGTCTAGCATCGTCAGCTCTGACTGGCAGCCTCTGGCAGAGAAGGATGTTTCTCTTCAAATGCCGCTTAATTCCTTTAATCGGAGATAACCAGCAATTTATTTATTTATTTATAAGACCTTCCAAGGTGTGCAAGGCATCATACATGTTTTTTTCCTTCCTCATTTTATCCTTACAACAACCCTGTGAGATGGGTTAGGGTAAGAAACACAGACTGGACCGATGTCACCCAATGAGCTTCATGGCTGAGTGGGGCATTCAACTGGAGTCTTCTGTCTCTCTGCCCTAGTCTCATACACGCTTGCTGACTTCCTTCTGCATGCAGAAGATGTACTCTGGCCCTTTCATTTGCACATTCATTAAAACTTAGTGTTCAGTCTGTCCTGAATGCTTATGAAGGGTAGCAACAATAAATTGTTAATGTTTTAAAAATATGAAATATATAGCAAATAATAATCTCCCCAAAGAGCTTCAAAAATCTCAGTATTGGTGTGGTTGGAATTGTGACCCTTTTTATACATGGACCAGTTGGATAAAAGAATGCCTAATAACAGAATGTTCCACTCTTGTAGAATACAGTCGTACCTTGTTTTGCAACCAGGATCCGTTCCGGAGCCCTGAATGCTAGACGAAAAGGATGCACAACAAAGCGCTGCTCTGCAAGGTGCCACGGTAGCTGTGACAAAGCCCTATTGAAACCCTTCTACTCCACACTCACTCCTATTTCACCACCATGAGCAGTTCTGTCTTTCCTCATGCGTGCTCCCAGCAATTCTGTTTGGCACACAGAAGGTGCCTGGTTCAACCCCCAGAATCTCCAGGTAGGGCTGGGTGACAGTCCCATCTGAAATCCTGGAGAACTGCTGCCGGTCAGTGTGTAGACAATACTGAGCGAGCTGGGCCAGCGGTCTTGTAATTATATGTGTTCGTAACCGGCAGAAAACCCAAATGTACCTAGCTCTCTCTACATTGTCACATTTGTGTGGGGCACAGAATGAACATACAAAGCTGCATTTTATTGGATCATACTGTTGGCGGCGCTGTGGGTTAAACCACAGAACCTAGGATTTGCCGATCAGAAGGTTGGCGGTTCGAATCCCCGCGACGGGGTGAACTCCTGTTGCTCGGTCCCTGCTCCTGCCAACCTAGCAGTTCGAAAGCACATCAAAGTGCAAGTAGATAAATAGGTACCGTTCCGGCGGGAAGGTAAACAGCGTTTCCGTGCGCTGCTCTGGTTCGCCAGAAGTGGCTTAGTCATGCTGGCCACATGACCCGGAAGCTGTACACCGGCTCCCTCTGCCAATAAAGCGAGATGAGCACCGCAACCCCAGAGTCGGTCACGACTGGACCTAATGGTCAGGGGTCCCTTTACCTTTTTACTGTTGGCCAATCCAATCCAATATGTTAACTCTCCAAGGGTTTCCGCTGCCTTATTACCTGTATGCTGCCTGTGCTTTGTGGCAGGATATGCTGGGAATATAACAAAGAGCATTTGTATGTAAAGCATATAGAGCACAGAACTGCAGCCCCCCTGCAATGTTGCCATATGCTGCTGCTGAGTCTAATGTTGCCATCTGGGAGGGGCTTAATTGACTGTTGCTCGCAAGAAAGGCAGATGTGTGCCAGGTTACTCCTCTGTCTGTCTTTCTTTCTTTCATAGATTTATTTCTATGTGCTTTTAAGATGGTAACGCAAGCCTTTAGACCTAACACTCCCCTTCTGTACCTGGTTACCAACTTTCTATTTTATTTTACAGAATTTTTTTCCTAGTTGCCTTCTTCAGATGTTTGATTTGCTGACATTAGCAGATGATGATGATGATGATAATTGTCTCCATCTTTTAACCGTTGCTTATTTATGTTGCTGATCAAGCTGCTGTAAAGGTGGAGATGAAGTTCAGGGTATTTTAGTTGACAAACCCATGTATGCCTCAACACCTCGGCTGAATTCTTCTTCTTGCTTAAAACTTTATTTTTCAGTTTCTGAAAGGACTTGTAAGCAACAGCTCCTAGCTTGCTTCCCACTTGCAGAATACTAACCTCAATTTCTAAGAGGCTAGTGGTAACCCTCCATTCTTAAATGGTAATATGTGAATTATGCATATAGATCATGCAAATCGTTCACTCAAATCTTTTGGTCACTTAAGCATTGCGGAAGTTTTTGGAGATTTCCGTTATGTATATCCCACTTTTCTTAAACAATTCAAAGTAGCTCTAAAGCAAGCTCAGTAAAAAAAAGAACAAATAAATACACAGTATAATAAGAATTACACATCAGCAGAGAGAAGAAAAATGAAATCGACAGACTATTATCCAGCCAATATAACCACAGAAAAGTAGGGAAGAATCCATATCAGAAAGAAGACAGAAAAGAGGGCGAACTAACTTTTCTCCAAAATCTCCTTAGAGAGCCAGGTTTTAAAGCTTCTGAAGGCAGCGCTTGGGCCAGAGGAGCATCCTTGGGGAGTTCCAAGGGATGAAACAGAGATCTGCTAGTAGACACCTATTAAAAAGTAGGGCCTTTGATGCGGAAGGAAATGAGTAAGAATAGGGGTTCTTTTTTCTTTTTTTTTACATTTGTAGTTTTGTACAAAAGAAACAATTGCACAGTGACTTAAGCACACGAAGCACTACAAATAAAACAAAACCAGATAATTTTAAACACCAAAATCCATACCATGCTCACCCAATAACATATTCATAAGGACAAGTCCTACCACTAAATGGTGATCATCACTACTATAGGGGCCAATATTACCATTTATTCTACATATTTAATTCCTACACCTCTAATTCTGTTTACTATATAAGCTTAATCTAGTTGGATTAAACTACTCTAGTTTTTAAAAAAATATATATATATCTTCGTCACGTGTATCCTGTATTCGTTTTTAGTGCCGTATAGCTATTCTATTTATTTAAAATATATTTAGACATCTCTTCATTGTAGAGCGATTTCACAGCAGGGTACAATTTAAGTAATAACTGACGTGTACGTAAAGTAGGGTCGCCATACTTCTGGGATTGCAATGATGGAATCGGCAAAATGTCCGGGTTTTGGAAACGTCCCCCCACCCATCTCAGTAACTTTCTTTGAGCGATTCCCCCCCCCCCCCCGCCGCCAAGAAAAAAAATCTCAACAAATTTTTGTCTCGATTTTCACTTCTTGAAATATGGCAACCCTAACGTAAAAGCAATGGCATATTAAGGAGAGAGAAATTAAGAGCCGCATCAAAATGTAACCAACCAGGAAGATGGCGCCGGTTCCATGGGTGATTCTGAGTCAACTCCCTGGGACAGTTTATTGTTGTACATTTCCCTTTTTAAAAATATAGTTGGAATTGGTAACAGGTTATGGATATTGCCTTTATTTATTTATTTTTCATTTCTGTGCAGATATCAAGTCTGTACAACTTGTTGTATTGCTGTAACTGTTTGACAATTGGCAATCATGAGCGTCAATGACTTTGTGATTCTCCCTGGTTCAAAAACTGGAGTCTCTGTAAAACTGAAAGCAAAGTAAGTTCATTTCCTGTAACTGTCTCGTGTGCTTCGATAATCTATTGGCTTTTTATGTGCACCATGAAAGCAAGCTATTCATAACTATGAACAGAGCAATCACCTGCATGATGAGTTCAATGGTGTTGTTGTTGTTTCTACACACCTAGTTATGTATGTATAGGATTGCAGCCTATGGCTACTGTCATAAAATAATTTGCTTGGGAGTTGCTTCTGTTGAAACATATGGGATTTGCTTCCAAGTAAATGGGTTTAAAATTGCTTGTTTCTGAACCATGCTGATCATATTATATTGTATACGGGAGGAGGAAAATTTGAATTTGGTGTTTGAACTTAAATCTCTCTTCAGAAGTATACGAGAGCTGCAGTTGGAGAAGGTTCAGCTGGAACTTGAAAATAAAGAAATGGAGAAGACACTCCAGCAGCTACAATCAAACATGAGCAGAGAAAAACAAGAGAGAGAGTAGGTGAAATTTAATGATTTGAAATTAAGAGTGATGATTCTAGTGAACCCCTGCTCCCCCGACCCCAACCCCCCACTTTTGGGGACTGGGTTGAGTTGTATTCCTCAAGAGTTCTTTCTTGAATTATTATTTAATTTCAAACTCCACCTTTCTGCTGTTTGCACCCCAAGTGTCTTTCAGTGCAAGAAATCTACACAGGAAAAGATATCACCATCTTAAAATACATAACAACATAACTTTAATAAAATGGAGCAGGTAGATAAGATCGGTTGAAACAAACAGCAGCCAATTAAAATTGCCAACCTCCCCATTTTCAGTTGGATAACAGCTGTAAGATTTCACATTGCTTTTGTGTTTTCCCTTAAAAAAAAAAAAAAAAAAACCAATAGCTTGTGGCATGGTTTTCCCCTGACACTTATGTGCACTCCCCAGGGGTGCTCTATGCTCAGTTGGAAGAAGTCTAAGTGAAAACTTCCTATTGTTCCTCATCTGACCGTAGAGGCAAAGTGGATTTTAAACTGAAAAGTGGCTTGCCTATTCATCTGTGCCAGCAGCAGATGTAGAAGCATCAAGATAACCCCCAACTATGTATCTGCTTCTGCCCTGTGCTGGCACATTGCTTTGTAGAATTGCAGCCTTTGTCTTTTGCTGCTGTTGGGATTTTGATACCAGAATTCAATTTCAATCCCCGCTCTCACCCAATGAACTCTGTTTGGTATTCTTTCAGGGTGCTTCATTGTTCATGAAACGGTCATTATCTTTTAATAGAATCTCAATTCTATATGAGTTTTAAGTGCATATGCATGCATTTACAAAAAAACACAAGGAAGTTGTAATTGTTCTGTATTTGATAGAATCCATTTAGGAAGTCAAAATGTTCTGCAGACAAAGCACAACGCTGAATATCTGTAACTCTTCTCTTCAATTCCGAGAGCCACTTTTATTAACCTCTCTGTATCTGTTTCTCTTTCTCGGTAATGTGAATAATAATGCTAACTTTCCTCTCTCAGAAGAGCTTTGCAAGGGTGCAGTCATTAGTGTTCTGCTGCGCTTAACAAGATATATGGTTCTGTTTAAGTGTTAAGTGTTGCTAATTGCCTTGGATCATAATCATTAATTTCTGCATCCTTTCTCAGAACATTTAATGGTGGATTCTAGCTAGGAGAAGCTCATTTTTTAAAAGCAATGGCACTTCATTTTTTAGTTCATAATAATTTGTTTTGCTGATCATTTGCAAAGGAGCAAAATAGTACTGGAACTGGAAGCAACTAATATTCTCTAAATGGGATTTTTCCCAGTACAGTCATACCTTGGGTTGAATGTGCTTCAGGTTGAGCGCTTCCGGGTTTCGCCGCTCGCGCATGCGCAGACGCTCAGAATGGCGTCATGCACAGAAAAGGCAAAACACGACCCACAGTCATGTCTTACGTTCTGTTCAGGATGCGATCGGGGCTCTGGAACGGATCCCGTTCGCATTCCGAGGTACCACTGTATGTTAACAGTGTATTGAAAGTTGGGAGACACTAGGTTTAAGAATCCTGTAATTTGCAGTGGGACGCGGGTGGCGCTGTGGGTTAAACCACAGAGCCTAGGACTTGCCGATCAGAAGGTCGGCGGTTTGAATCCCCGTGGTGGGGTGAGCTCCCGTTGCTCGGTCCCTGCTCCTGCCAGCCTAGCAGTTCGAAAGCATGTCAAAGTGCAAGTAGATAAATAGGTACTGCTCTGGCGGGAAGGTAAAAGGCATTTCTGTGCGCTGCTCTGGTTTGCCACATGACCCGGAAGCTGTATGCCAGCTCCCTTGGCCAATAAAGCGAGATGAGCGCTGCAACCCCAGAGTCGGTCACGACTGGACCTAATGGTCAGGGGTCCCTTTACCTTTAATTTCCAGTGGATGTGAGGGAACATGGTAAGGAAATCATGACTAGCTAGGGAAGAAAGTTTTCTGTAATGCATAAAGCCTTGGCTTGAACCCAAGGACTTTTTGATTCATACCTTACTCAACCTTATAGTCATAGTCACCATGCTACATCTAGGAATATCAGATAATTCTAACAAAATTCAGGAACAGAAATCGCTGGTGTTCATTTAGTTGTCCCATCTTCAGAATGGAGACCAATCCATTCTGAATGCATTCCTCCCCCTTTTGCATTACATTTTTTTCTGCGTTGAAATGAATGGGTTGAACTAACATAATGACAATGTAGTTTTGCCACAGTTCACAGCAAGACAGATAATGTAGTTTTTGGTGGAACTGCAATAGAACAGAAAAAGTACTGCATGTGATGAGTACAGGGCAGAACAGAAAAGAATGCCTTCATATATCCTTAGTTATACCCAGTGCTTTTTCTCCCTAATTTTTTAAAAAAGTGTATAGTGGTACCTCGGGTTAAAGCCGCTTCAGGTTACAGATGCTTCAGGTTACAGACTCTGCTAACCCAGAAATAGTACCTCGGGTTAAGAACTTTGCTTCAGGATGAGAACAAAAATCGTGTGGCGTGACCTCCAGAACGAATTAAGTTCTTAACCTGAGGTACCACTGTACAGTACTCTCATTTTCCTTCTCATATTGAAATACTGCCCCTCAATGAGGCCAAACTTAGATTCACAAAATGTTTAGGGGTATGCGTACCCCCAGAAGAAAAGCACTGGGTAGATCAATGCATCTAGTTTGATGCTTCTGTCTGGTTCAAAGACATAACTAGTGATATCCGCTGACGGTCAACCAACTTGGCAGTAGAAATCTGCTTGCTCAGTGGGACTTTTAGATTTTATTCTCCTTTGGACTCCCAACATCTGCAAGGAAGGCTCCTTCAATCCATTGCAGATTTTTTGGGGTGGGGGGTGGGGGGTGGGGGTGGAGAGGATGCTGCCTGCTATTTAATGTAAATTACACAACATACATAACTATTTGCATAACTTATGTAACTTTACATTCATTTCAAAGTAAAAAAAAGGAACCACAATAATCTAAAAGCAGTGATCAATTATGCCCACTGGACCACCGCCTTGCAGACGTGGGGATACAGGGCATAGCCCGTAACTGGTTGTGCTCTTTTATCTCTGGTCGGGGACAGAGGGTGGCACTAGGGAGGGAAATGTCGTCGTGCCACTCCTTGGTGTGTGGAGTGCCGCAGGGCGCAATTCTCTCCCCGATGCTTTTTAACATCTTTATGTGCCCCCTTGCCCAGATTATCCGGAGCTTTGGGCTGGGCTGTCACCAATATGCTGATGACACTCAGCTCTATCTGCTGATGGATGGCCACACTGACTCGGCCCCGAACACACTGACCAGATGTTTGGAAGCTGTGGCTGGATGGTTTCGTGGGAGCCGATTGAAACTAAATCCTTCAAAGACAGAGGTCCTATGGCTAGGTCGGGATGGCATGGGGATGAGGGACCAACTCCCTTCTCTTGCGGGGGCCCAATTAGTGCCATTGCCTTCCGTTAAGAGTTTGGGTGTAATCCTTGATGCCTCCCTTTCCATGGAGGCACAAGTTACAGCAACAGCCAAGGCGACATTTTTCCACCTTCGCCGCATCAAGCAGTTGGTCCCTTACCTTTCCCGCCCCGACCTGGCCACAGTGATCCATGCGACGGTCATCTCCAGGCTTGACTACTGTAATTCGCTCTATGCGGGGCTGCCCTTGAAGCTGTCCCAGAAACTCCACCGGGTACAGAATGCTGCAGCGAGGCTCCTCACGGGGTCTCTGCCATGGGAGCATATTCACCCGGTGCTTTTCAAGCTGCACTGGCTCCCGGTGGAGTACAGGGTCAGATTTAAGGTGCTGCTTTTTACCTTTAAAGCCCTTCACGGCCTAGGACCCTTGTACCTACGGGACCGCCTCTCCTGGTATGCCCCACGGAGAGCCTCAAGGTCCATAAATAACAACACCCTAGTGGTCCCAGGCCCTAAGGAAGTTAGATTGGCTTCAACCAGAGCCAGGGCCTTTTCAACTCTGGCTCCGGCCTGGTGGAACGCTCTGCCTCATGAGACCAGGGCCCTGCAGGATCTGATTTCTTTCCGCAGGGCCTGTAAGACAGAGTTGTTCCGCCTGGCCTTTGGCTAGGAGCCAATTTAATTCCCTCCCTCTCTCTTTTTTTTTCTTCCTTCTTTCTTTTTCTTCTCCTGTGATGAGGCTACATTTTAATATTTTAATGTTCCATTATTTTAATGTTGTATTTTATTTTTGTTTTTAAGTTGTAATCATTCATCTTGTTTTTATTATTGCTTGTAAGCCGCTCTGAGCCCGGCCTTGGCTGGGGAAGGCGGGGTATAAATAAAATTATTATTATTATTATTATTATTATTATTATTATTATTATTATTATTATGTATTGTATGTGTTCTTAAAAACAACAATGTGAAAGGACACAGATTGCATTTGCTTGGCTGGTTTCTGTTGCTGACCACAGATGAACATGCGAGCTGCAACAATTTGCTCTTCCTTTTCTGTTTTTGTTTTAATTATCTGACATCCTTTGATGAAGCAGCAGACCCACCTCCCTCTCCAGCCCTTCCTTAAACAGAAAAACCTTCATTGAGCCAATGGTTGGTGCTGCTTTAATTGTGAGGAGAAGCCGAGGCCTCGGCATGGCTGCAAATGGATGAATTCGCTCCCAGTCCCTTCACGCCAGTATTGGGAGGATAGAGTAACATCCTTTGCCCTGTCAGGCATGATGAAAGTCACGTGAGGGGAAGTGGGGTCACCTTGCAAGTCCTGATCGCTTAGGTGCATCACTGTTTCCTGCCCAGAGAGTGAAGACTTAAAGCCTCCTATGCATGTAGAGCAGGCTTCCTCAACTTTGACCCTCCAGATGTTTTTGGCCAATAATAATAATAATAATAATAATAATAATAATAATAATTTATTTATTTGTACCCTGCCCATCTGGCTGGGTTTCCCCAGCCACTCTGGGTGGCTTCCACAGAGACCAAAAATATACTAAAATGTCACACATTAAAAACTTCCCTGATGTCTTCTGAATGTCAGGTAGGTGTTTATCGCTTTGACATCTGATGGGAGGGCGTTCCACAGGGCGGGTGCCACTACCAAGAAGGCCCTCTGCCTTGTTCCCTGTAGCTTTGCTTCTCGCAATGAGGGAACCACCAGAAGGCCCCGGCGCTGGACCTCAGCGTCCGAGCAGAACGATGGGGGTGGAGACGCTCCTTCAGGTATACTGGACCAAGGCCGTTTAGGGCTTTAAAGGTCAACACCAACACTTTGAACTGTGCTCGGAAACGTACTGGGAGCCAATGTAGGTGTTATGTGGTCTCTGCGGCCGCCCCCAGTCACCAATCTAGCTCCCATGAGCTCTAGCTAGCATGACCAGTGGTCAAGGATGGTGGGAATTGTAGTCTCAAAACAACTGGAGGGCCAAGTTTGAGGAAGGCTGATGTAGAGTAAAACTGGCCCACATTCCTTTCCTGGGGCTGCATCCCAGCGGTGAGAGGGGAAAGTGGACGGGACAACAGATGTGAGCCTTACCTTTGCACAATGGACTTCGTTTGAGTTATGGACAGCTGTATTTTTACACATCTCCCTCCAGGCAAGCGCGAGGATTATTGCAGTTCAATGGCACATTCTGGTAAAGGAAAAGCACTTCAGGGGTGTCATGGAGCAGGACCAGGGTGTGGTATGGCATGGGAGAGACCCAGAGGGCAGCTAGGGAGGCCTGGAGGGCTTCATTCAGCCCCTTAGGCCTGAGATTCTGCATTCCAGTTGTGGAGACTCCTGCATGGTATAATAATATGAATTGCACTCCACTCTCCCTCTTGTGTTTTTCATTATGTGAACAAAGAATGCCGGAACAGGTCTTCTTTTTTATTGATGTTATTCCTATTATTCAAAAATAGCATAGCAGCCAGCTAAGACAGACACACTCATTTTAATTAATACATGAGCAGTAATAACAATAATGAATGTAGCAGCAGGCCATACTAATGGGCCATGAAGGCCTCAGTTGTGCCAAAAACACATTACAGCTGGTGTTTGTCAGATTTCTATTCCAAAGGTAAAGAATCTAGGAAACCACCCCCTCCCCCAATACTTCTGTTGCCCTGTTTTTAGAAGTTTACCTTTGGTATTGGCAGGGTAGGGGGAAAGGAGAGCAGTAAAAATTTCTCTTCTTAATCTGAAAACATTACAAATGCAGTTTTGGAACTTTTATAGACGAGCAAGTGGATATCGCTGGAAATCAGGCCAAGCTGGCCTGGGCATGCAGCCCCAACTGTTGTTGCAGAACAAAGAGAATGTTGGAAAGGTAAGTCTCTCACTAGAATTCCAAATAGGTAGGCTTATTGTAACTTAGGGCTTTGTTCAAAAGGTTGCTAACTCTGCAAAGCCATTAATTGAACTGTTTTCCCCATCTCTGTTGTACCACCTTTAAAGGAAATGGAGAAGGGCGATGTTTTTTCTCTCTCCTATGAAGAAGTTTGCTTTGAATATTGCAGAAACCACCTAAAAATGACCCATTAGCTTGTAGCTTCGTTGAATTTCAGGGTTGCAACAAATTGAAGTTATTTTCACCAGTGAGAAACACTTCAGAATTATTATGCCTTTATTCCACGTTATGCTTTCTTGTTCCTGGGTATGTTTTCATTGTTCATTTTATTTTTCTTTCTTTCTTGCTGTTCTGCCAGTGTTTTTCTGTCCACCAGCTGCTGCTGCAATTGCACGATGAGAGAAAAAAGGTTTTCAAAGTTGTTACGTATGCAAGGCTAGCAGTGGGGGGAATAAGACACTGTATTTGCAGTTATTGATATACTTGATAGTATTTTCCAGCCCTCCTAGGCTGATTCATATGGCAACTTTTGAGGTTTTTTTTTTTAAAAAAACCCATTTTGGGTAGTATTTTTTTTAATCAACCAGCACTGAATGTGAATCAACCTTTCGGAGAAGCAATCTTCTGAGCACGGTTGTGCATCCAGATTCTGATTTTCTGGGCCGCATTGTAAAATGCTTCAAAACTGTCTGTTGCATGATGTGGAAATAAGTCTGACTACTTGGACAACTATATTCCACATGCATGCTAACATGAGATGAATAGAAAACAGTCAGTATGACCAAAAATGACATTAAAATCAGCCCAGATTTTAAATCATGTCTAACATAACTCTTTGCTTTTTATTTTAACTAGGTTTCATCAGGCAAGATAAAACTAAGAATACTCAAAGAACAAATTCCAGGTAAAAGGATGCTGGTGTTGGAAAAACTGTTATAGGAATATAGATAACTGCCTTGTACCAAGTCAGACCATTGGTCCATTTAGCTCAGTATAGTCAACACTGTGTGGCAACACTGTCTGGCTCTATAATAATAATAATAATGATAATTTATTATTTGTATCCTGCCCATCTGGCTGGGTTTCCCCAGTCACTCTGAGCGGCTCCCAACAGAATTAATGATAATAATAATAACGAAGTGATAAAACATCAGCCATTAAAAGCTTCCCTAAACAAGGCTGCCTTCAGATGTCTTCTAAAAGTCAGATAGTTGTTTATTTCCTTGACATCTGATGGCAGGTGCCACTACCGAGAAGGCCCTCTACCTGGTTCCCTGTAACCTCACTTCTTGCAGTGAGGGAACTACCAGAAGGCCTTCAGAGCTGGACTTCAGTGTCTGGGCTGAATGATGGGGGTGGAGACGCTCCTTCCGGTATACTGCGCCGAAGTCGTTTAGGGCTTTAAAGGTCAGCACCAAGACTTTGAATTGTGTTTGGAAACATACTGAGAGCCAATGTAGGTCTTTCAAGACCGGTGTTATATGGTCTCGGCAGCCACCCCCAGTCACCAGTCTCGCTGCTGCACCCCCAGTCACCTTCAAAGGTCTCCCCACATAGAGCGCATTGAAGTAGTCCAAGCGGGAGATAACCAGAGCATGCACTAGTTTGGCGAGACAGTCTGTGGGTAGGTAAAACAAAATAAAAAAATTCCTTCCAGTAGCACCTTACATGCACACGAAAGCTCATACCAATAACAAACTTAGTTGGTCTCTAAGGTGCTACTGGAAGGAATTTTTTTTATTTTGTTTCGACTATGGCAGACCAACACGGCTACCTACCTGTAACTAGAACTGTGGGTAGGTAGTGTCTTAGCCTGCATATCAAATGGAGTTGGACACAGAATTGACCTGCACCTCCATGGACAGCTGTGAGTCCAAAATGACTCTCCTGGGTTTAGGGCAGGAGTCTTTCTCAGCCCTAACTGAGACCTGTGACACTTTGCATGAAAAACAGGTACCTTACTACTGAGCTATGATCTTTCCCCAGGGTTTTCATTATACGTTGTAATCAAGTTACATTGAAAACTTCGGCTAATGGTTAGACAGACTATGCCACCTAGGCAAAATACTTACTTTTGAAAAGTGGCTACCCAGTGAAATAAATAAATTGAGCTTTGGGGGAACTTTGGGTCAGTACCTGTGGAATTCAGTTTTAAGGATTAACACGAGACACTGGAATGCAGGAGATGTATCCTCCTCCAGTCTTGAAAATCGGCCCATTGATCTACTGCCCAAATAAACCTAACAAGTTGCATAAGCCATAAGGAATACACTGAAAAATCTGTTTATAAATTGAGGTACATCACATATTTTTAGAACTTTCAGTGCCTCAGACTATTTTGAAGTCTTGTTATAACTATAACACACTTGCAGCCATATAGCTGCCTTCCTGACATCAGCATTGCTAGAGCTTTAGTCAGTGTTGTTTGTCATTCCCCGAGTTCACGAGGCTCGTTTGACGGCAACAAGAAAACCAAGCCTTTAGTTTCAAAGGCTCGGTTTTGTGGAATACTCTTGCCAATAGAGGTTCAACTGACACCTTCTGTTTTGACTTTTAAACATTCACAGAAAAAAATTCTGTTCTGTCAGGCTCATGCAGGCAGTTGCGAATACATCTTTCAACAATAGTTTGTTGGTTTTCGAACTTAAAATGTTTATATGGCTGTTTGGTTTTACATAAACAGTGGTACCTCAGAAGTCAAATGGAATCCATTGCAGTAGTCCGTTTTACTTCCAAAACATTTGGAAACCAAGGCACGGCTTCTGATTGGCTGCGGGAAGCTCCTGCAGCCAATTGGAAGCTGCATCAGATGTTCGGGTTCCAAAGAACATTTGCAAACTGGAATACTCACTTCCGGGTTTGCAGCATTTGGGAGCCAAAACGTTCGACTCGCAAGGCATTTGGGATCCAATGTACGACTGTATACTGCTGTAAACCGTTCTGATACTTTTTATGAGTAGTGATCAATAAATATTTTTATAAATAAGGCAAGCGTACCTGGATGGCGTGGGGGCAGGGCATCAATGTGGTTAGGGCTACATGGATGCAATGGGGCAGCCAATTTGCTGCATGGCCCCAACCTCACCACCATCCAGGGAAGCTTTAGTGACACCTGAGTCAGGAGAGCAGATCTAAGGGTCTCTCTTACCACACCAGCCATTATTGTTAAAATGAGTTGCAGTTAAGTAATAAAATTGTAGCCTGAAGTCTTTGCCTGGGATGTTTTTATCTGAACACAAACAAGCTCTTGCCTTGTTACTTCATTTCTATCTAGTGATCTAACAGTATCCTATAAACCTGTGGATTTTAATTCTCTGAGTCCACATGTGCACTGTGGTTTGTCCAGATGCTTCCACCGCTCATCCAGAGCATTCCCCATCGGTGCCTCGTTTTAATCCACGCCCTGTACCGTTTATGGCGTAAAGCAACAACAGCAACAATGCTCTACTACATTTTGCAGCTCCAGAGCCAGCTAAGCAGCCGCTTGCAAGTAAAGCAGCAAAAGATGCAGCCCCTGAAAAGCCCAAAGTGAAGGGAAAGGCATGTGGGCAGTGTGAGACAAAGACTGCGCTCTTGGTAAGTAGGTGGAAGAAAGGAAGAATAGCCGCACTTGTTAGTTCAGTGCACTCTTGAAATATTTTTAAAATATTTTTAAAATATTTCTCCGTGATGGGGTTTTGTTTAATGCCAATGAAGGCTAGTAAGTACCCCTGTATTGGACTTTCTTAAAATATTGTTTTACACTATCTGAAATTGAGCATAAAAAATTTAAAAAATAAATAAAAAATTGCCCAGTAGCACCTTATAGACCAACTAAGTTTGTTCTGGTATAAGCTTTTGTGTGCATGCACACTTCTTCAGATCTTTTTAATTTTTATTTCCACTGCGTCAGACCAACACAGTTATCTACCTGAATCTGAAATTGAGCATGTTGGTGATTGAGCAGATTGGCAAATTGGGCCAAAAATATGACACAAGAAACTTTTGCTGAAGTTACTGCTCTGCGTACTATGCTTCGTTTGTAAAATGATTTGCACATTTCATGTTTTTTTTAAAGAATAAAACACTATCACTGTTTGCATTTCAGACTAGCCCCTTCATAAAGAGGAGGTTAAAATACCTGTCCTATAGTGTTCAGACGATTCAGGCATCATTCTACAATCTCTCTCTCTACCCCCTCACCCCAGTAATTCATACTATACTGTGTTCATATCTGTTTCCAGTCTTGCTTCCTTAATACCATAGTGGGGCCTGCTAATATAATAGATTTTGCATATAGATCCCATACAGTTGCCTTCTTCCTTGCTTCCTTCCATCTTTAGTAGATCACATAGTTGTGGAATCTATAGAACAGGGACGTCCAACTCCCAAGTTGGCAGGGCTAACGGAGCAGTGCTGGCTTTGACTCTCCATCAAGCCCCACCCCCAAGATAGCTGAAAACTTGAACTTTCATTCAGATCCATGAGACTTGGCTTAGTCATGGCTAACCTGCCACCTCTGATTTCAACGCGGGATCTGACAAAGGCGATTCCACTGGAAGGGGGCTACTAACTAAGAGTGCTACACCATCGAGAAGCGCTCCACGACTGAGTCCTGCAATGCTCAGACAGTAGGGAGAGAGGCACTCCGGAAAGCAAGTCCCAAATTATTCAGGGCTTTCTAAATTATCTGGCTTCCATGCAGCAAAAGACGCAAGAAGTGCATGTGCTATAAAATGCCTAGAAAGGCCCTTAAGATAATGTTTATAATAAATCAACGGAGAAAACGTTTAATCCCAAGTTCGATCTGTTTCAAATGTAAGCTTCCCCCAGATAGATGCAGACAATAGCACAATAATTTGTTTAGGTGAGATAGAGTTGTACCTAATTGGGGTGACGTTTTAATTAAAGTGACAGCCTGACTGAACACCAGTTGCAAACTTGAAATCCCACTTCACACTTGTCACTTTCTGCCTTCAGTTTTTAGCTTCCCATCGTGAGCTGTGATGAGACAGTGAAAGCTGTGTTATTAACCTTAGGCTACAATCTTATATGCACACTTCCCTGGGACTTAGGTCTCACGGAACTCAGTGGGGCTTTCTTCAGACAGACATGTAGAGAGCTTTGCTGCTAGTTCATGTTTATGCCTTCATTTTCTTTTTTTCAAGGTGTGCTTAGAGTGCGGAGAAGATTACTGTCCTAGCTGCTTTGCCAGAGTGCACCAGAAGGGGGCACTTAAGCTCCACAGAACTACTTCTTTGCAGGTATGTTGCTTTCAAAAGTTTTTGTTACGATTGTACAATAATCCTCTCGAAGGAGGCACACATCTCATCGCCATTATTATTATCATCACAATTCCAGGAGCTCCTTTAGTTGTCCCATGTAGAAATCCTTTTGTTGGGATCCTTTTCTGCATTTATTTTTTCTGCTTTTTTATTCATTCATTCATTCATTTAATTTATTTATTTATGCTTGCAATTCCAGGAGCATCTTTAGTTGTCGTACCTTTTTGCTGTGCTGAGGTCATTTTTTCTGCATTTATTCTTAGACAAATTGGTTATATAGAAACAACTGTTTATATAGAAACAATTACAAACCAACTGAAAACTCAGAAGACAAGACTGCAAATGTGTGACCATAATTAGGTTTTTAAAGAAGGTGATTGACACTTGTCAGGTGATTGTCGAACTGGCTGTAACCGCAAATCAGCAGGCCTTCAGAGAAGCTCTCTGACGACTGACGAGCTGAATCTCAGAGGGAGGCCCTTTGAGTCTTTGTAGAGAGGTGAATGCTCCTAAAACAGAAGCATTTTCCTTTCTGCAGAGAAAGCAGTATGTGAGCAAAATGTTGGGGAAGCGCATGTGAATGCACAGTATGCTGGGGTGCAACAGTGGGAAAGGGATTTGCGTCCAGACCCTACTTTTGGGGTTCCTGGAGGTATCTGGCTGGCAGCTATAAGGAGGAATATGCTACACTGGGTGGGCCTTGGGTCTGATCCAGGGGGGCTCTTGTTTCACCCTTGATTGCCACAGTGTCTCATGCCATTGTTCCACCAAGCATGACTCAAAGCCATCCAGGAATGTGGCTTAACAACGCTTGTGATGCGCTGTTGAGTGAAACTGTATACATCACAATACGGTCATCAGTTATAGCAGAGACTGTCTCTGAAAGGTGCAGTTGAGAGTTTGTCGTCTGAAGCTTAGCAAATAGTATAAGAAATTGGCTTTTCATCCGGTGGAGAAGAGGGACCTGAAATAAGGCTCCATAATAGAGGTTAACCTGCCGTAAGTTATCCCCCAGTGACCAAAGGCATAGCATTTGAAGATTGAGTGCATTCAGCACTACAAAACGCAATCGGTTTCCAAATACATGACATTGCCACAGTTCTGGTGCAGAAATTCTGGGGCATGTAATTGTATAAAGGGGGAAAGAATTGGTAGCATTAAAAGGTCGGTAAATAGAAAAGGGAGAAGTAGATGTCCTCAAAGCTGTACACAGGGAGGGGACAGGGCCTCTGAAAGGGAAAATGAAAAATGGGGAGGTGGCTGGAGAGAGTATAAGCTTTGTCCTTTGCGGGGAAATAAAGGAGAATTAATAACATTTATTCCATCAACTTTTTTCTTGCCATATGTAGCCTTGCTTTGTGATCTGATTGGAGACTTTAGGATGCAGTTCCTCGCCCTTCCATGAAATATTTGTAACTGAATTTTCCTCCTTTGCCTTATTTTAGAGTGAAGTTTGCTACCCTTTAATGCAGTCTGATGTTTCTTTTTAAAATAATAATAGTGATAACAATTATAATAACAACAATTATCTGAATGAGCGTGAGGGACACTTGCATCGCCTTGAAGTGACGCTTGTAGTTTACTTGCCTTTCTGTTATTTATTGCCAAAAACAAATTCTCAAAGCATTTGCTACTCTGCTACTCCCAAAGAATAGCTAAGGGTGCCACCGTGCATGTAGAAAAGAATGAGGACAGATGTATGAGAGAGAGAGAGAGAGAGAATCTAAAAGTCAGCAGAGTAGAGAAAGTCAGATGCTGAACATAACAGGCAACGCAAAGCAAAGCAATTAGACTGCCTCTTGGTAACATAAAAGAGTATTCACTAATTCCTACAGAAGAGAGAAAGAATTTACACTGTGTGTTCCTGGAGCTGTTGATTCTGTTGGAGTATCTGCTTGGAATACTGCTCTCCAAAGCTTGGAAGAGGAATGATTAGTGGCTCCAGTGCATCATCTGCCACATGGATATGCAATACAACACCCTGTTAACCTGTAGAATTGACTTGAATATTCTCCAGTTATTTTTTTTAAATAGCCGCAAACCATTTTTGTGGATAGATTCACATGCGCACACAAAACAACAGCTTCGTTGAATATTTGCCTTTTTTATCCTGTTTGTTTCATTGGACTGAATCACACGTGATTTTTCTGATTGTACAGTCTCCTGGTAGGGGAGTTGGTATATGTGCCATGGGCTTGTATGATCCCTCCTTACCTTATCCCAGGGGTCAGCAAACCTTTTCAGCATGGGGCTGGTCCACTGTTCCTCAGACCTTGTGGGGGGGCCGGACTATATTTTGAAAAAAATATATGAATGAATTCCTATGCCCCACAAATAACCCAGAGATGCATTTTGAATAAAAGCACACATTCTACTCATGTAAAAACACGCTGATTCCCTGATCGCCCACGGGCTGGATATAGAAGGTGGTAGTAGTAGTAGTAATAATAATAATAATAATAATAAATAATTTATATTTATACCCCCGCCCATCTGACTGGGTTTCCCCAGCCACTCTGGGCAGCTTCCAACAAAATATTAAAATACAATAGTCTGTCAAACATTAAAAGCTTCACTAAAGAGGTCTGCTGTCAGATGCCTTCTAAAAGTCTGGTAGTTGTTGTTCTCTTTGACATCTGGTGGGAGGGCGTTCCACAGGGCGGGTGCCACTACCGAGAAGGCCCTCTTGCCTGGTTCCCTGGTTCCCACTTCTAGGCTATGATTGGGCAGGATCTGGCCCCGGGCCTTAGTTTTCCTACCCATTCCTTAAACACTCCCAAGAGTCAGTTTAAAAAAAAGAAAAGATCAGTCAAGCTGAACTTTGCCATTACATTCGCTGGCCATCTATGACTTGGGTTTGTCCTCCAAATTAGGACCAGGAATCGCACATGAAAGCTGGTTTCTAGTCCTGTTTGGGAGACAGCAAGTGCAAAGATAGTTTGCCAGTTCAGTTGCAACAGAACCAGGAAGTAGCAAATGTGAGTCTGAGCGCATGAAGGGAGGAAGGAGCACATAAAATGCTCTGTTCTCAGTCTTCCAAACCATTGTTTGGAGAACTGGACATGATATATGTGAACCAGCCGGTGCATTCTCTGACTGCTGTTTCAATACTATTTTCTGCCATTACATGCTTCTGCTGGTAATTTCTGCTTCTACACAAACTATTGCTAAATGATAAATCCCTAGTCTTACTATTTCTATCTTGCTTTTCATCGATTGATAGCCTAGATTATGTTCCAAAACATTTCAGCAATGTGTAGACAGTTGCCTCTTCAATTGTCTACTTCTGATCCTTCTCCACTCGGCTCACTCTTGAAACAATGGGTGAAACTCCTGGGAACAGGGTTTTTTTCTGGAAATCCAGAATAGAAGCCTCCAAGTGCAAGAGAAATGCCTAGTTGACTACATCTATTTACAGGAGTTGGGGAACCTTTGGCAGTCTAGATGTTGCTGAGCTGATGCTCCTTTCAGCCCTAGCAGACATGGCCAATGATCAGGGATGATAGGAGTTTGGGTACATTTAGAGGGCCAAATATTTCCCACATCTGCTATTTTGTGTACTGCAATAGAAGATCCAGGCAGCATACCTGTAGTCTCCTCTGGTTGGTTATGCAAAATATCGGTTTTTGTTTTGAATTCAACATATGACTTACTTTTTTTCTGTAGGCAAAAGCACGTATACCAGTAAGGAAATTGGAGGCTGCTCAGCAGTTCCTGAAAACAATAAATCCTGAGGAACCTAATGGCTGCATAAATAGTGGACTGAAGAAGGAAGTTAAAGATATATTAGTGAATACTTCAGATATTCCTTCACCTTTACCAAAAATGCCAGCCTACAATATTGAGGTAATTCAGGAAATTTACCATTTGAAGTGTTGTGTGTTTTAAATTCTACGGAAATTTCTCTTTCAGAATCACAGCAAAAAGCTGGCCTTTTAATTGTTATGGTATGGATGCCAGCCAGTCAAAGCAACCGTTTATTGATGGTGTGGTTAATTTTCTAGACATTTTCAGTCCCAGGAATTGATTCTGGAAATCTTAGGATTCTCTTATTGGGGGAGAATAAGGGGAGGATTTTTGACCTCATGAATTGGTCCATTAGTTAGAATGTTATTTTTTGAAGGGGCATGGCTATATACTTATATTTCACTTGACGGTTCTAGCAGCCATTGTACACTATTTGCTGAGAGCGAGAGTTACTAGAACGTTTTTTCTAGAGGAGGAGCCACCATCCCTGCTTTCCCAGAATGGCTGTACCTTCAGAGCTGAGAGTCTGGTCCCTCCCCCTGCTCCCTAACCAGCACTTTGATTTCTCTCTCTCTCTTTTCAAGAGTCTTTTGTTTTTCATCTTGCTCAGTCCTATCCCTTTTAAATAGATGCATGGACTGGGATTTTGTTACAAGTCAAGGGAACCCCAAAACACTTTGGTTGATTCTTTGGTTATATTGCACGTCACACCTCCTGGGGCAGTATTCTGTGGTTTTTTTTGGCTGCTAATTCTTTCCATAGTTTTCCTTAAAATTAAGGGGGTGGATGGGTGGGAATATTTCGTAGCTGCCAGTCGGTCTGGATGGCAGGGGGCAGCTCTTCCACCAGAAAAAATCTAGTGACTAGGAGGTACCATTCCCAATATTGCACAGTGCCATCCAGAAGCAACAGAAGTTAACCCAGTAAGAAAAGTCCATTTCCCCTCTGTTTCCAAGCATTTCACTGGATTTGAGTATGCATAACTGTACTGGATTGCTGTCTTGAATTGCATTAGTGATAACTTGGTCCATTTTGAACCTTACATACCAGGCTTACTCCACACTAAAGGTAAAGGTAAAGGGACCCCTGACCATTAGGTCCAGTCGTGACCGACTCTGGGGTTGCGGCGCTCATCTCGCTTTATTGGCTGAGGGAGCCGGCATACAGCTTCTGGGTCATGTGGCCAGCATGACCAAGCTGCTTCTGGCGAACCAGAGCAGCACACAGAAACACCATTTACCTTCCCTATTTATCTACTTGCACTTTGACGTTCTTTTGAACTAATAGGTTGGCAGGAGCAGGGACCGAGCAACAGGAGCTCACCCTGTCACAGGGATTCAAACCACTGACCTTCTGATTGGCAAGTCCTAGGCTCTGTGGTTTAACCCACAGCGTCACCCGTGTCCCTTGCTCCACGTTACTCTATTTTAAATACCTGATTTCCTTAAATTCAGGAAGCTTTATATGTTCCAGGCATTTGGTATCAAACAGGTTTGTGACTGACTGACATACTGGGATGTATCGGAAATGGGTGAATTTTGGTTAACCCAGATTAATTCCCAAAATCAATTCAGGAGGCGTCTACAGAACCTTCTCCGGAGGATAGGCCTGAAAGCCAGTGTGGTGGGTCTCTACTGCATGGTGTGTTTGACGAAGAAGAATCTGCAAAGTCTTTTCAGGAAGCTCTGAATCAGTGGAGAAGTAGAAATCACTCTCCGAAATTTAAGGAGGAACGCTCCTGTCAGGTTGGACCAGGTAAGGATTAATAATTGCTACAAAATATTTGGAAAAGAAAGCTGATCTAGCTTGCATTCTAAGTATTCCACATGACACAAGGATAGGTCAGTAATTGACTTGTGAATGATGACAGCAATTGTCCAAAAAGTGGGAAAATATTTAAATAAATTCCTGGGCATGAACTCATATAAGGGACACCTCACTGCCCTGATTACTTGTGGGGCTTAGCCTACACATTTGGCTTGCAATTTTCATGCATTGTGCAAGGGCTGCACTAATACGAGTTGCATTTTATGCTATTAAATATTATCAATTCTGAATTATTTTCTTAGTATTGTTAATCCCATTGGTTCTGCCAGAGCTGTAGAGCTACTGTTGGCAAATTAATGTGAGTGTTGTCCTAATATGTTTGAGTGGTAGCTGATAGTTTTCTCTATATTGTTATAGAAAACACTGGTTCCTGTCAGGTGCAGACAAGCCCTCCAGTTGCGAAGAAAGCTATTGAAATTGAATTCAAGGAAGATGGCTTGAAGTATATGGAAAGATTATTGATTAAGAAGCATAGAAGGTATTCGCTGGATTGCTGCAATACACAAGGGACTTTAATCTAATTGCTTATTCTAAAACAGTGTAATCAAAGTATTCAGGCAGTAATATTGGAAAATACTCCTTCATAGGGAAAGGAGTTGCTGATTTAGAATGGTTATTGGGAATGACTTTATGGATGTCAAGGTAACTTAGGGTATAATGTTACCAATAATTCTGAAAGTGTTGAAAGTGAAAGTGTTGTGAAGGGTTGCAATTTTTTAAATTGAACTTGATTTATCTCAGTAGATGCTGGCCCACTTTGCACGTAGCGCTAAGCCAAACCATGGCTTTCTACAAGCAGAAGTGTGTGGTTCCCTCGAGAGGAAATCACATCCCCTTTGCACCTCCTCTGATCCTGCTGCTGCTGCTGCACTACCAGGGCTAAACCATGGTTTGGCTTAGCATGTCATCGAAACCTGGGCAGGTTATTTGTTGCACACCAGACAAATTGGGAGCTGAAACCAAGGTTTGTTCTTGGTTTTCATCTTGTGATTTGTCCAAAGGAGATAAACCATGAAGCCTGGTTTCTGACGACACGCTAAGAACCAAACCATTGTTTAACTCACAGTAGCAGGACCAGAGGAAGAGCAAAACAGCTTTGGTCTCTCTGGGATCCTGCATGTTTGTTCTGCACCATGGTTTGCCTTTGTGTTGTGACTGAGACTCAGCAAAAGACCCAGTCTGGAAGTAGATAACCATTGTGAGAAGTCAGGATCAGTTTTCTCACATTCTCTCTGCATACCAAAGAGAGTAACAGTGTGATAATAGGCTTGCAGTTTTAAAGCATTTTCCTCCTCTTTGTTTTTTATAGAACTCCAGTTGATAAGTTGCCAGATAGTATTATAACGGATGAACTGAAACTTGAAAAGCCGCAGATTAATGAACCTGATGACACTTGGGTTGGAGGAGAGGATGATGATGATGAAGACGATGATGATATAGCATTTGCTCGTTTTGAAGGTTTGCTGCGCTTCTCAATCCGTTATAGAGTACTTTTATGCTCCCAGTGACAAGCTACATCAATAATCTGAATGGCTAATCAGGTTTCTGGAATAATTGCAATTGGGACATACTGAATTCCCAAAAAGCGATTTGACAATTTACAAAGTTAAATTAAGATGCAGTTGCACCAACACGCAAATGGTGGTATGGAAAGTTGGGAGTGTGAGGTGAAGCTATTGTGCAGCCATTTCATTCCTTGCGCAGAAAGGATAATATTTGAAGTACATTAAATTTTTTCTTTTCTCCAGACAATCCCTTGTTACCAACCTTATCCAGATTAGTTAATCCATAATGGGGTTTGGTTTTTTTTTTTGTCTCTGGCTCCATCCATCGCTCTGCCCACCGCACTTACTTTTCTTGTGAAATTATACTGCTGTTGAGCCATCATCCTATCCTTTTGATTCTCCATGTTTCCAGCATTTTTTGCCCATTCACTGAGCTGTTATCACACATTGTTACTACAGATAGGGATGTTCCTGCTTAGCACAAAGCGTACTACCCTAATGGTTTCAATTATTCACACCTAGAACAAGAGGCAAGAGAATACCTTGCCATTAGCGCTTCCTCAACAGACTGGAATGGCTGGCACTGTAATTTCGCAGCTGCGTAAGAACAATTATTTGTACAAATCTAAAATACAAACACTGGCAGAGTTTTAATTTTTAATTCCAGCTAAAGAAATGAAAAAGTACTGGGCAGATGTTTCCAAAGGAAAAGAGCCCGAGGCACTTCTTGCAAACGTTGAGCCCTCTCTGGAAATCAGGGTCCTTGAAGACGTAAGTGTTTTATTGCCTGGCTAGTTCAAGTTCAGTTTCATTTGTTGCACTTAGTAGACTCCACAAAATATACAGTAGCATAAATGTGTACAAATGGGATCGCCCACCACATAAAATTTCCTTTGTCTGCATTCCCGTGACAGTTAACTTGACAGGCTTGTTTTAACAAACCCACGGTTGACCGCAGTAGCAAGAAGCGAGGTGAGAAGAACACAAATAATCTAAGCAGAGCTGAACACTGGTAACATTAACAGCAGTGAAAGCAGAAAATAAATAAATATGGGATCCGTTGCATTACAGGCTTGTCAGGAGGAAGAAATATGGACAGGAGTTTGAGAAGTGGTTGCAAAATGCATAATATACAGCATTAATGGCCCATCTTTCTAACAAATATTCAGGGCAGTTAGAGCTGGATTGCATTACAAGCCCAAATGTTTCTGCGTTGTTTATGTGTTAACTTTACGTATCCATTCCTTTCATGAATGCAGCCAAGGCAGCGGAACATTTTCATGGATTCCCTGGCATCATCTGATGGCATAAATTTAGCCAATATTTTTTGCTACATTTTGAGTCAGGGCTTACCTTGCACTTATTTTTGGTACCCTGGAATATGCTAAATAATGTGCACCAAGAGTGTGCTCTTTTTAAGTTACAGAGAGTACCTTGGTTATGTCAGCGAAAAAGCAAACTCAGCCCTTGTGGCTGGGATTAAGAGGATGGGTATATAGGTCCAGGGGACCCCCTGAATTATAGCCTCTGTCATATTAGAAGGAAAGTGCAGAATGAGCTCTATTTATACCCTACCTACTTATGCTGTGAAGGCACAGCTGACTATGCTGGACCAAACAGGTCATTGATTTTTATAACAATTCTTGTGGCTTCTGCTTCGATGAAATGGATTTGCCCAGTCAACAAGTGTAAAATGAATGCACTGTATTAAAACTATTTTCTACACAGGCTTATTATTAAGAGCAATTGTTGAGAGTCATTAGCTCCCAAACAGTGGCTTCTCTCCTTTTTGTTATCTATCCATATTGGGCGGCAAAGTGGGATGGGAATGAAACTTGTCTGGTGCAACAGGAAGCCTTGTTTGTTGGTTTAACAAATTTTATATGCTGCTTGGTGGTAAGAAAAACTGTTTTAAGCAGTCTACAAAAATATAAAATATTAAAATTATCTGTTAAAAACAGGCCCAATCCTCAGACAACCAAGGTTTTGTTGTGTATTGTCTACGGTACCATGTAATTGTTTAGATTTTAGGTTACAGTATTGCGAACATGACTGGGCTTAGGATGGAGTGAACTGAGATTTTCTTTTGAATGAATGAATGAATAAGTTTTCTTTCTGATAAGGCTTGCAAAGGGGAGCCAGAAGAACCTGCCAATTTTGTGGTGTCAGAAGCTGGATCTGATGATTTGATTGATTGCAGGTAACGATTACAGCCTAATTATGGAACATGGTTACACACATTTCTGCTGACACATTTTGATTTGCATCCTGCAGTTGTCCCTGGGAATTTTTTATTCAAACCAGAACCTGAACAGGCATATATTAGAGAAGAAAGTAGTCCATTTCATGCGATATTCCAAGGCAAGGGAGCTCCAAGCATTGAAAAGGGGTAGCAGCATCGCACTGCTGGCCCTGCTTCCAGGTCACCTGATTCCCCAAGCGCCACCCCTGATGTCCACACATTGAGTGTAAACACCCACAAAACAGAAGCCTGTAGGTGTAAACTTCTGGATCCATTGAAAATCTGTTGGCGTATAAGGCTAGTCATGCAGGCTTCCATTTTGCAGGTGCCTATCCATAGAGCCTAGGGCTGGCTGATCAGAAGGTCAGCGGTTCAAATCCCCGTGACGGGATGAGCGCTGTCCCAGCTCCTGCCAACCTAGCAGTTCAAAAGCACGTCAAGTACAAGTAGATAAATAGGTACCGCTCCGGCGGGAAAGTAAACAGCATTTCCGTGCGCTGCTCTGGTTTGCCAGAAGCGGCTTAGTCATGCTGGCAGCATGACCTGGAAGCTGTCTGTGGACAAACACCGGCTCCCTCGGCCTATAGAGCGAGATGAGCACCGCAACCCCAGAGTCGTCCGTGACTGGACCTGACATCAGGGGTACCTTTATCTTTACCTATGCATTTTGCAGGTGTCAGAGGTGTGGAAAGGGAAGCCACATTACATTGGAGGCAGGGCCTGGAGTGCAATACTGTTGGCTTTTCAGTGTATAGATGCCCCTTTACCTTAATAATGCATGAAGGATCTTCCCAACATAGACCTATTACGAGCATAAGAAGAGCCATGCGGGATGAGGCTCAAGGTCCAGCATATATTTCTCAAAGTGGCCAGTCAGATGCCTGTGGAACCCCAAAGGCAGAACATGCACATTACACCACTCTTCCCACTTGTGATTCCCATCAGCTGTCGCACGGAAGCATGCTGCCTTCAACAGTGGAGCTATCCAGCTTCTGATTTTAAGTTGTAAAAGCCCCATTGCCTCATCCCCTTCATGTGAGCAATTTGTGCAGAGGCTTCTGCTATTTCATCTCTTCAGAGTCTGCTTCAACTGAAGGATCTCATCCGCTGCTCAGTCTCCTGAAATTCATATTTTAGAATCTTTAACTTGGCCTCATTTTTCCCCTTTGTTTCCTGAAACATGTAGCACATATTTTTGTACTTAAATTACAGCTTAAAAAAGAAGCAGTGCAATTAATGAAACTTTCTGTGTGGAATGTAAATGCAAAAGTAATTATCCCAGATAAAAATCATAATCACCACACCAAATCAGTATCAAATGGCTTCAGTGTAAAATTATCACATGGTCTGAATGCGGCATCTGGACTGGTGACTGGGAGTGGTTGCTGAGACCATATAACCCCGGTCCTGAAAGACCTACACTGGCTCCCAGTACGTTTCCGAGCACAATTCAAAGTGTTAGTGCTGACCTTTAAAGCACTAAGCAGCCTCAGCCCAATATACCCGAAGGAGCATCTCCATCCCTGTCGTTCAGCCCAGACACTGAAGTCCAGCTCTGAAGGCCTTCTGGTGGTTCCCTCACTGCAAGAAGTGAGGTTACAGGGAAGCAGGCAGAAGGCCTTCTCGGTAGTGGTGTCTGCCCTGTGGAACGCCCTCCCAGCAGATGTCAAGGCAATAAACAACTATTTTACTTTTAAAAGACAACTGAAGGCAGCCCTCTTTAGGGAAGTTTTTAATGTCTAATGCTGTATTGTTTTTAATATTCAGTTGGAAGCTGCCCAGAGTGGCTGGGGAAACCCAGCTATATGGGCGGGGTATAAATAATAAATTATTATTATTATTATTATTATTATTATTATTATTATTATTATTAATCTCCGATAGACCTGTAGGAAGTTTCTTTAATGTGGCAATCTGGTCATGTTCTGTTCCAATTTTTGTCTTGTACCTTAAGTGGTCCCATGTCGGAAAATCAGAAAACTGAACCTGATGTTTCATCACTTTCACCTGCAGCTCAGTGTGTAAATGTGCTTCATAATAAACAGAAAGAAACACCTCGAGGTGAGCTTATGGTAGTCACTTCTACTGGTAAAAGAGGATGTGTACTGACATAGTTTTCTCCCCCAGAGTAGGTGGTTTGTGTTTGCACAGATGTCTTAACCCGTGGATAAGTGACAACTTCTGTGCTTATTCCCAAGGGCGCACACCTTCCTAAAAACCAATAATGCGTACCTTTTAACCTCTATACATAACTAACTGTTTCTGTTGACTATGCAGTCAGGCAGGAGGCCTGAATCTCCCAGCATTCAGAAATGCTGGGTGAGCCTTTAACCCTTAAGCCTCATTCCTGGAGTATGTACCACCGAGGAAAGATTTGTTTAAGGGAAACAGCTTAAGGTGAAATGTGGCAAGAAGGAAATAATAAAATATAGCTATCTGCCTGCTTTCAAACTTACATAGGCGGTTCTTTTGTGGACTGAACTTCTTTTGTCCCTAGCTTCTGTCTGGATGTTCAGCCCCTGAGTGCAGGTCCCTGGTTTTACATGCGAGTTGATGTAACTTGTGTGTTAATGGCCTATTTTAAGGCAATCATTTGAGAAACTACATGCAGGGATTTGAACTGACACGGTTTCTTTCTCTCTCTCTTTTGCGTCAATTCTTTAGCAAGAGCACCTTTTGCAGAGTCAGGAAGAGCAGATGGTGCTTGGGGCTGTTCCGGCGCAGAGGAAACGGTTCCCAGCACCCCTTTGAAAGGAGCTGCAGCAAAAGAGAAACATCCGAAGACAAGGAAGATTAGCGCTCGCAAGAAATCGGAGCAGGCTTCTAGACCGCCTAAATCGGCTCCGAGGGAACCTTGCGCAGTGCTGTCTGCAGAGTCACACGAAGCGTCGCCGCTCACTGCCAAGTCTTCAGTGGTAATAAAGAAATAAATAAAAGGAATTAAACTCCACTTTTGTTTTTTGGGGAGAGGGGGCAGGTGCCATTTCCTCGTTATTTGTTGAACTATTAGTAGAATAACAGCGGGAATAAATTTCTCTTGTATGGCGCACTGCACTTTTTTTTTCATTTCATCTTGTGAATGGGGCCATTTTTTTTTATTCTGAAAAGTGTTCAAACATACCTACACTCAGTCCCACAGATAATTCCTTTTCCCATCACCATCCACCACCCCTCACCCCACCTTTGTGTTAGACTTCCAATCTACTCAATTGCAATTTCTTTCCACTTCTATTACTTTCTTTCACATACCTTTAACCTAATTTCATACTTCTTTTTCTATTACACATTGTTATCCATCTTATTTAGTATTTCAGAATTTGAAACGGAACTTGTTTATTCTAATTGGAGTTCTGATTTTTCGATATGGTTTTGCAAGTATCTTTTAAACACCTTCCAGTCCCTGTCTATCTTCTCTTTTGAGATTCTTCCAATTTCTCCCATTGTTTTGGATATATTGTAATGCTCCAATAATTTGGCAAGCCACTCTATTTTTGTCAGTACAATACCACTTTTCCAATTTTTCACAATCAATATCCTTGCTACTACTGTTGCGTATAAATATAAGGTCTTGTCTTCTTCCTTTAGGCTTCCTTGTACTATTCCCAATAGAAAACCTTCTGGTGTTTGCCTAAATGAATATCTGAACATTTTTGTGCCAGTTGAACCACTGCATTGTTTCATCTGTCTGAAGAGAAGAGAAGAGCAGGTGTAGGAAAAGGGGACACTACAGGATGCAGAAGGAAAGAAGTTTTCTTATTCCCAAGTCCTCAGAGGAAAGGGCTCTGGCTCAGTGAGAGAGCATCTGCTTTGCATGCAGAAGGTTCTGGGTCCAATCCCTGGTATCTCTGGGTAGGGCTGGGAGGGAAATCCTGAAGGGTTTCTGCCGGTCTTAGTATAAACCATGAAGCTCTTTGGGTGACCTTGGACTAGTTCCGCCTCTCAGACTAGCCTACTTCATAGGGTTGTTGTGGGGATTAAATAAGAAGAGGGAGAAACAAGTATGCCACCTTGAGCTCCTTGAAGAAGAAAAAAGGTGGGGTATAAATGCAGCAAATAGGGATGCGAGTGGTGCTGTGGGTTAAACCACAGAGCCTAGGACTTGCCGATCAGAAGGTCGGTGGTTTGAATCCCCGCAACGGGGTGAGCTCCCGTTGCTCAGTCCCTGCTCCTGCCAACCTAGCAGTTCAAAAGCACGTCAAAGTGCAAGTAGATAAATAGGTACCACTCTGGCAGGAAGGTAAACGGTGTTTCCGTGCGCCGCTCTGGTTCGCCAGAAGCGGCTTAGTCATGCTGGCCACATGACCCGGAAGCTGTACGCCGGCTCCCTCGGCCAATAAAGCGAGATGAGCGCCGCAACCCCAGAGTCGGCCACGACTGGACCTAATGGTCAGGGGTCCCTTTACCTTTACCCAAGCAAGAATATGGAGGTAAAAGCATAGGTTGGCTCTACCTCCTGGTTGACTGCTAGCATTTCCTCTCCCTCACCCTGTTTGATTTAGGACTCTTTGGTGGCAATATTTCCCATTCATAGAATAATTCCACGAAAGGATCCAACAAATAGAAAAGATTCATTTCAATGGATTATCCGGCATCCATGGGTGGTTCCCTGAACAGAATCCAAGAGGAAATCCCCGGGGGGGGGGGAATCCTACCCACCCTCCAAAAATATCTTAAGGGAGCCCCCCCACCCCCATTTTCCTCCGATTCTAGGAACAAAGGACCCACGTAACTCCTGCCTGGTGGGACATTGGGAATATGATTTTCTCCTCCTCTTCCTTACTATTTTAATCTCCCATACATCCACACAATTGACTTTGGGGAAGGGTCTTGAGAGTGCCTGAAATTGCAGGTTTTTCTTTTCTTTTTTAGTTTAGAGGCAATTGTGATTAAGTGGTACATAAATTGTAGAACTAAAGAATACACAGGCGGGGAGCATTGCTTGCGGAGGTTCTGTTCCCGCCCCCCCCCCCCATGCACGTGGATGTAGGACGTATCAGTGTGCTCCATCCCCCCCCGCCCTGCTCCTGTTTTGCCCCCCATTCTGCTTTCTTCTGGGTCCCAAAGGACCTGCACATTGACAGTTGTCCTTCAGTTGGGTGCGCCTAAAATGGTTGCTGCCTGTATAATTTTTTTGTGCCTGCATTTTTTGTTTTCCAGCAAAACTCTATGAGCAGAATCAAGCAGGAAATTAGGATTCTGCTAAAGGGGTCATCTTTAAAAAGTTATATAAGTGTAAAACATTTCTGAAGGGTGTGTCCACCCTTTAATCCATTCTAAGTTACAAGCCAATGGTCAGCAGCTCAACAGGGCCACAGTGCAGAGAAAGTGCAGAGAAAGTTTCATTGTCATCATGCTAGGAGGGGATGATAGAATAGTTCTTTATTACATGCTACTACCTTCCTTTGGGGATGCGGGTGGCGCTGTGGTATAAAACCACTGAGCCTCTTGGGCTTGCAGATCAGAAGGTCGGCGGTTCAAATCCCCACGACGGGGTGAGCCCCCGTTGCTCGGTCCCAGCTCCTGCCAACCTAGCAGTGCGAAAGAACGCAAAAAAAGAGAGAGCAAGTAGATAAATAGGTACCGCTCCGGTGGGAAGGTAAACAGTGTTTTCGCGCGCTGCAGCGTTTCGGTGTTCGGTTGCGCCAGAAGCGGCTTAGTCATGCTGGCCATATGTCCCGGAAAAACTGTCTGCAGACAAATGCCGGTTCTCTCGGCCTGTAAAGCGAGATGAGTGCCGCAACCCCAGAGTCATCTGCAACTGGACTTAACTGTCAGGGGTCCTTTATCTTTTACCTTCCATTACTTTTGCTTGATTTGGCTTTCTTAGACTTTGATGCCTTCCTAGAGGGGTTCATATTGCTCTGTGTTTCAAACAGCATCTAGGAACAATATTGGCCAAGTTGTTTATAAACATCTGCCCGCCCCCCCTCCCCTGCAGAAAGCAGAAGCCTAAGTCACTGAAAGTGATTTATTATTTAAGGAGTAAGCAGGGACAAGGGCTAGATCTGTTCATTAAAAATTAGAGGGGGGAAAATATTCCAGTGTCGTCGATTTAGAGGATATGTTTCTAAAATGAGCTGTGGTTTTTTGGGGTGGTTTTCTCTCTCTCTCTCTCGAGTTGTTAAAGTGTGTTTTTGCTTATATAAGTTGAAGATTGATTAAAGGGCAATTATTTATTTGATAAGATGTTTGCTTTCCCTAAATACAGCATATAGTTTTTTATGGAATTGCATTTTGTGTATGCACTGTTGATTTGGATCTTGATTTTTGCTGTTATGTTGACAACCACAATTTTATTTTTAAAAAAATATACAAAAAGTGAAGAGAAATAAGAAGCAGTGGCTAGGATTTGCTCTCATTCATTAGCTCTGGAGGGGCTAGGAATACTATTAGGGACTCAAATTGGAGGAAAACAGATCAGTAGCTTGCTGGACTCTAGCCTTGGCAGGAATTTCAGAATATTCTTAAAGCAGACATTTGGGAAACTTTGACCCTGCATTCCCATCAACCCCAGCCAGCATGACTAGTGGTATGGGATGCTTTGAGTTGTAGTTGCAACAAAATCTGGAGTCCCACAGACTCTAAAGTCTCGGTGACACAATATATAATAGAGGATGTTTTGTGCTTTTTGTACATTTAATGTATTTAATGCAACCACAGCAATGCAGTTTTTGTGACCTTTTAAAAGTCTGAGTTTCATTTTTATGCATAATTTCAACCCTGTGTAACTAAGCGAATTTCAACATTGCCAAAATTCCTAGCTTTTTGAAGAAAGACAAGATAATACATGTGGATAACTTTAGCTTTTTAATATCTGTATGATATTTAAAGAATAGTTTTAAGGGTAAAGCTGTACACCATATAGGGCCTCTACAGACATTTGCCATGGTGTATTAAACCATTGTTCAGGATTGGCTGCAAACCAGGTTGTCAAACTGATTGAATTGCATTTTCCAACCAGGATTAAAGCGACCATTGTAAGTATACTTTGTTGGGAGCAAGTCCCACTGAACTCAGGGGCCTTCCAAGCAGATAAACATAGGATTACATTGTCACTGTTCCATCTGTGTCAAGCAAACCGTGGTTAAGGCAGCTTTTCAGCCTCTCCCAATTGCTCTTGCTTGCAAATTGACAGTCAGGCCACGTTGGTGTTTTCATGTACAGCCCCACTTAGACGCAAGTTAATTTAGCTGAGAAAGGTGCACCTGGGTTAGTACCAACACAGCGCACCATGGTTAGTACTAACCTGGTTTAACCATTCTTTCTTCACCAGGACAGAGAAGATTTCAAATTTTAAAAATGCAGTGTTGCTAGGAAAGCTTATGTCAAGTGGCTTCAAAACAGCGTTGTCTTCCCAATCTTCTTTCTCTCCCCAGTTGTTACAGGAAATAGCCCAGAAGGAGAAACCTAGCTGTGCCCCATATCGAGGGCTTGAGGAATTCTTTACAAGCTGTGAGCAAGTTATGATGGAATCGTTTCCTTCGCCACGTGCAGGCAGGCAATCGCCAAGCCATGGCATTTCATTTTCAGGTAGTAATGCAGAATCAAACACCTGTTTCCATGCGTGTTGCTTACTGAGCACATTGGCTTTAGGGCATGGTAGTCTCAGTTGCATATTTAAGTACACACAGCATCCTTATCTGGATATGCCAGGTCTAGGACATCATGTATAAGTGCATTTGGCATAAGCTGGTGTAACTGCCATACTGAGAAGGCGCAAGGAAAAGATTGTAGCAGCAAAACCAACGAGACAAAAGCATGTCATTCTTTCATGCTTTAAGTTGTAAAGCTGTGTTTATCAGACTTGTAGTGGGAAATGCAATTATGTAAGTCACCTGGAAATGTCTTGATTTTCCTCTCTGAAGCAAAGCTTTGATGAGGCCTGTTTTCCCTTAATAACTGTGCATTAAGCTCTTTGGGAAATTATTAAGGAGCCATTAGCAGTCATAAATCAGTTGCTTGAGTACACAAGCTAATTGTTAAATGAAAATTAACAAGCGACTTACTTTCACTCTTCTTAGAATGTGTTTGTGTTTTGCTCTCGTACTCTTTTGAAGTGAAAGTTAGGATCCAGCCTTCCCAGATCACTCTGGCTTGCAGCCTTGGAGGGATCCTGCGCTGAAGGGTTCAGCTATGGCCAGGGACAATTCCCACCAACTGTGCCTGCCACTATGCGCTTTATATTTAAAGACTGTTCATAGGTTTCAGCTGGAGACACTGTTTGATGGCAGGACAATGTTATACCCAGTGCCCCAGAGTCTCCACTCTAATCCTCCGGGCACAATTCAAAATGCTCATCTTGTTCTGTGAAATTGCTAATGACCATGCCCTATTGTACCTTAAAATGTTTTTGTTTAGAAAAACCTGTCTAGATGTGGATAAATTATATGTGTTTTTTTTTTTTTTTTTAGCTACTGTTTATTCTAATCATCTTTCAAATATTTTTAAATACCCAATTTTAACTTTTTGTATTGATCATTTCAGTGTTTCATCTTATATTTTTGAAAACTGCTTAGTAATTTTTATTTTTTACGAGGTAACATATAACTTTTATTAAGCAAATAAGATATCTGAAAGACCTTCATCCAATCAAATGTTTTTAAGTTCACTGATCACCTGCCTTTTAACAGACTAATCTTAATTAACAGATAATTTAATAAACTATAAGACCATATGCAGCAGTAAAGGCCCCCTCCTCATTCTTTATTACTTAAAACAGGAGAGCCTCTAAAAATTAACAGTTTGTGGAATGAAAGTCGCCCTTGTTCATTGACGCTGGTGCCATCAATTACCGTATTTTTTGCTATATAAGACTCACTTTTTCCCTCCTAAAAAGTAAGGGGAAATGTGTGTGCATCTTATGGAGCGAATGCAGGCTGCGCAGCTATCCCAGAAGCCAGAACAGCAAGAGGGATTGCTGCTTCCACTGCGCAGCGATCCCTCTTGCTGTTCTGGCTTCTGAAATTCAGAATATTTTTTTTCTTGTTTTCCTCCTCCAAAAACTAGGTGCGTCTTGTGGTCTGGTGCATCTTATATAGCAAAAAATACGGTAATCAGCTAACAATCTAGTGGACTGATGGTGGCGATTAAACCATTCGAAGCTTGCATTTTTTCCCCTCTTCCCCACCCCTCATTCCATCTGTTGTCTTTGTGTTGTGTAAGTCCCATTTACTGGAATTAGACCTCAAAGAGCAGCTTGGCACACAGAATTGTAGAAGGTGAAGCCTTAGCTGTGCATGGAAGCAAATAGTTGGGGAAACTTCATCTGTTTCATTTCTGTGTGCCAGTTTATTGTTAAAGACACGGGGCCAGGGAAGGAAGAGGCAGAACTCCTGTAAAGTATGACCTGCAAGTCCTGGGAATGGAGTGAGGACCCAGTGCATGGAAATCTGTGTGGATGCCAGGGGCGTATGAAGTGGGGGGCGGAGGGGGCGGGCCGCCTCGGGGGCCACTCGGGGGGGGGGGTTGACAAGATGGCCCCTGCCTCCCCCCAGCTGTAGAGCAACCAAGGGCACGCACAATCAGTATGGGCACAGCTCGCGCAGTGTCCGTACGGGCTGCAGCTCTCTTGCACTGTCCGTACAGGCGTCTGTACGGGTTGCTTCTTGCATGGCGACCGTATGGGATGCCGCACATGTGCCATTGGGCGGTTCGTCCCGCCCCGGGTGCCTGAGAGGGTTCCTCCGCCGCTGACGGATGCGTTTAAAAGCAGGTGTAATCTGTCCAACCAAATAATGCTTTAAGAAGAAAATTCTGATTATGGGAATTAAACATCTACCTTTTTCAACTCCAGGGTCTCAGCAGTGGATGAGGCAGTTCAGCTTAAGTGAATGTGCTGATGAGTCCGTAGTGCAAGATGTCTTGGAAAGAGAGCTTGGCAGACCATCAAGTAGACTGGGAAGGCAAAGCCCAGGTCCAAGAGCTTATCGGTCGAAGTTGTCCATCAGTAAGAGCCCTACTTAAAACGCATGCTTGCACTGTGAAACCAGGACGAAGTACATCCACTGTTGCTATTCCTGATTTTCCCGGTTTCCAGAATGTGCAGAGCGCCTCCATGAGGACTAGAGGTTCCTTACTTCAGAAATTCACATTCCAGCTCACAGAAGAAGAACTGAAGGGAGTAGGAGGAGAGCTCTGTGTTTGTGTGTGTGTGTGTGTGTGTGTGTAACTATAATGATGAATTGGGGCTGGGGGAGGCTTAAGTGCTTGAATATATAACTCCTGAGTTAAGTATCTAGCTTTTCTCGAACAAAGAAAGGGGATTTTGATATATTTTTCAATTAAGAAAAATCAAATATGGGTTGCAAGAGTTCAAGTATTGATAATGTCATATTTACTAATAGTACACTCCTTCCCCAAGTGTGGAGCATGAATTTGGTATTAGTGGGTCAAAAACAGTACCATCTACACATGTGAGGATGGGGGGTAGGGAACCACAAAGTCTGCAGATACGCAAAAAACAATACTACTTTGATTGAAAACTCCTATTTTAACATATCACAGAACAACATACTTTTAATTTTCCTCCTGCCCCTGTTACTTCATGACTATATGTGTAAGCATGATGAGTTTTCATGCTTTCATTTTTTGGGGTTTCATGTTAAAAAAAACAAAAATGCAACTCTTGCTTGGCAAGAGTTCCAAAAGGAAAAACAAAACATTTACCACTCTCAACTGGAGCTGCTGAAAAAACAGAAAAACAAGAAACTCTCTAACCTTTGCTGAATTGCAACTTATTACCAAACTTAAAACCATGGAGAGACCTGGTCTGAACAAAGACATTGGATTCTTATCTCATTATACATGACAAAGCCATTTTTCACCTTCTCACCCCTTGCTTTTTCCTGTAAGACCTATTGCAGTCATTAAGAGTCGTCAACAGGCTCTTCACAGCTATCTGCCAATCACCCATTCCCACCACCCTTCTGAGTAATACCCCTCCCCACCTTCTCACTATATAGAAGGGTCTGGTGACTTCTGTTTCAGTGTATCTGAAGAAGTGTGCATGCACACGAAAGCTCATACCAAGAACTAACTTAGTTGGTCTTTAAGGTGCTACTGGAAGGAATTTTTTTTGTTTTGACTATGGCAGACCAACACGGCTACCTATCTGTAAATGTTAAAAAAAGTTAGATATAATTGGGCCTTCAACATTACTTCAGCCTGATTCCTGTCCAGATTGAGGTGGTTTCTAGGTTTGGGGATGCAGTGCTGCTTAGTGTGTTTGTAAACACCCTTTGGACCCATGCTTAATGTTTTCTAGAATAGGGAAGGACTTTCTATGCATATTTTTAGAAAAGGAAATTTTTGTTGTAGGTCTTTAACAGCAAATCATTCTCACATTTTCAGAAAATGCTTCTGCAAGGCCCCTTTCTGCAAATATTCCTTTTTGCAGAACCATCACACCCACACTTCGCCCTTCTTCAGTCCTTCAGACAGGATCCGAAAGCTCAGCTACCTGGCCTTTATCCCGAGCAGCTTCTGAAATTTCAGAAATTGAAGGCATTGATGTCACCGAACATGATGATCCTTTCTTGGAATACAGTACTGATCAACAAGCCTTAGCAGATTTAGAAGACGAATGGCAAAGTAATGCGGGTAATTATGCAATATCGTTAAACTCCCATTCTGAAAGATGTATTTTTGGTAGCTTGATTATCTGTATAGTCTGCGTTTATGCTCAGCTGGATGTTTTTCATTTTCCCATATTCTCTGAATTATAAAGAAGGAAGTCCACAATATTGGGACATAAGCAACAACACTTCTCTGATTCCCTGATCCCTAGGCAAACATTGGGTGAAGTCGGGTAGGCACAAACTAAACATACCCAACTCCCTCAACTGTTCCTCATAAGGTTTGGTTTCCAAACCCTTGATCATCTTGGATGAAGGCAGAAGAGAGCAGTACTATTAACTACCCCTGATGTGGACACTGTACCTCTGTTGATGCAGCCTAGAATAGTATTAGCAATTTTGCTGCTGCATCACGCTGTTGACGCTTGTGATCTACTAAGACCCCAAGATCCAGGTGTCTCCCATCTTATATTTGTGCAGCTGGTTCTTCCTGAATAAGTGTCAAACCTTACATTTGTCCCTATTGAAATTAATTTTGTTAGTTTTGGCTCAGTTTTTGCCCTCTATGCTCCAGCCAGGCAAGCAACCAACATAATCAAGGACGCCTTCTAGCCTGGCAGCAGCGCTTGAGGAGAGTGCAGAATAGGGCTGCTGAGGGTGTGGCTCAGAAGATTGTGTGGCCTGTGGAGAGTCCCACGGGCCAGTTAGAAAGGTCGAGGGGCCACATTTGATTCCCAGGCCTGAGGTTCCCCTTCTCTGGCATAGCATATTGGAGGGATTCTAGTCTCTAGCGAAATTTAAATCCCACAGACGGGATTGTTTTGAGCAACTCATTGGCCCACAACTTGTTGAGCGTCTAAATGGAATCAAAACATGACCATCCTGCCTCAGATTTTGGGTGACTCTCAGATGCACTCAGTGTTAGGAGCTCGTCCTACACTTGAGTAGGACCCTGGCAGAGACACATGCCCACCTGGCATGTTCTCTCCCTCCTGGTTGATCGTTCAGGAGCTTCAAAAGCTTTCTTCAGCCCGAACATCACAGCGACCGATGCCAACAGACATCGTCACACTTAGGGATCCGCAGAGTCTTCGCAGTTGGGTAACAGACCTCAGCAACTCAGCATTTTGGCTAATCTACTTTATTTACATATAAACACACACGGAGCACTGCAACATGGCTCCCCCCCTCTCTAGCATCAGACAGCAAAGAGAAAAAGAACAAAGGACAATAGTCCCACTTCATGGAACACAGTAACACACCACTCTGTGGAGTCAGAACATACACCGTCATGTGATAGACAAAAATCCCATGACTGCAATCATGGAGCAGGAATTCTAACACTCAGTCCCCCATGCAGTTTCCACAAGATGCACAGCAGCTGTGCCTACCCCTGATAATCTGTGCTGCAGAGTGCAGACGGAGAATTGCAGGATCAGTTGGAGTGATGCCTTTGCTAGCATTTCCAGTTTAGCACTAAAGCGCTGAATCGGCAGTGTGGGATGCTCTCATGAGGGTATAACAACAGAGGCAGGTGCTATGTATTATGAACTATAGTACTATGGACTTGCCCTACATTGGAGAGTTTCTAGCAATATTTTGAGCTGGAGTATATCCCCCTCCCCCAGTTTTAATACACAATATGTCACATTTTGATGGCTCTGACTGTTCTTTCTCATGCTCTGTGAGAATTTCAGGCACCTTAGTATTTCTGTTGCTTGTTACTAAAAGAAAATACTTACAAAATTTCAGATCCTTGGGAAGAATTCAGTGACTTAAGCTCTGGAGACTTCAGTAGACATTCAAAGGAGGCATGTCAGAATCTTCCCGATTTCCTTAATAGCCATGAAATAAAAGACTACAGTAAAGGTGATGCTATAAGGTGAGTTAATCTTGCCATTAACTTTTACAAGAGGATAAACGAAATGTAAAAACCAAACTCCAAAATCCAGCATTTCACATTCTGTGTAACAATGAACTTTCCTTTATACGATGCATGTGACAAAATCAAATCAGAATTCTGCTTACAAACACTAAGAGGTCTGCATGGTTTGCCAGAAGAGTCCTGCACCCTCTCATCTAGGTTAATTTATTTTTCCTAATTATCTGCTAATATGGCTTGTTTCTCAATTATCAGCTCATCTCCTCTTCACTGAAAAGTGATTAATTATGCAAGATTTGAAAGCATTAACTTTCCCCAGCTTTTGTTCTTTTTAAACAAAATACAGCCTTCTAATGAGAACCCTGCTCAGGACACTTTCTCATGCTGCTTTTTCAAAGCCTGCTATCTCCCACTATGGGGCATTTTCTTGCCCCAGACATATAAGAACAGTAAGATCGCCTCCAAGCTTCACATGTAACATGCAACATGGTTCTTTTAGTGGGGGGCGGGGCGCAGGCAGCAGAGATTACTTTCTTTAGAAATACAGGGGAAATTTTTTTTTTGACTGTGTGGTATGTTGAGCTTTGGGTATCAAGTGTACCCAACAGAGATGTGCACCAACAATAGGCAGAGCCAGCTAATTTTGATTTCCTTCCCAACATCCTGCATGTTCAGTTCCACAGTCACTATAAACATGGAGACTGTGGAGGAGGCTGACAACCATTGCCACTCCCTGGATTGGTTGTAAGTCAAAAGGTCCTGAATATAGCTCAGTTGGTAGAGCACAAGGCTCTTAATCTCTAGATTGTGGGTTCTAGCCCCACGTTGTGCAAAAGAGCCCTGCATTGCAGGCTGTTGTATTAGATCACCATTGTGATCCCTTCCAATTCTACAGTTCTGTGAGCCTATGAGGGCAGGTTCTCACCTATTTTGCACTATACCCTAACATTTGCAAGTGGCTTTTGTTTTTAGTTTTGTGTTTTACTTCCTGTTTTATATTTGGCAAATAACCAAACAATTTAACCCTTGTGTTGCAAACAATAGTCAGTCATCCAAGGCAACACGATGACCAAATACAATGATTCAATATCAATATACACTCTTTATATAATATGAACTATATGAAATCACATAAACAGAAAACTTATGAATCTCTGAAAGTCAAAAATATGCACTCTTAATAGATTCTCTTGAAAATATAAAACCAAATAAACATAAGTCTTATAAGTCTCTGAAAGTCTTTGAAGACTATGCAAGTCTCTCAAAGAAGCAATGTATCAGATTCTTATCTGCTGAAAACAAGCTTTGTTTATGGTGTCCAACGCTGCTGAAGTAGTTCGCAAACAGACGCTGTGAACAGTGATTCCGGATATGTTTGGCAAAGGCTTTAAAAGAAAGGACGGAACAGGACAAATAATTTCCACTTTCCGAAGCAGTAGGTGGTCTGATCTTCTATGCCAATTTGAGAGCAATAATAGGTTGAATCTAACCAAGTCATAATCACAGTAGACCTCTGGAAGTCAATGGGCATGACTACCCAGCCCAGCAATTTCAGTGGGTATCACTTAAATGGATGCAAGCCACTGGTTACATATCTGTTTTGCTTCATTGTACTTAATCTTATCTTTGTATTTGGAACTTGCTTGCATTTGGATTTCTGGAAACGAAACAGCTGAACCTTTTAATTATGTTTTATTTTTAGAGTTTATGACGAAAGCCATACAGACGATGAGGAAGACCAGAGGGACAAGCAGCAGGTGATAGAATTGCAGTGAAAAACACACACAGAAACAGACACACACACAGAGGAATCGAACTTGATGTACCCTTCTGCTTCAATCCATATAAAATCATCAGGCTGAGGCGCTTATCTCCCCAGCACGGCAGGTTAATGGAGCTGATGTGAAGACAAATCTCAAATAAATAAAATGCATGTTGATGCAGAAAAACAAACAAAGAGAAACGCGTTTGGGCTCTTCCTACTTCGCTACTTCCATTGTTTTCTCCTTTTATATTTGTTCAATGCATCTGCACCTTGCTCTTCAACCAGAAAAGCTCCCAACGTGGCCAGCAAATCCGTATAAATAAAAACACAAAATTATGTGTTTCCCTTGCAAAAGATGAATTAGGTTCACCCGGGCCAAGCAAGAGGAGGAATGGTGTATTGTTCCTTTGTAACAATTTTTTAGTTGCTGTTCGCTAGAGAAGTTTTGTGGCTATAAGGTTTTCTGGTTTATGGAGATAGCAGCCTTGGTGGGAAAGCTGCAAATTCAAGCTGTATTGTATGAATGGGCTTTGACCATTATGTAGCAAGTGGGGACTTACTGCAAAATGTTGCAGTAGTCCTCTCTTTTCTAACAAGAGTGCTGCTGTTCAGGCTCTCAACGTTCTGGATCTTGTACTCTTGGAAGGAAAAACCCAGGAGATCTTCCTTATTCCTAGACAAAACTTAATGGTGGATATGGTATGAAAATTGAAAACAGTCCTAGAACATCAACACAGAACAGTACCTTCAGATTGATTTGGTATCAGTTTTTTGAATACCACAAAGGCAAGATTGCCTTCTAGCTGGCATGGCTTCATCCACAAATGTCCTTTTTTGCTGCTATCCTTCCAGAGCTGGAATGGGTCTTCTGCAAAATAGGCTAGTGGCAACTTTAAAGGGCAACAAATTTATTGCAGCACTTTTGGTGAACTATGGTCAGATGCATGAAGTGGTCTGTAGTCCTCAAAAGCTTGTGCCGCAATAAATTTGTGGTGTCAAAAGACTTTGTGGTTTATACTTCATGGAGGGTCCCAACAGGCTTATAGGAGTGGTGTGGGCCTTTAGTCAACAGGTATCATCGCCATAAGTCCCGGTCCCCCACAATTGGCTACACTTGTATGGCATCTTGCCTTGGAAATGTGCTCCACTGGTGATGTGTTGATTCATTGGCTGTGTCTCATACGCTTGAAGAAAAATGTAGAAAGTGCACTGAACAGTACTGTGAGAGAACTCTAGAATCAAGAATCACTTTAATCTTTGTAAATAATAATACAAACTAATTCTCACTTTCCTTGGTAGTTTCTGTATGATCTTAGCTCGCTACTAAGTTAATTCTGTTTTCTTTTTGTCAGCTTTTTTCCTGTCAGTGATGCCCGACTTCGTTTAGACCAATCATTAAAAAAAATAATCATTACTGTCACACAAGGTCTGTCGTACGGTTCTTGTTGATAAGTGTTTACCCTCTTTGCATCTCTTGCAGTAAAAACGCAACTTTTTATGAACACGTTAGAAGAGAACAAAGACCCCTTTTAACTAGTTTTTGAAATGGGGATGGATAGTAGCTGTTCCCTGTTAATTCAGTCATTAACCTCTCCCAGATTACTTCCTTTGGCTATGCTGTCTCACTTGCCACCCACTCATTAATGCTGTTTATACAAAAATTATGACTGATTTGGGAATTAAAGTTGTTGATAACTCCTGCTTATTTTTGTTAAGCACCGCACCGTCAATACAAACATGAGGGAAATTCAGTTCGAAGTCTATTCAGAACTGCATGTTTAGACTTTCCAAAAATGCACAAACCGGAATACACCTATCCTCCCAAGATTCCAGATTTTCTGAATGTTTTCTCCAGTTGAGGAATGTTTGCAAAAATATATGTGGAGAAGGAAAGTGTGCCTAAAATGCATTTATTAGTTATAATAAGCATGGGAAACGTAGTTTCTGCTTGGTGGTATTCAGCTAAGTTTTCCTTATTAGTAAACCCCCTGAAATTAATGGGCATAACTTTGGTGTGTTCATTAGATTCAGTGGGTCAGTTCTGAGTCAAATGTGATTGAAGATCACCCACTACATATAATACAATAATGGTGCAACAATAAGAGCCCTGCTGGATCAGGCAGGATCAGCTTTCTGCTTTTGCACCAGTGCTCTTCCAACTTGCGATTCTCAGCAACTGGTATTCAGAAGCACACTACCTCTTAATGTAGAAGTAGAATGTAACCATTGTGGCTGGTAGCCACTGATAGCCTTATTCTGCATGCCTAATCCTTTCAAGCCTTCCAGGTTGGTAGCCATCACTACATCTTTTGGGAGCAACGGGGATAGCTCAGATGGAATAGTATGAGACTCTCAATCTTTGCCCGAGTTATTTACTACTGTAAAAAGTGCTGCCTTTTATATGCCTGTTGCCTTTGTCCATGGAGTTTTCTTGGCAGGGATACTGGAGTGGCTTGCCGGTTCCTGCTCCAGGTGGATCATGTTTGGTCAAAACTCTCCACTATGACCTGTCCATCTTGGGTGGCCCTGCACAGCATAGCTCATAGCTTCTCTGAGTTATTCAAGCCCCTTCGCCTCGGCAAGGCAGTGATCCATGAAGGGGATGCTTTTGAATTATGGTGCTGGAAGAGACTCTTGAGAGTCCCATGGACTGCAAGAAGATCAAACGTATCCATTCTTCAGGAAATCAGCCCTGAGTACTCACTGGAAGGACAGATCCTGAAGCTGAGACTCCAATACTTTGGCCACCTCATGAGAAGAGAAGACTCCCTGGAAAAGACCCTGATGTTGGGAAAGATTGAGGGCACAAGGAGAAGGGGATGACAGAGGACGAGATGGTTGGACGGTGTTCTCAAAGCTACCAGCATGAGTTTGACCAAACTGCGGGAGGCAGTGGAAGACAGGAGTGCCTGGCGTGCTCTGGTCCATGGGGTCACAAAGAATCGGACATGACTAAACGACTAAAAAACAACAAAAAAGTGCTGCCAGAAGTGGAGCCCACCAGTGCTGGTTTGATGTAATCAACTCCGCTGAGATAAAGTTTTTTCCCGGAGCCTTTCTGCTCTTCAGATTCCCAGTTAATGTATAGACTTCCTTCACAGTAACCGGCCTCCACTAAGGGAGCAGTGACAATTCTGCCCTACAATTATAATCCCTGACCACTGGGAATGATAGGAATTGTCGTCCAAAACACAGCTGGAGACCCAAGTTTGGGAAACACTGGATCTGTATGGTCCTTTCCGACTCTACAATTCTATGATGGTGATGATGATGATGATGATAATTTTTATTTATACCCTGCCCTCCCTGGCCAAAGCCAGACTCAGGGCGGCTAACACCAGTAAAATTGCAGTAAAATCGTAATGGGGGCGGGGGCGGGAACCAATTTAAAATACAGGTTAAAATGCAATTTAAAAGGCAGTCTCTTTTTAAAAGTAGCCCATAGATCAAAACCATAAGGGGAGGGAAAACATAAGGGTCAGACTGAGTCCAAACCAAAGGCCAGGCGGAACAGCTCTGTCTTGCAGGCCCTGCGGAAAGATATCAAGTCCTGCAGGGCCCTAGTCTCTTGTGACAGGGCGTTCCACCAAGTCGGGGCCAGTACTGAAAAGGCCCTGGCCCTGGCCCTGGCCCTTGTTGCGACCAATCTAACCACCTTGTGACCTGGGACCTCCAAAATGTTGACATTTGTGGACCTTAAGGTCCTCCACGGGGCATACCAGGAGAGGTGGTCCCGTAGGTACATGGGTCCTAGGCTGCATAGGGCTTTAAAGGTCAAAACCAGCACCTTAAACCTGACCCTGTACTCCACTGGGAGCCAGTGCAGCTGGTAAAGCACTGGATGAATGTGATCTACAATTCTGTGATTCAAATGCTGCAGGGCCTTGTGTGAAGAGGTACCTATTTCCCCCCCCGTCCCGAATCATTCAGTAAGAATAGCACTCAGACCATGCCTGCAAACACCAACTTTTAGTAAATTTATGCAGCATGCTTAAGCTTGCTACGAATTAGTTTCTCAGGTTGTTTGATGTTGCCATTTAACTGCCAAGGGCAGAGATTAGACGACTCCAGACCACGCTCGGTTTGCTCCCTGTTTGTTCCCGTAACCCTCACCAGCCGTTTTGTGTTTATCATTCGAAAGCTGACATAATGTCATTTGTTTGCCACTTTGGAGTCGTGAAACCCACTTCCTGCCCTGATGGGACGTGGCAGAAAACCATTATCTGTGCGCAGAGATTAAGTGCGCTAATTAGCAAAGTGTTCCTTCCTTTGCCTCCGAGCTGCACAATTGTTTTATTCACTGAGGCATGTGGACAAAGGATTGCCACAGAATTGTAGTCTCTGTGTAATTATGCATTTTACCTGTTTGAAAGAAACGCAATGCAGCCGTCAGCTGTGATACCTGGAGCAAGTGTGGCAGGGAGCAAACAATTTAACAAGCGCATTATGCTGTGAGGACACAAAGCAGATTTTGGCCTCTGAACTAGTCAGGACTGGCATGGAGAAGAGAGAGAGTATGCTAGCCTACTGCACAAAAGTAAAATTTGCATGCATTGCATTCATTCTTTCCTTTTGCCTCTGGCCCCTCCCACCCTGTCACATGGCCTCTGAAAGATTATGCAGGAAGGAATGCTGCCCTCAAGATGGAAAAAATGTCCCGTGCTCTATCCTGGAGAGCAATCTAATTTAGTGCATTTATTTTAGTTTTATTTCGTAAACACCGCTAAAACGTTAAGACTGCCAAGTTTGCCTAATACCATGTTTGCAATTGGCATTCGCTCATTGTTGCCAACGAACTAACAAAATGGGGCATTTTCTGCAGAGGAAAATTAAAAATGTCCACACCACATTGCTGGTGTGGATGGAGGGGACTGTATTCTGCAAGTACTCAGAAAAGTGAGGCATCCCTGCAGGGTCGTTGTCAGGGAGTTGGGCCACTCAGGTGTTAAAAGGGGTGGGGAAATTTTGCCCCCCACTTGGAGAAGTGTCCCCAAGTGCATTTTCACAGAGAAGTGAAGGACAAACATTTAAATGGGTGAAAGTTATCGTATTTTTCGCTCTATAAGATGCACCAGACCACAAGACGCACCTAGTTTTTGAAGGAGGAAAACAAGAAAAAAAATATTCTGAATCTCAGAAGCCGGAACAGCAAGAGGGATCGCTGCACAGTGAAAGCAGCAATGCCTCTTGCTGTTCTGGCTTCTGGGATAGCTGCGCAGCTTGCATTCGCTCCATAAGACGCACACACATTTCCCCTTACTTTTTAGGAGGGAAAAAGTGAGTCTTATAGAGCAAAAAATATGGTAAATTCCCTGAGAAATGGAAAAGGTACCTCGAGCCTGCTGCATCTTCTGCAAACACCTCCAGATTTGGCAAAGTATTTGCAAAAATCTCCCTTTTTCACATACGCAAATGTGCATCTTACTGACGCACTGAAAAGTGCATTTTATGGAAAGGTGCATATTTTATGTAAGAAGTGTGCACAAAATGTAGACAGCACAAAGGAATGGCATGCAGTGGGGTGAGCCAGTGGCTTACAACTGGGACGGGACGGATCTGTGACCGCGTAGGAGAAATGGCAAGGAATGTGCAGCCACTCTTTAAGTTCTATCGACCTGTGTATCCATTATCCATCTTGTATGCTTGACAGAGGGCAGATGGGGGTGGGGGCAGTATCATTTGAATTTTACGCCTCAGTGCCAGAATGAATATCTTGGTCCAGTTCTGATTAGTACTGTTCAAGTTATCAGGAACCGTCAAAGCTAAAGTAGTGATAAAGTACTTTTCTTCAGACTATTTCGATGTTTTTTAAAAAGAAATAAAATCCTTTCCTTTCAACATACCAAGATATGATGGGATGTCCACGTTTCTTTTACAAGAAAATACAAGGTCATTGTCCAAAGAAAGTTTACAGTGGGTGTTGGGGTTTTTTTTTTAGCTATTCACTTCATCAAAGCATAATATACAACTGTCATGATTGCATATTATTTTCTGTGTTGCTGTGCCGATGCACGCTACCTTTGACAATTTAACAGACATTTATAAGTGCCGGGACTTCAAAAGCCAACCTTCTTTAGTATATGCAATTCCATTCTGCAGTGCAAATTAAAATTCTCTTAACTGTCTTAAGATAAGCATCACCAACTTACATTTCATATGCTGGAAGAGAGATGGAGTCTGCTTTGCAAGTCAAAATATCTTTCCCACAGCATATTTTGCATGCTAAATTTTCCTCCTGCTGAATATGTTCACAGAATTATAATTTCTGGATGGCTTATGGTGATTTCACTCTATATACCTTTTAAAACAGACAGCGCTTTATTATATCAATATTGCTTCATTAGTCCTGCTTTTCTCTTCCTAGAATCTATGGGCGCAATTCTCTTTGTGTAAGTTTTTATAAATCTTCCAGATTTCCTGGAAGAATGATTGATTCTGTACGGATGCAATCTGTTGAATATAAATATTTGTGTATGTGTGTGTGTGTGTTACTTTTTACAATGGCGATCAATTAGTTTAGTTGATAGGACACAATGCAGTGAAGGAACACAGATCTAAGCAGTGCACACATTATTGGTGGGGGAAGGTAGGAGACTCCGAAACAAAATGCATAACCCCCCTGATACTCCCCCCCCCAATTTTAGGAAACCACCCCCCTCCCTTCTAAAAGCAGCATCTAAGCAGCTTTCCAAAAGATTTGGGAACAAGTCTCTGGCCCACCTGTAATCTGAGCACCACATTAGGGATTGTAGCCCAAAGAGACAGAATCCCTCTACATTTTTCATTTTCAACCATTTGAGTTCGATTTCCTTGTTGCCCTGTGTGTGACAATCTTCTGCTTATCCCCTGCTGGTGTTCAAGAACCCTGGAGCCGTTGTCTTTTGATTCCTGGAATCAGGCTCCTTTGAATGACCTGAATCCATCCTCATTTGCTTGCACAAAGCTTAGTTGTTTGAATTTTATTTATATACTCAGATAATCATAGATTTGGAACATACCTCCAATGGTCATATGGTCATCCACACACCCCTCCTGTGCAATGCAGGGATCTCAACTATGGCATGCATGACAGATAAGGCTTGATTGGAAGAAGAAGAAGAAGAAGAAGAAGAAGAAGAAGAAGAAGAAGAAGAAGAAGAAGAAGAAGAAAGGACTGTGAACCTTTCCAGACTGGATTCTCTTTGCAGATATTGTCTGTGATATGTCATTGATGCAATAATTGCCCATTGGTGGTTGATATATACTGGATTGTCCATGCACAATTCCATTTTATTAGTTCCCCAATGCTTTCCCAAAGATAATTCATTATTGAGGTCTGAAAATACACTCTTGTGCTATAGTGCAACAAAAGTGGGGACATACTCCCCCATGCTAGAACATTTGTAGTATGAAAAGTTATAGGATTTCAGCCGGAAGTTATGGAACATGCACGAACTGAAAGCAAAGCAGTGTGTCTACCTTGAATGCAGTATGTCTACCTTGAAACTTCTGCAGGCTCAAACTGTTTTGAAAGCGAGATTGCATGTGTAACTGCCCCGATATCATCATGAGAACGAATCAGCATGAATGCACAGTAAAAAGGATGTCTGGAGGGCTGTGTCCAGTCTTGATTGAGCATTCATTCTGATTTGTTTACGGAGAAGGTTAGACATCAGTGAGCATCCTGATTTGCTTGCTGGGTGTTTGTGCACCTTGCCAAGAATCATTTGTTCATCCCAAAATTGTCAGCGAATCTCCCCATCACTTTCCTAACGGTAAAAAACCCCCTCTTTTAAAAAAGTACATTTGCTGTGCTTAAGGCAACAGAACGCTTTAATTGCACAACCCCAAATTTCTGGCATGTGCTACAATTCTTTCCTGCTTAAAACAGTAGCAGTCTGAGAGCACTCATTGTCCCAAGCAATAAGAGAAGTTTGCAGCAGTAGATGAGGAATGTTCCTTCTTCCAGTGCACATAGACCTTCAAAGTTACTGAGGCCCCTTGGATTGTGGCAGGAGACAGATTGATAGGAAGGAGTATCTGACCAGACCATGTTCATGATAGCAGAAGAGCAGCCTGCCTGCTGATTGGATGGCTGGTGATGGGAGAAAAGTCTTCTCCAGTTGTGACATCCTGCATGGTGAGTGAGCTCCATTTTTAAAACCCCTTACTTTGTCATTCTCCTCTTTGTTGTTCTCTGCTGAACTGAATTTATTATTGCACTGCTGCTGCACATTCCTTAATTGTGTTTTGACTGCATTTTAAATAGCATTTAATTATTGTTGTTAATGGGACCAACCTGGAAGAGAAACAATGAATGGAGAGTTACAACCAATCTAAGGTAAAAACAAAAACAAAAGCAACTCTTATACACATCAAAGCACTGTATGCATGAGTTACTTGTATGCAAAACATAAGCATGCAGTGGATGCTTTCAGCCCTTCCCCTAATGTCATGCCTTATTTCCGCAAGTCCGTGATGCGTTTCTGTAATGCGACCCCAACATCTGAGCGCCTGGTCCTGAGCAGGAAGGAGCTCCACTTGAGTGGGAAAACTGATGGTGAGGAGCCCCTGCACATGTGGAGGAACTCTAATAATGGACTTTATTTACTTACAACTCTACATTAAGCATGTGTCTGCCCTACATAAGAGTAACACATGCAGTGGTAGGCTTTGGGCTTTCAAATTTCTGCAGCAACCTGTGTGTGATGCCAAAATTCTCCCCGCAGCCTCTCACCTTCAGTTCTAAGTCATCATTGTGGCGCCTCCTACTGTGGCCTCTTGGCTTGGCGCCCAGTGCAGGTGAACCGGTTGCGCCTCCCCAAACCCACCTCTGACACGTGAATATGGTTCAACCTAGATATCCCATTAAAATTCACTGTGTTTTATCTCCACAGTTGCAGACAGTATGGTTCTGAATACCAGTTGCTGGCAATCAGAAGTATGTGAGTGCTGTTGGGCTAAGCTTGTGCTTGCAGCCTTGGCTACTGTGAAAACAGAATGCTCTCATGCTCAGGTTTCTTGCTTGCTGGTTTCCCACAGGCATCTATCTGGTTGGCCACTGTGGGAAGAGGATGCAGGACTTTAGTCTGATCCAGCAGGGATCTTCTTGAGGTCTTAGAGAGAGTAAGGCGACCAGTCCAAGTGGCAGATGCTGGTGTGTGTGACAGCAGTTAGGGGGCAGCAGTGGTAGCCAGTCTGATCGTTCCTCTCCTCTGGAGGGCAGTGGTGTGCATACAACCTGATCTGCTCCACACTTCCTAAACTAGCCTGTCACCCCCAAGCATGGTGGGGCATGTCCCATCTTCAAATATCTCTGTTGGGCTTCAGGGAATTGGCTTCCTCCCCCCTTGGCAGTAGATAAGCAGAACAATGTGAAGGGAGTCTTCTTACCACTTAGAATTCTTTAATAATTGCAGTGCGAGATAATGAATGTCTCCTTCTAAGAATGGTTGGTGCTTCCAATTAAGGCTACACCCTACCTCGTCTCTCTCAGTCCACATCACCCCTACGTCTGGTAATGTGAGCTTGTAGTTGCTGTACTTTCTGTTCGGCAACTTTCTCAGCTCTCCTAGAACATGGGGAGGGAAGGAAGGGGGATGCTACCCAATGACTGTGAATCTGTTAACCCTCTCTTTCCCAGTGTTTCTTTTCCTAGCTGCTCTTCATCTCGTATTTCCCAGCTTTTCCCTTCTGAACTATGCCCCTCTGCAAACCACTGCTCTAAATCTATACTGTCCTCCTGCTCCTGGGAGATTCAGGGTCAGGAGGAGGAGGCAGCTGCCACCATGCCTCCTCATTGTAGCCCTCCTCAGCACAGTCCCCGACAATCTCAAGGGCAGTCACATGGAAGATGGAGTGAGATTTCTTTCTCCTGCCCTGGAGGTTAGAACTCGAACCGAGGACTTCAGGTTACAAGAAAGGAGATTCCAACTAAACACCAGGGAGAATTTTCTGATAGTAGGAACTGTTCGGCAATGGAATGGACTCCCTTGGGAGGTTGTGGGCTCTCCTTCCTTGAGGGTTTTTAGGGAGTTGGGGCATCCCACACAGCCCCACATCTCCATGTTTATTCAGTGCATAGACGGGGTTGTGCGTACCCTCCTATGATGCCTTAACTTTGGCTGGATTTTGCCTATTGTTACATTGGGACCCCAATTTTCCTGTTGTATTCTGGGATTATTCCCTTCCCTCTCTGCCCCCGAGGAGGCTAAAAGAGCACTTCTGCACGATACTTTGAAAACTCCCTCAATTTATTCCTTCCGTCCATAAATCAAAGGCTATTCTGTGAAACATCACATCTGAGCTAAAATGAAAGCTATTAACCTGAATCTATACTGGGTAAAATAAATATATATACCCTGTGAGCATGATTAATGGTCAGATTGCAGGAATATTGGTATGTTTCCTCATAGTTATTTCCCCATTTTATAACGACACTTGTGTCTCCTCTACAGCTATTCTAGATAATTAATTTACTAATGTGGTTGCTGTTGGGACAGGAAATATTTCTTAGATCCTTCAAAATCCTTGACACATGGTAGAGAAAATGACGTTTGAGCCTCTTGGAGAAGATCAAGTATATAATGCTCATTATAAAATCTCTCATCTGGTGTGTAGTTAAGAAACCTGGAACTTGGCAGAGTTAGAAGTGGGGGAAATTGGATGCTTTTGATCAAAGATGCTTATGGAGGATTATTATACAGGAAAGTATCAAGTAGGTGGTGAGAATATGAACTACTGAAGACCAAAATTGTCACTGCCGTTAAGGCTGCAGTGCTATGTGCCCTTACCTGGGAGTAGGGATGGGGAGAAAATTGATTCAGTTTGCGTTTGAAGGCAAATCTATGAAATTCAGACTTATCTGAATTTTGCAATGCAGTTCTGCAATGTTTCCAAAAAAGGGGCATATATTAGGCAAAAGTGTGCAAACAAATGTATATATTAGTGAAAACAACATACAAAATGCACTATATCTGGGAGAACAGCTTGCAAAACTATGTCTGCATTAGTCAACACTGTATACAATTTGCCCTGAAATGTTGATGAATTTTCATGAGGATTTTTTTCCTCCTTAATTGCAAATTGCTGCAGAAATGTGGAGAACCGAATTTAAGACTGGGAAAATGAGAAACTGAATCGGAATTGACAGTCCTTTCCATCCCTACCTGGGAGTGAGCCTCATTTTCCTCAATAGGGACTTTCTTCTGAATAGATGTGTACAGTGGTACCTCGCAAGATGAATGCCTCGTAAGACGAAAAACTCGCAAGACGAAAAAGTTTTTCGTTTTTTTGAGTTGCTTCGCAAGACGAATTTCCCTATGGGCTTGCTTCACAAGAGGAAAATGTCTTGCAAGTTTGTTTCCTTTTTCTTACGTCCCAGGCGCCGGGCGGCCATGCGGATGGGTCGGCGCTGGCGGGAGCCTCGTCTGTGGGCGCCGCTGCCACCGCCGCCACCTCGTCGCCTCTCCCTTCCAAATCCTGAGCGACTGAGGAAGAAATTCAGCACAGGATCCGTGCTTCGCAAGATGAAAAAACTCGCAGAACGAATTAATTTTGTCTTGCGAGGTACCACTGTATATGGTTGCTCTGTCCCTTTTTTTTAGGTGCTGGGATTGTCTGCCCCCCCACAAGTGACACAAGTCAGATGGGACACCACCTCTTGTACTTCCATTGCCTGAGGCAGCAGCTTCCTCCTGCCTCATGGGTGGGCTGCCTCTGCAATAAGCTTTTGGAAGCATAGCTCAGTGGCTAGCATATGTTTTATTGATTTCAATGGGCATGCTTGAACAATCACTGTGTCTGGGTAGGGCTGAATCTGGAAAGGAAGATTTGTGCATGGAAGTAGGTCATGCATTATGCTGCATGGTACACTTTTTGGGTGCCTATTTAGGTGCAAAGCATCCAAGACGATACCCGAGTGCATTGCAGGATGTGGTATCTGTCTGAGTTGCAATGCAGATCTGAATTTTCACAGCCTTTAGTTATGTGGAGTCAACATCTGCATTACGATGTACACGTGGATATGAAAAGCCTGTTGTGCACTGCAGGGCATGTGGATGAGACTTCCTATCCATCTTGTAGTTACAGATGCAGATTAGGTGTTTTTACGCTTGCCCCACTTCTCCAAGCAGTGAGAGGCTTCAGCAGCGCAGCCTCTGCCTGGGTTTGATTTCCTGTGGAACAAGGTCACTGGATACTTAATGGCATTCTTGAAATATTTGCATCTCCTTTATAAATATACAGGTTGAGCACCAGTGGAAGGAAGCACATTACTCCACTCCGATAGTCATCCAAAGTCCATTGCACTCACACCAGGTCTTTTAGGGAAACAACCAATACCCCTGTACCTTAGATTTTATTTTTCTTATTCTTATTCTAACCCTGTTGGCCTCAAAATATGGGGGGGGGGGTTTTCTCCCCACAAACATTGCTAGGTTGCATCTTTCCTAGTGGTGAAGCAAGGAGGCATCCCAATCAGATATTTCCTGAACATTAATAAGGACAGCGATTAAGAGCCGGTTTCCTTCACTGTATCTAAGCGTTTGTCTTCTTGGCTAAGTCAACACATGAGGGGAGAGAGCAGTGGTGTGTTGGTTGGAGGTTGACTGTCTGCATCAGGTAGCCTGCTGTACTCATGTCGTCTTCCTGAACATTGCAGAATCCCGGGTGATGAGGACTACACTGGGTGGTGAGTCTTCACAAGTAGAACACTGCCAATGGTTGCAATCACAGAACCAAAGGGTTGCAAGGGATCACAAAAACCCATCTAACCAAAGCCTTGGCTCCTTAGTGCTAAACGTGTGCTCATACTGAGTCAAGTCCTTGATCTGTTTTACCAGCTACTGTTTACTGTGACTGACCTCAGACATCTGGCACAGGTCTTTAGGCTTGCTACCTGAGTTCAGTACTGGAGACTGAACCTCTGTCATGCGTGGAGAGTGCATCTCTTCCAGCACCATAATTCAAAAGCATCCATTCTTCGGCGATCAGCCTTCTTTATGGTCCAGCTCTCACTTCCATACATCACTACTGGGAAAACCATAGCTTTAACTATACGGACCTTTGTCAGCAAGGAGATGTCTGCTTTTTAAGATGCTGCCTAAGTTTGTCATTGCTTTTCTCCCAAGAAGCAGGTGTCTTATAATTTCATGACTGCTGTCACCATCTGCAGTGACCATGGAGCCCAAGAAAGTAAAATCTCTCACTGCCTCCATTTCTTCCCCTTCTATTTGCCAGGAGGTGATGGGCCCAGTGGCCAAGATCTTCGTTTTTTTGATGTTGAGCTTCAGATCATATTATGTGCTCTCCTCTTTCACCCTAATTAAAAGGTTCTTTATTTCCTCCTCACTTTCTGCCATCAAGGTTGTGCCATCTGCATATCTGAGGTTGTTGCTATTTCTTCTGGCAATCTTAATTCCGGCTTGGGATTCATCCAGTCCAGCCTTTCACATGATGAATTCTGCATGCATATTGTGGATCTGTCAGTTAATTGCTCTAATTCACTTTGGCTAATCTCAGTTAGCTGATGGTATGGTGTGACAGTCACTTGACTTCCTGTTGGTCGTGTTGCTGCTGCTTCCTGGGAGGGAGGGGGAGGAGGCAGTGAGCTTTGCACAGTGCAAACACACCAGAGGAAGTGAAAGATTGACTTTCCTGGTGTGTCTGCACCATGCTGATTTCACCAGCGCTGAACCTGTTCCCCCTCTAACTCCTGGTAGCAGCAGCGAGTTGGAGGTCAGGTGAGTGCAACCCACCCACTCCATGGGACTAGCAACAAAGGAAGCTACCTTATACCAGTTCAGACCATTGGTACAATGTGTGTGGATCAGAAGCTCTGCTGCTTAGCTATGGGATTTCCCCCAACCAAGAAGTACTCTAGAAATAATACAGCTCCCATCATGTCTGGCCATTGGCCATGCTGGCTGGGGCTGATGGGAGTTTGAGTCCAACAATACCTGGAGGGTCCTTGGTTCTTCATTACACTGGAGATTCCAGGGATTCTGGCATCTCCAGTCCCATGAGGTTCTGCCGGCAATGTTTGAGCTACAGACCGTCTTCCCCCTCGGGAATGCTTGACTCCTACAGCAGCAAGGGCACTTCCAGAAGCAATTCCAGCAGGCTAGGAAATATTTAATGAACACAGCTGAGGAAACTTTTGAATAATCCACAAGTCTCCCTGGACCTAATTTATAAGATTCCCCCACCCGCCCTCACCATTGCCATGTCTGACAATCCTGCTAAGAGTGCTTTTCCAGGCAATGTTAGTTATTCTAATTGCTGAATCCACCTTATTAACAGTTCTTTAGAGGCACTAACACTACAGTTTTGATGATCAGCACTTTGTTTCCTGTGTTGCCATCGGATTTGCAAAAGAAGCCCTTGTTTTCAGACTTCCTATTGATTTCCATTGCTCTCATGGTCTTGCATACCAGGGGAGATTCTTTTAAAATATATGTACCTCTCTTTCTAGGTGAGAGGTTGCTTAACACTAACTAGCACTGCCAACAAAATTCACCTAAAGCAAAATTTCAGAGTGAGTGTGAAGGTTCTAACTAATCAAAAGACTAACTTAGGGAGCAAAAAAAGGGCTAAAATCTTTCTCCAGAGGCTCCCACATCTCCCTGGTCCATCCCATTACAGCCCTTGTATCTCAAGACCTGGATACATGGGGATGCTTCTTGTGAATTAAGTTTTGCCACCCAAGTGATTGTCCATGGAAAAAGAAGCTATTTTCATTGCAGAATGTCCAGGGTTCAATCTACGGCAACTTCAGGTAAGACTGGGAAGGTTTCCCATCCAATAACCTGTATCCAGTCAGTGTATAAAATATTGATCTTGATGGACAGCTCCCTACAATCTTATGCTAGGACAAGAACTGGTCAGCTTTCCCCCCATTGTCTAGGAGTGGGGCATGAGGCCCATAAAGCAGAAGTTGAATCAAATCTGACACGAATGTAATCCAGCTTTCTGGAGGTTGAGAAAGTCCCAAGTGGGCAGCCTGTCATCCTTTCAGGCAGATCCCTTTGCCTTCCCTTCTTGCAGTTTCAGTGACTCACCCTTCCTCCACCCCTACTCTGGCACGTTTACATACTTATATGTTAATGGGAAAATTAAATAGCATGACATCAAAGACTTCACATCTGTGGAAAGGAATCTGTCTTCAAAAGACTTCAAGGGGGTGGGGAGGGGAATCTTCAGTGAAGTGAAGGCAATTCTTGTCCTCCGGGATTCACTTCTCTTACAAACTTATAAATATATATTTAGTTGAAGAGGCAAAAAACAGAACTGGGAAAAAGTAAGTGTGTTCCATGGGCTAGTTTATGGCTGGAGATTCCTCTTCCACACTGGTGTCCAGAATCAGAAGTAATCTGTCAACAACCTTTATTTCCCTAGGGGTCCTCAAAGGCTTTTGGTGACCATGGGGAAAACTTCTCCCTCCCAGAAAAACCACTGAAGGATCCTTATGGTCCAGAAAAATCAACAGCACTGAGGGGCAGAGCCACAGAGTCACCCTCTGGACACCTCATGCTGCAGTTTACAGGGCTGGGGCAGAAGGGCAGGGTGGCAGTGAGGTCAGGTGGCCAGTGGAGGGACACCAGGCCCAGTGGCAGTGCCCAGCATGGTCTGGCAAATGTTGAATCACACTGCAGCTGACATTTCACATTTTCACTTAGTCAGCGGGTAGTCTGGGAAGTCCAGCATCTTCATTTTCCCAGAATGCCTCTGGGTCCTGCTATATCGAGACCTAGAGCAATTGTGAGGGAAAGAAGATGGCGACCAGCTTCAGCCACACTTTTTGCAGACCCAATAAAAAAGTGGTGGTTGTTTTTTTAGAGGAGCCCTTCCTGCTGCCACTGGTCAGTTTTACTGAGGTGAGCGGCAGTGGGGTGGCGGTGGGGTCCCCAAAGGGCACCTTGTTCAGGGAGTCTTGAAACTGGAGCCTTTTATTCCTCCAGCACCTCACTTAACTATCCCATCACTTTAGGCTAAATTGAAGTGATAGAATCTATGATAAGCGGCCTCGGGATCTTGCCAATGGAAAATAAAAATAAAGGCATGCACCTAGATTCTTGAAACAAGCTCAGAAAATGGCTCCATCAAGTAATTCTTCCCACAAGGAAGGATAGCTCACAGGTAGGAGTTGGAGACTCTTGTCTGAAAATCCTCAGCAGCCACCAGAAGTCAGTGAGTCCCCACTGAGAGTAAGAGACATGCCTGAGGCGTAATGAGCTGATGGCTGAGGTAACTTCCTAGCTTCAGCTCATACTCAGTCAAATGCGCTACCTCATTACAATTCCCATGTTGCTGAGTATCACAATGCAGTTCTCATCCAGGCTGCCCCAAGACATTTTGCTGCCTGAGGCAAAGAACAAGATGGCCTCCACCTCCCTCCCCACGCTGCCCTGGCCCATTTCATTTACAGAAGCTGACGGTTGAATATTACTTTCACATTGCGATGGATCCTCCAGCACACCAGAGGGCAGCAGACTAGCTTAGGGATCATACAGCTAAACAGCTCTGTCCTCTAGCACCTGGATGCCAAAGCTTCCTGCACTCTGGCATCTGGTGCTTCAATCTGTCTAATGATAGGGCTGGCCCAGCTCTCTCTATACCAAATACCAGATCTCCCACTTCAGCAGTCTAAGTCATGTCATCTCTTCCTCAATTGTTTTGGTTTTTCTGTATTCTCTGGGGTGGTGTAGTACACTTCCTTTCTCAAATAAATAAGCCTGTTCCTGCAGTTGTTTTAGGTACCATCTAACTCTGCGCTGCCTTAATTCTGTTCAGCACTTCTAGACCAATGTACAGGAAAGTTATTATGTGTCGTCCTCCTCATTTTCTGTCTCCAGCAGAAGTGGTTTTCGCGCTCTCTTAGTAACACGGCATGATCATGATATAAAACAAGAGAGTAGGCACCTGTTTTCCAGGCCCCCCTACTAGGTGCACTATCTGTTCCTTGCAAATTGAACTCACCTGGGGTTCAGCTTATGGCAAAATCACGTCTCCCGCTGCAATAAGCAGCAAGCAATAAGTCACAGCACAACACAGCCAGCCTTCAACAGCCTCAGAGTTACACCGGAAGCACATTTGTATTCCCTTCCACCAGAGTTTGTGTGACAACCAGGACCAGTGGCCAATCTCGGCGTCTTTATTTTATTTTTAAATTATAAAAGAAGAATTGCACAAGGTGCAAGGAAGATGATCACTCCTGAAGTGGTTTAAGGAACTGCAGCTTGCAGTGTTGGCTTGATAATTTAGGGATATCTCTCCCCCCCCCCCCATCTTCTTTCATCACAAGGGTTCTCAGGATGGCTAACAAACCCAAGTTTCCCCACCCTTTTTATCCTCACAGAAAATGGCTGCTCAGTGGCTGCATGGAGTGAGGCCCCTCTGTACACTTAAAGCAATACTACTTTAAACAGCAATGGCTTCCCAATGCTCAGAACCATAGTTGGTTAAGGGTGCTGGGAGTTGTTAAGAAACCCTTATTCCCCTCACAAAGCTAAAATTCTCAGAGTAGTTTAAAAGCCAATCCATTCTCAGGGGACTCTGGGAATTTTACCTTTTTGGGAGGGAAATAAGGGTCCCCTAACAACTCTCAAGAATGCTCCAACGACAGCACAATTGCACTCATTTCACATGCTAGTAAGGTTATGCTTAAAATTCTACAAGGCAGGCTTAAGCAGTATGTGGACTGAGAACGCCCAGAAGTGCAAGCTGGATTTCAAAGGGGCAGAGAAACAAGAGACCAAATTGCAAACATGCGCTGGATTATGGAGAAAGCTAGAGTTCCAGAATTCATCATGCGAAAAGCTGGGCTGGATGAATCCCAAGCCAGAATTAAGATTGCCAGAAGAAATAGCAACAACCTCAGATATGCAGATGACACAACCTTGATGGCAGAAAGTGAGGAGGAATTAAAGAACCTTTTAATGAGGGTGAAAGAGGAGAGCGCAAAATATGGTCTGAAGCTCAACATAAAAAAAACTAAGATCATGGCCACTGGTCCCATCACCTCCTGGCAAATAGAAGGGGAAGAAATGGAGGCAGTGAGAGATTTTACTTTCTTGGGCTCCATGGTCACTGCAGATGGTGACAGCAGTCACGCAATTAAAAGACGCCTGCTTCTTGGGAGAAAAGCAATGACAAACCTAGACAGCATCTTAAAAAGCAGAGACATCACCTTGCCAACAAGGGTCCGTATAGTTAAAGCTATGGTTTGTAGTGATGTATGGAAGTGAGAGCTGGACCATAAAGAAGGTTGATCGCCAAAGAATGGATGCTTTTGAATTATGGTGCTGGAGACTCTTGAGAGTCCCATGGACTGCAAGAAGATCAAACCTATCCATTCTTAAGGAAATCAGCCCTGAGTGCTCACTGGAAGGACAGATCCTGAAGCTGAGGCTCCAATACTTTGGCTACCTCATGAGAAGAGAAGACTCCCTGGAAAAGACCCTGATGTTGGGAAAGATGGAGGGCACAAGAAGAAGGGGACGACAGAGAACGAAATGGTTGGACAGTGTTCTTGAAGCTACTAACATGAGTTTGACCAAACTACGGGAGGCAGTGGAAGACAGGAGTGCCTGGCGTGCTCTGGTCCATGGAGTCACGAAGAGTCAGACACGACTAAACAACAACAACAACAACAACAAGAAAGAACCTCAGCTGGAGATTTAGCTTTGGTTGCTGTCTTCCATTAGGTGTTCCCATAGCCAAGGAGACAAGCCACTAGTTGGTTTAGAAAAGTTGCTTGGCAGTTGGAACTGTTGATACAAAGCCTGGAGTCAGTATTCTGTCACACTGTTTGTTCCCCAGTGAGCTTGTCTTTTGGGAGGGGGAATCATGATCGCTTCTACAATCCAGACCATGCACAGATGTCCTCCCAAAATAGCACAATTTATTAGCATAAATCCATCTTAATGATACATTCTCAGCTACAGCAAAATGTTTTTCTTGACCCTACCTTGTAAGTTGATAACAAACTTGCTTTGTTTTGATCTTACCCTCGCTTCCCCTAATAATCCTGGGAATTGTACCTTGGTAAGGTGCTGAGAATTTTCTGCTACTGATGCCTGGCCTCTCTCTCTCTCGCCTTTGAACTACAAATCCTAGAGAATGAAATGGGGGACCCTTTTCTATGGCTTGTAATCATTCTTCTCTGATAATGGATTGATGAAGGATCTACTTGGCATAGCATCTCATATATGTAGCCATGCTGCTCCCAGACCTTCCTGCAAGATGGATCGAAAGTGCAGAGGCCCAGCAGAAGAAGCAAATTTCTCTCAGATCCAGCCCCATATTGGACTAGGGTGCATAGACTTCCTAGCTACACCTGATTTATGGCTACTCATGCTGTTATGAGTGTAGCAGTGATTGTTGTGAGCTGCTACTCCAAATTCAGCCTCTTTCCCCTGTGTATCCTCATCTTTGCTTCCTTTTCTCTAGATGTCACTGTCGCATAGCAGATAGAAAATAGTTATCTCCAATGAAAGTGTGGAGTGCAGGCGAATGGGAGGCAAGCTGTGAACTGATTTACTTGGCCACGGTTGTCATATCAACAATAAGGTTTCCCCAGCAACTAACAGAATAAATTATTTTAAAGATTTATTTACATCTCCCTTGTAAAAAAAAAGGACATCACATAAAAATGTATATTATTTTATCTTTGCAGTTACGAGGGTAATTAAAGGCAGCTTCTCCAGCCATTTCCACATTAATACAAATTATTCGAAATTGGTTTCGTTAATATAATTGCTGCCAATGGAATTAATGAAGATTTGCCACTTACTCCAAAGTGTTGCCATTTTCTATCCTAACCATTTACATATTTCAAAACCGTTAGCTTGATTGCTGAGAGAGAGAGAGAGCATAAATTATTACTGTATGTTTATTTGACAGGATAAACCTTCTGCACTACATAGAGTAGATTATATATGCAAATTCTGCTGTGAGGGAGATTTAATATATTTCCCACTCAGGGCTGATCTGAACAGGACCTTCTGACTACTGTTTGTATCCAGGCATCCTCTGACAAACTCTGTTTCTAGTCATGCAGTAGCTGTTCTGAGATTTTGGGGACCTGTTGGCTCTTTGGAACCCCCCCCCCCCATGGATTCATTTGTAACCCCAACAGCAATTCCCACTTGATCAAATATGGCTACAGGCAGAATTCTCTCATTCAAAGGAACTAAGAGAGGGCTTCAGACAGCACATAACATTTGTGTTGCCAGACCCAGTGACCCTGCACCTTTCATGGAGTTATATGAGTCGGTTATCACACAGCTTCTTCTGTATCAAAGTGTCAACAGCTGGAGCAGTACAAGGATGGAATTAAAGAGTGGGACCATTCAACTGCTCTCACCATTGATGGGTGGCAACCAGGGAGAGAACATTTCCAGCTTGGGTGCCTTTCTGTGGAACCTGGTCCCCAAGGAAGCCAACAGAGTGACAAATATACTCTTCTTTATTATCTTCAGAGGGAATAGCTCTGTTAGATCAGAGGTCAAAATGGTGCGCTTCAGATTTTGCTGGACTACAGGTACCATCATCCCTGACAATAGGGCATTTGGCATGGGGTAACCGTGCTGGCTACCCTTTTACTAGAAGCAAAGGGTATTCTTGGGACTTTTTTTCAGCCACAAATCGCTGGAACTCAGTTCTGGCCCCTCTTAGGTGGACACCACTGCCATTCTAAGAGAATGAGGAGGTGTTCATGGTCAGCACTTCTTTTTCTAGAAAAATATAACTGGGTATCCTTCTTGTTATGCTTGTTAGAATCCCAGAAGGATTTGTCTGGTTGTTGTTGGAGATAGAATACTAGACACAGTGCGGGATTTAGGGTGGTCCAAGCGATTCCCCTGTTGTCTTTGTCCATGGAGTTTCTTGGCAGGGATACTGGAGGTTCCTGCTCCAGGTGGATCACATTTGATCAAAGCTTTCCACTATGACCTGTCCATCTTGGGTGTCCTGCACGGCATAGTTCATAGCTTCAAGCTCCTTCGCCACGGCAAGGCAGTGATCCATGAAGGGGAGGCAGTGATCCATGAAGGGCAGAAGGCTGATCGCCGAAGAATTGATGCTTTTGAATTATGGTGCTGGAGGAGACTCTTGAGAGTCCCATGGACTGCAAGAAGATCAAACCTCTCCATTCTGAAGGAAATCAGCCCTGAGTGCTCACTGGAAGGACAGATCCTGAAGCTGAGGCTCCAATACTTTGGCCACCTCATGAGAAGAGAAGACTCCCTGGAAAAGACCCTGATGTTGGGAAAGATGGAGGGCACAAGGAGAAGGGGACGACAGAGGACGAGATGGTTGGATAGTGTTCTTGAAGCTACCAGCATGAGTTTGACCAAACTGCGGGACGCAGTGGAAGACAGGAGTGCCTGGCGTGCTCTGGTCCATGGGGTCATGAAGAGTTGGACACGACTAAACGACTAAACAACAACAACAAAGTGATTCCCCTACACTGGGTGCTTAGCCGAAGGGATGCAAAATTGAGAAGATCTGTAATTGAGACGATCCATTTGGGGGTGCCAAATTTTGGCCTCATATGGGACACCATATGACAAAAAATTACCAAAGTCTGCCCCGATAGATGAGATGGTGGATGGTCTGATCCAGCAAAACTGTTCTTGCAAAGCTCAGCTTGAATTTGCGTGCCTCTACATCTTCTTGCGAGTCTACCCTGCTAGACAAGAAAATGAGAGATAAATTGTCAAAACATATAGCCTCCAGACAGTGCTGATACCAATAGACATCTTGTCCTAATAGACATCTTGTTAAACAAAGATTTAACATGCATAAGGTATTGCTCATTTCTTTCCATTCATTTCGCTATTAATGTGCAGCACATCTCCTAATAGAAAAAAATCCTTCATTAGTTTCCTTGTGGAATACGGTGCTTGAAGTTAATTTAATTAGAGTAGCGATGACGAGATCAAAAAGAAAATAGTTGATTATCTGATTTTATTTAGGAGTTCCTATCTGGTACCATTTGGGCATTTGTTAAAAGGCTTGTGATTTTCTCTAAAAGAGTCATCTGCTCAGAATAATAGAATTATAGAGTTGCAAGGGACCTCAAGGGTCATCGATCCCAACTCCCTGCGATGCAGGAATCTTGCCCACAGTCATCCCTAGGTGGGTTCAGACCACCAACCTTCTGGTTAACAGCAAGATGCAATTGCGTATGCTTGATAGTGCATCACAGTGCCACATTTCAGAAACATTTTATGAGAGATAAAAACAATCATTTGCAGGCTCTCTGTTGCTCAGCGCTCTTCTGCTGTAGTATAGTAAATTGTTTGTATTGACATATTCCTGTAAGTATGGAATGTAGGCATCTGTGGGTGTGGGTGTCTTGAAAATGTAGTTCTCTTATTTATTGTTTTGCCCAAATGAAATTGCAGTTCTGTTTTGTGCTCCAGTTCACTGGTTGGCCAACCAAAGATACAGTAGCATCTTTACTTTCAGAAGAGTATAACTGCAAAATGGTAAAAAGGTAAAGGACCCCTGGATGGTTAAGTCCAGTCAAAGGTGACTATGGGGTGCAACACACATCTTGCTTCAGGCTGTGGGAGCTGGCATTTGTCCACAGACAGCTTTCCAGGGTGTGTGGCCAGCATGACTAAACCACTTCTGGCGCAACAAAACACCATGACAGAAGCCAGAGCGCGTGGAAATCCCATTTACCTTCCTGCCGCAGGGGTACCTATTTATCTACTTGCACTGGAGTGTTTTCAAACTGCTAGGTTGGCAGAAGCTGAGACAGAGCAACGGGAGTTCACCCTGTCACGTGAATTCAAACCACTGGCCTTTGGATCGGCAAGCTGAAGGGGTTCAGTGGTTTAGACCACAGCACCACCCACATTCCTAGTATAACTTACCTTAGTATAACTGCACATCTTACCAAGTTACAGGGTATGCATCCACAGCAAATAAAACCCACACCTTTTTAAAGAAAGGAGGAGTGGAGTGTGAGCTTTACAAGTAGGGAATCTTTTTTCCCCAGTGGCTCACATGTTTTATCTCCCTCTCTCCCATACTCAAGTTTTGCAGGTGGATGTGAGAGGCTCACCTGTCAGCCAAGTGATGTCATGATGATGTCAGGTGGTCTCACTCGCATGTCAAAGTTGTTCTGTGGGTGGAGGGGAGGGCATTATCCAGAAGGATTGAACCTCACCCCGCTGATGTTACCCAGTGACTGAGATGTGAGTGTGGTTTTCGGGAATCAGGCTCTTGGGCCAAATTGGATCCCTTGGCTGGCCATTAATAGTCCATGGGTCAAAGGTTCCCCACCCCTGGTAAAAGTGACTCATTCCCTGAGAAAGCTATTCTGAAATGAGATGGGCAGATTTCACTCATCTTATATATTAACAGTGAACTCTTTCTCCAAGAGTCAGTCTCTATATAGCAAATATGACATCAGCCATGCGCAAAGGGTGAGGGGAATTGTCAGGCACAAGGGAACCCCAAGTTTTACAAAGGGACTAAAAACTTCAGGAAAAAAACTTCAGAAAAAAACCTATTATAGGTTTACAATCCCCTGCTTTTCTGACGTACGAAATAAAAATGTTGCCAACCTTGCAACTGCCAACACTCAGAGCTCTGAAAGTTCTATCCCAGAGCTTTCAGATATCCAAAATCTGTACATCCTCATGTGAAAATGTCAGCTGTCACATGGCAGTTTTGGAGTTGTATTCCCCCCCCCTCATAAGGAACAGCACACTAATGTCCTATAGCAATGGGAAGAAACTTGAAAATAGAAGAGTTATGGGATGAATAATTTATAAGAAAACACTTTTCTTCAACTCATTAAAATGGCCTGACAGTCATAGAGATGTTACAATTTTCTTGCTCGAGATGAAACTAGAACACATGCAAATGAACATTTTCTTTAAAAGGGGGGAAAGAAAGAAGAGGAAATCAAATGCAACCCCATTTCTTTCTTTCTTTCTTGAGATCTTTAGAAAGAGGGAAAAAAGTTACATTGTGAAATAGGACAGATTTAGAAGTTATTGTCACAGTCACTGACTACAACTGATATTTCGGTTGCTAGCAGCTGAGCATTAGACATCAGAATTGTGGGTTTTTTCCTTCCTTTATTGAATGTAGGACTTTTTAGTCTTAAAGTGTTTCCTGAGAGTGCCTCTAAGCTAAGGTACTTTTTGAGGTTTCCAGAGTGCTCATTCCAGGCACTTTCGACTCACAGGCCACATGGAACCAGTGTAGCTTTCAGGATGGGTTACTAATGCTTTTCGGGCTCATGGACATGTTTGGATTTTTGAGTTAGTGCTGTGGTTGCCACTGTCTCTGGTCACTTCTCTTCCTGGATCATGCTCCCCCCGGCCAAGAAAGAGAGAGAAAGAGAGAAAGAGAAAGAGAGAGAGAGAGAGAGACAGACAGACAGACAGACAGACAAACGTGTGTATACACATTTTAATTTTCCAAGGGATCTAATTAAAATTGAACCCAGTAGAATTAACAAGCCCATAGAGCTGGAAGAGGAAGTGGGAAAGAGCACCACACTCTCAGCTTCCTGCTTCAGCTCTATGCAAGTTTCTTACCCCCACCTAGCAACTGTATTCTTTTAAAAAAGTGGTGCCATTTGCAGAAACAAAGTTCTTTCAAGTCTTACAGGTCCTTCCAGAATTCAACAAAACGGCCCCACCTTTCAGCAAAATTAACCTTCTACAACTTTCCTTCTCTCCTTTGAACAAATTCGGTCAGCTAGTCCATTTCTCCCAATTCCAGACATTTCGTTAAGCTTGCCGGAACTATGTGCATTTAAAGGGAGAAAAAAGGTAATCATCCTCACCAGTATAGATAGACACCCAATTACATATCTATATCTATCTATTCATTCCAGTTAAGTACATTAGACAATGTCAGTATCAGTGGCCACAATGCTCATGTCGTACCTCCACCGTCAGAGACCAATTTCCTGAATGTCAGTTGTTGGGAATTTCAAGTAGGAAGGGCACTGCTGGGCTCAGATCCTCTTACTAGCTTATTCTACGTCAGAGGGTAGCCGGGCATTAAGAAGGTATCCAAACCAGTGAGGTGTAGTGGTTAAGAGCAGTAGTCTCATAATCTGGTGAACCAGGTTCGCGTCTCCGCTCCTCCACATGCAGCTGCTGGGTGACCTTGGGCTAGTCACACTTCTTTGAAGTCACTCAGGCCCACTCACCTCACAGAGTGTTTGTTGTGGGGGAGGAAGGGAAAGGAGATTGTTAGCCCCTTTGAGACTCCTTAGGGTAGTGACAAATTGGGATACCAAATCCAAACTCTTCTTCAAACAAACTCCTGTGTTGCAAAGAGAACGTCAACAATGTCTGGGCAACATGATGACCATATACATATGTCATAGACAACCTTTATAGAATTCCTTCAAACCATAAAAAGTTCAAAATGAAATCTTTAGTTTCAAAGTCTCTGAAAATCTTTAAATGAAATGAGGTATCAAATTTGGTACGATGAAAGACAAGCTGTGAAGCTTTGTGTATTTAACAAATATGATGCCCAACACTGAAGAGTGATTCCGGATATTGACTACTGTTTCGCAGAATTCTTCGTCAGCGTGGTGGGTGGATATAGAATGCTTCATAAACTGAATTTTTTTTTTACAGACAATGATCTGCATGACATATCACTTTACAAAAATTATAAAGTATAATACAAACATTAATGAAAAAGAGTACATACCCCATCTTATTTCAAATGAATGTATGTAAATGAAAATATCAAATGCTGTGGAACAGTGCTTATGTAATAATGTAGTCACTGCGACTAACAATATTTTTTGAGAAACATATAAAGCCAGCTCCAGGTGATGCTAATAACAAGGAGGTTGAGTTTAAAGGTACATTGCAAAGTAACAATACAAATACAAGGAGATAGGGCATTAAGAAGGGGCAGGGAACTCATGCAAATCACCCTGAGCTCCCTGGAGGAGTGGTGGTGGTGGGAAAATATTATTTAATTTTGAATGAAAGCCCCAATGTTTTTGTAATGCACCTCTATAAAATGTCACTGGATAATGATGGTTGATCAAAGAAGCAAACAAATGAATGAATGAATGAATGAATGCATTCTTTCCACATGGTGGCAGCACCATGCAGTAGCTGCAACACTACATTGCTGCCAGCTTTTTATGCAGACCAGATTCTCACACTTTCTGGAGAGAGTCTAGTCCTTCTCTGGAGAATCTCCATGCATTTGGAGGAAGCCACAAGGCAAATGGCTCTTCTGCTCCATGAACATTGCCCAGAGGTGTCTTATTCCCAAAGGCTTCTACTTGATCCCTTGACTCTAAATTTCCAATTTTCCCAAAACAGTGGTACCTCGGGTTACAAACATTTCGGGTTACAGATCCCACTAACCCGGAAGTAGTACCTCAGGTTAAGAACTTTGGCCCAGGATGAGAACAGAAATTGTGCTCCGGTGGCAGTGGGAGGCCCCATTAGCTAAAGTGGTACCTCAGGTTAAGAATGGTTTCAGGTTAAAAACGGACCTCTGGAGCGAATTAATTTCGTAACCAGAGGTACCACTGTAAACTCTTTTAGGTTTAATTATGCATTTCTGATAATATTCACTGAAATTGTCTGTATCTGTACCTCAAGCTCTGGGTAGATTATTATTTATTATTTATACCCCACCCATCTGGCTGAGTTTCCTCAACCACTCAGGGTGGCTCCCAACAGAATACCAAAAACACGATAAAACATCAAACATAAGTCGGATAGTTGTTTATTTCCTTGACATCTGATGGGAGGGCGTTCCACAGGGCGGACACCACTACCGAGAAGGCCCTTAACATGGTGGATTTTTTGTGTGTGGTCATAGAACACTTGAAACAGGATGCATTTGTGGCTTATGTTAATAGGAGCTGTTATCCTAAGATAATATGAGATTATTATTCCTTATGGCTGCCCTGGTCATTATTTCTAACGGAGCAGCACTGTTAACTATGTTTCCCACTTCCACCCTATCTTAATAGATACCACAAGAAACTATACCTTACATTTCTGAAAAGGCCGTCGTTCTTGACATTCCATTTACTTTATCTTTGCCACTCCACATTACACTCAAAAATTAAAAGTTTTGCCTGGCTGCAGATTCAGTAGCCTGCTGTTGTTTGTGAGCTACCTCCGGGGACTTTTTTATACCCTTCTCTTTTCTCACTAATTTGGATGGCATCTCCCAGCTGGCAATGGCTGCCATCATGGCAAATGTTTTGATGGGAGCTGTCAGTGAAGCCTGCACTGAGGTGTTACGAGCTCTTTGGTATAGTCATAGTTCTGACATATTTGAAGACAGGAATAGATAGCTAAGGTAATCTAGCCTCCTGGTCCTCAGAGTTGCAGATAGGCCTCCCAGAATAGTTGTTCGATGGCATGCGGTTGCTATGGGAACAAAAACTTGTCCAAGGACAGCCCTACACCTCAGTGTCTGGAATCCAAAGAGCTGTCTCAGGTTTGTGCAGAGGTGCCAACTAGAATAAAATATTGGGGGGGCAGGTAAGCCCCACCCCACATAATCAATCACAAGATGTGACATGCACAATTTGAATGGTGATGTCCATCAACTTTGGGGGAGCCTGGCCCTCTTCAAATATATCACTTGCAGTCCCAGGGACTGCAAGAAGATCAAACCTATCCATTCTGAAGGAAATCAACCCTGAGTGCTCACTGGAAGGACAGATCCTGAAGCTGAGGCTCCAGTACTTTGGCTACCTCATGAGAAGAGAAGACTCCCTGGAAAAGACCCTGATGCTGGGAAAGATTGAGGGCACAAGGAGAAGGGGATGACAGAGGACGAGATGGTTGGACAGTGTTCTCGAAGCGATCCACATGAATTTGACCAAACTGCGGGAGGCAGTGAAGACAGGAGTGCCTGGCGTGCTCTGGTCTGTGGGGTCACAAAGAGTCGGACACGACTACCATAAATGACTAAACAACAAGGATATATAATGAAGGCACCAGCTAAACCTCCCTGGGGACAGCTTCCCACAAATGGGGAGCCACTGCAGAAAAGGCCCGTTGCCACCCTCCAGACCTCTGGTGGAAGAGGCAGATGAAGAAGAGCCTCAGAAGAGGATCACAGAGTTGGGGTTTCTATTGAAAATCCAATAAATCTCTGCAATTGCTTAGCTCCTTGTTTGCAATATTAAGCTGTTGTCTGGAATCAATCCTCTGAATTTTGTCTCCGAACCACTTGCGTTTCACACCAACGTTGCTCTAGTAAGAAGAGAACATTTTTGAAACACAACATGCAGATACATTGTTGGCCTCGTGTCAAAGTAATTTACTGAAGAAATGTATTTTTTCTTAATATACAAGAGATGAAAAAGAAAGCATTTTGGCCTTTTCTCACTAGCATGCAGCTTACTGGAGTACAAGGGAAGGAATCCCACTAACACAATTTGGCTGGGTGTAGCTGCTACGAGTGTTTTATTGAAGTGATGATAACACAAAATGGAAACAAACTTTTGCAGCGGAAAGGGGGATATGTTGCATTGTGCACTCTTCAGGTTCTGGCTATAGGCTATAAGAATGTAAAAGAAAACAATGGTAGCCAGATATTTGAGCGGGGCATTATGAAACAAAACCTGACAGAAGAGAAAATGAGGCAGAACTAATCATTTGTCTATAGCAGAGGTTTTTTTTCAGACTGAGGACCACATTTCCATCTGGGCAGATGCACTAAACAAGCCACACCTAGCCAAACCATGGCTTAGCGAAGGTGTGAGGAACCTTTGGCCACCCAGAGAAGTCTGCCAAAGCTGCCTGTCCTTCAGTATCCAGACTGTCGTATCACTACATCTGGCTTTGCTGTCTACTCCAACTGGGAGTCATTCTGTAAAGCTGCTGGGCATGGGTTCTTCTCAGACATGCCTCATGGAATCATTTTAAATGGAAAATTTAAACATTATTAACATTATCCTAAAGATGCAGCTACTTTATCCTCTTCAGAAGGGCTTGTCTAGGACATTAAGAAAGAAAAAAAACCGTTTGCAGAGTGAATGGTTCCTTTGCAGGTGAAACACCCAAGGAGTTCTGGAAGAAGGCAAAACACTTCAGCTGCAACTTGCAAAATTTCTCCTAGGGTTTCTGTGCTTTCCTATAATGTCTGCAAATTTCATCTGAAGATAAATTTGAATCAAATGTTGAGGTTTTTGCCCTGCAGGGGAAAACATGTGAGGAATTTCAAGAAAAGTCACTGTGAGGCCAGTGCAATTTCTCTGGAACATTTCAAACTTCTGTAATTTAAACTGCAAGAAGATAGATTTAGCTTAAACACCAAGGTAAAACACGCACACACTCATTCCTCCTCTCTATCTGCCTATCTGTCTTAATTATAAGAGCAGTTCATCAATGAAACAAGCTGTCTAAAGATATTGTAGAATCTAGTTCCCCAGAGATTTTCAAGGGAAGGCTGGATGTGTTTTAGCAAAACATTGGAAAAAAGATACGAAAGTACTACATAGAAAGTGGCATATTAAATGTATTTGACAAACTTTGTGAGCATTGCAGATTTGAATTAGGGAATGCAGTGAAGAGTATGGATAACCACATTTGATTAGAAAGCATCAGGTTCCCTCTTTACTGTAGGTTTAATTTTACCCTTCCCTTGATGAATCCTACAAAGTCTTAACAGGAAAGGGCATACCTTTACCATATCCAGAAATTAGCACATTTGCCACCTTTTCTGTGAAATGAATAATCAAGAGTAAAGTAGAGGAAGTCTGTGCTTTCTGGTTTTTCTTCATTTGGGGATTTTTCCCCTTTAATTTTCTAAGCAGGATTCTTATTTAGGGCTTGGATCCTTAGCACACATACTTGGAGTGAAGGTAGTCACCTTGATTTCACATAAGTAAGATGTTGAGATATCCATACTGACATCCTAAAGAAAAGAGAGGTTTCTCTACACTTCTGTAGAGCAGGAGTGGCGAACCTCCAGTCTTCAGGATTAATTGTGCTCCCCATAGGCTCCATTGTGGCTTGCCAAAGCCTTTCCCGCAAACCCACATCATTACTTGCCTGATACCTGATGCTGTATGTGACATCAGGTGTGAGGCAGGTAAGAATATGGCTCCAAAAGTGCAACTGCAGGCTTGAAGTGAGATCCTGGTTCTTCCTTTGCAAGCAGGACCTACTGATCTACTGTTTGGAACCCACACTGAGCCCCACTGGGGTTGGCCGTACCAGGGAGTTCCCAGTTGTAAACCCCCTTCTGCAGGTGACCTGGTACAGGTGAGGGGAACACATGCCTTCGAAAGGCCTTGCTTTTAGGATGAATCTGATCAGCACTGACAGTGAGCCCCACAGGGATGGGCTGCACTAGGGTGCTGAAAAATGGAAAATCCAATGCCATGGATTGTAGACTGTATAGTTAAAGCTATGGTTTTCCCAGTAGTGATGTATGGAAGTGAGAGCTGGACCATAAAGAAGGCTGATCGCCGAAGAATTGATGCTTTTGAACTATGGTGCTGGAGGAAATTCTTGAGAGTCCCATGGACTGCAAGAAGATCAAACCTATCCATTCTGAAGGAAATCAGCCCTGAGTGCTCACTGGAAGGACAGATCCTGAAGCTGAGACTCCCATACTTTGGCTACCTCGTGAGAAGAGAAGACTCCCTGGAAAAGACCCTGATGCTGGGAAAATGGAGGGCACAAGGAGAAGGGGACAACAGAGGACGAGATGGTTGGATAGTGTTCTCAAAGCTATCAGCATGGGTTTGACCAAACTGCAGGAAGCAGTGGAAGACAGGAGTGCCTGGCATGCTCTGGTCCATGGGGTCATGAAGAGTCAGGAAGAAGTAAACGACAACAACAACAAGGTGTGTGACAATCCACACCTCCATTTCTGCTGTTCCAGACAGGCAGCAAAAAGAGTGCTCTATCTCATGCCTGTTGGGCCACTATATATTGCTGGCTGGCTGGCTACATGAGTCACCGGCCTCGGTCCTGTATACCTGAAGGAGCGTCTCCACCCCCATCGTTCAGCCCGGACTCTGAGATCCAGCGCCGAGGGCCTTCTGGCGGTTCCCTCATTGCGAGAAGTGAGGCTACAGGGAACCAGACAGAGGGCCTTCTCGGTAGCGGCGCCCGCCCTGTGGAACGCCCTCCCATCAGATGTCAAAGAGATAAAGAATTACCTGACGTTCAGAAGACATCTTAAGGCAGCCCTGTTCAGGGAAGTTTTTAATATGTAATGCTGTACGGTTTTTAACACTGATTGGGAGCCGCCCAGAGTGGCTGGGGAAAACTCAGCCAGATGGGCGGGCTATAAATAATAAATTATTATTATTATTATTATTATTATTATTATTATTATTATAGCAGCATCCAATGTCATTGTGCTGAGCCCTCCTTTCAGAGCATTTCTCCAATGAGTACTTGGTGATCAGATTCAGGTAGGTAGCTGTGCTGGTTTGATGCAGTTGAAATATATATAAAAATTAAAAAGTTGTCCCATAGCAGCTTAGAGACCAACTATTTTGTTCTTGGTATAAGCTTTCGTGTGCGTGTATCTGAAGAAATGTGCATGCACACGAAAGCTTATACCAAGAACTAACTTAGGCTCCAATACTTTGGCCAACTCATGAGAAGAGAAGACTCCCTGGTAAGGACCCTGATGTTGGAAAAGACTGAGGGCACAAGGGGAAGGGGATGACAGAGGACAAGATGGTTGGACAGTGTTCTCAAAGGTCCTGTTCAGGGAAGTTTTTAATGTGTGACATTTTAATGCATTTTTAATCTTTGTTGGAAGCCGCTCACAGTGGCTGGGGAAACCCAGCCAGATGGGTGGGGTACAATTATTATTATTATTATTATTATTATTATTATTATTATTATTATTATTAACATGAGTTTGACCAAACTGCAGGAGGAAGTGGAAGACAGGAGTGCCTGGTGTGCTCTGGTACATGGGGTCATGAATAGTCGGACACGACTAAACTAAACAACAACAAAGGTGCTACTGGACAATTTATTTTTATTTATTTATATATATTTATTTGGTGATTAGTACTGCAATTGCCCCACAATGCTCCAGGAAGGTGATACATCACTCTGGGTCATTCTGTGCAGTGCTCAGCAGAAGAATAACTTTGCCATTTTCTTCATTTGGTTACGCCAGCTCACCAGAGGATCCTATGGTGAGGAATTAGGGGGAGGGCTGTAGCTCAGATGTAGAGCTTCTGCTTTGCATGGAGAAGCTCCCTGGTTCAGTTCCTGGCATCTGAAGACAGGGCTGGGAATGCCTCATCTAAAACCCTTGGGAGCCACTTTCTTTTTTTTAAATTTATAATTACATCTTTATTGGTTTAAAATGCAATCTTACCATAAAGGTAAGTACAACAAAGTTAAGAACAGAAAAGAAAGAAAAAGAAGGGAGGAAAAAAAGAGTTCTCTGCATCAAAAAGTTTAAAAGTAACAAGAAAAGAAAAAGAAAATAACAGTTAAAAGTACCAGATATTTATACAACATCAAGTCTTATCCAATAAAGTCTTCTGTGAAAAGCTTCCAATCGTTCTCATTATACTTTTTCTATTGTCTTGATTTTATCACGGTTTGTTTTATATCTTTCCCCATATATTCCTCTAAGATATTTATTCCATTTATGTATTATACACAAATATCATTCAATTCTGCTAGGATGCTATCATTTTTACAATATAGTCTTAGATATTCCTTAAATATTTTCCATTCTCCGTATACATTTTGATTTAAGGTTCCCCTGGCTTTTCCAGTCAGCTTTGCTAATTGGAAATACTCTATCATGAGTGTTTGCCATTCTGTTATTGTTGGTGTGGTTTCGCATTTCCAACTTCTGGCCACTAGTATTCTCGCAGCTGCCTTGAGAGCCACTTTCAGACAGTATAAACAATACTGAATGAGATGAACCAATACAGTAGTCTGACTTGCATATGGCCGCTTATTATGTTCCCATGAGCCACTCAAACCTAGAGCAGGCCCCAGCTGCATTTATCTGGATGTTGGTGGTTTACCAGTTGTGAAGTGAGCCATTTTTATATCATGATACCCAAACAGAGTGTCACCCTGGATGATGCAGCAACAGCTATGAATCTGGGCTCACAAGGCCCGGGGCAGTATAAAAACTGGCCATTTGTAGCTTGTCACCATGGTTTTAGCTTTACTGAAAAATATGCAGAATAATAAGTCGTTATGGGCACAGCAAAAATATGATTACAGTTTAACCCAGCTTAACTTTCGGAGCAAACGCATTGCATAAGAATGAATGTGGCAAATGATAATAAAGCATTCGTTTTATTTTTGAGAGGCGCATACTTTTGCTGAACATTTGAAAGCTAGAGCTAGCCTCGAGCACCAGCAGTTTATCCTTGATGAAATGCAGTTTTGGATTTGTAAATATAAATAAGTAATGGGGGGAAGAGAAAGTTAGGGAGAGAATTGGGAAACAAAGGCAAGAACAGGGGGGAAACGAGAGCAAACAGAAATTATTGGCTGAGATAAACGTGCATTAAAAACCCAGAGCACTGAATATATCAATCTCTGCACATCGAATCAATAATGGAAGGAAGTGGAGAGACTCAAGGTCCACAGGGAGAAGCTTCGGGCAGGAAGTTTCAGTTTACTGAATTTATGCATCACTAGGGATTGAGGAGAAATTTGATTCCATTCACGCTTAAAGGTGAACCTACATAATTCACACTTTCTGAAAAAATACATGAACTGAAGCTGTCCTTCAGAATTTGCACAGGTCTGAATTTTGCAGTGCAGTTCTCTGGCCATGTAATCTGTACAAAAATGCATACACTAGGGTAAAATGTGGCTAAAAATGCATATGTTAATAAAAATAGCATACGTAAGTGCATTGTATTTGGAGAAAATGCTTTGCAAAAAATGTGCACCAGGCCAAATTACATACAAAAAATGTATGTATTCAGAGAAATTCACACTAAAATGCTGGTGAATGTTCACGAAGACTTTGCATATACTGCCAACTGATGTTGAAATGTGGAGAGCTGAAATATGAAAAATATTTCATTGAAAAATATGAAGTGGAGAGATACCAAAATTAACAAATTCACCCAGAAAAGCCCTGAAGTTTTAATATTGTAGTTCATTTGTGTCATTTTACTGTGTTTTATATTGCTTTTTATGCTTTATAGTTTATACTTATCAATTATATTTTACTATAAAGTAATCAGGGATTGTTTTTACAGTGAAATGAATGAGTCGTCTTGCTGTAGATCAGGAATGGGTTAAGAAGTGAGACACCAAATCTGGTGGCTTTGTGCACACCCCTAATTCTGACCTTCCCCACAGTTGGAAGTGTGAACCATGTTTGGCTTGGTGTTCAGAGGTTGCTCTAGTGAAATTAATGGACTTCAGCTAGTCATGAACAAGTCCACTGATGTCAACAGGTCTACTCTGAGCCCGTCTTCATTGGATACAACCACCTGCCTGGATCAGTGGAAGGTCTAGGAGCGCTTGGTGCTTTGCAGCATGAGATCTTCAGAAGGCTGGTAAACAGAGAGAAAATTAAAGCGATATCAAAAGGTCCCCCCCCCCCCAATTTCATTAAAATTATATATGAAGCCATTCAGGAAAGAAAAATGGAATATGCATTGCAAAGGAAAGATAAAGCTGGTCTTAGTTCTCCCTGGTGTGGCTTGCAGTTTTATGCCATCATTTTCTACTTATATTTTATTTGCAGTCTCTTTTAATGTAACGGACTAAATCTTAGGTGATTTTTTTTGTTTAAAATGAAATGCAACACTAGGCAGGTTGGTTAATAGCCTCTCTTCTCTTATTTGAAGCCTAACATTATTTTTAGGTAAATTGAACACGGATATGGATTTTACTGTTTGCTTTTTTTTTTTTTTTTAAATACATATATTTGCACCTTGCTTTGGATAGAGTCTTGGCCTTAAATTCAGCAGGCAAATAGAAAGCGTAGTTCAGCTCATTAAAAAAAGAAGTAATTTAAGAACTCCTTGCTCTAGAACACATTTCTGATTATGGTATTGTATATATGTACGTGAGTGCCTGTGTGAGTTGATATAGTTTTTCTTCCTTTCCACCAGAAAAATAATGGTGTCTCAGTTTGATCTAGATTGTCATGTCAGTTATGTCTATGATGACTTTAAAAGGCTTTTCTCATCATGTCCCCACACAGGAATAAACTGTATGCAATCTTCCTTCAATTATTCTGAATTATTTACATCAAACACATTCATACAAAATAGATTAAATCCAAACCAATGTACTTTATTATTATTATTATTATTCTGCACTGCATTGTACAGCTCTGGGACTTTGAGAAGACCTGACATGTGTATGGTTGGGTGCAAATACCCAGCTCATTTGAGAATTTGGTTGGCATCCAAGCAACACAACATGGAATCTAAGTCCTCATTCCACTCAGGGTCCAGAGTAATGACTCCTCGGTTCCTCCTAATTCCATCTCTACTTGCAGTTACTCAGTGATGACGGTAGGTCACTTGGAATATGCTTCCAGTTATGACTTCATGTGCTCCATGGCTAAACTATGGTACTAATACAAGTTTTGGGGGCTGATCCATGGCATGAAGGGCTAGGGCTGAGGAAGTTGTGACCCATCAACTGTGGTTGAACTCTGGTTCTCATAAACAGTGGTGGAGCATATGCTCCAGCTTCCCAGGGCGGGTGCACCCCAATGGGCATGGCATACACTTCGAGTAGGACCCTGGCAGAGACATGCCCGACTGGCATGTTCCCTCCCTCCTGGTCAATGTTCAGGAGCTTCAAAAGCTTTCTTCAGCCCGAACATCACAATGACCAATGCCAGCCAACACAGGCACACTTAGGGATCCGCAGAGTTTGTGCAGTTGCGTAACAGACCTCAGCAAATCAGCATTTTGGCTAATCTACTTTATTTACATATAAACACTCACAGAGCACTGCAACATGGCTCCCTCTCTCTCTCTAGCATCAGACAGCAAAAAGAAAAAGAACAAAGGACATAATCCCACTTCACAGAACACAGTAACACAAACATCCTGTCTCCGTCACTTCCCACTCAGTGGAGTCAAAACATATACGACCATGTGAAAGACAAAAGTCCCATGACTGCAATCATGGGGCAGGAATTCTAACAGATAGCCCATTGCTTCCAGCCTGGTCAGGCGAGAGAATGCTGCCTTGGCAGCATCCTTACACCCAGCCAACGCTGCTGTTGACTCTCCTCTCTCCTCTCCCCAGGTCAGGCTTGAGCCAGGAGTGAAGGGTGAAGACCACCCTCTGTGACTCACCCAGCCCTCGCCACCAACAGGCAGGTACTCACATGCTGGGCAGGAGCAGGGAATGGAAAGAGCTCTTCATCCTCTGCTCACCCAGCCCTCACCCCCGATGAGCGGGCATTCACATGCTGGGCAGGGATGGGTGCAGCACAGAGGGTACTCTCCACCCTCCAATCACCCAGTCCTCGCCTCACGAGTGAGCAGCTGTGTGATGGGGATCTCTGCAGATGGAGCCTGGTTCACAAGCCTCTACCCATTGTGCACCTGGGGCAATGGCCCCCCTGGCACCCCTATGCCACACCTGTGCTCATAAGCCAATCTTCAAGGGTGATGGGTGTCAGGATTGCCTGACCTGCAAGCCCCAGCAGTGAGAAATCTTGTTTTGGCCTAAGCTGGTACAGAATTCCAACCAGAACCTTCTAACTAGACTCTGCAAAAATAGGAGGCAGCCATCACTCCTGATTGTCATACAGTCTGGGGCAAGAGACCCATCAGACTTTACCAGATATCTCTGGAGATACAGATAGGCAAGAACTAAAAGTCCACTCTCTGCCCTCTGAACCTCAGGCAGTTACACGATACACAGTAGGAGTTAACCAAGAAATCCAAAAAACAGGAGCCAACTAACGCTTCACAGGTAAGATTCACCTTCTGTTGTGTGGGCAGGGCGGTCCCTCCCCCTACCTGGCCGACCCCCTGGCAATGCCTCCCTAAGCAGGATTGGCCAATTGGCTGAGGTAGGCGGAGACATCCAGGTATCCAACCAGGAAGGGTGAAGCCAGCCTGTACTACCGGGAGCCGCACTGGGATCCGGGGGGCTGTGCACGACCACACAAAAGGCGCCCCCCATTTGATGTGGGGAATGGTCATTCCAGAATAAAGCACACCAAATTTAAGTGAGTGTGCTGGTCCTGGGGGGAAGGTACTGTTACCGAAGTCAGAGTTCACAAGATGTGAGGCGAGGTCCGAAACAGGGAGCCGGGCGGGGACAGGAACTCTCGAAGACCAGAAGCAGGAAGCCGGGCGGGGAACAAGAACGGTGGAAGGTCAGAAGCAGGAGGCCGGGCAGGGAACAGGAACACTGGAAGGTCAGAAGCTGGAAGCCGGGTGGGAACAAGAACGGTGGAAGGTCAGAAGCAGGAGGCCGGGCAGGGAACAGGAACACTGGAAGGTCCGAAGCTGGAAGCCGGGTGGGAACAAGAACGGTGGAAGGTCAGAAGCAGGAGGCCGGGCAGGGAACAGGAACACTGGAAGGTCCGAAGCTGGAAGCCGGGCGGGAACAGGAACGCTGGAAGGTCAGAAGCAGGAGGCCGGGCAGGGAACAGGAACACTGGAAGGTCCGAAGCTGGAAGCCGGGCGGGAACAGGAACGCTGGAAGGTCAGAAGCAGGAAGCCGGGCGAGGAACAGGAACACTGGAGGTTCAGGTCTAGGTCCGGGTAAGAGCAGGTACTCAACAACGACGTTGCTCCCGCAACCTGGGACCGGGCTGACTGGCCTTTATCTTCTCTAAGGCCAGGGGCGGTCCCGGCCCCCAGGAGCCCCGCCTCTCCTGGCCTTAAGGCGAGCACTCCTCCTGGGAGCAACCAGTTCCCTTCGCCTCTCTGCCCTAAGCCTCTGCAGTTCAGGAGAGGCCGAAGGGTTACTGGGCCCCGGAGGAGGCTCACCTGTAGACACTGAGTCCTCAAGCACCTCTGGGGCCAGAATGGTTTCACCTGGTGCCTGCTCCTGAGGATCTGACACAGGTGCAGGCTCCTCAGAATCTAGGCCTTGCCCCAGTTCAGCCGGCCCTGGAGGCAGGGACTCCTGTGCAGGCTGGGATTCCTCTGGTTCAGCCTCTGAATCGGAATCCCAGGCCATCACAGTGAGGTAGTTTATTTACAGTGAATAAAAATGGGGCATAAAAGGGAACCCATGGAAGTACACGCACCAAAGAAGAATATTGTTGGACAATAAGGATGGGGAAAATGCAAGTCTGAATAAAATAATAAAGCAAGCTTTATACAAACCCACATAGTTCATAATGCCACGCCACAGGAACAAACATGGCAGACATGCCCAGGTATCAGGAAAATGTGTGAAGTATCTGAGGCACTAGACAATGAGGCAAAATGGCTTTTATAGGAAAGGGCTTTACAAACTGATGTGATCCCTCTTATGTTGGATTCCCTCAGAAGGCGGTGGACTTTTCTTCATTTTTAAAGCAGAGGCTGGATGGCCATCTATGGTTATAATAAACAGAGACATACAAGAAACACAGATTTTTCTCGAGGGAGTCATTGGGGTGAATTTAAAGCCAATTTACTCCAGCAGAGCCAACAAAACGGTCCCATAAAAGTAACTCAAGGAGAAACCAGCTATTGGAAGAAGTAGCATTTTTGAAAGTATACCTGCCAGGGCAAAGTATACATGATGACCATCATGAGTACTGATCACTCAGAGAGTGTCTGTTTTACTAGCAATGAACTGTAAGTCAACCCAGCTTTTCTCTCTCTCTCTCTCTCTCTCTCTCTCTCTCTCTCTCTCTCTCTCCCCATCTCTCTCTCTCTCATTTAAAGTGCATAAGAAGCAAGTGGGACCTTTAATAAAATGACACAGTGCAGAGTGCTCCTTCTATCCAGCTAATCAGCTAAACCTTCTTCCAGGATTCCTTTCACTCTCCTCCTCAGCTTTCCATCTTCACCCCAGTCAGCATTCATTGGTAAATATAACAGGTGAGGAAAGTCCCACCCCTTTGTTTGCTTTATTGCACTTTAAATATATCGGGTTGGATGCTGACAAGTTATGATTAAGTCCCATGGATTTCCATGCTTATATTCTAAGCATTGTGGCCAGAGCCACCCAAACCTGCCACTGCCTCTGTGAAGTGATGGACCTATCACAACATCCACAGCATGGCCATTCATGAAGGCAGTGGTGGAAGGTTGGAGGGTGGAGAGCAGAATGGTGCTGGATCAGCTGAGAGAGTGGTTCAGGATCCAGGAGGCTCAGCCCCGCTACCAGAATGTGGTATTCTGCCAGGCTCCAGTAGCAGAAATACCACCAACTGCCTTTCTGCCCATTTAGTGGGCAGAAGCGAGGGCATATGTTGGCTGGCAAGAGGCTGGCTGAGCCAGCAAAGGAATGCTTTCGCTGAATTCGGTTTCCTCAGCTTCTCATTTTTCCAGTTTTAAGGTCGTCCACATTTTCTGCAACAATCTGCAGATTTTTTAAAAGATGCTCATGAAAATTCATTAGTATTTTAGTGTGAATTTCTCCTAATAATGTAGTTTTGAGCAATGTACATATTTTTGAATGCAATTTCCCCCCAACAGAATGTATTTTTTTGCACATTATTTTTACCAATGTCTTTATTTTTACGCACATTTTCTTCTAATATATGCTTTTTTTTTTGGTAAACATTGGTTGGCTGGAGAATTACATCACAAAATTCAGAGAAGTGAGCATTTCAAACGATGGCCGTGTTTCAGCTCTCCTATTGTTTCAGAAAGTTTTGCCACTCTGGGCTCCCTGGAGGAAAGTATAAATCCAATTATAATAATAATTATTGCTGCTAATAATAAATGCAAACAGAATCAAATTTCTCCCCTGTCTCTGGTGTAAAGCCAACTCATTCCTTTCCCAGGTAGGGTATAATATAAATAATATGAATATATAAATGCCAGTGCTTATATATTAGTTCCAAACAATGTTCTGCAAAGGAAGGGCAAAGTCTTTAGAGTGGGGTACCTTAGAAAAATTCTTTTATCTGGGAGAAATTTACTGTGCAAACTTTCAGTATACCTTGGCTAGAGCAATGATTGCATTTTATCTCGCTTAAGAGGTAACTGAAATTTATTGCCAAACTGGTGTACTGTCTTCTACTTTGCTGACCCCTTTTCTGTATCTTTGGAACAAAAATGGTTCCAAAATGTTCAAAGTTCCATAAGGGAAATACTTGGTTGTTGTTGTTCTGTGGACAAGGAAGGTTTTGCTAAGATTGCAAGAAACATGATTGGTAGTGATGGTCATATTAGTGATATATAGGCTGAGGGGTTAGAGCATAATCAGCAGAAGAATGCTACTGCAGAAATATCCTCCTCCTTTATTTACAAATATATTTACAGGGCATCCCTTCATATAAAATATCAAAGCAGCATACAACAAAATATGCAATTACAATACAACATAGAATGCCACAAAACAGTCCAAAACAACCATCAAAAAGACTGGCTTATCATGAAAAAATCCTTCAAGAGATGCCAGAAGCAAGGATGAATTTCTGCAGGAAGAGTATTCTACAAGTTCTGCTGGAAGAAACGGCAATTTTGAGTGGCATTATTTTCAAAATGCCTTCCAGATTGCTCACAACTAATCACAATGCACATTTTGGGTAAACTAAGAAATCTTTAATAAAAAATATTTTTTTAAAGAAACCCAAAACTAATAACCATTTGTTCCCAGGATTGCCCCCCCCCCCCCGATCTAGTTTCTGGATTACACAGAACTACTCTGCCAGCTGTCTCCACGAGGATGTGATGGATGCAGCTAAATATAATTTATTTGCTGCCTTCACCATCGTATACTAGGCATGATGATATGTCATACCATGTGTTTGGCTGGCTTCTGAGTGAGATTTCTATCACTTGTGCCCCAGTCTTCCTCCAACATGACCCATCAACTACACCTCCTCAGGATAGCGGTGAGTAATGAGATCTTCACGGCCCCTGAGAACAAGGGTGGATTTGGTAATCTTTTGTACTATGGCGCTCTGAGTGAGGTAAAAATGTAGCACCCGAATCTTTTCAGTAATGTTGTTATTTAGTTGTTTAGTCGTGTCCGATTCTTTGTGACCCCATGGACCAGAGCACACCAGGCACTCCTGTCTTCCACTGCCTCCTGCAGTTTGGTCAAACCCATGCTGGTAGCATGGAGAACACTGTCCAACCATCTCGTTCTCTGTCGTCCCCTTCTCCTTGTGCCCTCCATCTTTCCCAACATCAGGGTATTTTCCAGGGAGTCTTCTCTTCTCATGAGGTGGCCAAAGTATTGGAGCCTCAGCTTCAGGATCTGTCCTTCCAGTGAGCACTCAGGGCTGATTTCCTTCAGAATGGATAGGTTTGATCTTCTTGCAGTCCATGGGACTCTCAAGAGTCTCCTCCAGCACCATAATTCCAAAGCATCAATTCTTCGGCGATCAGCCTTCGTTAGGGTCCAGCTCTCACTTCCATACATCACTACTGGGAAAACCATAACTTTAAGTATATGGACCTTTGTTGGCAAGGTGATGTCTCTGCTTTTTAAGATGCTGTCTAGGTTTGTCATCACTTTTCTCCCAAGAAGCAGGCGTCTTTTAATTTCGTGACAGATCATCTCAATTTTGCGCCCCTTCAGCTCAATGCCCTATGCATGGCACCTGTGGAAATGATGATGTCAACGATCCTACTCATTTCACTGTTCCATAGTGAAACAAGAGCCTTGATGTGATCATTTGTTCTATCCACTGCAAAATCCCACACAGCCATCAGAAATCCACCAGAGTCCATCAGCCTCTTTGGACTTCATATTTATTTATTTCATAAAATTTCTAACCTGCTTAACTGTAAGTAAAACTTCTAAGTGGTTTGCAAATAAATCCCATAGCCCTGGGTTAACCACCGTGAGAACAGAATCCAGGATTTGGATCTTTTTAGTTTAGGGAATAGGTGATAGTTTATAAAATTGTGCAGTACAGTGGTACCTCGGTGGTTACATACGCTTCAGGTTACATATGCTTCAGGTTACAGACTCCACTAACCCAGAAATATTACCTTGGGTTAAGAACTTTGCTTCAGGATGAGAACAGAAATCGTGCTCCGGCGGTGCAGCAGCAGCAGGAGGCCCCATTAGCTAAAGTGGTGCTTCAGGTTAAGAACAGTTTCAGGTTAAGAACGGACCTCTGGAACGAATTAAGTACTTAACCTGAGGTACCACTGTATAGGGAAAGCGGATAGAGAAACGTTTTTTCTCTCCCTATCTCATCACACTACAACTTGCAGGCATCCAATGGCGCTGGGTGTTGGAAGATTCAAGACAGAGAAAACAAAGTAGTTCTTCCCAAAGTACATAGTTAAACTATGGAACTCACTTCCATAGGAGGCAGTGGTGGCCACCAACTTGGATGGCTTTAGACAAATCCATGGCAGATACGTCTATCAATGGTTCCGAGCCATGATGATGATGCTCTGCCTCCACAGTCAGTATGCTTCTGAGTGCTAGTATTTGGAAACCGCAGAAGAAGAGAGTGTTCTTGTGTGGGTGTCTTGCTTGCAGGCTTCTCCTGGGAATCTGATTGGCCACTGTGAGAGCAGGATGCTGGATGACATGGGCCATTGGTCTGATCCAGCAAGCTCTTCTTACATTCTTCTCCTAAAAGCCTTTCTTCTGTTTCTATACGGTACAGACAGACAAACTGGGACCCTTCAGATCTCTCAACTCCCATCAGTGACAGGCTTCAGGGAATCTGATCCTCCTCTCTCACGGCAGGCTGCCAGTAATGGAAAAACAAGAAGCTCTTGCCAAGGTGTTTTATTCAGTATTCGCAGAGAGAGATGTAGGCTGCTGTCTCTAGGATAATCGTGTTGCTCTGAGTAACAGAGCATCTCTCCTATTATACATCATCCCTATGTTGGCTGATCTGTGCTTTCTGCCTTTGAGCTTTCCGTTCTCCTACTTTCAATGCCCACCGGGTCCTAGGAGAAGGGAGGTGTGGAATGCCTTCTAATGATAATGTGTCAGCCAGCTGCTCTGGCTCTGCTGCTTCCCCCTTCTCTCCTTCCACTATCTCCCAGTTTTGTCCCTCTTCTGTCTCAGAGTCATGACCTTCTGCAAACCACCGTTGTAAATCTATACTGTCCTCCTCTTCTCGGGAAGGTCCGAGGGGGGGGGGGGGAGGCAGTCTCTGTCAGTGTTTGTAAAAAAAAAGAGAAAGGGTTCTGACCTCCCTTTGTTGCCTCAGCCTGGTCCTCGGACCCTTGTCAGCATAAAAGAGTCCACGAGAAGAGTATCCTTGCAGAGTACTTTCTGCTTTTATTCTTAAAAGTCTTTCTGCAAAAGTGACTGACCAACTGTACACACATCAACACTACCAGCTTTCACTCACTAACTAACCAACCAACCAACCAACCAACCAACCAACCCAACCAAAAACAAACTAACATTTCTCACTCTATATATAACTCGGTGCAGGCTGCTGACTCATGCTGACCCAGCTTTTTAAGCATTAAAGAAACAGCAGCCATTTTTTAGCCATGACAGTCTCCACCATTCCTCCTTTGATGCACAGTCCCTGTCAATCAGGTCCAGTCAGCATGGCTGATGGTCAGGGATGATGGGAGCTGGAATGCAGCAACATCTGAGGGTACCACATAGCCCCCCACCCCATTATACAATCTTTGCAATGCTAACTTTAACAAAACTTGCATTCTGCCTGTCTGCATGTCTCTTAAGTGTCTGTGCTTACCGCATTGCACAATTTCATTTATTAATTGAATGGCTTAGGCTTATTTTGTATTGTACACACACATGCCCCCCCCATCTTTAAAAAAGTTACTCTTTCCAGGGGTGGAGAATTGGTGTTGCTCTGGACGCTACTGGACTCCAACTCCTGTCATTCCTGACCATTGGCCTTGTTGGCTGGGGCTGATGGGAGTTGACGTCTGGCAACACCAACACAGCCACAGGTTTCCACCTCTGATCTAATGAACTAAATTAATGGAAGAAATTCTAGGGGAGGGGAAGGGAAGCCGAGCAAAACTGCCATCTACGTAATAATCAATAATTCAAAGGTTGCAGAGCGAAATCAAGAGTGACTGATTATCCTGACTCCGTATGTCCTCGCGTGTTCCTTCATTTTATAATTGCTTCCCCCAGAGGAATAAATAATCAGTCTTAGAAAGAGAATGTCTGTGGGAGATGAAGAAGCAAGAGGAGTAAAAACCTGACAAGTTTTGGGGCCTAAAACATACACACACGGGTGAGAACGGTATTTCTGATGTTGAGAGTTAGGATGGGCACATGGAAAGAGACCACATACTGAATCAAACCATTGGTTCACCTTGCTCAGCATTGTATGCCTTGTGTTTGCGTGTCGAGGTCCCCAAGCCACCCCCAAATGAATTCACACTTCACACAGGAATTTTTGTTTAAGGCTTTTGGCATAATTTTGGCCACAACTTTATTAAAATACAAAATGTGAGTGGTTGCTTAGGCATTGGTTGTGACTATCTGTCCCCACCCAGGGACAGAACTGACATCTGCAAATATGTGAAGGCAGTAAGGGAAAACATTTTTGGGGAGAAAATGGAGCTGGGTGCCAGACCCTCACCTCTCCCCAAATGCTCCCTGGGGCTTTTGCGTGGCCCTAGCCCCCTTGACAGGGGTGCGGACAAAAGCATGGTGAGCCCCCGGATTCCTTTAACATAATACCCTTGCAGCACTGGAGGGGCAGGCACAGCCAATCCATACCCCACCACCAACCAATTTTCTAAAACCAATGCCTAACCGCAACCTTATAAGTTGTGACGATTTGCTACGCAATAGGCAAAAAACCAAATGGCACCTAAGGCTGTCAATCAATAATTGGCAACATCAGCTCTCCCCAACAACAAGAGGAGCCAAATCACAACGGTGGACATCCAAACTAACCCGCCTGGCAACAATGAGGTATCTTGTTAGCCCTACCGCAACCTGTGCTCTCCATCTAGGAAAACATGCTTTCAGGCAGGAAACATTCCCAGTCCTATCTGGAGATGCTGGGGCTTGAACCTGGGACCTTCTTCATGTAAAGCAGATGCTCTGTCACTGAGCTACAGCTGCTCAGCATGGGAGACAGTGAAGTGAGAAGGACGTTGAAGGTGAGCTGAAAAGGGAGTTTGTTCAGGTGTAAAAAGAAGGTGAAGGGGGCCGTGTCTAGGGGTTTTGGCAAGGTGGGTGGAGGTTGGCAGAAGATGGAGGGAAGGCAGGAGTGGCAGAAGCTGTGCTCAAGAATTGCTAAGCTACCATTATATGATCTCCCTTCTGCTTCTCTATAACAGGCCTAAACAGTGTTGGAGCACTGCAGCTACTCATGTGGCTGCATGATCATAAATATTGTGGCAAATATTCACAGCGGTGGTACCGTGGCTGTGGACCTCTAGATGTTGACCTTCCCCAACCCAGTGGCCTTCAAATGTTTTGGACTACGATTCACATAATCCCTGACTACTAGCCAAGGGGCCAATGGATCCAGCAAAATCTGGAGAGAACCAGGGTGGAGGAGACTGCTTTTAGTGCTTCATTGTTTGGGGTCCAAAAATGCTGATGAACTTCACAAATTGTTATGGCTAGCCGTACCTACAGTTAATTAACTTATAAATCTTTTGCAGCTCAATATATCAGGACACAACTCAATTAGGCAAAGGAATAAAGGAATTACTAAGGTATTATTTTTGCTCAGTAGTATGAGCTTTCACCTAAATATTGGAGAAACATATTTCATTTTAAGACCCATAGCATCCCCATGGCTTGAAATGGAAGACAACATCCCACTGAGTTAAATTATGCCTCCAAAAGAGAAGGCTTGCATAGCCACAGAAAAGATAAATGAAAATCTTGAAGCAATGGAGTTTTTGGACTTCTAGGTTAATTCAAGGAGGGTCATCTTTCTTGACCTGCTTGTAGGAGCTAGTGTAGGCCCTAGCACTCTTGATCCAAATAAAGCTGTTTAAAATAAATAAATAAATTCCATAGCATTCAAAAGCTCAGTTTCAGTCCCCAGCCACCATGACTATATTGTTGGTCTCTTTACCCAACTCCTTTGCAAACTTTGGAGGAAGTTGAACTTTAAAAAATATTGGGACAGCACACAGAGCCAAAGCCTTTTTTATATATGAAATGTTTGAAGCCAGACATAAATATGTGAGAGATGTGAGCTACCCAGTGAAGGGAAGTTTATGGCTCGGCTCAGAACCATCCATCTCATCAAAAGCCAGTCTTGGTGCATAGTTTCATATTTCAGTTAGACAGTATGGCTGTTTGATGGCAGTTGTGGGCCTTAATAGAGCAGGATTGTGCTGTTGACTCAGATTATGCAGAATGTAAAAATGCTGCATTTTTTGTGTGTTTCCTTTCCTGTGCACGAAAGCAGGGTGCGATATGTCATCATGACTCAACACTGAGCTATCCATATGTTACACTTTCTTTGGGGAACCACAAAGGAGAGAGTTGTTGGGCTAAGGTTGTTGGGGGAAGAGAGGGTTGTTCTGTTTGTGGGCTTTCCATAGGCATTAGCTTGGGTGTGCTGTCCAAGGGACAAGCGCCGGCTTATCCTCCTCCCCAAAATAGGGACATTCTGGGATCAAATCAGAAGCTGGCATGGCTTTCAAAATTCCGGGACTGTCCCTAGAAAATAGGGACACTTGGAGGGTATGAAATAAGTCCACAATTCAAAGTTTCAGAAGTGTTTATGTATACATGACTGGGGAAAAAGCGACTTGACTTACTTTTTCTAAACTTCCTCTGCTAAATGTCTGTGAAATAAGCTTAGAAATGAATGAATACTGAACAGGGGTGTTTGTGCCAATTTCCAAAAGGCCATATAGTGATTTGAGCAAATGAACAGAGTGTTAGATCAGTGAATTCTATACACATTTCCCAAAGACATGTGGGCGTCTTCTGAAACAGACACATAATACAATCCGCAGGTGTCGGGCTCTATAAAAATAAAAATAATTGCAGATGCCCTTACATTAAAGGGGAGCAACAGAATGAGCCTCTGTTGAACTTAATAATTATTCCTGCCTGTCTCTTATATGTGAAAAGGATGGTGAAACTGATGCTTAAGTCTATTAGAGGAATATGGCATGATAATGAACATTTCTTTAGAGAAAGATCCACACAGAAACAACATGGAAACAAAGATACTAATAACCTTTAGCAGAGAATTAATAAATGCCTGCAGAATAGAAAAGTGGCTTATGCAAATTGTTTATCATGCAGGATTGTGCAGCATTAGCGTTTTAATTGTATGGAGTGGGGATTGGGGGCAGAATAACTCTCAGAAGCATTCCATGCTAGTAATCATAGCAAAAGTCTTAAATTAATGCTCCTCTGCAGTGCATATGTTTCTCATTTATGGATTGTTCTTAGCCTTAAGACTTTGGCAAAGAAGAAGAAGAGGGAGACGAAGAGGCTTTAGAATCTCACCATAAACTAAAGCCCCAGCCTGGAATTTCAGGAGACGTTATCACAAATGCTTTATTATCTGACGGAGAATGTTATTATACAATTAAAAGTTTCAAACACAAGCGTAAAGTGACAAGATATGTGGCTTTTGGTATGAAGAGGTTTTAATAATGAAACCATACATCTTGGTTGCCACAGGCTTTGAGGTGTTGCATACTCACCTTAACATCCTGGTTACATTGGTGTAGGCTGAGGCAAGCACAGAGGAATCTCAGGGAGAAATGGTACCTATCTAGGGATCAGAAGTGTCAGCTTCCCCAGATGATCAGGTGGGAGGGCAACTCGACATCACATGCACATCCTCCTCTGAATATTGAGGAGGCCCAGCCCTCTCAAAAAATATAATTGGGGGGCCAAAACAGCTTCGGCCTTTAGGAGTCAGCGCCTATGCTAGGGGTAGGAGGGAAATTTGGTGTGGTCCCCAGTTCAATGAAAACTTACCTAATTCGCACTCCCTGAAACAATATGTGAATCAAAACGCAGCTAACATTGGACATGTACACTTATCTGAATTTTATTTTCCTCCCACTTTTCTTCCCAGACCCTCTAGTTTAAATCAACCGGTTGGAGGTCGGCAGGAACTCGGATATTTTTCTTTCTCTCCCTGAAACCTTCTCTCTGCTGATATTAATGTCAATAGAAATATCATGGAAACCTGACTGCTTTTGGTATTTTCAGGGGAAATACCAAACAGAGGAACTATTCAAATATTACTTCTCTTGTAAATATCATAAGGATATTTGCTGCTAAGAGAGAGAAAGAAAGAAAGAGTAGGGAATGCGTAGCTTGAAGAATGGGACACAGAAATAGAAAATGGAGCATAGAAACATCATCAAGCTCAGGAGGAACCAACAGGGCCACCCTTCCAGATGTTGTGGGCCACATCTTCCATCATCCCTGACCACAAGCCATGTTGGTTGGGGGCTGATGAGAATGGGAGTCCAAAACATCTGGAGGGCACCATGTTGGTTATCCCCAATCTAGCTGGTGGTAGAAGACTGTCCTACAAACAGGAGGGGTATTTTGGAAATATAGAGCAGGCTTCCTCAACCTCGGCCTTCCAGATGTTTTGAGACTACAATTCCCAGCATCCCTGACCACTGGTCCTGCTAGCTAGGGATCATGGGAGTTGTAGGCCAAAAACATCTGGAAGGCTGAGGTTGAGGAAGCCTGATATAGAGCAATGCAGGGTGAAAATGGTAATCTTGTATAATAAGCAAATGCTGAAAACTAAAGATTAAAAGATAAGTGGAAAAACAGAGTGGTAGTGATGGATCAGCATGCCAAAAGGCAACTGAGTGAAAAGAACAAAGTGTTCTGGGATGTTAATAATAATCCATGGATTTGGAAAACTTAGCAGTGTTAATTACTGAATAATGCACACTTCTGCCAATATTCTTGGTTGTTGGGTCCACATTTGGGGACTGAAATGCTTACCCATCCCAATTTAAATGAACAGCTGCCTCTCACACAGTGTGCACAGATGCGGATTTAGGGCAACACTACTGGTTCTGTGGCACTGGGTGCTAAGCCTAGGGGGCGCTGCAGGATGTCATAATGATGACCTAGTGCAAGCATAGGCAAACTCGGCCCTCCGGATGTTTTGGGACTACAACTCCCATCATCCCTAGCTAACAGGACCAGTGGTCAGGGATGATGGGAGTTGTAGTCCCAAAACATCTGGAGGGCCGAGTTTGCCTATGCCTGACATAGTGAATTGAGCAGAATGAAGAGTGTGTGTGGGATTTTGACCTCACAAAGGGTGCCACTGAAATTTGAAAGCCTGGCAGAAACACAATGGCTCCCTTTCCATTCACAGACAGGCCTCAAATATCACACTCATCGGAATGATAGGCATTTGGGTATTACATTCGTGAATATAAGAAGGAAGAAGTGATATCCAGAGTAAAATCCCACAGGTATTTTTTGGTGTTCATCTGCATACAAGGTACTGTATAACTGATGAAGTGGTTTGAGTTGCCCCTTATGTTTCTTTTAGAATTGAACAAATCCATTAGCATATTTTATCTGGGCTTCAGGCTACTATTTCTAAGGTAAACAATGATTCACACTTTCTTGATTCATTCTCAGGTCTCCTGAGATATCATGCAAGATTCCTCAGCCATTATGAAAATCATGTTTGTTCTGTGTTATGCAAATGTTGTGAAATGAACGTCCCGTGGAGATTCCAGAAAGGACATTAAAGTTAAAGAAGTGGGAGGTAATTGTTAATTCTGATCTGATCAATGGTGGCTGTGTGTGTGTGTGTGAGACAGACAGAGAGAGAGAGATAATCATACAGTTTTGCCTCCATCTTACCTGCTTACAAATGTAGCAAATGAACGACTTGAAAATAAATAGTCAATTTCTTTAAAAATCTATTATATAAAAAAAGAAAATAGTCAATTTCAGGGACTAATTTAAAAAGAGAGTTTGGTCAACAAATGCAGGATTATTTTGAAGTGTTGTGCTAATTTTCAGCCTGTTGTCCTTGTCCTCTGGATTTCAACTTTTTAGTTAAGAAGAATGATGACAGCGGATACAGGTGACGGGGGCATGAATGGTGTGAATTTAGGAGATGGAGAAGGTAGGAATAGTCTGCATAATACTAGAACCAATAAAAAATGATTGGCAGTATATTTAGGACAAGCAAAAGAAAGTGCTTCTTCATTTAACATGGAAGGAGGTTCAGGGCCACAAGTTGTGAAGTTGTTCACTAGGCTAACAGTGCGATCCTATCCAGATCAACTCAGAAGTAAACTGGCCTTGAAGGAGGAGTTGTGGGGTTGGGGAAATGGTAGTGTGGTCTATGAATGGCAATTGCTTGTAACTACCTAAATAGCTCAGTAACGGAGCATCTGCTTTGAATGCAGAAGGTCCCAGGTCTATTTTCCAGCATCTCCAGGTAGGGATGTAAGGGAATTCTGCCTGAAATCTGGAGAGTCAGATGCTGATCTGGATGGACCAGTGTTCTGACTCAGTATAGGGCAGCATCCTATGTTCCTAACGCCAGGCTCGTTGCCTTCATAGAATCATAGAATCATAGAGTTGGAGGAGACCACAAGGGCCATCGAGTCCAACCCCCTGCCAAGCAGGAAACACCATCAGAGCACTCCTGACATATGGTTGTCAAGCCTCTGCTTAAAGACCTCCAAAGAAGGAGACTCCACCACACTCCTTGGCAGCAAATTCCACTGCCGAACAGCTCTTACTGTCAGGAAGTTCTTCCTAATGTTTAGGTGGAATCTTCTTTCTTGTAGTTTGGATCCATTGCTCCGTGTCCGCTTCTCTGGAGCAGCAGAAAACAACCTTTCTCTCTCCTCTATGTGACATCTTTTTATATATTTGAACATGGCTATCATATCACCCCTTAACCTCCTCCTCTTCTCCAGGCTAAACATGCCCAGCTCCCTTAGCCGTTCCTCATAAGGCATCGTTTCCAGGCCTTTGACCATTTTGGTTGCCCTCCTCTGGACACGTTCCAGTTTGTCAGTGTCCTTCTTGAACTGTGGTGCCCAGAACTGGACACAGTACTCCAGGTGAGGTCTGACCAGAGCAGAATACAGTGGCACTATTACTTCCCTTGATCTAGATGCTATACTCCTATTGATGCAGCCCAGAATTGCATTGGCTTTTTTAGCTGCCGCGTCACACTGTTGGCTCATGTCAAGTTTGTGGTCAACCAAGACTCCTAGATCCTTTTCACATGTACTGCTCTCAAGCCAGGTGTCACCCATCTTGCATTTGTGCCTCTCATTTTTTTTGCCCAAGTGCAATACTTTACATTTCTCCCTGTTAAAATTCATCTTGTTTGTTTTGGCCCAGTTCTCTAATCTGTCAAGGTCGTTTTGAAATGTGATCCTGTCCTCTGGGGTGTTAGCCACCCCTCCCAGTTTGGTGTCATCTGCAAATTTGATCAGGATGCCCTTGAGTCCATCATCCAAGTCGTTGATAAAGATGTTGAATAAGACCGGGCCCAAGACAGAACCCTGTGGCACCCCACTAGTCACTCTTCTCCAGGATGAAGAGGAACCATTGATGAGCACCCTTTGGGTTCGGTCAGTCAGCCAGTTACAAATCCACTGAGTGGTAGCATAGTCAAGACCGCATTTTACCACCTTCTTTACAAGAATATCATGTACCTGGGCTAAGACAACCTTTGTTTTAGTCAAGGAGATCCTAGCTCATGTTCCAAATAAAATGGCAAGGGGAAGCTGACTTAAGGTGCACATTTGTATTTGTGATGGTGGTGGTAATCTGCTCTTCAGACCTCTGACATTGTGAATACACTTAAATCCACCCTTAAGTCCCTTCCAGACCAACTTATTTTCCCCACACCATCCTTGTCTCAATTCTACTTCTTCAGTCCCTTTGACACCCATCAGCCAGAAAGCAACTTGTATCTATTCATCACTAGTCCAAGCAATTATTGCTGGCATCCATCTGTCCCAGGAGACAATGGAAGAGTATACTTTCAGGGGTGAAGTCAAACTGTTGGAAAGTTACAGGAAACGAGACGAAATCAGGAGTAGACCCAGGTAATTGTGTGTTTAAATCATGCGTGAAGCCTCTTGTGGAATTCCATTTCTTGCCACTTCCATTTCTCAGTAGCACATAGCAGAATTCCACTGGAAATCCAACAGCCACTTTGATGGGTTTCCCCAGCAGTTCCTTCATGACATCAGGACTTTGTGGCTCAGCTAGAGACTTCAGAAATTGTACTCACCACCACACTGCGTCATGGGTTTTGTAGTTGTAAAGTTATGTAAACAGCCACCCTTGTGGATGTATGTTTTCACTTGCAATAATAGAGTCTGGACTGAAATGTGGACTCTCTAGTGAAATGGCAGCTTTCTATTGATGCCATTGGTAGTCCAGTGATGAAATGCATCCACCCACCCTAGAGATTGTATGATTATACAAGGATCTGTGAAAGTTCTGCATGGGACTTGAGCCTTGTCTTATAAAGCTTTTGATAAGGACTGCAGGTCCTATTCAAGAACTGATGAGTCTAGTCCATGTCCTTTGGAACTATTAGCAAAAGCCTTTTCTTATGGGGACTAAGCAGCTGTGAGAACATTTTGACTTGTTAAGCTGCCCCACCATGTGTCAAGTGAGCTAGTTAAGATCCTGAATGACTTTCAGCCTGTCCTTCCAAACTCAGATTCTAAATGGCTTTCAGTCTGACCTACAGAAACTTTCTTCTGATGGGATGCCTTGGAGACTGACTCATCTGTGATCAGATGTTAAAAGCATATTTTCTCCTCTTCCAGCTGATCGATCTTTTGCATCCATTTCCTGCTTACCCTCACCTTGCTGTTAATAAAAGATTTCTAAACCACCTTTTAGGACATAAGTTCCCCCAGACGATGTTGTACGAGACTAACAACATATAAAATAGCCAGTTTTTAAAACACACATGCCTTTTAAAATGAACAGTGAGAATGAGCCCAAAGCAGTTTGCATTTTATTAAATAAACACATCTTTTCAAAGATTGCAGTCTGGTGCACACTTCCTTGGAAAGGAGCCCTGTGGGATCCAGTCATTCAGTGGCAATGACTTTGAGGAAGCATAGTCATAGGATTGGGCTGCAAAGCTGCAATCCTTAATACAACTTTGCTTTGGAGTAAGACCTACTGAACTTAATAAAAGGATTTACTTCTAGGTAAACATGCTTGGGATGGGGCTGAGTGAGCCTGAGTTCCAACACACACATGTATGTTGGGATATTCCGTTCCTTAAGGAACAGGCATGATTGTTGTGTGTCACATGCCTGTTTACACTTCAGCACAGCTTGCTGGGAACTTCCGTTTGTGTATAGCTTTTGCCGCTTTGCTTTGGACACGAACGAGATCAGACATGTTTCCTTTTGTCCTGATGTACGCTGAAAAAACAGCTTGTAAATAAGCTCACACAGCCTCTCCTGCCACTTCCATTTGCGCAGCTTTTACTCTGCTGAGTAGCGTGCCCTAGCTTCTGAAGCTCAGGTCACAGATTCATGCTGCACCAAGGACTGGAGTTCGCCCGGCACACCGGCTGGTGGGCTGGAGCCAGCTGGGGACCTGTCAATTGCCCCCGTTTCCTTGGTTGCTTGCCAACAATGTACACACACACAAAACTACAGATTATTGTTGTTCTCTATTGGCAACCTACAGAAGCCATCTCATAGATACAAGTCCTCAAGATGGACACACCTATGAAGAACCCACCTTCTCCAAATGCTTTCTGGTCTATCTTCTTCCAGTTTATCTCTGCAACAATGCAGGCCCATGCGACTAAAAACAAGGAAAGTCCAGGCTTGTGATTTATCTAGACAGTGTTCTATCTCTATGCTTTCTAATACAATTTGTCAAGAATCAAAGTGGGGAGAGTGCTGTTGCACTCAGGAATGGCTTGCGTGCTTCCCATAGGCATCTCCTTGGCCACTATGAAAACAGGACTAGATGGGCCTTTGGCCTGATCCATCAGGGCTCTTATTACATTCTTTTGTTAACCCAAATGCATTCCCACTAATGATCATGTTCAGGATAAACAGCTTGCAAAGAAATGTCACAGTTCACTTTTAATACAGGCATTAATATTATACCAAGAAGGCTTAAGAATAATTTTAATAATGAAGTGGCATTTAAATAAAAGTTCTCCATAAGTTTTTTTTTTTTTTTTTGCATGCCTGTCAATCCTAAAGGCTAATGAACTCTCTTGACAAGTTATATTTGTGGGAGGAAAATAGAACAAAAGAATTGGCTGTGTGCCTAGATTCAGAATGCAGGGCTTTACACAGCCTCCAGTGGGAGAGAACCCCCAGCAGAGTTAAAAACACCCTCAGAGCTAACCAGCAGCATAAAGTGGAATATAGGTTGTTAAACCTTTTTGCAGATCCCTTTTAGTCTGCCTTAAAACACCTGCCCCCTCTATCTACCCCTCTAGCAATGAACAGGCACACACTCTTAAGTAAGTTTAAAAGCTTTGCTTACTAATTCCAAAGGTCTGATTCATGCATTGTTCCATGCAGCAGCAAGGAGACCACAGGTAGATTACTATTGGTTGCAAAGTACACAATATAGTTTCAAACTTGCGGTCTGAACTTGGATCAACCACCCTCAAAAGAGTAACTTCCTAGAAGCTGATTTAGAAAACTACAGAGGGAATTAAAATCCTCTTCCCCAGAACTGCTCATCTCATCAAAATCCAACCAACTCATGCATTCAAGTTAAGAGGCAGACAATGGGCTTGACAGTCTTTCACCTCCACAACTGTAATTACAGTTTAGTAAAGGGTGCTAGCAGGTGGTGGTGGGGGGAGTATGTGTGTGGAGGGAGGGGGGACTCTCTTTCCCCACTCTCTTTTAACCTAGTCCTGGTTGTGGAATAGAGTGAACAAAACAAGGGAAGGAGGGAAACATCTGGAATTCCAGGGAAATAAAGTTTTTGATCATTGCAGTGGTCTGCAAGCTGGTTGGAGGGCTGGGAGATCTTGAATGGCATGGGATAGGGCAGGTGTATGGGACTGGATCGAGGCCAGATCCAGAAGTGGCCAACCCTCTGTGGGTCACTTTGATAGACGGGTGCTGGGATTTCATTTTCCCTCCCTCCCTCCCTCCCTCCCTCCCTCCCTCCCTCCCTCCCTCCCTTCTTCAGCCCCCTGATCTCTGTTCTTGATGCTGTCCCCCCAACAACACAGAGCAGATTTGGGAAGGGGGTATGAGAGGAAAGTGAAGTCCTACTGCATGAGCTAAAGTCTGTTCCGCTCACATGCAGGCATTGCCGGATACCACCCTTGTATTCCCCTGTACCCAAAATTGGTTGAAAAGCTTTTCTGTACCTTTTCTTGATGCCAGAGAATGCTACAGCCTGACGCACATGCTTACAAACAGATCGAGTCAAAGCAAAGTCACATGAGGTGCAAATTAATAAATACTAATCATACAGTAAAGTGCCACATTGTAACAGGATTTTCTTATCAACGGCTTTCCAGACGCCATAGCCGCCGCTCAGGCCATGCCAGCGACGGGTGCCATGCCAACCTAATATAAGGAGTTGGTTCCACTTCTCATGCTTTCTGTTTCACAGCTGGCCTCCATATTAAAGGACATATTGGAATTATCAGGCTAATCTTTTAAGATGCATCTTGGTTTGCCTTTAAGCTCCATTTATCTCAATGCGGTGGAGGGTGTGTGTGGAAATAATATAGTGAAATACCGCACACACACACACACACACACACACACACACACACTTATCGTGGCATGACATTGGATGTTTCACTTTCCAAACAAATATATTTGGTACCTTTTCTTGAAAGGAACATGCAGGGAGAGAATGAAGTGTGCAAAAGCGATGCTCAGTAAATTCTGCTTCAATTGCCAAGTCTTGTAAAGGTCAAACAAGCTAAGGTGGAACTTAAACAGCATTGCACCAAGTTGGGTCAATGGTCTAACTAACTGAGTAAGGCCCACACTGATTGGGCATTGAGTTTCCTGGAGACGCCCACGATT